>NC_064640.1:504379466-505579466 GCF_023864345.2 Schistocerca serialis cubense
GGAAGCAGCACGCTATTAAAGACGCAGACTATCATGGGGATTTTCTCGCTATGAGCCAATCATCTTTTCCACTGTCAGTGTCTACTAATGTAAATGGAATGAGGCTAACGATTCAAAGATGCTCCCAGCTGCACCATGGTTCCCCATGGTTTCACGTACGGAAGATCAGTCCTTTGCTATGGTAGATCCATTTATTATTCAGGAAGGTGTTCACCCAATTGTTGGCCCTGTAAAATCCTGCTCTTGTTCACAGAGTGGTACTTTGCTTTTGGAGACTACTTCTGATTCTCAAGCACAACTACTGCTTGCAGCTTCGCTATATGGTACATATTGATGCCCCTGGAATGCTGAAGTCTTCCTGTGGTGTTACTTACGCTAGGCTGCTTGTAGGTCTGACAGAGGCAGAAATCCAAACATACACCTCTGAGGGATGCTGCCCATTGGGTGATGAAAAAAAGTAGATGAATCCTTAGTGCCCACATGCACTCTCTCTCACTTTCGCTGGAGTGGCACTTCTGTCAAATATCAAAGCAGGCTATGACGTTATCGTGGTATGACAATACGTACCAACTCCAACACTCTGCTACCAGTGTCATCATTACAACCACACCTGGCCAAATCTGTAACCTGTGGTAGGGATGCTCATTAGAGCCATTGGCCACCCCCTCTCCACTGTATCAAGTGCAGTGGCGACCATGCCGCCGCCACTTGAGATTGTCCTGTGAATACTGATCAGCGATCTGTCTAAGAGATCTGGGCGAAGGAAGAAGTACGTTACCCAGTCACTCTCAAGTTGTTGGCTAGTGGGTAACCCAGCGTTCTACCATCTGGCACCTACATTACTGTTACTGCCAAGTATCGCTCCGTGAAGGACATGGCCATGCAGACATGCAATCTCAAATTTAGCTTTGCTGTTGAGAAACTGCCCAGCGTCATGGTAGCATCCCCATCTCCTCCTCCTACTGTGCAACGACCCATCTGCTAAATAACCGGCCGGCTGGAAAGGACAGAAGGAATACTCCTGCAAAGACTTCCTATGCCAACAAACATCTGAGTCTTCCTCTGCCACCTGGAAAGTCTTAAAGAAGATGAAGAAAGAGAAATGCTCTCCTTCACGAACTCTATGATCCTCTTCGATGGTCGCACCACGTGATACCCTCATCTGGCCGACCTCGGTGACGTCGGTGGGCACCACCAACCGTCTTTCTGCCGTGGGCTCTCCAGATCTACAGCGGGAGAATGCTGACGCCTCTGTAGACATCGTGGAGTATGATCCTCCAGCCTCTGTCCCCTGTAGCAATGAGTGACAACCCTTCATTTTTTCCTGGTCACGACTTTCCTCCAATGGAACGTTTGTGGCCTTTCATCCAAGAAAGAGGACTTACGGCTCTCTTAGAATCGCAGCCTCCACTTGTACTCTGTACCGAGGAAACAAAATTGCATCCTCACAACTGCTTTGAGCTCTCTCGCATTTCTTCCCAGTACGCTTTGACCTTGCCCCTGATGATGGCATTCCATCTTGGGGAGGAGTCATGCTGCTCATCTCGGATGATTTAAAGTCAATCCATCTCCATGACTACCCAGCATAAAGCTGTTGCAGTCCAAAATTTTCTTAATCACTTGACCTTTTCCCTTTGTACCATTTACATCCCTCCATCATTTGGTGTCACCAGGACAGACATCCTCCAGCTTACTAGGGAACGCCCTCGCCCCTTTCTGCTGCTCGGTGACTTAAATGCACACCATCTCCTTTGGGGCTCACCCATAACATGGCAGTGAGGTGCCCTCTTGGCTGACTCTCTCGGTCACCTTAACATCATCTGCTTTAACACGGGAGCACCCACATTCCTTTCAGACTCCACTCTCACCTATTCCCATCTGGACCTCTCCTTCTTTACTGCACAGCTTGTCCATCAGCATTGAGTGGTACTTTTTTTCAAACACTTTCTTGGGTGATCATTTGCTGTGCACTATCAGATTGCTGACTCGTACCCCACCTACACGCACCCCCAAATGGCAGCTTTCTAAGACCCTGAATCCATCTATAAGTAATTGCTTAAACACCTCAACTCTCCATAATGGCAATATCTCCTCTACATGTTCAGCTGTATTTGGCTCAAAGGTGTTCCCCTGTCAGTGGAGGGTCAGTATTGTTGTTCCTGTCCTTCAGCCTGGTAAGTATCCCTCGTTCCTAGTTAGTTACCCCCAGATTCGTCTGATCAAGATTCCCTTCAAGTTACTTGATATGATGGTGGCTCGTTTCCTCTGTTCAGTCTTCAAAACGTGGTACCTCCTTTATCATTACCAGTATGCCTTTAAGGAGGGACTGCCTCCTATCGATCGCCTACTTTGGTTGGAAACTGCAATTACCCAGACTTTTTCTTGGCACTGCTATCTTTCCACAGTTGGCTTCAATATTCATAAGTCCTATGACATGGCTTGGCGCCGTCACATCGAGGAGGGTGGTCAGATCCGCTCCCCATGAAGTACCACAGGCGACACGTAGGACACTTAGGGAGTTCATACAGCAGGTGGTCAGGTGGGACACGTGAGGACCGAGAAAGTTTCCTATTCAGCATGAGCCTCAGGAATTTTGCAGTTTCAACAAACTGAAAAGCAACAGGCCCTAGATGTGAAGACAGTGGAAGAAACAAATTGTGCGGCCATAAATTCATGCAAACGGTTTTTTCAGTGGAAAAGCGAAAGCTATTGTCGATGCTCCACAAGTAAAGCTCGCTGAAGACACCGCTAAAGGATACAATGCTGTGAGAAGTGCAATAGATGGCAAAATCGTCAACGAAGAGGAAGCCGGGCCATTATAGGGTTAATGGTGATGGCAAAGAGGACGACGCTAATGACAGAACCCTGAGGCACAGGGTTTTCTTACATAATGGTGTCCGGCAAGGCAGAACCCACACATACCTTGAAAACTTCGTCTTTTAAGTATTCCTGAAATAAATGGGACCTGCAGTCAAAGAAGTCACGGGTGTAGGGAGTACAGACGATACCAGTTCTCCATCAAATGTCTTAGGCTTTCTCAAAATCCAAAAACACGGCCAGTTCGGATTATCCGCAGAAAACCATTCATGACATTGGTTGAAAAAGTGACGAGATGGTCAACCGCAGAACGGCGCGCTCGAAATCCACATTGTGCAATGGTTAGTAAATTGCGAGACTCGAGCCACCAAATCAGCCAGGCATGAATCGTATGTTCCATCACCTTGCAAACACAGCTGGTGAGAGAAATACGGCGAAAACTAGAAGGAAAGTGTTTTTCCTTGTCACAGTTAGGTATGGTGGTGACAGTGGCTTCACGCCAGCATCGGGGAAACGTGCCCTCTGCCCAAATGCGATTGTAAATGTGAAAGAGATAGCGCTTGCTCGCAAGAGGAAGGCTCTACACCATCTGAGTGTTAACATTGTCTAGCCCTGGGGCAGAGGATCAGGATGAAGTTACTGAATGATCTAGTTCCCTTGTAGTAAAGGCGGCACTGTAGCTCTCACAGAGGTAGAAATGTAGTTCTCATTCACTAAAACGTTCATTTTAGGATTCCACCTGATAAGGGCTAAAACTTAAGTGGGAGGCTTCAGCCATTTATCTCCAGAGGAAGAAAGCAGCTGGTCAGGAGGCTGACTCAGTTGCCATTGCAAGATGGGTCACAAGATGGTACGCAAGAACCTGCGGAACCATAGTAAGGCCAACTGAGATGTCAATGCCCTAGGTGGAAGTCGGCCATTGGCAACCTTGGAGTGAGCTGAGTGTAGCCACACACCTAGAAGAACCTAGGATGGAGACAGAGGGTTCCCAACATATCTGCTTGGTCTGTTTAAGTAGTTACATTTGGTGCGAAAGAGTTTAGAGGTAACAAATCTGGCAGAGATTGGGTACTGCTTAAGACACTGCAAGGCTCGACAGCTATCACAGATGGCAATGTCCGTGCTCCACTAAAGGTCCCTCAGGCAGCAAAAGTGGACCATCGAGAGGGGGATTGCAGTGACAATGGGCATATAATCGTACTGCACACGTCACAGAAGACTTCACAAATACAACCTGACAAAGAGAGGGTAAACATGGCCTGGGAGGTATACATATAGTATCCAACCACAGAACATGAAGAAAAAGAGTTAAAAAAGACTACACGTGAAGCCCTGTCGATGGAAGGTAAGACAGCTAAAACGAGGAACTTGGAGAAAAGTCCATAAAATACGCCATAGAGAAACAGAGGTACTGAACTAAAGATTAAGTGACCTTCGTCATATTGCTACAACGGATGCTCCACCTGAAACAGAAACCATTCGGAAGGCGTTGGCAATGAGCTTATCACATAAGCCACACACCACTGCCAACCATGAGAAGCCAAGTAAGCCGTCCCCGCAACCTAAACAACCACCACCTCCCTTACGTAAGGAAAAAAGGTCCTTGGAAAAGTAGTTCAAAGTCCAAGAAACTGGTAGTTAAACCTTCGGATCTTCGAGCTTCCTCCTTATATGATAGGGACTGCTCATGAGTATATGGACTTCCAGTCGGAGGAACCAGATAGCTAGGAGCTGGCTAATGTTCCCCTGGCCTCCCTGGTAAATCACCGCCTCAGAGGGAGAAAGGCCAAAACAACCATCGCTAAACAATGGCTTCCACAGGAACTCCTTTGCTGCAGTGGAATTTAGACAGATGTCGCTCACATGTAGAAGAATTAGAGCTCGTGTCCAGGAGAAACCGATCTGCATCAGATTACAAGAAACGCGTCTTAGTCTCTCTCTCTCTCTCTCTCTCTCTCTCTCTCTCTCTCTCTCTCTCTCTCTCTCTCTACACACACACACACACCCCTGCATTACGAGGTTACCACCTATACAGGAAGTTCGCTATTACTGGAGACAGAGCTAAAGGTGGAGTGGCTGTTTCCATCGGTGACAGGTAGCACTCCTTTTCTGTCCCCCTTATTAGGACCAGACAAGCAATTACCGTTAAATTTGTAGCACCCTTTGATACCATAGTGTATCCTTTTGCATACACACCGACGGAACTCTCCCAGGCACTCCCACGCCCATTCCTCCTCGTGTGGTACTTCAATTCACACAACGTGCTGCAGGGCTTGGCTAAGACTTGCTCCAGGGGTCGGATGATAGAGCGACTCGTCCATTCTAACAATATGTCTTCCGAACGCGGGTCAGATGACATACTTTTCTACAGGTACAGGCTCTTTTTCAGCCGTTGGCCTTTTTGTTCTCCAGCTCTTAGAGACTCAGTTGAGTGAGTAGTGGCTATTGATTTACAGTCTAGTGATCACTTCCCAGTGTGGATCCGTCTGTCAATTAGGACAGGGGCTGACAGGAGACCATGCAGATGGCTGAGAGAAAGGTCAACTTGTTTGCAGTACAGTCGAGAAGCTGTTTTTGAATAAAAGAATTGTACATAGGAGACAGTGGCCCATATGATTTGGGAGATCCAACGGGCTAGTGCAGAGCTCATCTCCCAGTCTAGTAACCACCTCAGACGATGGCCTGTACCTTGGTGGAATGACGACTCACGATTGGCAATCTGGGCCAGATAAATAGCTCCGCAGAACTTCAAACTCCGTCCAACTACAGAAAACATTCATGCCTTCATATCTGCGAGAGCACATGAGGCGAGTGATAAAAGAACAGAAGGTGGTTCCTGGAAGGAATTCACGACTCAATTAATTGGTCGGCTTCCAATTTGCAAGTTTGGGACACAAGACGGATTTCAGACGAGCAGTACACGTCCCCTTATCGTCTTGTCAAGTAATGGGGTCTTTGTGGACATGGCTCAGGCTTTAGCTGAACATTTCTTTACTGTCACTACGTCCTCCAAACAAATTCCTGCTTTCCAGGTGTTCTTTAGGACTGAAGAGATGAGGAAGATCAGTTTCTTCTCTCTTAATGAGGAAGTCTAAACTCTTCCGTTCTCCATGTGGGAATTGGAATCAGCTTTGTCTGCAGCCAGAGATATTCCTCCAGAGCCTGCTGAGATCCATTATGCTATGCTTCATCTGTGCCCTGAAGCGAAAAGATCTAGATTGATGGACCTTACCCCACGACATGGCACCCCCTCCCTGTTGCTCCTGAACCACCTACTTTGGAGCAATGCCCTCCCTCCCTCCACCCCCCCCCCCCCAAACCATTGGGGATGTCCATCCCAATTTCTAAGCCAGAGAAGCATAACTTCATCGGCTTCTCTCGCTAGAAAGGGGTCCCTTGGGTAACTTCCTTCCCAGGTTTCTGCTATTGGGAAAGGTGACACCCACCAGTGCCTGAAGAGCTCAAAAGCAGCTGGTTGTAGGGCTTCACGCTCATCCTCAGTCCCAGAAACTGAGCCAGTGAAGTCCTCCCAGCCAGGGAAACCCAAGGACCAGCGAGCGAAATCAAAAAAGGTTCTCAAGACCAAGGAAATTGCAGTGGCACCGCTCACCACCGCTACCTAGAAGCTCTGTGTCTGACGATGAGGTGGAGATTCTGGCGTCCAGTGAGGACCTATATCTCGCTATACCCTCACACACAATCGATGTAGACTGCTCAGGCAAAACGTCGGTGGCAGCAGGTGAACCTGAGGCATAAACTGCCTCATTGAATGTTCCATGCCTTCAAAGTCTCACGATGACGTCATCCTCCTTTGGAATCGCAGCGGTTTCTTCCACCGCCTGGCTGAGCTACGGCAACTGTTAAGCTTTACACCTGTTATCTGCATTGCCCTCCAGGAAACCTGGTACCTGGCAATGAAGACCCCTGCCCTCCATGCCTGTATGGGATATTACAGGAACTGTAGCGACTATAATCGTGTGTCAGTTGGAGTTTTTGTTTGTCTCCTAAACTCAATCTGTAGTCAACTACGCCCCTTCAAACCCTTCTTCAATCTGTGGCTGTCAGAATAAGGATGACACAGGAAATAACTGTGTGCAATGTATGTATTCCTCCAAATGGTGCAGTACCCCTGAATGTATTAATTGCACTGATTGGCCAACTCCCTAATGGATGGTACCATGCTTACTGCCCGAGGCAGAGGGGTCGAAAATTGGTCGCAACTCAACCTCTGCCTCTTAAATACTGTGGCCGCCATACATTTCACTGTGGCTCATGGTAGTTACTTGGTCATTGATTTATCAGTTTGCACCCCAGGACTTCTCCCGTCTATCCACTGGGGCGCACATGACGACCTGTGTGGTGGTGACCACTTCCCCATCTTCCTGTCACTGCCCCAGCATCAGGCCCACGGACGAATTCCCAGATCGGCTTTAAACAAGGCGGAGTCGGAAAATTTCACCTCTGCTGTCACTCCCCCACACGGTAACATCGCTGTGATGGTTCAGCAGGTGACTACAACGATCGTTTCTGTGGCAGAAAACACGTTCACTCGCTTTTCAAGGTGCCCTCGGTGCAAGGTATTCCCTTGGTGGTCGCCGGTAGTCGTTGAATCAATTAAGGAGCGTCAGCGATCTCTACAGTGGCATTAGCGGCGCCCTTCCCTGAAGTATCTAATAGCCTTTGAACAGCTCCGTGCCTGCATTCTCCAACTTATCAGACGACGAAAGCAGGAGTGTTTGGAGGGATACGTCTCGACCATTAGGTGCCATACGTCACCTTCCCAAGTCTGGGCAAGTATCAAACGTCTGTTCGGGTACCAGACACCAATAGGTGTTCCAGGTGTTATTATAAATGGCGTATTATCTACCGACGCAAACGCGATTGCCGAGCACTGTGTCGAGCACTACCCCCCAGCCTTTCACACTCTCAAATGGCGGCTGGAAGGGAAAGTCCTCAGATTCATTACACGACACAGTGAATCCTGTAACGACCCATTTACAGATTAGGAGCTCCTCAGTGCCCTTGCACATTGCCCCAACACAGCTCCTATGCTTGATCGGATGCAGAGCCATATGATTAAAACCCCTCTTGAGGTGAATAGCTATCGACCCATCAGCCTCACCAACGTTCTTTGTAAGCTGCTGGAATGTAGCCTACTAGCTCCATGTCAGGGCGGCTTCCGCCAGAGTTGATAATCTTGTGTACTTAGTCTGCCATCTGAACAGAATTTTCCAGACTCCAACACCTGGTTGCCATCTTTCTTGACTTGCATATAGAATACGACACGACCTGGCGACATCATATCCTTGCCACATTGTATGAGTGTGGTGTCCGGGGCCCTCTACTGATCTTTATCCAGAATTTCCTGTCTCTCCGTAGTTTCCATGTCCAAGTTGGTGCCTCCCACAGTTCCATCCATATCCAGGAGAATGGAGTCCCGCAGGGCCCTGTATTGAGAGTCTGTTTTAAGTGGCCATTAACGGTCTAGCAGCAGCTGTCGGTCCCTCAGTCTCACCTTCTCTGTACGCAGACGACTTCCGCATTTCGTATAGCTGCTCCAGTACTGGTGCTGCTGAGCGGCGCCTACAGGGACCCATCCACAAAGTGCAGTCATGGGCTCTAGCCCATGGCTTCCAGTTTCCAGCCATGAAGACGTGTCATGCATTTTTATCGGCGTCGTACCGTTCATCCAGAACTAGAACTTTACGTGAATGACGATCCACTCGCTGTAGTGGAGACATATCGATTCTTAGGTATGGTTTTCGACGCTAGTTTGACTTGGCTTCCTCATCTTCGTCAGCTTAAACGGAAGTGTTGGCAGCACCTCAATGCCCTCTGCTGCCTGAGCAGCACCAAATGAATGCAGATCGCTCCACTTTGCTGCAGCTCTACAGAGCCCTTGTTCAATCCCACATTGACCATGGAAGTGTTATTTCGGTGGCGCTCTCCGCATTGCTTTTGCTCAACCCATTGCAACATTGCGTAGTTAGACTAGACAGGAGCTTTTAGGACAAATCTGGTGACAATCGTACTGGTAGAGGCTGGAGTCTCTCCATTGAAGATCAAACGTGTACAACTGCATGCCATTTACGTTGCACACATTCATAGCTCTCCTGAGCATCCTAATTACCGTCTTCTTTTCCCAACCATGGCGGGTCACCTCCCACATGGGCGGCCCAGGTCAGGGCTAATGATTGCGGTTTGCTTGCAATCACTTCTGTTTGAATTGGAGTCCTTGTCAGTACCACCTCTCCTCGAGGACCATTCACGTACACCTCCGTGGTGGAGCTGTAGGCCAAGGATTGGCCTGGACCTTTCGCATGGCCCTAAGGACTCTGTTAACCCTGCAGCTCTCCGCTGTCACTTCCTCACGATCCTTGAAGTGTTCGGGGGCTCTGCAGTGTTTTACACCGATGGCTGATGGTAATGTTGGATATGCCTTTGTCCACAGAGGCCATACTGAACAGCATTCCTCGCCTGATGGCTGCAGTGTATTCACTGCACAGCTGGTGGCCATATCTCGTGCACTTCAGTATATCCGTTCATGTCCTGAGGAATCGTTTCTTCTGTGTACTGACTCCTTGAGCAGCCTACAAGCTTTCGACCAGTGCTACTGTCGCCATCCTTTGGTGGCGTCCATCCAGGGGACCGGTCCCGTCGTTCAGTGGTGTTTGTGTGGACCCCAGGACACATTGGCAATCCAGGAAACGAACTTGAAGACAGGTTGGCCAGACAGGATACGCGGAAACGGCTTCTGGAGATGGGTATCTCTGAACCTGACTTGCGTTCTGACTTACGCCACAGGATTTTTCGGTTTTGGCAGATGGACTGGCATAACAGTACGCGCAACAAATTGTGTGTCATTATGGAGACTAAGATTGTGTGAAAGTCTTCCATGCGGCCCTCTCACAGGGAATCAGTTGTCCTCTTCCGGCTCCGCACTGGCCACCCTTGGGCGACCCACGGTTACCTCCTGCGCCGTGAAGACCCAACTCAGTGTCGGTGTGGCGCCCGGTTGACACTTGAGAGACTGGAGCTGGATCGTTCAAAGAATCGAAGGCTATAGACTGTTTCAAAGGATTGCGGTGGCTCAAAGAGGGGAAAGGAATGCAGTAGATGACGAATGGGTAGCTTTGAGAGATGAAGCACTGAAGGCACCAGAAAATTCGGTAGTCAGAACTACAAGGCTCAAGTAATCCTTTGACATAGTGAATATAATTAATAAGAGAAGATAAGAAATACAGACGTCTAAGAAACGGGTAAGCGCTAATGGCTAAACGAGAATTGCAAATCTGTAGAAGCATGCATAAATATGGGAGAGACAGATGCCGCCCATAGGAAAATGGAAGAAACCATTGGAGAAAAGAGAAGTACTGGTATTAATACTCGATTTCGGATGGGGAGGCTGTGCTCAGCGAACAAAGGAAGGCTGAAGGGTGGAAGGAATATATAGAGGGTCTATGTAAGAAAACAAACTTTAACACAATATTACAGAAAGGTAAAGGATGTGGACGAAAATGGCATACGGTTCTGCGAGAATAATTAAACGGACCAATGAAAGACCTAAATCGAAACAAGGCCCTTGGAATAGATGCTGTTCATTCAGAATTACTGAAATTGTTGAGAGTACCAGTCATCACGAAACCATTCTAGTTGGTATGCAGGATACGAAACAGGCGATATACTCAGTCGAGGAAGAACTTAATACCTCCATTTCCAAGTAAAGGTGATGACAGACTTGAATATTACAGAACCTTCAATTTAGTAAGTCATAGTCGCAAATACTAAAATTATCGGCAAAAGAATGGAAAAACTGATGAAATCTGAACTCAGGGAAGATAAGTTCGGATTCTGGGGAAATGTCTGCATTCGCGAGGCAGTTGTGACTCTGTTTATTTTAGAACACACCTTGAGGAAAGGTAAACCTACAGTACGTTTATGGCATTCGTATACTTAGAGAAAGCTTTGACAGTGTTTACTAGAATACTTTTTGGACTGTGGAGGTAGCAGGGATAAAATGTAGGAGTGAAAAAGTTACCTACAATCTTCATAGAATCCGGACTAGAGCCATGATTGTCGGACATCGAAGAGAAACATTAGCGAAGAAGAGAATGACACAGGCATGTAGGTTACTTCTCACGTTATCCCGTCTGTGTATTGAGCAAGGAAGGAGGAATTTGGAAAGGGAAGTGAAATTCAGGGAGAATAACAAACAACTTTACTGTTTGCCGATGACACTGTAGTTCTGTCAGACGGTGGAAGACTTAGGTCAGTTGAACAGAATGGATGTTTCGAAGATAGGTTATAAGAACATAAACATCAGTGAAACAAACGTAATGGACTGTTGTACAATTAAATGAGGTAACGCCTAGAGGATTACATTTGGAAGTGACACCAAAAGCAATAGAAGGGTTTCGCTATTTGGGCAGCAGAATAACTGAACAATGGCCGTAGCAGAGGAGAGATAGAATGCATATTGTCAATAGCTAGAAAAGCGTTTCTGAAAAAATTAAAATCGAAAATAAATTCAGGTATTAGGAAGACTTCCAAGGTATTCGTGTTCATTGTAGCCTAGTACGGAAGTGAAACGTGGACGAGGAGCAGTTCAGACCAGAAGAGGATAAGAGCTTTTGAAATGTAGTGCCACAGGAGAATGCTGAATTTTAGATGGCTAGATCGAATAATTAATGAAGAAGTCCTGAACTGAGTTTGACGGGAAGAGAGATTTATGGCGCAACTTGACTAAAAGAAAATCTCGTTTGACAGGACACATCCTGAACGGTCAAGGGAATCTTGAGTTTAGTAACGGTGAGTGTGGAGTAAAAATTGAACACGAGACCAAAGCTTGAGTAGAGTAAGCAGACTCAAATGGACAGAGGCTGCAGCAGTTAATGCAGAGATGAAGAGGCTAACACACAAGACTACCATGGAGAGCTGCATCAAACCAGCGTGCTGCTGCTGCTGCTGCTGCTACTACTACTACTACTACTACTACTACTACTACTACTACTACTACTCTACTACTACACATTAGGATCCAGAAAATTTATACATTATGCTTAATTTTTCTCTGAACAGTAACGAAAATTTCTCTCATCCATTTACCGCTTTGTCGAAAGATGATCAAATTAAAACAAATAGAACATGGCATATTCGCATGTCTTCATTTATAATCGGTCATCCATTCTTGGAACATTGCTCGCTAGTGTAATTTTAATGCTGCCTGACCTTCTGTTATAGTTACAGTGATGAGTGCGTATTGCCTTGAGAGATTTCTTTCATTTCTCATATTTTTTAATTTCATTGTTTACATTACTCCTTGGTTAGGGGTAGTACTCTCCGATTTTAAAAAACTCATTTTTCTTTTTTGGGCTTAAAATGTTCTCTTCGATGGCTACTTTACTGAATGTTAATCCATAGTTCGCCAGAAACTCCATTATCGAAATACAAGGCAATCTGTAAAAAATGTCTCCGAAAACCATTCACAGCGGGAGCAAAATACGTGTAATTTCAATGACGGACGGAAAGGCATTATGGAAATAATGAAAGCCCTGGAACTTATGGTGCGAGCAGCCTGTTAAAACTTCTGCACAAAGCGGACGAAAAGCGTATCGAGCGAGCAGAGCAGGGGATGACAGAAGCTGCGAAAGAGGCCCGCAGGGCCACCGTGGCCACGAAGAAGATGGATCATCTCCTTTTGGGTATGAAAGAATGGCTGTATGATCCTGGGATCGCTGATTAGGGATATATTTAACTTACAAAAGTAACCCAAAACGTTAAACGTATTATTTACCTCGAAAGCGCATTTTTTTCAAATTGGCGGGAAACAAACTTTAGAACGGCACACAAGATTTTGATCAGAATTTGATGCTGGCGTTCTAAATTGAATTGTCACCGTACGTACCCGTTTTGCGATATCTCCAAAAGTCCACTTTTTGTGCAAGCGTTCGTCTCGATTTTATGGGCGACGAAAGTGACGTTTCTTTCGACGCGTTTCGGTAGAACTTAATATTTTTCAATTATCCCATGCACACTGATAAAAAATACATTGAAATTGACTTCTATAAAATTATTTTGTCACAGGTCCAATAGGATG
Organism: Schistocerca serialis cubense; assembly: GCF_023864345.2. NCBI lineage: Eukaryota > Metazoa > Arthropoda > Insecta > Orthoptera > Acrididae > Schistocerca > Schistocerca serialis. Next base: position 504,392,380 of record NC_064640.1, read on the forward strand.
GCCTCTGGAAATCCCGCCGATCACCGTTTTTCTGGCTCTAAGGGGTCTTCCATCTTTTGCAGCGGTTACAGGGAGCGTCCGATGTAGACACAAACTACTTCTGAAAGATGAAAGTGTAAGGAATGAAATTCTATCAGATTCAGCAATTTTTTATTTTATCTGAAAAATCACGAGAATCTTGTATTTTTCTTGCGTTCAAAGAGGGTTAACACCTCGGCAACAAGAAAAATGGAGGACATCACCTCAAGCAAAACAAAATTTCCCATTTTTTCCACATTTAGGTGGGTGGGATCTGTTACATTCAGTCTTTGTTTCTGCTGTTTTTTAAAAAAAAACATCACTTGACATATATTCAGTAGGGTGCATATTGACAGTGAGTTACCTCTAAAGAGTAAACGAAAAGAATGGTAATCTTTAGTAATGAATCTATCGAGCTAGAAACTGAACACATGTACACTATGTGATCAAAAGTATCCGGACACCCCAAAACATAAGTTCGTCATATTAGGTGCCTTGTGCTGCCACCTACTTGTCAGGTAGTCCATATCGGCGACCTCAGAAGTCATTAGACAACGTGAGAGAGCGGAATGGGGTGCTCTGCGGAACTCAGGGACTTCGAACGTGGTCGGGTGATGGTGTGTCACTTGTGTCATACGTCTGTATGCGAGATTTCCACACTCCTAAACATCCCTAGGTCCACTATTTCCGATGTGATAGTGATATGGAAACGTGAAGAGACACGTACACCACAAAAGCGTGCAGACCGACCTCGTGTGTTGACTGCCTGAGACCGCCGACAGTTGAACAGGATCGTAATGTGTAACAGGCAGACATCTATCCAGACCATCATACAGCAATTCCAAACTGCATCAGGTTCCACTGCAGGTACTGTGACAGCTAGGCGGGTGGTGAGAAAACTTGGATTTCATGGTCGAGCGGCTGCTCGTAAGACACACATCACGCCCGTAGATACCAAACGACGCCTCGCTTGGTGTAAGGAGCGTAAACATTGGACGACTGAACAGTGGAAAAACGTTGTGTGGAGTGACGAATCACGGTGCACAATGAGGCAATCAGATGGCAGGTTGAGGGTATGGCGATTGCCCGGTGAACGTCATCTGCCAGCGTGTTAAGTGCCAACAGCAAACTATGGAGGCGGTGGTGTTGTGGTGTGGTGGTGGTTTTCGTGTAGAGGGCTTTGCACCCTTTGTTGTGTTGCGTGGCACTGTCACAGCACAGGCCTACATTGATGATTTAAGCACCTTGTTGCTTCCCACTATTAAAGAGCAATTTGGGGACGGCGATTGCATCTTTAAACACGACCGAGCACCTCTTCATAACGCACGGCCTGTGGCGGAGTGGTTACACAACAACATTCCTGTAATAGACTAGCCTGCAGAGTCCTGACCTGAATCCTATAGAAAGCCTTTAGGATGGTTTGGAACGCCAACCTACCGACCGACCTCTCCTCAGTGCAGCACTCTGTTAAGAATGGGCTGCCATTCCTCAAGAAACCTTCCAGCACTTGATTGAACGTATGCCTGCGAGAGTGGAAGCTGTGATAAAGGCTAACGGTGGGCCAACAACATATTGAATTCCAGCATTACTGATGGAGGGTGCCACGAACTTGTCGTTTTCAGCCGGGTGTCCGCATACTTTTGATCACATAGTGTACGTCATCGGACCTGAGAGACCCGAGAAATACGCCACGTGCTTTCTTGTCTTAACTGTGTATCCTTAAGATTTTTGTTACTAATCAAAAGGCTTATCATAGGTTGGTATCCATATTAGTTCTAAAAATACTCTCCTTACAAAAAGTTCTCGGCCAACTGACGGCCCAAAAGTGTTCTCTACATGACATGCGGATACCAATGCCATGCTTTTTTTTCTGTTGAGGCTAGCGTATTTGGACGGAAATAAGACACCGTTCGCCGATTCTTTAAGGAAGTTTTTTCGGAAATACTTTGTTTTCATGAAACTCGAATGATTAGTGGAGAACGGAAAATCACGGAGCTTACATTAGTTTTGGTTTCTAAAGCTGAGTAAAATTCACACCAAAACTATCTCCACTCAGCGGTTCCAATAACGCATCACGCTGCCTCTGGCACGTACCGTACATAATTAATGAATAATGGAATAAATGTGGTAACGCTGATGCGCTAAACAACTGGATGAGGCTACAGCAGCGATGATTGCATCGTTAATGGATTCTATCACTACTACTTCAATCATGCATCGAAAGTTCCTTCATTTTTTTCCAATTCGTTTCCGTAATGCATCGTTTAAAGACAAGCTTTTATTCCCTTTACGATCGCTTCATTTCTCTTAAATCATCTATATTCTCTCCAAAATTGTAATTTCTTCTCTCGCTGCTGTTGGAAGGATCGAAGTATAAATTCGTACACCACTTCATCGTGGGTAGTATATGATCCAGTGTGTTCAAAATGATGAGCCTTGACTAGAGCAAAAGTATTCAAAAAAGATGGAACATTAGATGCTGCACTGTGAATTTAATCCAGGTACAGAAAGAACCTGAGGACAACGGTTTAAACGGTGCCACATAGAACTTTGTAATAAAGATATTTCGGAAGTAGATAAGAGGGAAAATACATCCCGCTGATTCTACAAAACAAAGTAAAATATTCAAAACGAAATTTTGAAACTTTAATGTTGTTTAATTCATGAATTTAAGTTTTTCAAACTCATGCACCTGTTACTGATAAACACAAAGCGAACTCTCTGGTATATGGGCGTCGTCTTGTCCAATCAAGAAAGCGAGAGGTGAAGGTCGCCCGTCAGTTACTAGGTTTACATATGCTCGGATAGCTCGGTCGTAAGCACAGAGTACATACGTCATGAAAGATCTCGGTAATCCGCCACCCAAGTACGAACATGAAATGATATCTGAAGCAATGGAAAATGTAACTGGAATTACTAGGCAGGAGGCAACATCTCCTTGATTATAAGCCGTTCCTCTTCTGTCTAGGAACTTAAGAGTAGAGGCTTTCTCTATGACTCGATGAGTGTATACGTAGCTGTACTTCCCTCCCACACGTCACTCACGAGGAGCAGGAGTGTGACAAACGACAGAGCGAAACTTTTCGCGAAACGACCTAGTTCAGCGCTTACAAGAAATCCTTCGAACTAAACGCTCGTAATCAAAGAAGAAAATACTGGCGCAAGCTAAATGTTGTGATTGCCAGCTGTTTTCATTATAATTAGTTGTAAGATTATTTCCATGTACCCTTTCTTCTAACCAGCGTGATTCGTGAACAAGAGAAACAGGGAAGTGAAAAGAATAAGTTATCAGCATGAAGTATCACTCATGAAACTTTGAACATGTGATGAAGCATTTCGTATGTGCTTGTATTAATGCTGAATTTTTGAAAATACAAACCAATCGTGTACTAGTTACTTCACGTTTTCGTTTGATAGAGTTCCGGACGAACACTTTAAGACGCTCCATTATTTCGTTACTTCCTTCACCTCTCCAACTCGCTCCCTCCATCACTGCCTCCTCCACCTCCTCCTCCTCCTCCCTACCCCCCCCCCCTCTCTCTCTCTCTCTCTCTCTCTCTCTCTCTCTCTCTCTCTCTCTCTCTCTGCGTACCGGTCCGTTCGTAAGGTGGAAACAATCCTCAGATGAAGCAAATGTAATGATAAATATAAATTGAACGTTATTGATTGATTACTTCGCGTTAAAATCTCCAAAATCAGCTCGTAGAGCGCAAAACCAGGAATTTCCTGGCGGCAGCGGGAGCAGCGCGTTGCAGCGCGCGTATGTTGGCAGCAGTGGACGGGTCGTGGGGCCGTAGTCTTGGCTGCCCCACTGCAGTGAGCAGTTGGTGTCCTGCCTCGGTCGATGGCACTTCGCGCTGCGCTTCTCACGTTAAGTGTTAACTACTTACTGTGATGTTTATATGTCACACATACCGGCCATGTTTGGTATTTAGCGCGTGAATATGTGCAGAATTTTATAGTTCTTGAAGCTGAACAACAATGATGGACAGTTAGGCAGGATGGGCTCAGAATACCTGAAGTGTAAGCAGGAATCTCTCCGGTAAGTTCTGTCTCAGCCTCTGGCCGTATATTTAACCTAATTTTGATTTGCTGGTTCTAAATCAAACAAACAAAAAATATTTGGCTCTCATAAATTCAAATGTAAACATTCCATTACAAAATGCAAACTTCAGATCAACATTGTTGAAGTAAATAAAGGTGTTGCATCCTTGAAGTTATTCGCTCTCAAAGATAGAGAATTGCTGGAGTATCACTAATTCGAATATTACGAAGATAATCACATTAGTATTTTATGTAGTGTTAAAATACCGTCGTTAGTTTGGATGAGATTTTACTGTAAGTTATTTATTGACATTACTTCTTCTGAAGTAAAAATTGAGCTGCCGTGTCTCGTAAAAATTAGACTCATTTTACTTCCATCTTTCTAATTAAGCGATATGAATCTTCGTTGAAAGACAATTTTCCTTATTACTGGATTTTTATCTTTAATGGCTCTTCAATTATGCTGTATTGATGATTGAGAAAATTTTCTTCACTGTTTGATGGATCCCCCGATTTAGTTTTTAACTACTTTCCTGAAACAATCTTAGAGGTTCTTCCTATACGACATGATCTTTTAAGATTTACCCACAAGCTTCTGGCTACCACCTAAGAGAAGGCTGGAGGAAGGTAAAAATAGTGCTAAGGGATTTATTTACGAAAATGCAGTTGAATTTTTCAGTCAATTTTATGTTAGCATTTTCGAGACATTGTGCGCGTACACGGTTGTATCTAACCTGTTTGTATCCGAATGCCAGTTCCTACCCACAATTACAAAATTTATGTTCTTATGAAACACTCTGTCCGTAGAGTAAACAACCTGCTATCAAAGATTTACAGTTTATTTGTAAATAGATGAGTAGAACCTCTGAAACAGAACAGAAAGATCGGAAGATTGTAATTAAATACAATTTAGCATGGCACAAAAACTTTGTCTGCTTCGTTCTTATGTGACGACCATAGCCCAGCTAGACAATAGCATCGTCCTCAGACACCACTAATAAACTAGAAACGTACTACCACGATTATAATTATGCACTTCACATGATGAACCCTGTTTCATAGGACTTCCTTGTGTCAACTTACCATACAGTATATATTGGTACCTCAGGAAGATTAAATGACTGTCTTCTATGACCAAAAAAGTGAGTGTAGCAACGATATTGTCAATAGTCATATTTACGCGCAAGTCAGTACAACATGACACTTATCATTTATGTCGCGGTAGACAAATTGTTGGAAATGTAGGCAGCCGTGGCTGGAATATTAGAACTATCAGCAGATGAAATCCACTTAAACATGCGTCTGAATCTATGAATAAGTTTCAGATGTATCAGATTAGTTAAAACTGATAAGAGAACCGTACACGTTTTAGCAAATACGTCGCACACGCTCCGGTTCTCAAAAATAAAAATGTTTTGGGCAAATAATTTTCATAGTCAACAACTGGTTTACACACATTTTGCTTTCATCGCCTGGTATTGCACAATTTTCACTACAAAATGTTCAGATTGTCAGAAAAGTCTGTTGAAACCGGTTATCAAAAATTTAGTTGTATTTATGCGATCTATGCTACAGGGTGTTGGTTACCAAGTAACATCACAAAATTCAGTGAAAACGATATTGTAGTTCGGTGGTGGAAAACGGAATGTGTCTATGTGCGGATTATTATTATTATTATTATTATTATTATTATTATTATTATTGATGATGATTCGTAGACCCCCCTTATAGTAACATCTGAAAAGCTTGACTCTGTAATTGGAGTAGTAATGAAGTCAGTTACCTGAATTAGTTAAAAACTTATGTGCTCTCTGTGTCTGTAATATTTCAGATCGTTTACTAACGCCAATATAGTCAACGGTTGGGAAATAGAACTTCGGCGTTTCGAATTTGGTTTGGTGGCTCTAGGTATCTGCAATGTCATGAGACTTGCAGCGCCGGGCTTGGCTACTGTGGTGCGAGGGGTATTTGTGGGAGAAGGGAGCACTGTGTGCTTATGTGAAGGGTGAGGGGGACGGAAGAGGGAGGCAGGGCAGGGCAGGGCGCAGCCGCCGACCGCCGTGTGCGCACGCACCCGGCCACGCCACTCACGGTCCACGGCTTTCCCTTTCTGACAGTCCCTACCAAACGCGCTACCTCCTCTTCGGAATTCTGCACACTGCTGTCCCGAAAATCGCAGTCGCGCAAGATTAAGGTATGAGCGCTGTCGTTTAATTTTTAAATCCGTTGGTTGTATAACTAACTGCCTTCGGTGCGATGTTGTATCGCGTAACGTGAATAATAAAAATGTGTACTTCGCTTTCCTTACACACCGTGGCTTGTTTCGGCAAACAGAAAACAAAACAATTCTACAAACATGTAGAGAATTAACACCACTTGATACAGTAAGCAACTACTGTAGTAAAGTGCTAACTTCCTTTGAAAATGGACTGTAATCCGCTAGCCGCTATTCATCTGTTAAAGTGCGGTAAATTGGATTCAATTTTATTAAATCAGTGATTGGCTACACCGTTATGGATAATGTCCTAACGAAAGCATAAATTAAAACGTGGCGCTATCATACCTTTCCATTCTTTCTTAGCCGTTAAATGCGAAGCTTTATCGCCATCTCGTTGATGTCCCTCCTTGCAGCTAGTATGAAGTGTCAAAATGAAGCATAGAACAATAACTGGACCACAAGTGCAGTCCAAACTGTAAAAGACACGCAGCAATCTGTAATCAGCAAGCTGAACTCCGTACTATCCGCTGTGTTGCACTTACGTACCACTGTTACTTTTGATTAAATTCGCGAGTGGTGTGCAAAAATAAAGAACGAACGATTCTGTATGACCTATAATTTCTCTGATTTTACCATCACGGCCATTTAATCAGATAAGTGTTGCAGGAAGTAATGTTGGTTCATTCTTCTAGGAATTTACGCTCTCTGAATTTTAAGATTAAGCCTAGTCGTCCACGAAAGTAGGATGAACACGACGCTCTAGCACTTGACAAATTAAAGCGTGACTTAACGTGCTGTTCTCCTGGGGGTCTTCTATGTCTACTTCTTTTAGTTATCTGACAAGAGCTCCAGTTTAGCGAACAATATCAAATAATCGTTGGACCGAATTTTTTGAGTTTTGTAGCTTCGAATGATCTAGGATCAGGTTATTTGAGACACTAATTTGGGCGCTCTAAAAATTTCTCGGAAATAAACTAAATCTTCAGCTACTGGCGGCATTAGATGTCGATAATACAAGATGAACTGCGCCTGAGAGTTGCTCCCGCATAATATTTTGAACAAATGCTGTGATGAGTCAGTGTGCGAATTTAATTCAGCGTCTCTCAGCTCGTTCAAATTCATGTTTTCGTCATGTGTTCGAATATTCGTCGAAAAAAGAAATTAGTCAGCATCAAAGTTATTGGCTCCCACTGACGCTTGTTGAAGGCCAGTAAAAAGAGTATTTTCAGCACTGTTAGGGATTCCTATTAGAGCAGTAAATTTCCTGCTGTACACTCGTGTGACCCTGTTAGTACAGTGAACTTGAATGCCGAATGACAGAAAGTTCACTTGAATTGGAGGGAGATAATATTGCTGGTCCATGAAAAGTGTTCACTGACTTTTCGATTATTCTTGCACTTTTTGTAAAAATCTCTGCGGTTTAGTGGAGCCGTTATTGGCTTCTAAGGTGGAGCTCCGGAGTTTCGGTTCTGGGTTACCGGTTCGGCGAGAGAGAGAGAGAGAGAGAGAGAGAGAGAGAGAGAGAGAGAGAGAGAGAGAGAGAGAGAGAGAGAGAGAGAGGGGGGGGGGGGGGGGGAATAGTCTCAAACATTGTACAGTTAACTTCGAGAGGCCAGTGTTGCTTCAATAAATAAGTTTAGCCGACATGCAAGCGGCCGCGCTTCCATCAAATCTAGATTCTTGAATATAGTTGCGGTCCTCCCGACGTTTATTAACTTCTAATGGAACCGCGCCTTCTTTTTATCACAGATTCCGTCAAAATTGTTGGTATATGCAGGACTCGGACAGAAATGAAAGTGACAGAAGCGGGCGTCCCAGATGACCAAGAGTTTGGAAAACCTAGCATTGCAACTAGCACTGGTCGGACGATGCATTACCCATTTAATTCCTGAGGGGTATTTTCGTTCTGTCGTTGCAACTACAAGAAAAGCTTTTTTTCCTTCACCAGGTACGTTTCGCTTTATTGAGTTAATGCATCATAAGTGGTCTATAATTTAAGATATTAATAATTTCATTTGTTTTTAAGATCGAAAGAACTGTTCGTTAGCAAAGTTGATTTATACTTACTTCAATCTTAAAGACAAATCAAATTATAAGTATCTTGAAAAGAAAAGGCAAAAAACAATTTGGGATTGAAAAATTTCAGGAAGAGATTTTAAGGCGTACATGAGAATTTCGAATGTAAAATTAGATACTTCCATTTTACAGTTCAGGATATACACGTGCTCGGGTGATACTCATTGTAAAAACAGGGGAAGCAATAATTTTGTCGGCATCTTGAGTTAGTTATAATTGCTGCATTTTTACAATTACATGGTTGTGTTAAAATCTCTATGGAAGAACAAACTTTAGTTCGTAAAATGTTCTCTCATCGCAGAGTTTGGCAGTAAACATCGCATAACTCATCATTTCAGCAAATATTGGCGAGGATATCTGGTGATCTATAGTGTGGCGTATTTTGTGCAGTTTTGTGTAGACCTTTATTTTTTGACGATAAGAGCAGTTTTGAAGCATTTGATCAAATTATTTACCTGACGATAAACCTCGACATTGTAAGATTAACTGCAGAGGGCTGTTCGAAGATCCGAATGAAACTAAATGAAATCGTGTTAACCGAGTCTTCTGGCAGTTCTTGGTAGAACAAAATTACAATAAATTAAAAACGCGCATAATGCTTACGTTCTGCAGTGTAGAATATCAGCAGTATAGTGCTTTTTATCTATTGTCAACGGAATACGAATTACTGTAAGCTTTAATTACAATAGCTTCCTGGAAAGTTAATTGTAGAATCCTCGTGGATGCTGAAAGTACAATCCTTTCTCGCAAATTTGCAGTCCCAAATTTTCCTTTCACGAAAATGATACATACAATACATTGAACATTATTGCGGTTTATTTGCAGTGTAAGCAACGTAAAAGTTGAAAACAGGAAAGTTTCCGCGTAGGGACTCAACCACACAACCCGCAAATTACCGTTCTGCCATCTTTGCACTGCGCCAACTACTACCTGGAAACTATGGGAATACAAATAACTCATACTTCGACCGACCCCCCCTTCACAAATGCATACTTTTTCAACAATTCGCCACTTTGCACTTAAATTTCTGGCCAAGCCCTGCATATTCAACAAGTATGGAATAAATTAATGAGGATGAGTAGACGCTGTCACATTGTTAGTATAATTATTTTAGTCTAGGTTTCTATTGCGTCTTCTTTCTCACGAAAGTAATGCTAAAAATAAAATGCCCCGTTAAGTACGCCCACGGTAGATTTTTCTTACAGCTTACTCCGTCCGGACGAAACACGCGTAATGATGCCGCTGTGGCTGAAGAGTAAATTCCTAATTGTCTGTTAATTGATAGCAAGAGGACCTGCAGAAAGGTATGTACTGTCGAATGACGGGATATCATCATTATACCAAATATTTGTTTTAGAGCCCTGATTGGTGGGACAAGGATATTCATTTTTTCCGGTATGTGGCTCACTTTGATCCGTAACAAAAGCAGTTCTAAACAGAAAGAACGATGTGTAAGGCAAGGGGCTAGTATCTTCAGGCCTGGACAGATTTGCTACGCTGTCGCTTATGATGCCGGAGGTAGGAGATGGGACGCGCAACGGTCGACAGTTGGCGGAACGGATGATGCTGTACTTTCAGGCAGTCTTGGGACAGACTTTGAAAGTTTCCTCTTAGATACCTTCATTTCTGTGTTGTCTCAGCCTGACACCATTACGCAACAACCAAGTGTCGTAACTAGGAGACGCTTCTTCGTCTCGTAATCTGTAAGTACACAGTGACAGCGACTAGGTTGCGCTTTTGTCTTGCTTGCAACTTCAATTTTCCATCCGTAGAACGTTATGGTTATTAAACATTTGCTCGTAAAAACAAATCAGCATTGATATTAGACTTTGATGTTACTAACGTAAGGAACTACTACTTCTGTCTGCGAAATGATCACATACATTTTATTTTAGACCATACAGAGAGCTAAAGAGACACTGGTAAAGCACATTAAAGGATTTATTTTTATTGCGTAGCACCTCTGTGTTAATGACATATCACGATAGAATACGTTTTTATATCTACAATGACTGTAAATTCGGACCAAAAAACCTTTGAAATATGAAATGCTGAATTGAAGATAAATTTAAAATTGATACGCAGCAAAAAGTTTACTTCATTGGCAGATTTCTGACAAAACTAGACTCCATGGGTGGATCTAGAACTTCGTAATTCTGGTTTTCCTTGCCTATTCTAATATTTAAATGAACGTGACAACAGGGTGTTAACGTCTGTTGAGTTCGGCCAGCCTTATAACGTTCCCAGTTCTCGACAGACAAGGTGAGCTGGCTTGACATTGTGTAGCGGCTTATCTGAGGAGAGAACGAGATTGTCTTCCTACACGATGATCTCCTAACGACAGCAAGCCATTTTGTAGAGCGCAGATATCAGTCCTGAAATGAGATAAGAGTTTACCGTACGGCCCCGGTCGTTAACTGGATCGCTATCGCTATTACCCAAGCTCAGATGTAAGTAACGGGATTCACGTAGTTGACTACGGAAGACTTCTTTCAGGTGTACTCTTATTTTCTTACATACCGCATCATTCAGAGTTCTAACGCGTTTAAACGGATCGAGGTTACTCTTTGAAAAATTTCCTCCAACCCTTCAAAATGAATGTAACTAACCCATATATTTCCGCACTAACGATCCAATTGAGCGTTTCACATGTAGTTTCCCCATTTTTTGCCTTACATATTTTAAGTCTCGTAGATCGAGCTGTAGCAGATTTTCCGGGTTAAATCCCTTTTCCTACATAGCCCCACCTGTAGTAAACAGGCTAGCATGACGCCACAATAAATGATTTGCCTTCTTATTCAGTCTCAAGATTTTCCAATTCGTAATCTTCGGCCGCTTGCGTGTTAAAGTTGTTACTTATTTGTCCCTGCAGTGTCGCCATTTTCCTCAGTAGGCTGAGCAGACGTTTTTCCAGATCTTCCTACCCGAATAAAATGTGATACGGTTGTGTCGCTAGCCAACGATGCTGACTATGAAGATCACGATAATAGTACTCACCAAGATGTCCGGAGACGTCGATCATTTTTTATTCACTTCCTCACATGCGTGCTACTTATCCGAAGAACAAGTGGCACATGATAATTTCTGTTAAGACCATTCTTGTATTGCCAACTAAGTGGTGTATGGGACACCAAGTCCAACTGAGATGAACAAATGACCTACGTAATGCTCAGTGACAGCAATCAGAGCGGCGTCCATAAACTGTTCACAGCTCCATAAACTGTGAATTCAAAAAGAAGTAGCCAGCTCATAATTCATAATGAGAACAGCAGTTTTTGGATATCAGTTAAGACTACTTCTGAAGAAAAGTTTAAATAGTGGCGTCAATCTAATAACCCGGAGGCATCCTGGAAAGCCATATAGCTGGGAATGTCAAAGTGAAGTTATTAGCGAGGAAGGGATCTAGCAGTTTTAGAATTGTGGAAAAACCGAGCCTATGTCGCTTATTTATCTTGCTGTTAAGCTGTACAACGTGGGGTAGTAAAGAACTGCGGCTGAACAGTTCAATAAAATTAAAGAACCTTTGTAATACGTGTATGTGAATGATAAACGTATGTCTCGTCATTTAAGATTCATTACAAGCTGTCGTATTCTTCGTGAGCCGTTCTTAAAATATACCGAGAAACACATGAATTTATTTTTCTGAAACAGTACCAAGAAAAAAATCAGTTGCTAAACAGATGTGAGATCAGTTTATCTCGTTGTCTGTAACGAAAGTGTCTTCAAAGAGTTCAGATATGCCATTGCCTGTAAAATCACCTAATGTTTGCGATAACTCTTAAAGATAAAAGCCGGTTATCCACTGGATGAACTTATTCACATGTCAGCGTAGCGAGAGATTTACATATAAAATCTGCTAGCCAGGTATGATCTAATACATTCTTGATTGTCTACAGTTTTTATTCATTTTTATATAATTCATTAGCGAGCATCTATATTTATTAAAGTTTCATAATTGTGGGATCAAAGATAAATAATTATTTCTTAATTATGTAGTATTCAGCTTTTTCTTATGTCTACAGTCTCGGCAGACCGTAGGGCCGGCTTTAAGGTAACTTCAGTTCATGATTATTCAAGCTACTGCAGTTGTACTGTTCCTCTCATGTTTCATACCAAATTTGTCTCAAATGATGATATGCTTAGACTCGGAAATTCGATAATTTATTGACTTATAACGCTCTCGAAGCTGCTTTAGACGTTTGTCCATTGGTGTGTAGTGAGGATTTCTCTCTTAATGGGTGCATGAATATTTAACAAATACTACAAAAATAAATCTATAAACATTTACGCATTGCTCACTCCATTCTACTGCCACCAACACTGATCTTGCACAAGGACTGCGAAGACAAGACGCGATAAGAGAAATTAAGGCTGGTACGGAGGCATATAGATGTCGATGTTACGTCGTTCCGTTTGCCTGCGGAACAGGAATGAAGTGACTAGCGGTGGTACAAGGTACCCGACGCCATACACCGTTCGGTGATTTGTGGATTGTGTGTGTAGATGTAGTTAATACGTTGTCTGCGCTATTCCACTTGTAATCAGTTACTCGCGTCTCAAAGTAAATAATCGACGCTGTGCTCAATACTGTTGTTTTTGTCTCTCCATAGGCTATTTGAACAATGCCCTACAAAACAGTGGCTGCCGCAACAAATGTGACGAGACTGACGTGCCAATTTCTGTCATGATGAGAAGCTCCAAGGTATTGCTGGATGCTTCAAACGCAGAAGTGTAGTACGTATCTTGTGTAGAGGAAATGAAGCGCCACCAGGAAATCTAGCTCTGTAACACCCTGTTTTACTTACCAAGATTTGCGTGTGTGTGAGCCAACATTTCTCCGTACCGAACACAGAGGGCGTTTTAAATACTCTTTGCAGGAAATGATGCTGTCACATTTCTTGACGTAGAGCACGCTTGATCAGCTGTGAGAAGTTCTTCGTACAGGGCCGGGAAAAAAACGCAGCACTCTCAACGACAAGGTCATATTATTGGCAAATAAGGTGACAGGTAGTTAATCACTGTAAGCATACCTCACACCAAATGAAGCAAAAGTCACAGTAAAGTGTGCCCATACAGTCGCATCAGTAAGCAATGCACCCTCCCATCTGGCGGCAGCGGAGCAGTGTATTGTCTGCAGGTGCCGTGCAGAAAGACATTCTGCGATATTCTGTCCCAAGCATCTTGCGCCTTAGTAGTACGTTGCGTCGCAGCAGCAATATGTGGATATTGATTGTCCTGCTGAAAAGTAATCACTGTTGTATCGAAGAAATGGCAGTTGAACGGTAGTAACAGCCTGTGCGACGTAGCGAGCACTGGTTACTCCCCCTTGCAGAAACATCAAATGTGATCGCGACTAGTATCTGATGCCACTCTTCCCCAAATTTAGAGGGCGTAAAATTTGTCCTTACTCAAATGCTCCTTTGTTCCATCATGTATTACGTACTGCCTCTCGTCAGTGTCTGATAGTAAGAGAAAAGTTCAGGAACACCCTCACCTTTGCCAGGCTCTCAATAAGCGGACTGAAGAGAACTGATTTGTTATTGTTACTGAATGGCTTTCTAGGCCACTCGGCCTCTAAAAGCGTAAGATCACTAACGCAGTTCATGCTGTTTCGTTAAGTTTACCTACTGGCTTACTTACATCAAAATGTTTTATTTTTAAGATATTCAACTATCACATTGCCTTTAGGCGCCACTGCCTGTGTGAATGAGTATTAAACGAGGTCCGCTGCTGCCAACAAGGAACATCCAGCAGCCGTATTGAATACAGACTCCAAAGAACAACGTCTAAATCCATTCAGTGTCATATTAGTGCTCCGATGGTATGATGAACGGTGAGCGATTAACATTTGTAATTCCTTCATCAAATAATTGGCGCAGTGGTTACTTGAAAACATTTGCGGCGTTTATCACGTGTTTACTCAGTGAATGGCTTCAGTACAAAGAAGTTACGGGACAAAAATTATGCTGAAACTGTTCTCTGACAGATTAAGTTGCAAGCAGTGTTGTGATGCGGCAGGGAAAAGCTTTTGCTAAAAAGTTTGAGAGGAACAGAGAACCACACAAAGGGCATTTCTTTAAGCTTACTGGAACACAATGAATGTGAAAATGGAATAGTATCTTCAGTCTTTCTGTATATGTTGTCCTCATAGATAGAATTCATATACGGCCAAATCATGATTATTCAAAAAGGAAAACGTGTCTTCATGTATTTCGATACAGATGCCTTGCCATATCGTAGATGTGTCACAGTATGACTTTGAAAGCTGTCAAACTCACAATTGTTCTAAAAGGATAAACTATTTCGCAGCTACAGGTATGCTTCCTACTACAAAAATATGCGCGTAGTCAAAATCCTCTATGAATCTTCTTTCATACTACAGTTCTAAAAGTTTTTTTAAATAAAATGGTAGTTTGTTAACGACTGAATTGTTTTCCGACTGCTGAAGATGATCTAAAAGCTATATGTTCACTGAAAAATTATTTTTCATGTCTCAGTGTGAAATAGTTCATAAAAATAATTTTTTCTCATTAATCATAAGCCCCGCCAAAAGTGTGTCATTGGGTTGCAGTTAGAGGTTTACCAAGCTGGTTTCGATCGCCGCCGGGATAGACCTCGAAAGCTAACCGGTTCCCGTCTGCTCGGGTCAGTAGGAATTTCCCGTGGCTTTCCCTGTCTGTATAACGCAGTTGCTGCTTTCTTCCCAGAAGCAAGGCATCTTCAGAAGTTCAGCGCAATGCCTTTACATAAATTACGGTTCCAGTAATGCCTGCGGAGGAAGTTCGTAGCGATGGTTGCGTGAAGCTGACCACACAACATATCTCATGATATTCCAGACGAAAATTACGGTGATGCAGTTTTAGCGAAAAGCTTCTAATACAGAGCTTCAACTGAAGGAGCGTAATGGCAGTCTCAACGGGTTGACGTTTGAGTCCTTTTGGATCCATAGTGTATTTGCAAATAATTCTTTTTATTATTACGGTAATTCATTTGTACATGCAAAATGAAACGTGAGATTCTTCGTGGTTGGTCTTGTTTCATGAGAAGTGCTACAGCTTTGAAAATTTTAACTTGGTGTGGACATACGTTGCGAAATGGATATATGCCTCTGGTCACAGGAATATGAACAGGGGTACAGGGTTACGGTAAAGCGTCTTCAGTAGGCTGGACGGTACACTTCATCTGCCAGCAATCTGTGGAAGCTGTATACGAATATGGCAGCACCATTCAGCCTTCTAGTCAGAAAAGTGTATAGTGTCGACACGTCGGTTTATCATCTCCCTCTGTACCACTCAACACGCATCATCGAATATAGTGTATTAAACTGTAGGTCGCTCTTACGATACAGAGATTCATAGGACACATCAACAGGTGGTCATCGAAACAAAAGCAAATCATTCATAAGGACACTCTGCGTTAACAATAAGACACCTGCATGATCCTAACTCCTATTAATGACATTGGTATTCAGTATTAGTAAGATTGGAAACTTAGGCTTCGAGAACAGTTATCAGTAAGTAAAATGGCAAAGAAATTGCAATTTAGATTTCAAACTTCGTAAAATGCACGGGTGCATCAGGACACGGCTAAAACAGTCAAGTGATCAGTCTTCAAAATTCCCGTCGTCTGCTAAACCAAGCGAATGTGGCGTTGCGGCTAGACTTCGAATTCGTACACAGAAAGATACGCTTGGATTGTTACGTTGTCTTTCTAATTAAAGAGGTTTTTTGTTTAATTTGAAGGCTGAAATGATTCGTGGAAGATTGCGGTCAAATCGTTCTCCCTGTGCTTCAAAACAATACAAATTATGTTGTTTGATCTTACAGACCACAAGTTCTAGAAACAGCTGTTTTTATGTCATATGTCTAATCGAGAAAGAATCCATGCTTCCATACATTTGTCAAACCATGTGCTATCTCAGGATGTAGTATAACAAACGGCTATTACTGAATTACATTAACATAAGCTTGAGAACTTGAAATACGGATGGGATCACAGAAGCCACGTCTGCAGATCTAAATTGTTTCTAGTCAGTTTTGACACTTGTCTGTCACGTGACGCTTTTATAGAACACTTACACATATACTCAAGACTACGCGAGCCCTCCGGACGCGTAATTGAGAGTAAAACGTATGTCATTTTTTCTGCTTTCTTTTATGGACGTATTGCTGGAAGAAAAACGGTCCGAATGTCTTCAATTTTACCTTGGTGGTCACAACGCGGATTATAAACCAGGCTAAATATCATCTCATGGCGCATCTTGGGACATTGGTTCGCAGCATTTTGCGAGTCACGCTCACCGGTATGCGCAGCAGCTTTCTCGTCGTATCCCAATTGGAGTTGATTGAGCATTTGTGTGACCCTCTCGCGCTGAATGTGAAGCTCATCACGAAGCGTGTATCTTCTCTTATGAAACGTTGCATCCCTTTCATTAACGCAACTGAGTGGCGCCCCACACTGGCGAAGAACACTCAGTTGGTGAAGCGCCGATAGAATTCTTCCGGTACATCTGTCCTGCGTCTACTTTCCCCCCAGTTATATTTATGTGGTCGCTCTACTTCGTCTCCCCAGGCAGATTTCTCAGACACCTGTTGGCTGCGATTGCTTCCAGTGACAAGTGACCGATCGTACGTTACAGCGACGTTGGTTTATCATAACTGTATGCGTGTTACTTCTATTCAGCGTAATGTATCATATATGGGAAAGCTTATGCGTGAAAACTCAACAGTAATAAATGTCATGATTTCCGATGGTTAACTTGACGACTGCGTTCCATAGAACGATTCTGTTCAGTACGGAATTTTAAAGAAAGTAGCTACATAATGTGCCACAGTAAGGATGTCGTGACGTCATTTCTAAGGTTTTCTCAGTTTGATGAATTATAAAGCTTCCAGATTTTCAGAGGGGTTGTCAGTTCTGTGTTTGCTCGAGGTCGCTTCTATTAGTTTTTATGTGCTGTTGATGTGGGCGATGCTTGTGTGTTCGTTGGACTCCAACCAGACTGACATAGCATTGTTCATTGGGTTACCACATTCAGTCTAACATGTTGCGAAATTCACACGTAGCATGGGAGCCACGTGTTTTCGGTAAATTGACAAACCGCTACATTGTGGTTCCTTCAAGCATTTGTTTTCAGTTAAATGCTCAGATGCAACATTGAGTTCCATAATGCGTTTCACAAATTTTAGTGGTGTTCTGATCTGCTTAATCTCCAGGTACTTCGTTATATGATAGTTACTCATAGCCTTTCTTAGACTACTTATAGTATACATTCAGTCGGAGATATTATCACCACAGTAGTCGAACCATTACTCGGAAATAACTGCACAAAGTAATGACGAGATTTAGCGTGACAAGTTTCGTCAAAAACAAAGATGGTAATTTTTATCTATTCTAATATTCGCAAGAAATATTTCTATAGCTCTCACTCGTCGTCGTTAATAATGACGCTTTGGTATGGAGTTTAGAGCTTATAAAGGCTTATTAACTAGAGCTTTCTTTTACGACTTACACGAGTCTACACTGGTTCCGAGATGCTAATGGCTTGCCAGTTAAACCCTTCGAAAATGTCAGTGATAGGACAACGCTTCATTAAACCGACACAGCCTTTTAATTATCTTCTGGCCAAGTTTTGAGCCTGTAGTTGCTCTCGAATATTTGATGTTGGAATTAATTCTTTCCTTCATTCAATCGGATCAAATTGTTCAGGGTAGTCCCCCCTTTCCTTGTCAACAACTAAGGGCGTAAATTGATTGGTAGTGCTACCAGTTACAAATTATAAGTAACAGTAACTTCACTTGGCCACTATTACCACATGTAGCAAGAACAATTATAGAACAACGAAGTTTCCCACAATGTGAACAAAGTACTTGAATTTACGATCTAAAAATTAACCTAAGTAAAACAGTAGGGAATTTATTTCAAAACTGTGGTGTTTCGTCACCCCACTGACGTGTTGTCAAAATATTCCTGCTGGCATACTGCTCAAATTTATCAGGTGTCCTCTCCATATCAGTGTCAGAAATATCTTCAACACGAGAAATTCATGATCCACTCTTTAAAGATAACCGTAAATATGGAAGTACAGACCAGTAGTGCACTCTTGGGCTTCATATGTTTAAATACTTTTTTCTTTTTCGGTAAGATTATGCCGTCTGCTTATCGAAGATAGTTTAGTCTGTTACCAGCTTTGAATGGCGTTTGTCTTTGCTTGTGTCGTAAACTTCGTCTTCATATAAAACGAAAACGGTACTCCTATCTATTTAAGGAGTTGCGATAATTTGGTATCCACATAGGTGACAGATGTACTTAACGAGGTGGGATAAAAGTTCTTCTAATACTAGTTGTCATCTTCGTCACCAGCTTGATACAGTGTTCCATTACCTTGGTGCAGTGACTGCTGTCTACGTATTGTTGGAACGTTAACAGCCATATCTCGATAATTACAGTACTTCAATGTGTTGAGTGCCTTGGTATAGTGATCACTGCTCTTCTTTGGAAACAGCATTGGGATTTCTCTTTTCCCAATGTAATGAGCAAATTTATTGGTGAATTGATCTGACATATTCACAGCAACCTTTTGGTTTGTCAGATGTCATAGACTCCATACACTGTCAAGAATACTTCTCAAAGCTTAATTACGTTAAAGATGAGTGTTAAGTGTAATTTCCTTTATAAAGAGTTTTTCTGAGATTCTTAAAATTGAACACTTGCTGAGTGTATTTTTGTTTTATAATGTATCTCGTTTTCTTGAAAGATTACGTAACTGTCAGTGGCGTTTTCATTGGAGGAATGCTGGAGAAGGTCGTTCGTCCTGTCTCCACAATAACGTAATTTGCTGTTACTAATACAAAGATGCGATACTGAAATACAGTATCTGTATCGCAATAGGTCGTCTGCTTCATCAGCAGGTAGCGCTGTGTTAATGGAACAGCGAGACAGCACATCTTACAAGATGTCGCACGGCAGTCGGATCTTTGTATTACTTTGTTTGCGCTACGTGAAGCTCAGAATTCAAATATGTTTCCCACAGCAGCTCAATGCAACTCTCAAAAACCTTTCGAGAAAGGAAGCTTTAAAATTTTCGGAGCCTTTTTAGCACCCTAAATGAATGACTACGTTAACTCGATGCGTTACGTGGTCCTGTGGTAGAATGCTTGCCTGCCCGTAAGATGTCTTGAGCTCGATTCTCGACTGTGGTAGACTTTCAAACAAAGGTGCGCGTTCTACGAGCGTTTCCGAGAAGCGTAATATACACAAAGATATAAAAAAATTGTAATGTTTCTTAAATCGCTGTGTCTTCAATAGAAAATATCAGTAATCAAGAATTCATATTTCCGAAGGAAACTATTTTCGTGTGCGATATGTAAATTAAAATCTAGGCACGTACATTTTTTATAAAAATGAGCCGTGTTAATTAGTATTAAAGTGACGAATATATTTAAATGAGGCAGTTACTCTATATTAAAGAAAAGAGACCGAAATGACTCGAACAAGTGATCCGTTGATTACGTTTCGAGCACAACCAAGTTTTCTTTTCCATCTCCATACATTTTACACTTTCCGCAAATGATCGTAGCTTTGTTTTAAAATACACATCGGCCGCAAATATAACCCAGCCTCCCCATTTGGTAGGCGAGCGTTCTACCAGTCACACACTACTTGCCGAAAAGTAGATCTTACTTTCGGGTATTAGAGACTCGAAAAATTCTAGTCTTTTCTGGAATATTTTTGAGTGCGGTATCGAAATGCTTTGAGAAATTAATATTTGAATTCTGGACTTCAGGTATCGCAAACAAAAAATTACAGAAATTAAATTGCCGCATTGTCCCCTTGCCAGATTTTCGATGCGGGAGTATCTTGATTAGATGTGCCTAACCTCGGAGTGGTATTTGTGGTATCAGACTTTTCAAGTTGTAGTACTACACGATAGTGGGATAAATAATTGGATGAGTCAGCCCCAGTAGAGATCCAGAAAGGTGGCAAGGTGTGTGAACGACTGAACATAGTTGGCGGCAGATGGAAGATACGTACTAATGCGCTCTGGGACAAGAATTTAAATACACAAATTTGTTAGCATATCGCAATGCCATAATACCCAAACAACTTGCTTCGAACCTATGTCACAAACAGGAATCGCAACCGCGACTTTCGCTGTACGAAGCAACGGATCACATCCCGAGACCACGAAAACTGCCGGCCGGAGTGGCCGTGCTGTTCTAGGCGCTGCAGTCTGGAGCCGAGCGACCGCTACGGTCGCAGGTTCGAATCCTCCCTCGGGCAAGCATGTGTGTGATGTCGTTAGGTTAGTTAGGTTTAATTAGTTCTAAGTTCTAGGCGACTGATGACCTCAGAAGTTGCATAGTGCTCAGAGCCAACCACGAAAACTATCCACAGTGATACTTGAAGATACGCTTACAAACTGAAGGTAGGTAGTGGTATAACTACGTGTAGACAGCATAAACTACTGTATTCGCAAACTTGGAACATGTACTACCCGTTTAGCAGTGCCATGTCATGGACATGTAGTTACAGATATTAGTAGCAGGTCTTTCGTCGTTGATGTTGTATATTAACTAGGTTTCTCAAAGGCGTATAGCAGTCGAATCAAATATCAGGCGGAAGTGACAGATGGAGGGGTGACTGTGTTGGTTATCATTGGAGGAGCAGGGGCGAAACACTCAATTCGGCAACGCAGCAAGCACTAGGAACGAGGCACGAGGCAACAGGCACCTGTACGGGAGTCGGGACTGGGGGTCACGGTACGGCGAGTGTTTACCGTGCATCGCCTTCGCGTCCGCTCGGAAAGGAAACGCTGGCAGCTCTCTAGCGGCAGGTATCGCTGACCTCGATGCTGCGGCCGCGCCGGACCTCGACCTTGCTGGCTACCAGCTTCCCAAGTCTACAGCGCGCCATGCCTGCCCTTGCGTCCCGCTGCGGTGCAGCAGCTGGGATGAAATCCTAATGTGACCATTCTGCTCTAGGTTATTCTTGGTTTCCTTTTTTAAATCCCTTGAGGAGAAAGGTCAGTTGATTTCGTAAAGGCCACGGCTTTACCTTCAGCTGATGTCCATGTTGGTGACTTCGTTCGTGCATGCACACTGGCACTGTAACTGCTACAGAACGCTCGCTCTCAATATTCCTTCACTTTAGCAAGTTATAAGGACCGGTCGTCAGTGGAATAACCCGGAATATTAGCTGGATTTCACACGGGGATGCGTGGAGCGTACAAAGACATATGCTCGAAGAGTAATAACTTTGATTTGCGCAACTACACCGCGTCGCGTGTATTTCCACTAAAGAACGTGATGTTTTGTAGGTGTTGGAGGGAAATAAGGCTAAACAGGTTGTTGTGGACATATCAAAAAAATAGTTCAAATGGCTCTGAGTACTATGGGACTCAACTGCTGAGGTCATTAGTCCCCTAGAACTTAGAACTAGTTAAACCTAACTAACCTAAGGACATAACACACATCCATGCCCGAGGCAGGATTCGAACCTGCGACCGTAGTGGTCTCGCGGTTCGACTGCAGCGCCTAGAACCGCACGGCCACTTCGGCCGGCAGACATATCCGTGAGATGATTAAAAATTGTTTAAATTTGATGTTATAATCCACCTGAAACACTCAACACCAGAAAAGCTTGGGCCTGGGTTGCAGTAAACATGCTGCACCGCCAGTCAAGGAAAGACACGGCCTTCCCGCAACTAATCTGTGACGATTGCCGTTATCACGCCGCCGTAACATTGCCGTTTCTGCGTTGTCTGGAATGTTGAAAGTGACGGACGCACGCAGGAGAAAGTGATTACTTCTTTAACAGCTTTTGTGAAATCTTAACTGGTTTGATGCTTTCAGCCTTGATAAAAAAAGGCGAATTGTTATCCAGGCAATGCATATTGTGTAGTCTCGTTCGACAGACGCAGCAATTAAATGTTGCGTAGCATTACTCTGCTCAATCAGCGCTTCTAGAAAGATCGTAGATTCAGAAACTCTGAACAGTTTCCACCAGGGTCTACCATCCTGTTGTGTACCAGACCTGAGTCATTCCAGAGGCGAAGTGCAGCTAAATGTGTTAGCAAATATTTTAAGTTGTTGGCTTTTTTCTTTGGACCACATTCCAGTGACTCAACGTTGTAAGATAACTGAAAAAGTATTTTGAACTCATATGCACGTGAGTTAGATGGACTACAGTGGATAAACAGTGAACCTAATTACGTAAATTCGAACGTTATATTGTCCACCAAATTTTCCACTATCTCGTGTGCTTTTTCCCGTTCACTGCTCGTAGGAACTGTCTACAGTAATTTAGTACTGTTCTGTTTCTTCCGAAAGTTTTTAATTGCTCAAGCGTCTCTACAGCAATATACAGATCTCACCTGCGCCCGGCAGCTGGAATGCGCTAACTGCAAATAGAATTAAAAACCAGCTGTGGAAAACATTACAGAGTCCACAGGCTGGTAAATGGAATTTTGCAGTGGGTGTAAATCGTACTAATATGGTTAACAGAAATTCGCGCGATACTTCGGTCGTGCAAACTAATTTACGGATAATCTGACATTACTACAGCAATGAAACTGTTAAGAGATTTTAAAATATTCATTCCGTATTAAAACTGCACAACAATGAACTTAGAGTAAGAAGTACATTTTTAAGGAGTGACATAGAACAATTTATAGAAGCGGAAATTGCTAAGCGTCTCGTCCTGTTCCTCACATTATTCATCATAATTTATCCTAACATTCGCTGTTCCCAAAACGTGGGATACAACCGTGGTAGTTTTAAAACTAATTCCGTACTTCGGATAGTCTCGGAGTAAAGTTAATGTGCGTTCTTTCTCAAAGAATTCTATGTTATGCTCTAAATTAGAACAACTGTAATGTCGCTGCTGGGCACCTTTGGCGAAGATGTTAGGCTCATATCTGGTCACAGTATACTTACACTCAGCGGCAGAAATCAGTCCAGTACTTCATAGCGCGCCAAGACCTGCGCAAGGAATGTGTCGATCATAGGTAAGGCGACGCAGTTAAAATGTTTCCGCTCATGGCTCCTTCTGATACACATACAGTTAAAATTATCAGAGGTGGAGGAATCTGTAAAAAAATAAATAAATAAATAAATACCGTTTCCTTCGTTAATATTCCACGATGGGGATGTCTTGTAACCTTAAATATCGTCGGACACTACCAAAATATGTATTTGTCAACATCAGTTTCTGGAGACCTGTATTATAATGGGCAGTGGCTGCTACTAAGACTGAAATTTTGGTAATAGGAGTGAAAGAGTAGGACGACTGGCGCAGATATGCTTCGTGTCACCTGTGTCGTAGGATAGTCCAGAAACTTAGAATCTCGCAGTAGTTGGAGGGTGTTCTGTACTATTTTGGACACGTTTTTAAGAAAGTTAATGGTTTCCTAACTTTTCTTTGAGGTACTAATTTTGATAGTACTTGTAAAAACTTAGTTTTTGAAACTCCTTGTAAGTACCCTTCTTGTTCACAATACAATGGTGTGACTTGCGTAAACTTCCTGCTATAGCGTACTTTATTGAAACTATTATATAATTATTCTGTATCTCATAGCAGGTGTGTTAACTTTGGTTTTTTATTTTTTATCTCTGTAGAAAGCTTCAGTGTGGTTTTCTAATTGGTCAATGTTACCAAAACATAAACTGCTCGAACCATAATTCCAACTTCACCTCTGAACTACGTCTCAACGAAAGGATTAATGCTGTCTCGTTCTACAGGAATAAGATGTCTTACGCGTAATATTCAGACACTATAAAGAAATATTCTAGTTCTGTCTATTGAACAGCCAGTCAACCATGGCCTCGAACGAATATAATTGGACTACTTTCGACTGCGGAAATTAGCTGCGTCAATTGCTAAACATGAAATGCTACTGCTATTCCCAATCCTGACGCTCAAACAGAGCAATCGTGAAAATGAACTTCGTAACACTCTACGACTACTCCACAAAAATCAAATTCAGACGATTAACAGTCGTGTTAGAATCTGCATATGGTTATTAATACCACTTTTGGATTATATAGATAAACCACGAATGATCACTGTTTCCTAATTACAACACACAATAGTTTATCTTAGCCCTGAAGCTGATCATTACCTGAACGACGGGAACTGTGATTTCTCTCTGCTGTGATCAAATACCTGAAATAAATCATTCAGAAGCATGTATCTGTAGGAAATCAGTGTCCTGCGTGTGCCTGAAATTAATGTAGCTGCTTACCAAAATTCTGAACGTTCGTGGACAATGCAGCTCGCTGACCACGTTACAGCGCAATGCGTGTAAGCAACTTAACGTTACTCTTACTTCAAATACTAAAGGAAAATGTTACAACTGGGATTAATTAATTCAAAAGATTATTTCAAACTAGTTATAACGGAATTCAAACTCGCACATGATTTCAATTACATTAGTATGAAAACTTCTGGCCCACTTCAGGCAATGTTACAAACAGAGATATTAACAGGCATGAACCCAATAGACATCGGGAAAATTTTTTCACAAAATCTACTTATTTTTCCAATGTGCATTTAAAATTCGTGAATTTGCGAGTTACCAGAACACATGATTGATAGCATGAGGTGGATACCAAGGCAGAGATTGTCGAACGGAACTTCATCTTTCACGTAATGATAATTCGTGGAATGAATGCCAAAGCAGCTTGCGCGAGTATCACAATCAGCGGACGCACCCAGTATATAAATTGGCACACAGTCTCATTCCTGCCGCGCGGGATTAGCCGAGCGGTCTGAGGTGCTGCACTCATGGACTGTGCGGCTGGTCCCGGCGGAAGTTCGAGTCCTCCCTCGGGCATGGGTATGTGTGTTCGTCCTTACGATAATTTAGGTCAAGTAGTGTGTAAGCTTAGGGACTGATGACCTTAGCAGTTAAGCTCCATAAGATTTCACACACATTTCAACATTTTGTCTCATTCCAAGTATAGAGGCACACAGGGAAATATTTCAGTAATCAACTACCATTGGTCATGACCACCGACAGAACTAGATAGACGACGACTCTCGACGAGATGACACTGACTTCATCTGTCCCTAACATCACCTCTGGCAACCAGACACAGACCATCCATGTGTTCAGGTGTACAGCCACAAAGCTTATGAAATTTACAGCCATTTCTCAACATAAGCGCAACTTTGTTTGTATACGTGCTAATACGAACAGGCAGAAGAGAAGAATGGTGATATGGGCTAACATCTGTGAGCTTGTTCAAGCCTTTTTATATCAACAGATATGTTAAGTTTGTTTAGAGCTGTCTTCAACGAACTGAGCAGTTTCTGTGCTGTTGTAAGAGGATGCGCGAGTTGGCGCTGGGGCAGGGAATTGCGTGTCGTAAAGTTGCTCTGCCTTAGCTCGTTACTACACGGCTCTTTGCCGTCAGTTGTCTGTACGCCTTCTGTTTCACGCACTGCTCGAGACACAGTTTGTCCTAGAACGCAAGCTACAGTAACGTTCGTTTCTTAAGGTATACTGAAAAATTCCGTTATTTCCAGACCAATCGCTGTTCATTGCTTAGTGTAGAAACAAAACCCATGCTTGCATTCGCAGAACAAGGGAATTATGTTGGCAACGAAGCAGTTGTAACTGTTCTCGTAAATACATTGCTATAATTAAATTGGATAACGTAATAAATTTTAACACACTGTGTATTCCTCAGCTTCGGGAGTAGCATAATGACATAGTCCAAAGGAAAGAGCCGGTGCGTCGTTTAGGAGTGCCACCGTCATGCAATGTTAAGTCAGTTCCAATTTATGCAAAAGTATTCATATGTTTCTGAAATTGTCTGTTCACGGTGTTGAGATAAAAAAAATACATGCTGTTGTGCGCTCTTGTCTGAAGTTACTTACCTGATGAGGAAATAGTCTAAAAACCTACTCCAGCTATTTCTTTTGAGTGGCAGGTGGCACCAGAAATATGTCAATAATTGTCCTATAATCTAGTCACAGATCGGAAGCATTGCGGTTCTTAGGAAAGTAATATTTCTCTGTGAAAGCGACGATTCGGATTTTCACACAGAGAAACGGCTATCGACCCATGTCCCAATCATTTTGGCGCAGTATGAACACGACTGGTGCCCACCATAGCTGGACTGATTGCACCTTCACTGAGAGAGCCATTTTAGCATTGGGGTTCGTATCAACTTCTGCCCCGATTGTTATCTATGGGCCGCGTGAACTATCTTCATGATGTCTTCTTTCCTGATTTTCGGTGTTCGCAGAACTTACGCTGTCTTTCAGTGTGTTCTTTCAATTCGTACACACATTGACATGCTTTCTGACCTTTTTGTGAAGACCCCTGAACTACTACTTGTTCCGAAGAGTTGGCTTGTCTGGAATTTCTGCTTTCTTAATGTTGGCTTCTCCTAAGTCATTTCGCACTTCCTTGAGCCAACCTATAAGTGTTTTGGTATTTTTTTCCAAAATGGTCAAGTAGTTATTAGTCAGTCTATCCGGATTGATTCTAGCCAAGTCACAATAAAACGCAATTCTCCATAATTCTTCACTTGGGTGTAGATTATTTACTTATTCCCATCCACGTACTCCAAACTTCTCTTGCACGGAGTATTTTCCGTAATCCCTACCTTTCCTATTCCTCCCTCAGCACCTCGTGGTCTAGTGGTTAGTCTTGCCGCCTGTGAATCGTGGCGTCCCGCGTTCTATTCCCGTTCAGGCCGGAGATTTCCTTCGCTTAAGGACTTCACCTTGGCTTCACGCATGCGCAGATCGCCGAAGTGGCGTCAAATAAGACTAATTGCATCAGTCTGGCGAACAATCCCAGATCGGGGTCTTCTGGCCAATAACGCTAGATGAGCATTTCATTTATTTTCCTTCCCTGCAACATACAGTTCTGTTACTATAAAAAGATATTACAGTATTAGATCTACACGGATAACTTGGTGGGAGCTCAAGACCTAGATTCCAGACAGTCCTTCAAAATGTGGGTGACTAGGTACGTCGCTCTGAGACCTCATTTGTCCTCCTGCAGTTGGTTAGCCCCTACCCAGGGCGATCTTGGTACCCCGTATCTCAGTGATACATTTGAACGTCTGTGCCTGATAACATTTTATTTAACATGAACACACAAATCAAGTAGTAGTTTCCTGTCACCTGCTCTCTGAATCATAAACGGCTATCTTCTCAGTGATGAACAGCACATGTCAAGATAGGAAGCTACTTGCTTAAGATGTGTGTGTTAACTTTCTTTAATGTTTTTGTATTGCCGTTTTTTGGCAAATAAGTTCGTATCTTGAAGGAATTTACAATTTTAAATAGTTCGTCACAGAACGAAAAATTGGAAATAGTATCAGTCTTCGGGAAACTCATTGTTTATATATATATATATATATATATATATATATATATATATATATATATATATACAATCTTCGTTACTTAACGGCACGTGAACACTCTGTGGAGTTGAAGTAGAACCTTCCGCCCCCCACCCTCTCTGCTGAGTTGTAAGATTGTATGAATACTGTACTAGTTATTTCATTAATTTTTTTCTTTCGTTCTAGCTTTCGTTACTCCTTAGCTAATGATTTGCGCTCCGATCTCAAGGTTCTACTACATTGCTAGGTTGTCCTACATCAAAGGAAATTTACATTCAGTGAACTCCGAAAAATCCTAGCTTATAAAATTCAATTTTACTGCTACATTTTTGCTGTCAGCTTTCCGCATAATGGTTTGGTCATACTGATTCGGAAGTCTCTATTAGTCCGTAAAGCCACTGTTTATTGTGTCGATGCTGCTGAGTAGCTGCGTACAAATTGGGTATTCCTTATAATAAGTTTGAGTAGAGTCGAGAATTCGCTGCAGATGTTTCGTG
Organism: Schistocerca serialis cubense; assembly: GCF_023864345.2. Taxonomy (NCBI): domain Eukaryota; kingdom Metazoa; phylum Arthropoda; class Insecta; order Orthoptera; family Acrididae; genus Schistocerca; species Schistocerca serialis. The sequence goes on from NC_064640.1 coordinate 504,420,600, forward strand.
ACCAACAATTTCTGGTAAATAAGTATTACTTTCGTCCGTCTGCTTGATGTCAGGCATTCTACACTACATTCTGCGTTGAAAGTAGTTTATTACAATGAAACGATAGTGATCATCGAATCAAGCCAACTGATTCATTTCAAAAGTAATTAAAACAGCGTAATGTAAATTTGCATAGTTTGAATTTGATCGTTGTGACAGCAATAACGCTTCTCTAGTCCTCATTCCATTTGTAGTAGAGCTCTAATGGCTACTGCAGGATGGAAGACGGCACACATTAGAACTGCCCTTGCTAAAGTAGAATATCTGGTAATGCACACATTTATGTGTACTCACTGTAGTTTACTGCCTTTTTATAGGGGAGATAGCGTCCTCCAGGCATTAAGGTTGTGAAGTAAAAGTGGTTAATTGCAGAAGGCCATAATGCCTATTGGCGAGTACCGTAAACAAGTAAATGACACGCATTTTATTCTGCACCAATTGCATACAGCTTCATTATTAGACGCAAAGCCTTCGCTTAATCGGAAGACTTCATCGCAAACAATAAATATGTCTACTAAGAACATTCTCAATAATTAGTAAGCATTGTAAGAAAGTCTCAAACTGGACAACTCACGAAACAGCCTCGGCGTGTTGTGTCTGCTTATGGATACAATTATATTCTTTAAAAGGGAAAATTGTCGTCGGTCTTTGTGAAATCTAGTCGCCGGTGCAGTGGAGGATACTGATCATAATTAATTTGCTGATGCTTGGTTTAATGTCACGTATAGAGATGTGCCATTCCCTGTGTTTAGACTGGGACGGTCCATGTTTCTAATAATACTAACAAGGCGTCAGAGCAGTTGCTCTATCTTTGTCATCTGCGTGATGGTCACTTACGGTTCATGCTTGCAGCTGCTTAGAGATACGGTGCTCGACCAAAAAAAGTGAAATAGACAGAAGACATAGTTAGACGTCATGTAACTTCGTACACGTGAAGCCATCGCCGGGTAAATAAATTATGAGAGTTAGAATTCTCCGTGTTCAGTCTTGCTAGCAGTCTTGGTAGGATGTAAGAGGCGTGAACAACGTACAATGTTTAGTGATAACGGTGAAGGACATGGATACGTCGCTTACGGATGAAAGACAGCGTTATTAGCATCTGGTAGTTCAAAAGAGGCCTCGTTCTGTCTCCATTTGGCTGGCTGGCTGGCTGGCTGAATCGTGCAATACCCAGTTCCATAGCGCATTCGGATGCGACAGTGGCCCGATTTTGCACTGCGTGGGGATGTTAGAGCACGCATAATCGTAACGGTTAGTCGACCACAAGGGAGGGTCACTATACTATGCACCAAAAACATCATCCCCCTCCACGCCTGCGCTTGCCACGGAACAAGTGAATGGTTTCCATACATTATTCTGTCTCCACGTATCGGAGACTAGCAGCAGCAACAGGACTAAGGAGTTCTCATCCCATGCGGAGGTAGGCTGCCGTTAACACTGCGGCACAGTGGTGCCGTGACCGGGACGCATAGAAAGATAATTATGGATGATTCGAGTTTCGTTCAGCGGCAGAATCGCGGTTCTGCACCATCCTGGATGACCGTAGCCGACGAGTATGGCGGCGACCTGGGAAGGTATCCCATGCTGCCGACATTTCGTTGAGAGACTGTGGTGTTTCTCTTGGCGTCATGGTGTGGAGAGCTATCTGATATGACTTCAGGTCGCCGCTAGCTGAGGGGAAAAATCGACGGTACAACGGCACGTCAGTGACATCTGTGGCTACGTACATCGTCGGCAAGCGACCGTATGGTGCGTAGCGGTAGCTACCCTGTAGCACTACTATTCCTTTCCTGTTCCACTCGCAAATAGAGCGACGGAAAAATGGCAGTCTATAGGCCTCCGTACAACCCCTAATCTCTCTAATGTTCTTGGTCTTCACGTGAAATGTACGTTGGCGTCCTGGCGTTACCTCTCATGCGACAGCGTAGGGGTGGTATTTTTTAAACAGAACAATGTTCGTCCAGGCATGGCATTTTTCTCTCTGAATTGTCTGTGTAATGTTGAGGTATCCCCGTGGGCAACAAGTTGGAAAGATCCGTCCGCTGTAGGATGTGTGGAACTAGGTCTGACGTGAAATTATTTACCATAATAGTATCCGGGATAACAAGGACAAGTAAGCTCACTTTTGGGGTCAGCTTACCTCGGTAGAGGGTACAACGCCTTTGACACCTTTGCCAGCCAAATCAGGGCACACATCCAGGCCAGACGGGGTGCAACGTCATACAGATAACTGGGTTCATACTGCCAAGCTTTCTTCAAATTTGATTTTTTCGTAACCAGCGAAATAACATCACATCCGTGAAGTTAAGTTTCCTCCTATCCTTCCGGGTGATTCACTTTTTTGTCAACGTATGTTAAAATAAGCCTAAAAAGAAATCGCTGATGTATCGTGCTTAAGTTATTTTTTACACCACTGTACATTGTGCGGAAACACCCTCAATTATACCTTTGGGATTTTTGAAGTGGCCGATTGGGGTAGATGTGAATATCCAGTCCAGACGTTCACGCCATGCTGCTGGTGTACCAATAGAGGCAACAAACCGCTAACAGAATATACTGAATCAAACAAAATATCTTCTAACATGAGAGAATGCGAGGCGCTTCAGTGACTTTTGGGAAGAGAAACAATAGAAAACTTAAAGACTATACAAAATTGCTCCCGTTTCGTGGACAGATTTCGTAATTTGAGATGGCATTTGTTACAGTAATAACAAAGTTGAAAAAGTATTAGTATTTCTTAGAATACTTTCACGTTTCAAGCAATGGATCAAAAGCAGATAGTTAATAATAAAAACTACATTCCGAATGATGATTGGTGTATGAACAGGAAGACAGCTAGAAAATGGATTCAGATAGAAATGAATAATGCTAATGGGACAGTAGTACAAAAGGAAATTGCAAAACTGTTACAAAATCTTTGCAGAAAGCCAGTTGTCCAAATCTGGAACGACGATTTTTACAAAAGGAAGCTAGACAAGTCTTAAACTAAACTTACGGGCCACCTGTGCGCGTAATAAGAAAGATATTCGGCAGAATTACTATGAACCGCGTCGAAAATAGTCAATTTTAACCAAGAAAAGGAGCAAATTATATTTACAAGTACATGTAGCACGGTAGATCATGTGCAAATCTTGAATGAAATGATGGAACGTAGCAATGAGTAGAGATTCCCAAATTTTTCTGAATTTCGAGAAAGCTGCAGGCTGTTGAACTAAAATCTATGCTTAACAGCCCTTGAGAAAACAAGCATTGATCAATCGGTGCTAAAAATTCCGTTACACTTCCTGTGGACGGGAAACCAGAAGCGGGGGGAGTCTGGGAAGAAAATTCCGTGTCACTGAAGCAATTTTAAGGAAAGTTATCAGATCATCAGACAAATAGAAGGAAATAGATTTAATGAAAGACATGTGAATTTTCTTAGCTTTCGGTCAGGATGGAAGGCAAAGCAATTAAAATTTGTGCGAAGTCTGGGATTTGGACCTTAGGTATCTTGCTTATAGGCAGATGCGCTAACTCCAGTACACCACCGTATTGATGACATTGTATTGTCTCTAGTGCAGATAAGTTTCTATTGTGATCGAAACAAATTAACAGAGTACGCGTGAAATCAGTTCGAAAAGGTTTTCTTCTAAGACTGAATAATATTCAGCCTGGTGGAGTTGCAGGAACATGAAACAATAAGTAAACAATGTAAGTAGAGCAGAGCCGAATGACGAATCATGCTAGCGTAGACAGGGGCAGCAAATGGGGAAATCCAATGAAATCAGCGACTGTGACAAAGGAGAGTGAGTCACGGCCCGGTGCCTAGGAACGAGGACCACGGAAACAATCTGTGGAACGTAATGAATGGTGAAACTACGAGCTGGCGGCAAGGTGATGGACAGCCCATCGCAGGACATGGTCAGACGCTTGCTTGCTCAGTAAAACATCACAGGTAGGGAGCTGTTACAGATCTGAAAAAAGAGTACAATGCTGGTACATGCAGAAATGTATCGGAGCACATTGTTCCGCCCATGTTGAACATGCTGCTTTGCAGCAGACGAATCCATACTTACCCAACGAGATTGTCAGTTAAGATTGCAGTGGACATGGAATAATCTGGATTGGATTGTGGATCAATGTAAACTTGAATCTGATCAGATAAATAACGTTCCTTGTTACAGCTGATGGATGGTTGTGTCCGGATACTCAGTCATCCAGAACGGCTCCTCGAAAAATGCGCCGCCTCTGTATGTCTGTAGAGTTTTTATTTCTTCTTTTATTTCCTATTTCAGAACAAGATGTCCTGTCAGTTCCCAAGCTTCGGTAGGGACTTTTCGCCCTTTCTTGAAGCGGCATCGTCACATGAGGGAAGCTGTCCTACATATACTAAAAATATATGAACGCTAAAGTAAAGCTTCAGCGCTACTATAAATGTTTCTCTAATAGCCTATGGTGAAATTAATTTCATTTTCGTTAACCATGTGCCGTCAGCAAACTGATACGTATAGACCAAATTTTTTCACTCTTAATTGTAAGGAAACCCTACACTACACGAGCAGTAGTGGCTAGCTGTATAAAAGTTTCAGGCGGAGGTCCTGCAAATCGAACCGGCAGAACGTGGACAGCAGACCTGACTGCATGCCCGCTCACAAACACAGGCGGGCAACTTGGGCCGCCCAGTCCGTCAGACAGGTCCCGCTGTGAATGGAGACTAACGGTGCTGATTGGTGTTTGGAGCAGGCACCACCACCGTTCGTCCTAAAACTTGAGCTGTGACTGGCTGATTGACTGGGTGATCTGTAATGTTCATTGTGCGTCGCCTGCAGGGTTTATCTGTAAGTAGGTGAGAAACCTGGTCTTGTCCAGGTATTTTTTTTAGAACTATGCCAGTGACTTCGTACGTGTGGAATTTACTTTGTCTTAAAGAACTTCTTTGTACACAGCGTTCGAAGTAGTACGATTGGGGACATGAACGACGGACTTACTTGCTTCACTAACACGGAGAGATCCGTGTAGTGATGGCTGTGCGAGGAGTACGTGGCGCTAGGAACCACGCTCACCACACACAGCGTACGGCCTTGCGCTTCGCTTATGATCGTCGCATAACATAAGCTCACTGGAAATTGTACACGTTTAAAGGGAAATCGTAAAATGCTGGAAATAAGTGGGATTCAGGGTATAAATGCTTGTTCGCCTGCGCCACTTAACGTCAAAATTGGAGCTGTTTTGTGTTACACAGAAGTAACCGTAAACATCTGTTACTAAAAGGGTCTGAGGGGCGAGAAGACGTATGATGCTCTAGATCTGATATCATACCTAGTTTTCGGAAGGAGATTCCAAAGAGCAAGCTAAAGCATAGTATTTTCGAGCCACTGAAAGTCTTGCCTTAAGATGTTCGCTGGATTTTAAAGAACGCATAGTTTCCGTCTTTTAGCTATTCTGGTGTAGATTTGCAGTATTCTGGGCATTTTATTTGTAAACAAAATAGAAATACGAGTAGGGATCCAAATCACATAGCAAACGTAAATTCGTTTTTCCTAGCAAAGAATGTAAATGAAACATAGCGAAAGAAACAAAGCGACATCGTAAAGTTCTTAATACACAAAAGGAAATCGGTAAATCAGTATATCAGCCAAGTAAATTCAGTGTTAATTTTTATTCGTAAAGATACGACTGCAGTGTTTCATTCTGTCACATCTTAAATCTCAAACAATACATACGCCAGTGTTTTAAAAAACTACTAAAGCCTTCTAGTGGTTCTTCAATGTATTGCGCCATGATTAAAGATTCGAACTACTAAGCTGAGCAGACGAATGTAGATAAAACCTTAAAATATCTTTTTTCGTATTAATTTTGATGAAATAAAGCGTACACGTTCCAAGCTATGCTCAAGGTAACTTTGAAAACCCATAAAAATTCGACTAGTAGTTAGAGGTAAATGTGTTCAGCCACGATGGTTTTACAGTTTTATTATTAGCATAGAGCAGATAGGCTATAAAACCTATTGCTCGTTAACTTCCTCTACCTACGAAGCTCAAATGTGAAGAGCATTCATCTGATGTAAAGTAAATCAATTGCTTCAGTGTTCATGGCGCTGTAAAAAGAGGATCAATGTCCACGTTTGACCATACATATTCTTTTCGTTATTTCTAAAAATATCACCCTACTACAAGTACGTACGCGTCGATTTCTTTCCGTTTCAGCTCCATTGGCAATTAATGCCTCCGTTCCGTCTGTAATTACCTACATAGGACGTTAGTGTAACGTTCAGTGTTCGCAGCCAAGTAACTTCAAGCTTTTTCTGGTCTCACATGAGAGTACTGTGATAAAGCTTAGGAAGTATAGCTATAGAACATACGTTACTAAATACTGAGTGTCTACAGTAGATTCAAAAGATTAATCCATAATTCTGTGAGTGAAGTTCCGGTAATGGGTATTGCGCGAAAGGGTAGAGAATATAGAACTACTCAGTGCGATTGCCAAATTAACTGTAAATTTATACTGAAGCGCAAAAGAAACTTCTATAGGCATTCGTATTCAAATCTAGAGATACGTAAATATGCAAAATACGGAGCTGCGGTTGGCAACATCTACAGGAGACAAGAAGTGTCTGGCGCATTTGTTACAACGGTTACTGCTGCTGCTACAGTGGCTGTTGAGTTTCAACGTGTTGTTGTCGGTGCACATGCGATGGGACACAGCATCCCCGAGGCAGAGATGGGATGTGGATTTTCCCGTACGGCCATTTCACGAGTGTACCGTGAGTATCAAAAATCCGGTTAAACATCAGATCTCCGACATCGCTGCGGCCGGAAAAAGATCCTGCCGGAACGGGACCAACGACGGCTAAAGACTCGTTCAGCGTGACAGAAGTGCAGTCCTTCCGCCACTTGCTGCAGATATCAAAATGCTGGGCCATCAACAATGTCAGCGTGCGAACCATTCAACGAAATATCGATATGGGCTTTCGGAGCCCAAGGCCCACTCGTGTACCCTTGATGTCTGCGCGTCACAAAGCCTGGGCCCGTCAACACCGGCATTGGACTGTTGATGACTGGAAACATGTTGCCTGGTCGGACGAGCCTCGTTTCAAATTGTATCCAGCGGATGGACGTTCACGGGTATGGAGACGACCTCAGAGTCCAGGACCCTGCATGTCAGCAGGGGACTGTTAAAGCTGGTGGAGGCTCTGTAATGGTGTGGGGCGTGTGCAATTGGAGTGACATGCGACACCTGATAAGTCTAGATACGACTGTCGCAGGTGAAACGTACATAAGCATCCTGTCGGATCACCTGCATCAATTGATGTTCACTGTGCATTACGACGGACTTCAGCAATTCCAGCAGGACAATGCGACACATCACAAGTCCAGAATTGATACAGAGTGGCTCCAGGAACACTCAACTGAGTTTAAACACTACCGCTGCCACCAAACTCCCCAGACATGAACATTTTTTTAGGGTTCCTTGAAACGTGTTGTTCAGAAGAGATCCCCATTCCATCGTACTTACACGGATTTATGAACAGCCCTGCAGGATTCACGGTGTCGGTTCTCTCCAGCACTACTTCACATATTAGTAGAGTCGATGCCACGTTGTGTTGCGGCACTCGTGCTTGCTAGCAGGGGCCCTGGACGATATTAGGCACGTGTACCAGTTTCGTTGGATCTTCAGTGTATATGCAGTCACTTGACTCTGCATGCGTGAATATTTATTGAATATAGCCTACCAGTAAGACATAATTGCTTTCGAGATGTTGTGCAAGTATTGATGATTACAGTTTTGAGTATCGTTATTTTCAGCTTGCACTGGCCCTTGGGACAGTGGTCTTTTTTTATGGTTCGACGAGTGTTTTTGGGTATCGCGCGGGCCGCGTGCTGTATCTGCACACCGGCGCCAGCGCGCGGAGGCGGACTTCCGAGAGCTGTGCGGCTCTTATCGGGGTGCCGGCCCGGCTTCCGTCTGCTCACTGCATCCCCGTCCTCAGTCGTCTTTTTCGGACTCAGGCGGAGCGTTATTTCGGCACAAGCAATTATCCTACTAGACTCTCCAGCAACTACTTTTGCACTATCGCCACCTGAAAAAACTTACAAGGGAACCTCCCCCTCGCACCCCCCTCAGATTTAGCTATAAGTTGGCACAGTGGATAGGCCTTGATAAACTGAACACAGATCAATCGAGAAAACAGGAAGAAGTTGTGTGGAACTGTGAAAAAATAAGCAAAATATACAAACTGAGTAGTCCATTGGCGACATAAGCAACATAATGGACAATGCCAGCTTAGGAGCGCTGTGGTCCTGTGGTAGCGTTAGCAGCTGCAGAACGAGAGGTCCTAGGTTCAAGTCTTACCTCGACTGAAAATTTTACTTTCTTTATTTTTGCATAGTTATTATCTGTCCGTTCGTTCATTGACATCTCTGTTCACTGTAATAAGTTTAGTGTCTGTGTTTTGCGACCGCATCGCAAAACCGTGCGATTAGTAGACGAAAGGACGTGCCTCTCCAATGGGAACAGAAAACATTTGATCGCAAGGTCATAGGCCAACCGATTCCTCCACAGGAAAACACATCTGATATATTCTATACGACACTGGTGACGGCATGTGCGTCACATGACAGGAATATGTTGTCGACCCACCTAACTTGTACACTTGGCGAATTGGTAAAAAGATTCTTCTACCTTGCCCGATTTAGGTTTTCTTGTGGATGTGATAATCACTCCCAAAAAAGTGATGAAAACATAAGAGTTCGTCACATAAACTGAAAATAAAAAATTAAAATTTACTCTTGATGGAAGATTTGAACCTAGGACCTTTCGTTCCGCAGCTGCTCACGTTACCACGAGACCACGGCGCTCCGGCGTTCCCATCCTCCTTAATGTTGCCTATCTTCCCTTGAACTACTCAGTTTGTATATTTTGCTTATTTTTTCACAGTTCCACACAACTTCTTCCTGTTTTCTCAATTGATCTGTGTTCAGTTTTTCAAGGCCTATCCACTGTGCCAACTTATAACTAAATCTGAGGGGGTTGCGATGGGGAGCTTCCCTTGTTAGATGTTGTAAATGAATACTTCACATTTCTGTTTCTAAGTGGGTACGACACTGGTAACTTACTGTTTGACAGTGGACTGTTGTCGCGGAAGAACTGAAGAACAGTGTTAATTTTCATCGTATTCTCATTTGACGTTGCCTGTGGTTACTTCAAACACTTAATATGCCAGGAAGGTTAAGTTGTCTGAAAACTGTGCCGGATTGTGGCTCGAACCTGGGATCTCAGTCGGTAACAGCACTGGTCGCGACGAACAAAGTTCTGGATTAAATTCCTTGTCCGGGAACCGTTTTAATCTGAAAGGAAGTTCTTAAACAGAGCACACACCGCTAGAGATACGACTCAGGGCGACTGGTGGGAAGTACTATGAACAAAGGCACAGTTGTTCCTTGTTCCATCAGACCCTTTCTCCATCTCAAACGACTTAGGCATTTAGGGTCGCAAAAGTATGATCTTCCTCTACTTTCTGTGGGAGCTGTACCGTCACGAACTCCTAGGAACGTGAAACACTGTCCAATATGCCAGTTGTCTATGGAGATTCTCACTTCGTTTGTACGTGTAATCGCTGAACTGCAGGCCCTCGCTTAGAGTAACTTCAGTTAAAAATTACAGGCATTGAGAGCTAGTTCTAGGTCATTCCGTGGAATTTTATATTTGGTCTAGTGTTCATCGTTTCGTATTTCTTGTTATTTACTAGCGCAAGACATTGCTCTGATTTTGTGAGGCTGCTAAGTTTCAATTTTACATTGGCTTGGCCTCTAAAAGGCTGCTGCACATGGGCCATGAAAGAATCACAAGAATGCTTGACGTACGTTTTTGAGTAGAGAAACCTATTTTTGAACTTCGGTGAGCAATTAAATTAATACTGTCAATAACATAACTATTTGATGTATTACACTGATTTCACACAGGTCCACCTGCAAATGGCTTAGCCGAAATCTGGCGATAGTGTGTTACTTCAATAAATATAGTGTCGAAATCCCCTTCCACCACATCCATAATGTGTAAGTTCTGGATTAAATTCCTTGTCCGGGAACCGTTTTAATCTGAAAGGAAGTTCTTAAACAGAGCACACACCGCTAGAGATACGACTCAGGGCGACTGGTGGGAAGTACTATGAACAAAGGCACAGTTGTTCCTTGTTCCATCAGACCCTTTCTCCATCTCAAACGACTTAGGCATTTAGGGTCGCAAAAGTATGATCTTCCTCTACTTTCTGTGGGAGCTGTACCGTCACGAACTCCTAGGAACGTGAAACACTGTCCAATATGCCAGTTAATCTGAAAGGAAGTTCTTAAACAGAGCACACACCGCTAGAGATACGACTCAGGGCGACTGGTGGGAAGTACTATGAACAAAGGCACAGTTGTTCCTTGTTCCATCAGACCCTTTCTCCATCTCAAACGACTTAGGCATTTAGGGTCGCAAAAGTATGATCTTCCTCTACTTTCTGTGGGAGCTGTACCGTCACGAACTCCTAGGAACGTGAAACACTGTCCAATATATATTGAGTTTATATTGAGTTTCCGCCAAATCATAATACGCAAAAGAGCTGTTGTAAGTATGATAAATACTTGAATCTCTTATTGATATTGAAGCAGAAGGTTATTTAAGTGGAGTGATCACTTTCTTCGGCCTTTGGTTGTTCGTGCAAAAGCATGTAGTTCTTAAATTTTCATTGTTCTCAGTGGAACGTTTCACACGAATATTTGGAAAGAGTATTGAATAAGAAGCCAGTCTTTCTGCAGTTCATTTTCTGTCTCATACCCTTTTAAAACATAAATTTTTAGACTTAAAGTAGTATGTGCTGCGATGTCTAAGTGTACTAATTAAATATGGCAATACTCCTCTCACAACGCATTATTTTTCTGCATTAACCTCGATTGGAGAAAGTGTTCGAAGACACTAACACCAGTAGAAAATAGGTGGCACACGCCGTGCAATACCGTTATTCTCATGAACGTTGTTACTACGAAACAGACCATAAATATAGCTAGCTACACTATGTGATCAAAAGTATCGGGACACCCCAAAAACATAAGTTTCTCATATTAGGCGCACTGTGCCGCCACCTACTGCCAGGTACTCCATATCAGCGACCTCAGTAGTCATTACACATCGTGAGAGAGCAGAACTCGGCGCTCCGCGGAACTTCGAACGTGGTCAGGTGATAGTGTGTCACTTGCGTCCTACGTCTGTATGCGATATTTCCACTGTCCTAGACATCCGTAGGTAGACTTTTTCCGATGTGACGGTGAAGTGTAAATGTGAAGGGACACGTACAGGACAAAAGCGTGCAGGCTGACCTCGTCTGTTGACTGACAGAGACCGCCGACGGCTGGAGAGGGTCGTAATGTGTAATAGGCAGACATCTGTCCAGACGATCACACAGGAATTCCAAACTGCATCAGGATCCACTGCAAGTACTATGACAGTTCGGCGGGATGTGAGAAAAAGTTGGATTCCATGGTAGAGCGGCTACTCACAAGCCACACATCACAGCGGTAAATGCCAAACGACGCCTCGCTTAGTGTAAAGAGCGTAAACGTTGGACGATTGAACAGAATAAAAACGTTGTGTAGAGTGACGCATCACGATACACAATGTGGCGATCCGATGGCAGGGTGAGGGTATGGCGAATGCACGGTGAACGTCATCTGCCAGCGTGTGTGGTACCAACAGTGAAATTCGGAGGCGGTGGAGTTAGGATGTGGTCGTGTTTTTCATTAAGTCGGCTTGCGCCCTTTGTTTTGCGTAGCACTCTCACAGCACAGGCCTACATTGATGTTTCAGGCACCTTGTTGCTTCCCGCTGTTGAAGAGCAATTTGGGGATGGTGATTGCATCTTTAAACACGATCGAGCACTGGTTCATAATGCACGGCCTGTGGCGGAGTGATTACACGACAATAACATCCCTGTAATGGACTGGCCTGCAGAGTCCTCACGTGTATCCTATAGAACACCTTTGGAATGCTTCGGAACGCCGACTTTGTGCCTGGCCTCACCAACAGACAGATACCTCTCCTCAGTGCAGCACTCCCCAAGAAATTGTCCAGCACCTGACTTAACGTATGCCTGCAACGAGAGTGGAAGGGTGGGCCAACACCATATTGAATTCCAGCGTTACCGATAGAAGGCGCCATGAACTTCGAAGAAATTTTCATCCAGGTGCACAGATACTTCTGATCATATATTGTATAATACTACGTTACGTCCACGGTATGAAAGGATTTTCCCCCAGGAGGCTCGCCACTCTTTCGCGGGTTGGTGCTTGGCTACCACGGGCCCTCAGTCTTTGCAGCACTTTTTCCCTTCCGTTCTGTATGTCTATCCTCTTACTGTTCTTTTTCCCCTCCCTTGGAGAACATGTCGGTAGTATTATTGGGGATGTTCGGCATTCTGTCGCTGACGTGCGAACAGTCTCAACTTTCTTTGGCTCCCTTTTCCTTTCTTTGTTTCCCTTGTGCTCTCGTCCCTCCCCTTCAGCGCTTGAGGATTCTCTCTCTCTCTCTCTCTCTCTCTCTCTCTCTCTCTCTCTCTCTCTCTCTCTCTCTCTCTCTTTTCCTCCCTGTGAGACCCTGAAGTCCGGCCCACGCTTCTGACGCGTAACAAGTCGCTGGGTAACGCGTAATTCCCAGCTCCGGATCGACAGGTAGAGTTCGCACGTACCCGATAGTACAGGCCAGGCCCAGGGAGGGGTGATAGCCTGAGCTGTAACCTTCCCAAATTGCCGATTGGTCCCTCTGGCAGGTGTTTGGAAGGTGTAACGTGAGGAGTGAAGTCACCGAAGGTGGGTGCACCCTCTTGTGAAGGGGTCCCCAGTTGGATGGAGCGCACCATTGGAGACGTTGGCAATCGTGGGGATTTCCTTGCGATGAGTCAATCATCCTAGACATCGACGAAACTTAAACGTAATGAGGCTACTGATAAAAGGACCCTTCCCGCTGCACAACAGTTCCTTGTGCTATCACGTCAGATGGTCAGTCCTTCGCCACCATCAGTCTGTTTATTATTCAGAAAGGTGTTGATGCCGTTGCTGGCCCTGTGAAATACTGCTCGCGTTTACAGAATGGCACTTTGCTTTTGGAGACCACTTCTGATTCTCAAGCATAAAAACTGCTTGCTGCCTCACTTCTCCACGGCTACCCTGTTCGTGTCGAGGCACCTAGAACTTTGAGCTTTTCCTGTGGTGTAATTTGCACCATTCTGCTTGATGGTTTGAGGCTGAAATACAGTCGCACCTCCCTGATCAGCGTGTCATTGCCGTCCATTGTGTAATGAAAAAGGCCCATTTGTTCTTGGTGCCCACCTGCACTCTTTTCCTCACCTTTGATAGGGTGGTGCTGCCGCCCAAGATCAAAGCAGGCTGTGAAATCACCACAGCCCGGCCGTACATTCCGAATCCGATGCGCTGCTACCAGTCTAATCGTCTCAATCACACTCAAACATCTTGTCGACACCAAGCCAAATGGGTAACCTGTGGCAGGGATGTACAGGAGGGCGAATGTTTGCCGCCTCCTCCCCGCTATATCAGCTGCAATGGCGGGCATGCCGCCTCCCCACGGGATTTTCCCGTGTATCTAGATGAGCGGGCTGTACAAGAGATTCAGGTAAAGGAAAAAGTTCCTTACCCCGTAGCTCACAAGTTGCTGGCTAGTCGCAAAACCTGTGTTCTCCCGTCTGGCACCTATAGTTCAGTTCTTGTTACCCCTCGCTCCATGAAGGACATGGCGACGCAGACATGCGACCTCAAATTTGGCTCTGAGCTTGTGAAGTCGCCTAGTGCCAAGGTAGCATCGCTGCCCACCCCCCCCCCCCCCCCGTCCCGCTGTGCAACAAACCGTCAAACACTCGAGTAAAGGGGTGAAGCTACCCACTACACAATCAGCAGGCATGAAAGGACAGATGGAGTACTCGTGAGAAGACTTCCTTCGCCCCTCCAGCCAAACAACACTCAGGTCTTCCTCTAACCAGAAGGGCTCGAAGAAATCCGCTGGAGACAAACGGTCTTCTCCTTCACCAACTCGAACATCATGCTGGACGGTGTCGCCACGTGGTCACTTGACCCGGCTGGCCTCTGTCTCGCCGGTGCGCACCACCAACCGTTTTTCAGCGTTGAACTCCACAGACCGACCGCACAAGCACGCCGATGCTTCTGTGGACCCCATGGAGCAGGATCAGCCTACTTCTGTGCCCTGTAGTAACGACTCTACACCGGTCGCCGAGTTGACACCCCTACATCTCTTCAAGACTGTCCTCCAATGAAACATTCGAGGCCTTCGGTCCCACAGAGAGGATCTATGGCTGCTTCTAGCATTACAGCATCCCATTGTACTCTGCCCTCAGGACCGCTTTGAGCGTTCCCAACTCATGGGGACGACATGCTGCTCACATAGGATGACCTTCATAGTCAACCCAGCTCCCTGACTACCCATCTTCAAGCTGTTGCCGCTCGCCTTTTGCTTCCCCACCTGACTTTCTCCCTCTGTACCATTTATGTACCTCCATCCTTCGATGTCACCAGGGCAGACTTCCTTCAGCTTACTGGGCAGCTACCTCCCCCATTTCTGCTATTCGGTGACTTTAATTTGCATCATCCCCTTTGGGGTTCTCCCAGGACCTGGCAGAGAGGTGCCCTGTTCGCTGACCACCTTAACCAACTCAACCTCTTCCATCTTAACACTGGAGCACCCACTTTCCTTTCTGACTCCTCAATAATCTATTCCCATCTGGACCTTTCCTTCTGCACTGTCCAGCTTGCCTGTCATCTTGAGTGGTCTGTTCTTTGACACCTACTCGAGCGACCATTTCCTGTGTGCTGACTCCTACCCCATCCATATGAACGGCCAAATGGCAGCTTACTAAGGCTGACAGGCAGCTTTACTCCTCTCTGGCGACCTCTGCAGAACAAGATTTCCCCAGTTATGATGACCAGATGGACCATCTCGCCAACGTTATCCTTGCTGCTGCAAAACGTTTCATTCCTCACACTTCCGCTTCACCACGTCGTGTCCCAGTCCCTTGGTGGACTTAGACATGCCACGACACAATTCGCACACGGACCGAGCGAGGTGGCGCAGTGGTTAGCACACTGGACTCGCATTCGGGAGGACGACGGTTCAATCCCGCCTCCGGCCATCCTGATTTAGGTTTTCCGTGATTTCCCTAACTCGTTTCAGGCAAATGCCGGGATGGTTCCTTTGAAAGGGCACGGCCGATTTCCTTCCCAATCCTTCCTTAACCCGAGCTTGCGCTCCGTCTCTAATGACCTCGTTGTCGACGGGACGTTAAACACTACCCACCACCACCGCACACAGAGTGCTGTCCGCGTTTTTAACCGCCGCCTTACGCTGGAAAACTGCATTCATTATAAACAGAAAGTGTCATAGAGATCTTCAGGATAGCAATAGAGCTAGTAGGATTTCCTTCACCACCTCTTCTAACAGTTTCCTCTATCGTGGGGGCCAACCTCCAATGGCTCTCTGGAACCAAGATCCATTCCCCCATTTCCGGCCTGACAGTAGGTGCCGATGTCATCATGGATCCTATTCCTATCTATAAAACCTTTGGCCGCCATTTTGCGGAAGTTTCGAGCTCTTCCCACTACCACCCTGCCTTCATCCATCGGAAACGAGTCGAGGAGGCTCAGGCGATACCCTTCTCTTCTCCGAATCATGAGTGCCACAGTGCCACCTTCACTATGAGGGAACTAGATCTTGCTCTAAGTTCATCCTGGTCTTCTGCCCCAGGACCAGACGCCGTCCACATTCAGATGTTGCAGCACGTCTCCCTTGCAGGCAAGCACTTCTGCGTAATACATATAGTCACATCTGGGCTGAGGACACATTTCCTGGCCACTGGCCTCAAGCCACCGTCGTACCCATACCTAAGCCCGGTAACGAAAAAAAAAATCTTCCTTCTACCTACACCCCCCCCCCCCCAATCTCTCTTACCAGCTGCGTTTGCAAGGTGGCGAAATGTGTGATTCATGTCCAGCTTGCGTTGTGGCTCGAGTCTCGCCATTTACTCACGAATGCACAGTGTGGACTTCGAGCGCGGCGTTCTGCAGTTGACCATCTCGTTACTTTGTCCACCCATGTCATGAATGGTTTTCTGCGGAAATCCGACTGTGGCCGTGTTTTATCGATTTGGAGACGGCCTAAGACACCTGCTGGAGGACTGGTATTCTCCATACTCTTCACACGTGGGACTTCCTTGGCCGTCTGCCCTATTTTCTTCGGGATTTTTTACAAGATCGAGTTTTCCAGGTACGTGTGGGTTCTGCCTTGTCGGACACCTTTATTCAGGAAAGTGGTGTTCCTCAGGGTTCCGTCCTGAGCGTCATCCTCTTTGCTATCGCCACTAACCCTATAATGTCCTTTCTCCTGCTGGGTGTCTCCAGTTACCTTTTTCTCGATTATTTTGCCACCTAGTGCAGTTCTCCACGGACCTGTCTGATTGAGCGACGTCTTCAGCGTTGTCTTGATCGTCTTCACTCCTGGAGCTTTCCACTGACAAAACCATCTGTATGAATTTCTGGCGGCGCAAATGGTTCCTCCCACCATCTGTACATCTTTGACCTATTGCCCTTCCGTTCGTTGACACTACGAAGCTCCTAGGGCTCATGCTCGATAGGAAGGTCTCTTGGTCCTCCGATGTCTCTTACCTGGCAGTCCCCTGTACGCAGTCCCTCAATGTCCTACGTGTCCTTAATAGTACTTCTTGGGTTGCCGATCGAACCACCCGCCTCCGTTTGTACCGGTCCCTTGTCCGTTCGAAACTCGACTATGGGTGCTTTGTTTATGCATCTGCACGACCATCCCTTCGACGCCGTCTCAACACTATTCATCATGGCATCTGTTTGGCCACAGGCGTCTTTTACACCAGCCTGGTTGGGTCTGTATGCTGAAGCTGCTGAACTACCAGTCCTACCGCCGTGGCTTTCTCCTCACCAGGTATGCATGCCGTTTGTCTGCCACCCCTCCTACGCCGCCTCCTTTGATTCCTTTGATCGTCAGTATGGGGCTCGTCCATCTTCCCTGTTAGCTTCTGGAGTCTGCTTTCGCCACTTGATACGGCGGCTTAACTTCACACAACCTGCAGCTTCCCCAGAGGGTGTGAACCCTTCACCACGTTGGCTTCGTGAAGCGGCCCATGTTAACCTTGGCCTTCATTCAATTTCTAAGGACACTACGCCAGCCACGGTCTATCGCCTTCAGTTTCACGACCTTCGCATGGAACTTAGTCAGAGAGCCATCAATTTATACAAAGGTACTATCGCTGACGATGGGGTCGCGTGTGCCTTTGTCATTGGCATCCGTGTCTTTCGATATCGGCTTCCGGCACACTCCTCAGTATTTACAACCGAGCTTTTCACCTTCTATTAGGCCACGTAGTACATCCGGCGACACAGCCTTCCCATTTGTGTCCTCTACTCACTCACTAAGCGCCCTGCCAAGTATCTGTGTTCTGTACACTGCTCATCCCTTAGTGCAGCGGGTCCAGGAAAACTGGTTCCACCAAGAGTGAGCAAGTGACAGTGTCATGTTTCTTTGGGTCCCTGGTCATGTCGGTCTGCCAGGAAACGAGGCTGCTGACGCTGCAGCCAAGGCTGCAGTCCTCGTACCTCAGCCTGCGAGCACCTATATGTCCTCCGATGATCTCTTCGTTACCGTCTGTCAGGAGGTGGTGCCTTCATGGAAATAAGCTTCAGCTTACTAAGCCTCTCCCAGCGCCTTGGACGACCTCCTCTCGCTCCTCCCGCCGGGAGGAGCTTATTTTAACTCGGCTGCGTATTGGGCACTGCCTTTGTAGCCATCGTCATTTGCTCAGTGGAGCTGCCCCATCACTTCGTACGCGTTGCGCCCAAATTTTAACTGTCAGCCACTTCCTGCTGGAATGCCCTTTTTTTACCAATTTACATTCCAGCTTGGGTTTGCCATCTGATTTATCAGCAGTTTTAGCGAATGACGCGCGGGCTGCCGACCGTGTTGTACTTCTTATCCGCAGAAGCAATGTGGCGAAGACCATTTAATTTTTACTTTTGGACGTCCATTTTTGTATGGTTTTTAGCCTTTTTCCACGTGCTGTTTTAGCTTTCTCCTATTCTGTCCATTGGGACTGATATATAGTCGTTTACCTCGTCTCTGTTTTTGTGTTCTATAGTTTTGGCTTGGGCGCGTATGACCCCAGTTGTTTTTTGCGCCCTAAAACAAAATGGATAAAACAAACGAATGGAATTCAGTGTCGTACGCTCTAGAAAACTGCCCGGTTTTTGGCCTTTCTTTTTCGTTACTGTCCCAAACCACTTAGAGAACTCGGGTAGTTCCTTATACAAGATAATAGCTGATGTCTCATCTCATCCTCGTCAACTCAGATTGTGCCCCGCCTCTAATAAGTGCTCGTGGAACGGGAAAATGTGTGTTCAAATGTGTGTGATTTCCTAATGAACCAAACTCAAACCTCCGGCGGGAGGGGCCGCACAACCCGTGACATGGCACCCTTAACCGCGCAGCCACTCCGCGCGGCGGAACGAGAGACTTAAACCTTCTTTCTCGTATTAGCATGGTCTCGCGGTTAATGCTGCCCTGTTCCTTTCCTTCAGTTGCACTGTGTTAAGGTCGCCCATCTATGGCTAACATTCCATGAATACTATGACGTGCACTCACAGCTGTTACTAAAATAACAGCAGCCGTTTCTAGTGGTAAGAACCACACCTTTAGCTGTAGTGACCAATCCAGCCTTAGATGTATGGCGGTGTTTACGTTCTAACCGTGAATGTTAAGTAATACCGACTATCGATACACCTCTGTATGAGCTATAATGACAATGATACTCCTGTCAACTCGCTGTATTATGTATGTGGTAGGAAGTAATAGGTTGCCTGACTCTTTTTGCAACGTACCCATTACTGTGGTGTCTGCCCACAAAGTCGCGTAGAAACGCACCATGTTTCTTCGTTTTTTCACTCTTGCCTCTGAATTCTACCCCCGAAAGGGTCCACAACTCTTCATAATTCTCAATAAACGATGGAAATAGACTGCTGGAAATGTGCTTAATCGTCGGCCTTCCCTAAAACTAATTTTTGTGGGCGTTATGTAAGCGTACCTCTGCGTGTGTGTCAAGATGGTTTCCAGTGACCGATCGCTTTCTGGAGTAATTAAACTACATTTGGACTTCGTGCCTATTTATACGCAACAAATTAAATGTGCGTTGAAGGTGAACAGCCAGTCTTTGCGCAAATTTTCCGTCCTTAGCAGATCTTCCTGCATTTACCTTAAAATTTCTGGCTGTAGCGGGTTCCCCATATACAGCAGCAGCATTTACGAACAGCCTGAGACTCCAACGCTGTTCATCATATATTTCTTATATATCCTGATCAGCAGCAGCTCTAGAACACTCACTTGGATTACTCCGAAAAAGTAATCTATTTCGCCCCCCTTAAAAATGGCTTGGTATCCTATTTGCTAGGAATTAGTAAATCACGAAGGTGGTCCGATATTCCGTAACCTTTTATTTCGGTCATTAGAGGAAACAGTGCAAATGTATTGAACGTTTTTCGGAAGTAAAGGAACACGTCAATCACAGCAATGTTACCTACTGCCTTCTGGATCTCATGCACGAATACCTGGAGCGGAGTTAAACAAGATCGATGTTCCGGTATTCATTTTTTGTAGAGATTATTTTTAGTATGGAAAAGTTGCTCCAGCATAAACAGTGTTCGTTACCTCCACAATATATAAGCTACGTCTGCGATACAGGCCTGCCTCCACTGTTTGAGTAATTGTAGATTAAAACTGTGTGCCGGACCGAGACTCGAACTCGGGACCTTTGCAATGTCTCCGTAATATTCTTTCTTTCATAAGTGCTAGTTCTGTAAAGTTTGGAAGGTAGGAGACGAGATACTGGCAGAAGTAAAGCTGTGAGGACGGGGCGTGAGTCGTGCTTGGGTAGCTCAGATAGTAGAGCACTTTACCGCGAAAGGCAAAGATCCCGAGTTCGAGTCTCGGTCCGGCACACAGTTTTAATCTGCCGGGAAGTTTCATACCAGCGCACACTCCGCTGCAGAGTGAAAATCTCATTCTGACCAATTGCAGTTGATTTTCTATTCCCGGTCATGTTTTCAGTTTCTTATTACGCCGTTCGTGCGACGTTTGCCTGGAGAGACGGTAGTATGGTCTCATTACGTGAAATAATTCCGGAAGAATAGAATTCAGTATTTCGGCTTACATTCAAAATCCGTAGCGCAGAGGGCGTCGATACAGCGCTCCACCAGCAGTAGTATTCCCTTTGCGCTGCCACGCTGCGTGGGACCTTATAGGCGATCGCCTGTGGGTCGTATCGCATAAATAGATCACATCAGTTTTCCCTTCGTAAGTGAGCTCTCACGGCTGTCGTGTTTACGAACAGACAGCACGCTTCTCTCTGTCACATACGAGCAGTTCCATATAAATACAGCTGCTGGGTCAGAGAAACACACTTCTCAGGGGCCGAAATTTGTTACACACACACACACACACACACACACACACACACACACACACACACACACACAGAGAGAGAGAGAGAGAGAGAGAGAGAGAGAGAGAGAGAGAGAGAGAGAGAGAGAGGCAGGCAGGCTATTGAAACGCAAGCAAACAGTAATGTCCTGCATTGTTACATTGCAATCTCCAGTCGCAGCTACATGAAACATGAGACATAAACGTAAAGCTAGTACAAGAGATGTAACGAGTGTTCTCAGAACTACTTCATTGCTTTCATAGAACATCTGGTCTGTAAAGTTCGTTACAATACTACCGCTTGCGACATAAAACGTAAATTTCGCCGGAACTTCATTGTAACTCGTGCGGTTAAAAGTGGGGATTTCAATAACCAGAGTGATGTTCACGCAAATATTGTGTAGTTGCTGTTACGTGTGAACACACATCTACGGTCACGTTAATGCTTGCAAGGAACTGTTGCATTTAAAAAATAGTTCTTTGACAATCCACCCGCCCTCTCCTTCCCAAGGGCACTGAACAACTTCACATTCAGTTCTTAAAACATACAAAAGACAAACGTTTTTAGTTACGTTACTGACAGTAAAACTTTCTATGGTAATGAAAATATTGTGGTCAAATGAAGTAAAACGTTTGGGTCTTGTAAGCTCGGTGAGTTTAAATTTGGATGATACAATACCAACTCCTGCTCCGTGTCTAATATACATCTACTTCAGACGCCCATCGTCGATTGAACAGTTCAAAAATTCTCAATACTCTGAAAGGAAGCACCGGGCTGCTGACAGAATTTTGCTAAATGTAACATTCTAGATTGCTATCGCGACATGTCTGCGTTATCATGGCCGCATTTAAGTTGGCTTTACACGATACTGGGACAGCAGACGCGAGAATCCCCTCCTATCCAACTCTGCTCTCCACCCCACCCCCTTCCCACTCTTCCCACTCTTCCCACTCTTCCCTTCTGCACCCTTTCCATTCCCTCTCATCTCCTCCCCCACCACTCCCGCTCCCCTCGCAAGTTATCTTGTAAACTAGACAATATGTGTACAGATTCATCCGAATTAGGTCTTGTGATTTGGCTGTGCCGGTGACTACTCTTTCATCATATCACCCGGACTTCAAATACGTGCCCACAGCGTATTCACTACAAGTTTCGTGATCTTCATATCAGTTACGTCTGTATGTTAGTTTCAGACTGCAGAAGTGATTGGCACATTCAGTTCGGATTCGGAACGAGGGGGGGAGACAAATTCTCATCCGACCATCATTTCGTCTACCGCCGTTTGAATGTCTGTTAATGAGGTTGTCGATGCGATTCCTTTGTAAAGCATTAGGCAGAGTTTCTTCACTAAGCTTGCGTTCCGTCTCTAATGCCATCTCAACCAGCTAAAACACTGAACTGTTTTGGAGGAAGACTGTTCAAATCCCCATCCAGTCATCCACACTCACTTTTGTGGCTTCTCTAAATCGGTTAACGCAAGTACTGGGATGGTTTCTTCGAAAAGGACACTGCCGAAATTCTTCCTCAGCAGTCCCCTATCCAAGCTAAACCTGCGTCTGTGATTACATTGATATTAAACCTAATGTGTCTTACTTGTAATAGCACGTTGTCAGAACCTTATACCGTAATCGTCCGTCACCATATGTATCTTCTTTCTACAGATACTCGGGAAAAATCATTGATGCATATTCCGTAAGCTAACATAAGGTGTGTGGTAGTTTCATTACAAAAGGAAAAGATTACAATACTTAACTTGGCGATTACACAACTGTCCCACGCAAAGGGCGACATACGAAATAATGAATCTCTTTTTGGTATAAACAGTCACAAGTCTGTTACATATACAGTACAAGCAAGTCATTAGAGTTGACACTTCCATCCTAGTTGCTAGTGTTTAAGGTACTCTTCAACTGGGCCGCGACCGGTCGGGCGCTGCGCTTATTCCGCTTTACGTAGGGACCGCTGCTGTCGCATTGTCGTCCTGGAGAGGGGTAGGTCAGCGCGCCATTGGTTGACGTCTTCTCACAGCCATCTCTTCCCCTTTGTTACTGACTGGCGCGTCGGCGCTTGGATTCACGCCGTAACAATTTCTAAACTCGTGTATAGCAGGGACTGTCCGCAACCCTCCTTAGGAGTTCTAGTTCCTGTTTTTTGGCTATCACGGTTGTTAAGCGATATACGTTTGGAGGGCGAATAATCTGTTGCCCGACTCGTCTCGGAAACTATGTTGATAATTTCCAGGAAACATTTCCACGCTTAAGAAACTAACGTGGTGGAACACGCTTACGTGCTTTGGATGTCCTTCATTAATCCCATTTGTTAAGGGTGCTAAACCGACGAACAGTACTCAAGCATCTGTCGAAGGACTGATCCACAAATTACTGCACTTCTAGGTGAATTGTCTCCTTATAGCATACCCCTTACGCCAATTAATTTCATGTGATCGCTCAGTTTCAGATCGCTCTGGATGTTCTCTTACATTTTAAAGATTGGGACCCTTTTTTTTGTGAAATATCGCCAGTCGTGTTACACAACAATTGGTTTTCAAACCTATCCGCGCAGATTACCTGTCGTTAATTTGGTGTTACTTACTAGACATTCCATTCGTCTAGTGTCTATCCTCTATTTCCCTACAATTTCATGACGTTTGCTGTTGCCCACATACAACACCATTACCGACCTTCCGAAGACATCAGTCATGTCACTTAAAACTCTAAGAGAAACGTAATGACATCAACGAAACGCGAATGTCATAGACCTGACTATTTGGGCGAGCAAGGTCAGATGTAAGGAAACAAAAGGGTACTCCATCGTTCTAAAATGCGATGACCGTAAGCTGTAAGAAAATACTATTCCACAGACGCTACACGAGAACTTCAGTCGTAAAAAAACACATTCAGTAGCCATTCTGTTTATTCTAAAATATAGATGACTAAACCAACCGGCTTGCCTAATGCCTTCAAATATCACACGACTGCCGAATCAGGACGAACTACCACTCCACAACACATTGAAGAGAAGTCGGGAGCTGAAACCAGACAACGCCGTATGTTACACAGTGTTCAACCACGCATCAGTCACCGACAAAATACAAGACGTGATCATTAAAGCAGCCCACCGAAGTGGCTAGAATTTATCACATCCTAGTCGTCTGGTAAAGTTTTCGAAGCAGTGAATCGTCCAGTCCAGATTTTAATTGCGGAAATGATTTATTATCCATAGAATATAGCCTCTAATCTTGTACAGTTGGCTGTGGTAGACAAGAATACATTAGTGAAACTGGATGGAGGCATCTTCTATTTGCAGCATCTTAGCTAAAGGTGGAAAGCCAAGCGTAATAAGGTTCCAAGGGAGGGTGCCAACGCTAGTAGAATGTTCACGCAAACGGATCTGGATTAAGCTAAATATCAGAGAGGTCTCCTGTACCAGTGAGAAACGTCCTAGATCACCTGATTTCAGTAATAGTGACGACGTCCTTCCAGTAGAAAGGACAGCTTGCGGAAGTGCATTAAATGAAAGATAATAGACTTCTTGAGAAGATCGGCCACAAAGTATAAACCAATTTCTTTCATGAAGTTTGATATGTGAAATGTTCAAAAAAATTTCCGGAGCTGTTCTGTACCAAAAATATCAGACCGTAATTCCACACAACTAGCTTGCTCTTGTTGCTCCAACGGACTGCTGAAGTTAAGATAAACTGCATAGAGCAATTGAGGTGTCTGGTGATTGCCTTCACAGGCAGCTTATGTACTACACACTACTGGGTTATTTTCTTGAGTAGAATACTTGTAATTGTAGAGCTAATACGAAGCCGTATAAGGCCTTGATCAAAGTAATGTACTTAAGTAGCTATGATTAAAGTGATGATTTTATTACATAGGAACCCGTTAAATCAACTCCACTCCGGTCTTTGTAGCTACTTCATGGCAAGTAATGCTCCAAAGACTAAAAGTTCAGTGAAACCTTTAAGAAGCTAAGTGGAGACAAATAACGTATTTATTGTATCAGAGGCTTGGAATGCAATCAACTAGCAACTGATCTCAAATCAGCAACACAGTCTGGAGACTAACCACGTTTCGCGGGGTAAAGTGCGATTAGTCATTTTCATCAAAAAGCCATCAGTGAAAACCTTAGTGGAGGTTGTGGGTAATAACGTAGCATATAGCAGGGTTACACAAACTATTCCGCGGAGCACTGGTGTTGAAGTGCTCCGCGAAAACTATTAGTAACTTGGCGTTCTTTCCTATTTCGAAATTTTGACGTTACTAATTACTTTTTAAAAATTTTATTGTGATTTCGGTGCTATTAGTTCTGACTTAAAACTGAAATAATCAGCGAATGAAAGTAGTTTCCAGATTTTTAAGGTTTATTTATCTTCGAAATTAACAAGGAAAGTGTCAGGGTTTTCAAAGTGTCCCATCAGTGAAAATGTTTGGGAACCAATGGCATTGAGTAATCTCGCTGACTATGTGGCCAACATCGAACACAAATCTTCGACCACATACAGGATAGAGGAAAGGGACCTTACCTGGGGCTCAGTCCATTCCATTAACTACACGGAAACTGCTTACGCCACCCGAATATACGGGTGATGTAAAGGTTCTTTTCTGAAGTATGGTTCCGTGTAAACAGTCCTATATTCGGCCTAATTAGTGGGACTCTCAAACTCTTCGCCAATGCTGTGGATTGACAAGGAACGAGCCAGCGCCATTTTAGCAACTTAGTGATCGCTGCAACCGACAACACGAAACTTTCTCGTTGCGTCAGTGGTTGCCACAGCAGTGGCGATAATACTGGCGAGGGAAGAGCCGCCACTTCCCGTTTTCACTCCGCGACCTGTGCGCCATGTGCGCCTCACGCTTTCTCGTATGCATTCCAACCGCGCTCACCACTTACTGTCCAGAGAACGTCCTAACATGGTGTGTTAGACATTGCTCAAAGCATTTCAAACACAACCGCGTGTAAGATGCATTTCTAAACAGTGGTATTTCTATTGTATAGTGTAGCGAAATAGATATAAAACACCCTGATTCCATTGCTACCTTCATGTCATAAACGACGATGGCGCCATGAGTTCGCTGCTCGAATGGAAGTATGGGCAGGGAGGAGTATTAACATATCTGGCCAGTTGTCATGATTTAAGTTCTTTGAAAATTCCGTAAGTCACAACGAAATCCAAGATGGTTTTGTAACTGGTTATAAAATCCAAATTATGTGCGACTTAAGGCTGTCTTTCTGTGTATTATTTACGACTGTCACAGTCCCCTCGGCACTCCAGGACTGCGTTTGCTTTAAAACACGTTGTGATCACTGTACTGTGATCCTTAAAGTAAAGGAGAGTTTAAATGCGGAAAGAACGTTGACTGCTCGGCGAGGCGAATGGAGTGAGGACGTTTCTGAGGTCACTTGGTAGAGATTGTAGTTGTTACAGGTAATGTTGCTACGTAAGGCCGAGCGACACGATACTATTGTTTCACTGCGTGCTGCCAGGTTTTTCACTGTGGTCATTCACAGTCCATCCCTGCACTGGCAAGGAGTTTCCTCCTCCTTTTAGCAGTAATTTCATCACTATTTTAGGTGTTATTCTCTCTTCCTAATTCTATTTCACAAGTCTCGTTAAAGAGCTACCTACGTTTGGAAACTTTCACGCATTTCCTTTCGATCTATTGCTGTTCGACAGATCCATGAGGATACAGACTGACTGTGCTGGAGTCCCGACTTGGGTATCGTTTAGATCCTATCACTTCAGAGAAATAGTACGAATCACCGTGAAATTAATCATGTGGTATCAAAAAATTTCCAGTAATTCTTAAAAACGACATTTACACGGTTGTCTGTATACATAAGTCAAGCCGGCCTTTCTAATTGGCTGAGTTACTGCAGTGTTCTTTCGGGTTACCTCAGCAGGCCTCTTCAAATCTCTCTGCGAACAGTCGCTATTGTCCTGCTCAGAGGCTTATCAGGTTAGAGCAGATGCGCACAGCGCCGATAGCGATTGTATATGAAACAGGAAATTCTTTCAACGTGAAATATCGAGGAAAAAAATACGAATATTACAGACACTTTTGCAGAAAAGGCGTCCAATTCAAAGACTCGCAGCAGGCCAGCGAGCCACACGGAACTAATTATAATAATAATAATAATTATTATTATTATTATTATTAATTCTTTCTTTACTTTCTCAGACGTTAAGTCCGGTTAAAAATGGAAAGTGACGCGGACCTTGATCAAGCGTCACTTCCTTTTAACTGTATGGTATGTGTTACATTGCATTTAGGAACTTTCGGGTAATTGAACATGTATCAATAATTACAGATTTCTGTAGTTGTATATAAGTTTGGATGTAGCTGTATTGCATTGATGTACTGGTGGCTATTGTGTGGTATGACTCCTGTAGTTGATAGTATAATTGGTATGTCAACTTTATCCTGATGCCACATGTCCTTGACTTCCTCAGCCAGTTGGATGTATTTTTCAATTTTTTCTCCTGTTTGCTTTTGTGTATTTATTGTATTGGGTATGGATATTTCGATTAGTTGTGTTAATTTCTTCTTTTTATTGGTTAGTATGATGTCAGGTTTGTTACGTGTTGTTTTATCTGTTATAATGGTTCTGTTCCAGTATAATTTGTATTCATCATTCTCCAGTACATTTTGTGGTGCATACTTGTATGTGGGAACGTGTTGCTTTATTATTTTATGTTTTATGGCGAGTTGTTTTATTATTTTTGCTACATTGTCATGTCTTCTGGGGTATTCTGTATTTGCTAGTATTGTACATCCACTTGTGATGTGATCTACTGTTCCTATTTGTTGTTTGCAAAGTCTGCATTTATCTGTTGTGGTATTGGGATCTTTAATAATATGCTTGCTGTAATATCTGGTGTTTATTGTTTGATCCTGTATTGCAATCATGAATCTTTCCGTCTCACTGTATATATTGCCTTTTCTTAGCCATGTGTTGGATGCGTCTTCATCGATGTGAAGCTGTGTTAGATGATACGGGTGCTTGCCATGCAGTGTTTTCTTTTTCCAATTTACTTTCTTCGTATCTGTTGATGTTATGTGATCTAAAGGGTTGTAGAAGTGGTTATGAAATTGCAGTGGTGTAGCCGATGTATTTATATGAGTGATTGCTTTGTGTATTTTGCTAGTTTCTGCTCGTTCTAGAAAGAATTTTCTTAAATTGTCTACCTGTCCATAATGTAGGTTTTTTATGTCGATGAATCCCCTTCCTCCTTCCTTTCTGCTTAATGTGAATCTTTCTGTTGCTGAATGTATGTGATGTATTCTATATTTGTGGCATTGTGAGCGTGTAAGTGTATTGAGTGCTTCTAGGTCTGTGTTACTCCATTTCACTACTCCAAATGAGTAGGTCAATATTGGTATAGTATAAGTATTTATAGCTTTTGTCTTGTTCCTTGCTGTCAATTCTGTTTTCAGTATTTTTGTTAGTCTTTGTCTATATTTTTCTTTTAGTTCTTCTTTAATATTTGTATTATCTATTCCTATTTTTTGTCTGTATCCTAGATATTTATAGGCATGTTTTTTCCATCGCTTCTATGGAGTCACTGGTTATTCAATATGTAATCTTCTTGTTTAGTGTGTTTTCCCTTGACTATGCTATTTTTCTTACATTTGTCTGTTCCAAAAGCCATATTTATATCATTGCTGAATACTTCTGTTATCTTTAGTAATTGGCTGAGTTGCTGATTGGTTGCTGCCAGTAGTTTTAGATCATCCATGTATAGCAAATGTGTGATTTTGTGTGGGTATGTTCTAGTAATATTGTATCCATAATTTGTATTATTTAACATGTTGGATAATGGGTTCAGAGCAAGGCAGAACCAGAAAGGACTTAATGAGTCTCCTTGGTATATTCCACGCTTAATCTGTATTGGCTGTGATGTGATATTATCTGAATTTGTTTGGATATTAAGTGTGGTTTTCCAGTTCTTCATTACTATGTTTAGGAACTGTATCAATTTAGGCTCTACTTTGTATATTTCCAATATCTGTAGTAACCATGAGTGGGGTACACTATCAAAAGCTTTTTGGTAATCAATGTATGCATTGTGTGGCGACCTTTGTGTAGTTTTAGCTTGATATGTCACCTCTGCATCTATTATCAGTTGCTCTTTACATCCTCGCGCTCCTTTGCAGCAGCCTTTTTGTTCTTCATTTATAATTTTGTTCTGTGTTGTATGTGTCATTAATTTCTGTGTAATGACTGAAGTTAATATTTTGTAGATTGTTGGTGGCATGTTACGGGGCGATATTTAGCTGGGTTTTCTGTGTCTGCTTGATCTTCAGGTTTCAGATAAGTTATTCCATGTGTAAGTGTATCAGGGAATGTGTATGGGTCTGCAACGTAACTGTTAAATAATTTAGTTAGATGTGAATATGTTTAGGTGAACTTCTTTAGCCAGAAATTTGCTATTTTATCATTTCCAGGGGCTTTCCAATTGTGCGTAGAATTAATTGCTCGGGTGACTTCATGTTGCAAAATTATCACTTCAGGCATTTGTGGTATCATCTTGTATGAGTCTGTTTCTGCTTGTATCCACCGTGCATGCCTGTTGTGTTTTACCGGGTTTGACCATATGTTGCTCCAGAAGTGTTCCACGTCTGTTATGTTTGGTGGATTGTCTACTTTAATGTGTGTGTTATCTATTGTTTGGTAAAATCTCTTTTGGTTTGTGTTGAATGTTTGGTTTTGTTTCCTTCTATTTTCACTTTGTTTGTACCTTCTAAGTCGTTTGGCCAATGCTTGTAATTTCTGCTTCTTTTCTTCTAATTGCTCTATTGCTTCTTGTTGTGAGATTTTACCTAACCTTTTTCGTTTTTTGTCTGATATTTCATTTCTTATAAATTGTGTTAGCTGTCCGATGTTTCTTCTCAGTTTTTCTATTCTGATCTGTAGCCTGTGTTGCCATGCTGGTTTTGTGGGTTTCTTCTGTGTGTTGGTTGGTTCTGATCTCTGCCTAGTGTGTATATTTAGTGTAGTGAGTGCTCCTACATAAACCAGTAGTTGTAACTCTTCCATAGTTGTTTTCATTTATTTTGTTGTGTATGATTGTGTTGATAGTTTTTATTTTTGTTTCGACTTGTGGGTTATTTGGCGGTCTGTGCAAGAATGGTCTAATGTCTGTATTTGTGTCTTTGTATTCTATATATGTCAGCTGAAATTTTTCTTCTATATCTAACATGTGTGTCACTTCGTGTTCTACTTGTGCTTGTTCTGGTGGCTGTCTTAAGATTTCGTTTTGCTCTGATTGTTTAATTGACGCGTGTTGCTCTTTGTTTGTTTGCTCTGGGATGTTTGAGTCCATTACTGTATTTTCTTCTTCTTCTGATTGCACATTATTTTGTTCCAGTATTTGTTGTACTTCTTGTTTGATGTTTTCTAATTCTGACTGGGGTATCCTGTTATTTTTGATTATTACACGGATCTGATCAGCTAGTCGTTGTTCTGTTAAAAATTTTAATTCTGGGTATCTGGTAATAAATGTTGTGTATACTTGTGATCGGTATCCAGTTGTGTTGGTTCCTATGTTTGTTGCTTGGTAATAACAGAACATGAGGTGTCGATTAACTTCATCTGACCATCTCATCCTCTGTCTTTGTTTTCCTTCTAGGGTGGTTGCAGGAAGCATATCCTGCTAAACACCTCTATTTGGATTTGAATCATTTTCCAGTTGGCTAGCAGCGTCGTTACCATTGTGGGCGGGCATAGGGTTCAAGCGTCGTCCCCGACCATGACGGCGCTTGTCCGAGGCTTCTTTAGTTCTGTCCTGAACCAACTAATCACACTAAAAGGGGGGTTAGCCCTGTTAGTGGTTTGTTCTTTTCGTCGCCTTTTACGACTGGCAGAACGTACCGGAGGCCTATTCTTTTCCCGGGCCTCCACGGGGATGATGATGATTATTATTATTATTATTATTATTATTATTATTATTGTTATTATTTCTTTCTTGTCTCAGACGTTATGTCTGGTTAAGAATGGAAGGTGACGCGGACCTTGATCAAGCGTGACTTCCTTTTAGCTGTACGGTATGTGTTCCATTGCATTTAAGAACTTTCGGGTAATTGAAAAAGTGTCAATAATTACAGATTTCTGTAGTTGTATATATAAGTTTGGATGTAGCTGTATTGCATTGATGTATTGGTGGATATTGTGTGGAATGACTCCTGTAGTTGATAGTATAATTGGTATAATGTCAACTTTATCATAATTATTATTATTATTATTATTATTATTATTATTATTAGGTGCGATATTCAGATTTTAACTTCGTTTTCTAAGTCTGGTTCTGCAGGTCTCAGTGACGAATTCTATATGGAACGGGACCAACGTGTAACATTCTTTACAAATTTCCTTATAAGCAGAATAAGTTACGCCTGTTACGGCCATAAGTAAAGAAAGCAGCAGCTTGAACAGTCACGCTATCGTTGAACATTTAAGGAGCAATGTTCTTTGCAAACGGTGTAAACATAGTTAATTTCTTACATCACCATAACTACTATGTCGGTGACTAGACCACAAATGTACCTGCCTACCTGCTTTAAGTCAACTCGAGTTGCTATTCGCACCTTCTTTACGCCTGGAACCTACAGAGGCTGAAGAAAGAAATTCAACGAAACTCGCGGTAGCAGAGCAGCTCAGTTCTAGTACAAAAAATTGGACGTTACTTTGTCTCATAAGATTAAGCAGTGGTTTCTTTCGGTGGTAACTTCCTCTGCTTAAACTTAGTGATGACTGGATTCTAACACTGACTCTTCAGTAGGCTATTTGCTTTATTCAGTATACTATGTGCTCCATTTTTACTTCTGCAGCTTTTCTAGCGGTGTCAAACATTGCCAGTTCGATGATAGCAGGATACCCGACATACGTGCCATATTTTATAGAAGCTATTTGACGGCGGCTATTTCCTCTGAATACCGTACGCGCTAGTCAAACACACTACCTCCGTGATCTACTCACGTCTGAATTTGCATGACATTCTATAAAAAGTGTCACCAAATAAGGTATAGAAGTGACGAAACAAATGACACAGCCGAAGAGGACGGTGACATGCGTCTGAGTACGTCGCGGACAGGCTGTAAGCGTAGACTCAGATCCGCTGGGTATTACGCCCGTCAGACTTCTGATAGTGCTATAAATGATCAGATGCTTAGTTCTGTGTAACAGTTCGCGAGCTTATAGGAACGCAATGGACGAAAGTAGAAACACAGGCTTACATCGCGGGCTAGGCAGCATTTACTACGTAATAAATTTCTCGGCCGTAAAAGTTTGACCAGTGTTACTAAAACGTTAAAAAAAACCTTGCAGTCTACTAGAAACATGAATAATTGGTCGTACTCATTTAAAGCGTTATTGGGTGTTAGGTTGACCTTTGTTGCCAGTAACTATATATTATTTTAGTTCGTGCAGAGTAAGCTGCTTCTCTTCTTTTGAAGTCTCCCTAAAGTCCATCGCCACCCTTTGTTTTCCACCGGTACATGATTCTCGAAGAGACGTAATTACACTAAAACTGATAGAAGATATATATTGCTGGGCAATCTGGATCAACCTCCTGTAGTTCTATACTTGGGAAATAGTTTTTGATAAGCTTCTAGTGACATTTGATCCATAATACAACGTTGATAACGTCACTAGTGTTCCTGTGTGATTGACCTTACCAATGCAACGGAAATTACAGTCTGCTAACAGTACACACTTGGCATCGCCAAACGTTTCTGCTATTGTCATGGGATTTCAGGAGAGTAATGTCTGGTTCTAACAGGTCAATAGTACAAAAGTCAATCACAAAGAGTAAGCATACCAGATGCTGTTGCAACAAACCTCATTTCCAATTTAGGAAACCCAGCGTAGTCCGATTCTTAGATCGCCCTTGCGAACGTTTTGTATGCCCTGCAACCTAACGGAGAACATAACTGAAAAGAAATCGCAACTCAACATTCAGAGTTGATGAAACTTGTTACTTCCGCTCACCGTAGTAATTCAAAACCTAACCTACTCGAATCTCCAGAGCAGCTCCTTAAAATCATGTAGCATTAGGCCATAGATACCACCAGTGCTGGAGCTTCCAAACATTCTTTCGCCACCGTGAAGGTCATGAACATTTTTATAGCCGATCTCCCACTGCTTGCATTTCTTTATGGCTACCTCATCCAAGAAATCTCGGTACTAGTGGTATGCCATGCCTGTGTATGGCCGCCATCTTGATCGAAAATTCACGGAATGCCTATATTTCGTCTGAACGGCAAGTAAAGTACGTCAGTCATGCTGCGGTTTCTCGTGTCACATGTAATGTACGTGTAACCGTTTCCCAAATTAACATACAAATATGCTGAATAACTTAAAAGAAAGCCCATACGGTCTCTGAAACAATGCTGCACAATATGAGTGAGAGATAAAATTTACTCATATTACATTTTTAATTTGCTGAAACTGATACACTGCAAAGCACTGACGATTTTTCATTGAATGGTAGTGAGCGCATTGCCAGTGCGTGAGTAGTGAAGACATTATGTATATGATGTCGCTAAATTAATTTCTCGTAAGTGGTTAATGGAGAAAATGCAGCGATTTTACGGTATAAGAATGTGTTAACTATTAGGCATAGATACACTGACGTGCCTGAACGAGCAGACGTTGGTGTTCACATGTTACATGACGTGTGTAGTGACGAGGCGTAGCAGTCGGACGACGCGTTCAAACAGGCCCGCATTGTGGCAACGCGCTCACGGGCAGCGTCTTCTATTTTGAGCCACACTAATTTTCGTCTGCCGCCGCACAATAGGCGGATAGCCTCTAGAGCGCACAGGCACTAAACGGACGTTTGGCGCCATGAAACTGAACACGGATGGATTGTAAAAGACCAGTGTTAAATACGACATTGTCATTCCACGGAAAAGTAACGTTGTTTAGGTATGAGCTTATATGACACAAGCATTAACAGCACTAGCCAGGTCTTAAATCTATATTATCACAAGTATCTGGAGTACTTAATTTACGTAATTTGTCAGAGTGGAATGGCTTAAACCAACGACCAACCATTCACTTACTTATCATGTCAGTCTTCTGGGACATTTCCCCGTGGAATGTAGTATCTGGGACTTCAGGCGTAACTCTCTGCCTGACATTTCTTCTCCAGGTGTGCTAAACGCAGTCGGAAGATATGACGATACATACATGGTAGTCACTTATACTGCCTAGAAAATCAAAGTCCACGAAGTAAATAAATCCAAGCAGTGCACCTGGAATACGTGAATGGTGCTGCATCTAGTGTGCAACACGAGCGGCACGAGTTGGGCCCTAGGCTGTTGCACAATGATCAGAAACTTGTAGAAGAATGTGGTCCACAGTTCACTGAAAGCATTGAATAAAACCAGATAACCCATTTCACGGTACGAAGATTAACCGAACAGGTACTGATAAATTTGGAAACTGTGATCTAACAGTGAGCTACGTTCGAGGTGTGCGCACGATGTCCGCTAAATACATGTTTCGGAAACCCTGACCATCGGGCTCAATACTTCGCGGAGTCATGCAAATTAATGGGCACTTTTCATTCTCCATGCAGAATTAAAAGTAAAGGCAAAATCCTTCCTCTTCCTGGCATGAAGGCACTGCCGAGCACTGTGGCAAATACCAAAATCGATCACACACAAAACGTAGATTATATTAAAAGAAAAGTTCAGAAACATTATTTCCTTTGGCTGTTAAGTAAAAGATAAAGGGTTGGGTACTTACTCTACAATGGAATCTGTTTTAAGGCTCGTTACCAAACTTTCTTTATACGAAATGAAAAATGTCTTCAGGAAGTTCAGTTTGAAATGGAGTAAACTTGATGTCTTTGAAATACATAGTCGGTGACAATGAGCCCCCCCCCCTTTCCCCAACCAAAGGGGCTCGCCGCTCATTAGCGAGTTCATGCTTGGCTACCGCAGGACCCCAACCTTTGCAGCATCGTTTCCCTTCCGTGCTGTATGTGTGTCCTATTGCTCTGATTTTCTCCTCCTTGGAGAACATCTCTGGGATGTCTTTGAAAATGTGTTCTGCATTTTCAGTAAATGATATCAGATCAGTCTCTCCACTGTTTTTTCGTTCCTTTTTTCTGTTTTTCATTTGTCTTCTTTCGTCCTTCCGCTGCCTTAGCGTTCGATGTTCCTCCTTTCCTTCATCCTCCCTGTGCGCTTCTGAAGGCCAGCCCACGCGTCTGACGCGTAACAGGTGGCTGGGTAACGAGTAATTCCCAGCCCCGGGTCGACAGGTAGGGTTCGCACGTGACCCTGGTGCAGCCCAGGCCTAGGTAGGGGTGACTGCCTAAGCTGCTACCTTCCTAAATTGCCGATTGGTCCCTTTGTCATGTGTTCGGGAGGTGTGACCTGAAGTGTTGAACAATCACGTAAGGCGGGTGCGCCCACTTCTGAAGGTGCCCCACGGGTGGAAGGAGCATGCCATCGGAGATGCTGGCAATCTTCGGGCATTTTATCGCAATGAGTAAATCATCTCTCTCACCGTCAACGTCTACTAAACGTAAATGTAATTAGACTAAAGATTCCAACACCCTCCCAGCTGCACCACGGTTCCTAGTGGTTTTGCGTACCGAAGACAGTGAGTCCTTTGCTATGGTAGATCCGTTTATTGTTCAGGAAGGCGTTGATCGAATTGCTATCCCTGTGAAACCCTGCTCTCGTTTCCGCAGTGGCATTTCGCTTTTGGATGCAACTTCTGATTCTCAAGCACAACTACTGCAAACAGATTCGCTCCCCCACAGCTATCCTGTACGGGTCTATACTTATCGGACGATTTATTCTTTCTGTGTTGTTCACTCTTCACCGCTCGATTGTTTGTTGAGGCAGAAATCCATACATACATCTGTGATCAGGGTGTCTTTCCAGTCCATCGGGTGATGAAAAAAGTAGATGAATCCTTAGTGACCATGCGCACTCTTCCTCACTTTTGATGGGATGGTGCTTCCGTCAAAGATCGAAGCTCCCCCCAGGGGATCCACAACTCTTTTGTGGATACGTGCGTAGCGAGCACGGGGCTCCGAGCTAATGTGGCCTTCCTTCCTTTCCGGGCTGCATACCTTCCCTTTCCGCATCCTTCCCCATCCCCTGTCTTCACCCCCCCCCCTCACCTCTGGCTCTTTCCTTCACTTTCTCCCCCTCTGGGAGTATGGTTTGCGCCTACGTCCGGAGACGGACGCTTGTCAATGTCCCGCATTCTTCTTCTTCCTTGCTTGTATGTCTTCTTCCTTCCTTTGTCCTTCTCCATTCCTTACCTCTTCTCTTTACCCTTTTCTCCGCTGCGGCGTTTGAGACCCCCTCTTCTTTCCTTTCCCTTTCTCTTTCTTCCTCCCTGTGCGTGTCTGAAGGCCGACCCACGCACTTCCATGCGTAGCCGGTGACGGGGTAACGCGTAATTCCCCGCCCCGGGTAGACAGGTAGGACACGTACGTACCCCCTGGTAAAGGCCAGGCCCAGGGAGGGGTGATTACCCGAGCTGATACCTTCCGAAAGTGCCGATTGGTCCCTCCGTCCGTTTGTCGGGAGGTGTGACCTGAGGTGTGAACAATCACCTAAGGCGGGTGTGCCCTCGGTGAGGGCCCCCACAAGGGAGGAGCGCGCCATCGGAGACGCCGGTAATCATGGGCGATTCTTCCGCAATGGTTTCCTCACCTTCCACTATGTCTGCTCACAAACGTAAGTTCACTGAGTCTCAGCCACAGACAGTTCTTCCATCGTTGCCACAGTTCCTTGTTGTTTCTCGGTCTGACGAAGGTCACGACTTTTCCACGGTCAACCCTTTCATTATTCAGAAAGGTGTCGACGCAATTGCGGGTCCTGTAAAGTCTTGTTCCAGACTACGGAATGGCACCCTGTTGTTGGAAACACACAGTGCCCTCCAGGCTCAAAAATTGCTGCGTACTTCTCTGCTCCACACCTTCCCTGTCCGGGTGGAACCGCACCGTACCTTAAATTCCTCGCGTGGAGTCGTTTATACACGCTCCCTCGATGGATTGTCTGACGAAGAAATTCAGCACTACCTGTCTGACCAGGGCGTCACCGCTGTTCATCGGGTTACGAAAAGGGTTGACTCGAACATCATTCCAACCCGCACTGTCTTCTTGACATTTGACAAAGTTCAACTCCCATCAAAAATCAAAGCAGGCTATGAGATAATTTCCGTTCGCCCTTATGTCCCGAACCCTACGCGTTGCTATCGATGTCAGCGGTTCAATCACACCAGCCAGTCCTGTTCCAATCCGGCCAAATGTGTTACGTGTGGCAGGGATGCCCATGAGGGTGCTTGTCCACCTCCATCCCCTCGCTGCATCAACTGTATGGGTGACCACGCTGCTTCCTCTCGAGATTGCCCTGTTTTTAAGGACGAAAAGCTGATCCAGGAAATAAGAGTGAAGGAAAAGGTGTCGACCTTTGCTGCTCGAAAGTTACTCGCCAGTCGACAGCCCACCGTGCCTCAGAAAGGAAAATACAGCGCTGTCCTTGCTTCTCCTCGGCCAACAAAGGAGGCGGCCACGCAGACTTGCGACCTCACATTTAGTACCACGGTCGTCAGATCGGCCAGCGCAAAGATCGCCCGTTCAACCTCACCTCTTTCGCCTGCCCACTCTATGGCTCACCCTTCGTCGAGTTCTGCTAAATCTCGAGCCCAAAAGTCAGACGCCAAGTCTTCAAAAAAAGAGCATTCTCGTGAAGAGTTTTTACATACTGCAACTTCACAACCATCGGTTCCTCCTTCATCTAAACATACCTCCAAGAAGGCTACGAAGAAACACAGTTCCTCTCCTTCTCCGCCACGGCGTGTCCCATCTACAGCACCACCTGGCGGAAATCGCCCTCGGCCATCTTCTGTGTCGCCGAGGCGCACTGTTGGTGGCCGGTCAACTGGCCGATCGTTGGTGGCAGGAGCTGCTCCTGACCAACCTATGGATCAGGATCTTCTGCCTTCGACTGAATGCCATTCCATCCTGTCGGTCGCAAGCTCTGAGCAGTCGTTGAGTTGACAGCACCCTTGGTGACGTTCCTCCATTTTCTGTTCACCCTATGTCCATTATCCACTGGAATATCCGCGGCATTCGCGCCAATCGGGAGGAATTGTCGATCCTCTTACGATCCTACTCGCCGGTCATCTTCTGTCTTCAGGAAACAAAGCTGCGTCCCCATGACCGCTTTGTTCTCCCTCATTTTCAGTCCGTCCGATATGACCTCCCCTCTGTTGAAGGCACTCCAGCCCATGGAGGACTCATGATTCTGCTCCATGATACTCTCCATTATCACCCAATCCCCTTAAACACTTCCTTCCAAGCTGTCGCCGTCCGTCTTTCCCTTTCTGGATACACGTTCTCTCTTTGTACGGTATACATTCCATCGTCTACACCAATGGAACGAGCTGATCTCCTTCATCTTCTTGATCAGCTTCCACCCCCCTACTTGCTGGTTGGGGACTTCAATGCCCACCACCCGCTTTGGGGATCTCCACATCCTTGTCCACGTGGCTCACTATTGCTAGACGTCTTCCACCAAGCGGATCTAGTCTGCCTCAACACTGGGGTCCCCACATTTTTGTCTGCCTCCACGGCAAATTTATCCCATTTGGACCTTGCGGTCGGTACTGTTCCGCTAGCTCGGCGCTTCGAATGGTTCGCCCTTGATGATACACACTCGAGTGACCACTTTCCATGTGTTCTTCGACTGCAGCCTCAACTGCCATATATGCGCTCGCGACGCTGGAAGTTTGCCCAAGCCGATTGGACACTTTTTTCGTCTCTAGCGACATTCGATGACCGTCGCTTTCCCAGCGTCGACGATGAGGTCACACATTTTACCGACGTTATTCTCACAGCTGCGGAACGTTCAA
Organism: Schistocerca serialis cubense; assembly: GCF_023864345.2. Classification (NCBI taxonomy): domain Eukaryota; kingdom Metazoa; phylum Arthropoda; class Insecta; order Orthoptera; family Acrididae; genus Schistocerca; species Schistocerca serialis. The sequence goes on from NC_064640.1 coordinate 504,459,064, forward strand.
TACCACGCACCTCCGAATTGCCCCGGCGCCCTCCAGTTCCTTGGTGGAACGAGGCATGCCGTGACGCAATACGTGAGCGGCGACGTGCTCTTCGCATTTTCCGTCACCATCCAACTTTGTCCAACTGTATCCGATATAAGCAGCTCCGTGCGCGATGCCGTCGCGTCATCCGCGATAGCAAGAAGGCAAGCTGGAAATTCTTTACTAGCTCATTTAACAACTTCACTCCCTCCTCGGAAGTTTGGAGTCGGCTTCGACGGTTCTCAGGCGCGCCTAGTTTCTCCCCGGTCTCTGGGCTCACTGTCGCGCATGATACCTTAGTGGACCCCGTCGCAATTTCTAACTCATTGGGTCAGCACTTTGCTGAGATTTCGAGCTCTTCAAATTACCCGCCAGCGTTTCTCCCGAAGAAACGTGCAGCGGAAGTGCGACATCTTGCTTTCTCCTCTCAAAATCGCGAAAGCTACAATACTGTTTTCTCCATGTGCGAACTCCAACATGCACTCTCTTCTTCTCGCTCCTGCGCCCCAGGACCGGATGGTATCCATGTCCAAATGTTGCTGCATTTATCAACCCATAGCCTGCGTTACCTCCTTCGCCTTTATAATCGAATTTGGACCGACAGTACCTTTCCCAGGCGATGGCGGGAAGCTATCGTCGTTCCCGTTCCGAAACCTGGAAAGGACAAACATCTCCCCTCTAGCTATCGCCCCATTTCTCTCACGAGTAGTGTCTGTAAGGTTTTGGAGCGTATGGTGAATTACCGTTTAGCTTGGTGGCTGGAGTCCCGCAGTCTTTTAACACCAGCCCAATGCGGATTCCGAAAGCATCGTTCTGCTGTTGACCATCTTGTTGCTCTCTCCACTTATATCATGAACAATTTTCTCCGGAAACGCCAAACGGTAGCAATATTTTTTGATCTGGAGAGAGCGTACGATACCTGTTGGAGGACAGGCATCCTCCGCACACTGTTCTCTTGGGGCTTTAGAGGCCGGCTGCCCCTTTTTCTTCGCGAATTTATGGCAGAGCGCACATTTAGGGTGCGGGTGAACACTACTCTCTCCCGTACTTTCTCCCAAGAAAACGGGGTACCCCAGGGCTCCGTGCTGAGTGTTGTACTGTTTGCCATCGCCATTAATCCAATTATGGATTGTCTCCTTCCTGATGTCTCGGGCTCCCTCTTTGTGGACGATTTTGCGATCTACTACAGCTCTCAACGGACCAGCCTTCTTGAAAGACGTCTTCAAGGATGTCTCGATCGCCTCCACTCGTGGAGCATCGAAACCGGCTTCCGTTTCTCACCCAGTAAGACCGTTTGTGTAAATTTTTGGCGACGTAAGGAGTTTCTTCCGCCCTCCTTACATCTAGGTCCTGTCAACCTTCCGTTTTCCGACGTCGCTAAATTCTTGGGTCTTACGTTTGACAGAAAACTGTGCTGGTCCTCCCACGTTTCCTATCTTTCGGCTCGCTGTCTGCGTTCCCTTAACACCCTCCGTGTCCTGAATGGTACCTCTTGGGGAGCGGACCGGGTGGTCCTTCTCCGCCTCTATCGCGCCTTAGTGCGCTCGAAATTGGATTATGGAAGCATAGTCTACTCCTCTGCTCGGCCGTCTATTCTTCGGCGTCTCGACTCTATCCACCACCGTGGATTACGTTTAGTGTCTGGAGCTTTTTACACCAGCCCTGTGGAAAGCCTTTATGCTGAGACTGCTGAACCTCCACTGTCCAATCGGCGGGCAGTCCTTCTGAGTCGTTATGCTAGCCATCTGTCTTCCATGCCTGCTAATCCAGCCTATAACCTTTTTTTCGACGCCTCCTTTGATGTCGAGTATGCAGGCCGCTCCTCCTCCCTCCTACCCCCGGGAGTCCGCTTCCGTCAACTGCTCCATTCTCTTTCCTTCCGCTTTTCTAAAACCTTCTTGACAACTTGGGGTACAGCACCGCCTTGGCTCCGTCCCCGGATCGACTTGCTCAGAGACCTATGTCAATTTCCCAAGGATGGTACCCCTACACTTGTTTACCATCGGGCATTTGCTGCTCTATGTGCACAAATGACGGAAGCCACATTTATTTACACCGATGGCTCGAAAACATCGTTAGGTGTAGGGAGTGCCTATATTGTTGGCGACACCCCAAATCACTTTCGGCTTCCCGACCAGTGTTCGGTTTATACTGCGGAGCTTTACGCTGTTCTCCAGGCTGTCCACTACATCCGCCGCCATCAGCGGATACAGTACGTAATCTGCTCAGATTCTCTCAGCTCTCTCCTCAGTCTCCAAGCTCTTTACCCTGTGCACCCTCTGGTCCACCGGATTCAGGACTGTCTGCGCTTGCTCCACCTGGGGGGCGTCTCAGTGGCGTTCCTCTGGCTCCCGGGACACGCTGGTATCTGTGGAAATGAGGCGGCCGATATAGCAGCCAAGGCTGCAGTCTCTCTTCCTCGGCCAGCTCTTCAGTCTCTTCCGTTTACCGATCTACGGAGCGGTTTATGTCGCCAAGTCACTCATTTATGGCATGCGCATTGGTCAACACTTCCCCACAATAAATTGCGGGAAGTGAAAGCCGTTCCTTGCGCTTGGACCTCTTCCTCCCGAACGCGTCGTCGGGAGGAGGTAATTTTAGCCCGACTCCGGATAGGGCACTGTCTTTTTAGTCATCGACATCTTTTAAGCGGTGATCCTCCCCCACTCTGTCCCCACTGCTCTCAGCTGTGGACGGTCAGACACCTTTTAATTGAATGCCCCTATTTTAATCCGTTACGCTCCCGTCTACAGCTATCGCCTGATCTATCGTCGATTTTAGCAGATGACACGCGCTCAGCTGACCGCGTTCTACAGTTTCTTAGAGACAGTGAAATGACGTCAGTCATTTGAAGCTTTTTTTTGGGGGACAACCAACCCCTTTCTATAGTGGACTTTTAAGCATTCCTTCTGCCTTTAGTTTCTCAAATTTTCTGACTTTGTTTCCATTGCTGCTGATTTTAAATTTCGTTTTTTTCCTGTTTTCTACGTCACGGGCTGGGCGCTAATGACCATAGAAGTTTTGCGCCCTAAAACCACAAACAAAAAAAAAAAAAAAAAAAAAAAGATCGAAGCTATGAAGCTGTCACAGTCCGACCGTATATTGCAAACCCGATGCATTGCTACCAGTGTCATCGTTACAACCATGCCCGAGAGTCCTGTCGATACCTGGACAAATGTGTAACCTGTGGGAGGGCGATAATCTGCTTCCTTTTTCCCATTGTGTAAACTGCAATGGCGACCATGCCGCCGCCTCCGGAGATTGTCCCGTGTCCCATGAGTGGATTGTCCAGGAGATCTGGGTGAAGGAAGAAGTGCCTTATCCGGTCGCTCGCAAGCTGTTGGCTAGTCAAACACGCTGCGTTCTACCATCCGGCACTTACAGTACTGTTATTGCTACATCTCCCTCCACAAGACATGGCCACACAGACACGCGATCTCAAATTCGGCGCTGCGGTTGTGTAATCGTCCAGTGCCATGGCAGCATCCCCGTCTACTTCTCCAACAAGCCACGAAACTTTCGCCTCACGGGGCGAAGTCAGCTGCTGCACAATAGGTGGGCTGGAAAGGATTGAAGGAATACTCCGTAAAGATATCCTACGTCCACCCAGCCAACAAACATCTTGAGTGTTCCTATGACCATCGGAAAGGTTCCAAGAAGTCAAACAAAGGGAACTGGTCTTCTCCTTGGCAAACTCAGAGATCCTCTTTGATGGTGTCGCCACGCCACCACCTTCTGCCCTGGACTCGGCAGATAGAACTAATGGAGCAGGATCCTCCAGCCTCTGTGCCCTGTAGCAGTCAATCTTATGAAGCTGGCACTCGGAAGCTGTCGAGGTGACAGCCCTTCATTTTTTCCCTTCTCCCCTTCCCTCGTTACGACACTCCTCCAGTGGAATATTCGCAGCCTTCGATCCCACAAAGAGAACTTAGAGCTGGTTTTAGAATCTGTGTCTGCTTCTTCTCTGCCTCTAGGAAACACAATTGCCTCCTCAGGACCGCTTTGAGCCCTCGCATTTCTTCCCAGTCAGCTTTGACCTTTCTGCCTCAGGACGGCATCCCATCCCATGGGGAGTCATGCTGATAACCAGGATGACGTTCATAGTCAACCTCTCCCCCTGACTACTCGGCTTCAAGCTGTCGCAGTCTGCATTTTCCTTTCCCGCTCGACCTTTTCCCTTTGTGATGTTTACATCCTCCCATCATTCGGTGTCACCAGGGCAGACTTCCTCCAGATTATTGGGCAACTCCCTCACCCTTTCCTGCTGCTGGGTGACTTTAATGCACACCTTCCCCTTTGGGGCTCTCCCAGAACCTGTCAGAGGGATACCCTCTTGGCTGACCTTCTGTAACCTTAATCTCATCTGCCTTAACATGGGAGCACTCACGTTCCTTTCCGACTCCTCATACGTATTCCCATTTGGAACTCTACTTCTTTACTGTCGAGATTGACCATCATCTCGAGAGGTCTGTTCTCTGACACACATTCGAGCGACCATATCCCGTATGCTATCAGATTGATGACTCCTACCCCATCTACGTGAACACTCAAATGGCAGCTTTCTAAGGCCAACTGGAGGCTTTACTCTTCCTTGGCGACCTTCGACGAACAATATTTCCCCAGTTGCGATGACCAGGTAGAAGATATTAAAATGTTATCCTTACCCCACAGAACGTTCCATTCCTTCCACTTCCTCTTTGTCAGGCTGTGTTCCGGTCCCTTGGTGGACTGAGGCGCGCCGCGACGCAATTCGCGCGCGGAGACGTGCTCTGAGTTTTTAAATGTCACAGGTGCGTGTAGTGCCGTCGCGATCTTCGGGATAGCAGAAGGGCTAGTGCGATTTCTTTCAACAGTTCCACACAATCTTCCGTCACGTGGACCAATTTCCGGCCCGACAGTAGCACACGATGTCTTAGCGGACCCTACTGCTATCTCCAACACTTTGGGCCGCCTTTTTCCGGAGATTTCGAGCTCACCCACTATCACCCTGCCTTCCTTCCTCGGAAACTAGTAGAGGCGGCTCTCAGAATCGTGCTACAGTGCCACCTTTATTATTAGGGAAATAGGTCATGCATTCACCTCATCCCAATCCTCCTGCCCAGGGCCGGGCGCTGGTATCCTCTGTACTTCATACACGTGGGGGCTTCCGTTGCCGCATGCCACGTTTCCTTCAGGAATTCGCTAAAAGACTGAGTTCTCAAGGTACGTGTGGCTTTTGCCTTGTCGGACACCTTTATCCAGGAAAACAGTGTGCCTTCGTGTTCCGTCCTGAGCGTCGTCCTCTTTGCTAACGCCATTAACCCTACAATGGCATGTCTCCCGCCGGGCATCTCCGCCTTTCTCTTCTTTGACGATTTTGCCATCCATTGCAGTTCTCGCGGAATTGTCTCCTCTAGCGGCGTCTTCAGCGATGTCTCTATCATCACGGAATTGTCTCCTCTAGCGGTGTCTTCAGCGATGTCTCCATCGTCACGGAATTGTCTCCTCTAGCGGTGTCTTCAGTGATGTCTCTATCGTCTTTACTTGTAGAGCATCGACAATGCTTTTCGCTTTTCCGCTGACAAGAGTTTGTATGAATTTCTGGCGGAGCAGTTGGTTTCTTCCACCATCTTTACATGTCGGGCCTGTTGTATTCAGTTCGTTAGTCCTACGTGTCCTCAGCGGTACGTCCAGGGCAGCGGGTCGGACCACCCTCCTCCTTTTGTATCAGTCCCTTGTCCATTCTAAACTAAACGATGGGTATTTGGTTTATGCATCTGCATGTCCGCCTCTCTTACACCATCTCAGTACTAGCCACCATCGTGGCATCCGGCCATTGGCGCCCTTTGCACTAGCCTGGTTGAGACGCCGTATGCCAAAGCAGCCGAACTACCAGTCACACGGCCGTGACTTCCTCCTCGGCAGATAGACATGCCGTTAGTCTGTCGTGCCTCGCCACCCATCCCACGCCTCTTCCTTTGATAACTGGTTTGATCGCCAGTATGGGGCGCTTCGTTCTTCTGCTACCCCCTGGAGTTCGCTTTCAGCTCTTGCTCCGGCAGCTTAACTTCACGCTACCTGTCACTTTCCTGATGGGTGTGAACCCTTCACCACCTTGGCTTTGTGCGGCGGCCTGCTTTACTTTGGCATTCATTCACTTCCTAAGAACATTACTCCATCCTCGCTCTATCGCCCTAAGTTTCACAACCTTCGCACGCAACTTCGCGATGGTACTTTTGTTTATACCTACTGCTCTCGGACGACCAATGTTGTCTGGTGTGCTTTCGTCAATGGCACCGACGTTCTTCTATACCAGCTTCCGGAACACTGCTCAGTATTGACAGCAGAGATCTTCGCCCAGTAGGCCGTATCAGGCCACGCCGTATATCCTGAGACACTTTTCAATAGTCTTCTGCTACCACTGGTCCTCCCTTCATGGGAACAAGCTCCGGGAAATTAAACCTCTCCCAGCGGCTTGGACGACCTCTCGGCTCTCTCGCCGTGAGATCATCATTTTACCTAGGTTGCGTATAGGGCACTGCATTTATATCCATTGCCATTCGTTAGGTGGTGTCCCCCACCACATTGTGCTTATTGCCCACTACCTTTGACGGTTCGCCATTTCCTGTCGGAATGCCTCTTTTTTAACCACTCACGTTACAATTTGTTTGCCGTCTGTGTTACCGGCCGTTTTAGCGAACGACCCACGGGGTGTAGACTTCGTTTTACTTTTTATCCGCCGTAGTAATATGGCGAAGGACATTCAATATGTAGTTCAGGACCTCTGTTTCTCTTTGGCGTTTTTTATGGACGTTTCTCAAAGTTCCTTTTTTTAGCTGTCTTTCCTTCCGTCGATTACGCTTACACTTTAAACTCCGTTTGTTGTATTCATTGTATTCATTGTCCACGGTTCTGACATGCGCGTATGACCCTAGCTGCTTTTGCGCCCTAAAACAAAACAAACGCACTGTGCAATCTGTTACTGACATACTATGCCTAACATAATTACCTTAGAAAACGAGGTAGGAGTAAAAATATGACGTTACTTCCATCATTGTAAGACAGATTCAGGATTCTGCTGGAACAGAAATTCTTTGCATATCACTGACCACTTTATTTGTTTGCAAGATAACATTCTAATCAAAATACTCTTTGTTCCAAAGCCGCAACCTCAAAGGGTGACATGACAATGATGATCCGGTTGCTTCTTCCATTTTTCTTGATCATACGTGCAGTTAATCGCATATGCTTCTTGCGAACGAATGAAAAATTACCATATCAGATGTTCAATTTTACCTTACGGTGTAGTTACTGCCGGTCGGTGTGGCCGAGCTGTTCTAGGCGCTTCAGTCTGGAACCACGCTGCTGCTACGGTCGCAGGTTCGAATCCTGCCTCAGGCATGGATGTGTGTGATGTCCTTAGGTTGGTTAGGTTTAAGTAGTTCTAAGTTCTAGGGGACTGATGACCTCAGATGTTAAGTCCCATAGTGCTCAGAGACATTTGAACCATTTTGTAGTTACTGAGACCCTAACTCCGATAGAAGATAAATTTCGGAATGAAAAAAGATCTTCAGGGGGAGGGGTGTCACCCTACACTAGAACAGTCATTTAAATTTCACTACATCCACATCCCGTCACTGACCTAACGGAATTGCGATCTCTGTTCTGTCGACCGCTACGCAGTCTAGTTACACCTGTCAGACACTTGCTGCGGAGCGAAGTGATGCATTCAGTGTATAACAAATTAGGCATACTTTCACGCAAGAAAAGCGTCATGAATTTAGTGAGTAATGCTAAATTTGTTAGTCACAAAGGAGCTGAAGCAGCCTTCCTGTGGTAGTATCTGTCGTCTTCGTAACTAGCCTGTTTTTTTTTCTAAATAGAAATATAGAAATGTGATTAGGACCAGGCGGGTTGCTCAGTGCGGGTTAGTGTAAGCACTGTGCCCATAACGTTTTGAATGTTGGGCACTAAAGTATAAATCACGTTAATTCCAACTGAATTTCCATTTTTTTGTTTTTAACCAAACGTTTTACATAGTTATTTAGGTATCTTCAGTACTTATATATCTCATGTTTAATGTGCGCATATTGGCTCTGCCGTTAAAACTTTCTGGGTTAGTACCCAGCTGACAGCATGTCACAACTTTGCTGCTCACTGGGCTCGGCCGGGCAACTTCGGGCCCGCCAAGCGGAACAAAATGCTTCTCAGTCACTAACAGAGAGCCTCATTCACTCGATGAAAGGGTGATGCAGTTATATGGAAGGACCAGTTCCCTATACCTCATATGCTGCACTTAGGCAACGCTAGTATAGTGTTACCATGAATGTCTGTAAGTAGTAAAATGAGAGAGAGAGAGAGAGAGAGAGAGAGAGAGAGAGAGAGAGAGAGAGAGAGAGAGCTGAACTTAACTGTAGAATGCATTGGGAAAGCGAAATTCCTTCGAACGCTTTTGAAAGGCAGTGATGTTCACATTCAGGCTTCGAAGCTTTTGATGACAACGCTTTGGGAAATAGGTTTAGTTACCGTTTCAGCATCCACGCTAACGTTAACGTACCTCGCCGCCTGACTGGCGCCTTTTAGTATCTGAGAACAGATGTTCGTGAACAACCTTCTCTGTAATGCATGAAGATTTTGTGAATGAAGGAGATCGTTGCGCCGACAGCCTTAAATGACTCTTGTAAATGGCTTAGGCCTGACAGTGGAAGACATACTTCGAGCTGTTGATATTAATTGTATAAATTTAGAAAACTATTGTCTCGTTAGACTGCCACGAATAACTTCGCCCACAGGATTTCAGATGCCGGGTCACTGGCTTCTGACCTTCAGGAATAGCTTAATAGTACAGTCCTATGTGCAACTAACCTGCGAATTCAACATTTTCCTTGGCAGTCTGAATAAAAACGAATTACTACTTCCGGAATTATCACTCTTCACGTTTTTATTGGTTTTCAAGCGTATTCTAAAGGATATTTAAGTCGCTGCTAGAAAGCCAATTTCTTTGCTGTATCCTGCGCATGCAGCATGTAACTGGCGCAATTATTTATGATAACCTTGTGGGGAGGGAGTGGTTCTCTCCGCCAACTACTAGACCATACTAAATACAAATCGTCGCGTATTGTTGCACTGCTAAAATACCTAAATACCGTGCATTAAATTTAAATCGGTAAGAGTCGGCATTGTTAAAATGTGTTCTATCGCTACATGATCTCGCAAAAATTGCTGTTGCAAAATAATTCGTTCTAAAAGTGACAGAAGGCACTGTGAGAAAATGTGAGGCTGTATGTATGAGACGTGTTACAGCACTGTGCTTGAAAAGGGTGAGGTTCAGAAACAAACATGTAAGCTTTTAAACATCGGTAATTCTGAAGAACAGTTCGTACCTCACTCCTGCCTACTAACAAGGGAACCTCCCCATCGCACCCCCCTCAGATTTAGTTATAAGTTGGCACAGTGGATAGGCCTTGATAAACTGAACACAGATCAATTGAGAAAACAGGAAGAAGTTGTGTGGAACTGTGAAAAAATAAGCAAAATATACAAACTGAGTAGTCCATGGGCCACATAAGCAACATCATGGACGAAGTATGCTTAGAAGCGCTGTGGTCCCGTGGTAGCGTGAGCAGCTGCTGAACGAGAGATCCTTGGTTCAAGTCTTCCCTCGACTGAAAATTTTACTTTCTTTATTTTTGCATAGTTATTATCTGTCCGTTCGTTCATTGACATCTCTGTTCGCTGTAATAAGTTTAATGTCTGTGTTTTGCGACCGCACTGCAAAACCGTGCGATTCGTAGACGAAAGGACGTGCCTCTCCAATGGGAACAGAAAACATTTGATCGTAAGGTCATAGGTCAACCGATTCCTCCACAGGAAAACACATCTGATATATTAAATACGACACTGGTGACGGCATGTGCGTCACATGACAGGAATATGTTGTCGACCCACCTAACTTGTACACTTGGCGAATGGGTAAAAAGATTCTTCTACCTTGCCCGATTTAGGTTTTCTTGTGGATGTAATAATCACTCCCAAAAAAGTGATGAAAACATAAGAGTTTGACACATAAACTGAAAATAAAAATTTAAAATTTACTCTTGATGGAAGATTTGAACCTAGGACCTTTCGTTCCGCAGCTGCTCACGTTACCACGAGACCACGGCGCTCCTGCGTTTCTATCGTCCTTATTGTTGCTTATCTTCCCTTGAACTACTCAGTTTGTATATTTTGCTTATTTTTTCACAGTTCTACACAACTTCTTCCTGTTTTCTCAATTGCTCTGTGTTCAGTTTTTCAAGGTCTATCCACTGTGCCAACTTCTAACGAAATCTGAGGGGGGGTGCGATGGGGAGGTTCCCTTGTAAGCAGTTCCCTTGTAGCAGTTTCCTGATGCACGAAATAATAGTACAGTAGTTACTACCTCCAATGGTCTTATTCTCGTAAGGAGTTGTTGTATACTACACGTGCTACCCGCAAATATTTGATCTTTCGTTAAATTAACACCGAAAACTGACAGGAAAGAGTAAACATGTTAAGTGATCATTTTAATACAACACAAAATACCATAACACAGTGCGTGTTCATTGTCGCGTAATATGTGAGGCACAGTTCGCGGAAAACGTATGCTGAACAGTTCGCCCAGAAGTATGAGACTAGAGGTGTTCCGGTAAACCTCCAGCACCGGCCAGAGTGGCCGTGCGGTTCTAGGCGCTACAGTCTGGAGCCGAGCGACGGCTACGGTCGCACGTTCGAATCCTGCCTCGGGCATGGATGTGTGTGATTTCCTTGAGTTAGTTAGGTTTAATTAGTTCTAAGCTCTAGGCGACTGATGACCTCAGAAGTTAAGTCGCATAATGCTCAGAGCCATTTGAACCATTTGAAAGCCTCCAGCAAAGTCTGCGGTGCAGAACTTAGTAAAAAATGGTGTGAAGCGGGCTCTGTAGCGAATAAAAAGCAGTAACTGTTTGAAGAGAATTGAAACGCCAGAAAATATTGTCCCTCTACCTTCATAATTTCAAAGAGTGCATTTGTCCTCATTGTCCTAAGTTTCCTCTAAACTTGAAATTGCAATAAATACACTGAAGAGCCAAAGAAACTGGTACACCTGCATAATATCGTGTAGGTTGTGTCCATACCCGTACACGTCCATCCGATCGATAGAATTTGAAACGAGACACGTCCGACCAGGTAACATGTTTCCAGTCATCAACAGTCCATTGCCGGTATTGACGGACCCAGGCGAGGCGTAAAACTTCGTTGTGCAGTCAAGGGTACACGACTGGGCCTTCGGCACCGAAAGCTCATATCGATGTTTCGTTGAATGGTTCGCACGCTGACACTTCCTCATGGTCCAGCATTCTCTTCGGTCGTCGTTGGTCCCGTTCTTGCAGAATCTTTTTCCGGCTGCAGCGATGTCGGAAATTTGATGTTATACCGGATTTCTGATACCCACGGTATACCCGTGAAATGAAATGGCCGTACAGGAAAATCCACGCCTCATCGCTGCCTCGGAGATGCTGCGGCCCATCGCTCGTGCGCCGACTATAACACCACCTTCACACTCACTTAAATCTTGATAGCCTGCCATTATAAAAGGAATAACCGATCTAACAACTGCACCAGACACGTGTTGTCTCGTATAGGCGTCGCCGACCGCAGCGCCGTATTCTGCCTGTTTACGTATCTCTGTATTTGAATACGCAAGCCTATACCAGTTTCTTTGGCACATCAGTGTATAGGTTCGGCTGTCTTTAATGTCTCTCATAAGATACGTCGTACGGTCAGTATTTAGTGTTCCTACTTGTCTCAAGAACCGATCTGCCACGATGTCTGCTTCTAACAGTTGTTACGTTCTTCTGTAAATTATTCGTGTTGGTATTCTGCGCCGGCCGGGTGGCCGAGCGGTTCTATGCGCTACAGCCTGAAACCGCGCGACCGCTACGGTCGCAGGTTCGAAACCTGCCTCGGACATTGATGTGTGTGATACCCTTAGGTTAGTTAGGTTTAAGTAGTTCTAAGTTCTAGGGGACTGATGACCTTAGATGTTAAGTCCTATAGTGCTCAGAGCGATTTGACTTACTGCTGTTACTGCTGCTTCTGGTACAAATGCCATGAAATTTCTCTCTGCGGGTCTGATTGGGAAGAAAGAATATACCTGGCAGCATGTAATGTTCACGCACGATGATAGGACGAACTGTTGTTGGAAGGGCGGTAGAAGCAAGAAAGTACAGAGGTCTTCGACGAGACCTTGGAGCTGGCCCACTAGGACAATTCATTCTGACATCTGGTTCTCCAGGATCTGCTTCCCAAGTGTAGCAACTATTCAAATGATGGGGTGGGTTGACATAATAAGCATAATTAACTCTAGTCCTTAGCGTCGTACCTGCTGTTCGAAAAGTTTAGCTGTTCATAACTATCATCATTGGATTTATAGACAGACAGCGATTAACAACTTGTTGGCAGTTGGTTTGTACCTGCCATATGAATGATGATTGTATTGAACAACGTCCTCACGTCTGATCTAAATCTCCATTGTTACTTTGTGATTAACATTTAAGTGGCTGGCAGTCGGTTTTTCGAAGACGTTAAAGCTATTTATCTACCGTTTCACTCTCGAACAATGCGCAGGAAAAACGAACACTTACATCTTCCGTGCTAATTCGAATTTCCCTTCTCACGTTACGATTATACTATTATCATATCCCCCTATGTAGGTGGGCAACGACAAAACAGTTGCATTCGGAGGAGAAAGTTGGTGATTAAAATTTCGTGGAAACAGCTTGTCGCATTGGTTGGCTTGTTCATACGTCGTGACATTTCTGTAGAACAGAAACCACTGGTCTTGCATGCATGATCGGGTACAGCATACCTTCTTAGAATCCTTCTGTTGAATCTTAAACATACTGTCGTTTCCTAGCTACTGACAGCATTCGTACTGACAGCATTCGTACTGACAGCATTCGTACTGACAGCATTCGTACTGACAGCATTCGTACTGACAGCATTCGTACTGACAGCATTCGTACTGACAGCATTCGTACTGACAGCATTCGTACTGACAGCATTCGTACTGACAGCATTCGTACTGACAGCATTCGTACTGACAGCATTCGTACTGACAGCATTCGTACTGACAGCATTCGTACTGACAGCATTCGTACTGACAGCATTCGTACTGACAGCATTCGTACTGACAGCATTCGTACTGACAGCATTCGTACTGACAGCATTCGTACTGACAGCATTCGTACTGACAGCATTCGTACTGACAGCATTCGTACTGACAGCATTCGTACTGACAGCATTCGTACTGACAGCATTCGTACTGACAGCATTCGTACTGACAGCATTCGTACTGACAGCATTCGTACTGACAGCATTCGTACTGACAGCATTCGTACTGACAGCATTCGTACTGACAGCATTCGTACTGACAGCATTCGTACTGACAGCATTCGTACTGACAGCATTCGTACTGACAGCATTCGTACTGACAGCATTCGTACTGACAGCATTCGTACTGACAGCATTCGTACTGACAGCATTCGTACTGACAGCATTCGTACTGACAGCATTCGTACTGACAGCATTCGTACTGACAGCATTCGTACTGACAGCATTCGTACTGACAGCATTCGTACTGACAGCATTCGTACTGACAGCATTCGTACTGACAGCATTCGTACTGACAGCATTCGTACTGACAGCATTCGTACTGACAGCATTCGTACTGACAGCATTCGTACTGACAGCATTCGTACTGACAGCATTCGTACTGACAGCATTCGTACTGACAGCATTCGTACTGACAGCATTCGTACTGACAGCATTCGTACTGACAGCATTCGTACTGACAGCATTCGTACTGACAGCATTCGTACTGACAGCATTCGTACTGACAGCATTCGTACTGACAGCATTCGTACTGACAGCATTCGTACTGACAGCATTCGTACTGACAGCATTCGTACTGACAGCATTCGTACTGACAGCATTCGTACTGACAGCATTCGTACTGACAGCATTCGTACTGACAGCATTCGTACTGACAGCATTCGTACTGACAGCATTCGTACTGACAGCATTCGTACTGACAGCATTCGTACTGACAGCATTCGTACTGACAGCATTCGTACTGACAGCATTCGTACTGACAGCATTCGTACTGACAGCATTCGTACTGACAGCATTCGTACTGACAGCATTCGTACTGACAGCATTCGTACTGACAGCATTCGTACTGACAGCATTCGTACTGACAGCATTCGTACTGACAGCATTCGTACTGACAGCATTCGTACTGACAGCATTCGTACTGACAGCATTCGTACTGACAGCATTCGTACTGACAGCATTCGTACTGACAGCATTCGTACTGACAGCATTCGTACTGACAGCATTCGTACTGACAGCATTCGTACTGACAGCATTCGTACTGACAGCATTCGTACTGACAGCATTCGTACTGACAGCATTCGTACTGACAGCATTCGCACTGACAGCATTCGCACTGACAGCATTCGCACTGACAGCATTCGCACTGACAGCATTCGCACTGACAGCATTCGCACTGACAGCATTCGCACTGACAGCATTCGCACTGACAGCATTCGCACTGACAGCATTCGCACTGACAGCATTCGCACTGACAGCATTCGCACTGACAGCATTCGCACTGACAGCATTCGCACTGACAGCATTCGCACTGACAGCATTCGCACTGACAGCATTCGCACTGACAGCATTCGCACTGACAGCATTCGCACTGACAGCATTCGCACTGACAGCATTCGCACTGACAGCATTCGCACTGACAGCATTCGCACTGACAGCATTCGCACTGACAGCATTCGCACTGACAGCATTCGCACTGACAGCATTCGCACTGACAGCATTCGCACTGACAGCATTCGCACTGACAGCATTCGCACTGACAGCATTCGCACTGACAGCATTCGCACTGACAGCATTCGCACTGACAGCATTCGCACTGATTCCTGGTATCGCCCACCACTGTGGAAAGCTGCAAAGATATATCCGTAATTCTTTAATGTGATGAAAACTCTTGTATTCGTTGACGGGAAGAAATCTTCATTTTGTACTGATGTCATACCGAAACTAGTTTTGGAGAAGTTAGTTTGCATTATTTTATGTATACATATAGTACGTTCAAAAACGCGAGAATTAATCTCAGCTGAAAACTGCTCTTCAGTGTTGCGCCGAGTAAAGGTTACTTTTAAGATGGTTTTCTCCGATATCTCATAGTAAAATAATAGAGTTCCATAAGACATCAGCTTGTCTATGGCTCTAAATACTTCGCTATCCATACTTAATCCAACTTACAAATGAAAGGAAACGGTAGAGAAGCGCGTCTGACGGCGACTGTACTTTCACTGCAGCGGCTTTGGAATTTTGCTAGCACACTTGCAGACAACGTTTAACTTCCCGTGAGTAAAGACGTGTTAGTAACTTGTGGACGTTGACTGGCTGAATCACATAGGCCGCTGTTCGACTGTTATGCAGACATAACTCAAAGTTCTGTCATGCTACGAACTCCAGAATGAGAGTTTCACTCTGCAGCGGAGTGTGCGCTGATATGAAACTTCCTGGCAGATTAAAACTATGTGCCCGACCGAGACTCGAACTCGGGACCTTTGCCTTTCGCGGGCAAGTTTGGAAGGTAGGAGACGAGGTACTGGCAGAAGTAAAGCTGTGAGGACCGGGCGTGAGTCGTGCTTCGGTAGCTCAGTTGGTAGAGCACTTGCCCGCGAAAGGCAAAGGTCCCGAGTTCGAGTCTCGGTCGGGCACACAGTTCTAATCTGACAGGAAGTTTCACGCTACGAACTGACAGCAGAAATACACGCGCAGCGAGCAGCTACAAATGTTGAGACACTGTCATTCAGTGCGTCGCTGTGTAATTGGCGATTTAAACCGTGGAACATTTAGGAACTCTGCGCCAACTGGAGAAACGCTGTAACTGAATCACCATAGGTAAACGAAATTAAATCAACTTTTGTTTTATTACGACTGATATCAAAGATAGTTTCCAAAGAAATAAAAACACAGGGGACGTAAAAATTTCTTGGCCTTACACTGACATAGTTTCGAAGTAATAAATGCAGTTTCAGCGTAGTTCGCTGTTGGGTCATTGAGTGAATTCCATTCCCATTAAATTTCTAAACTGCTCCGAAGAAATCAACGAAATCTGCTCACCGTGTCATTGTAAGGGAGTCTGAGACTTCACGGAAATATATGTATACTTCCGTGGAACTGAAAAAACTGATTATACCATAGTCTCGTAGATACGAAAAGGTTCACGAATAGCTCACGCTACAGTTCCTAACAACCAGAGATCTGTTCGAAAAGTTTCGCTCTCCCTTAGCATAAGCATTCGACGTAAGTCATAGCGCTGAGCAAAGCCGATAAAAATCTGCAAAACAGGCTCGTGGGATATACTCAAGTCTTGTCAGCCAACTGAGTTTAGTTTCTGCTGTGCTCGTCCTGTCGCTCCGTCCCCCACAAAATGCAACAACTGTGTGGGCGATGACTCAGTGATCGATACGATTGAATAAATGCTTTGTGGTCCGCCCGCAACCAGCGGCAGCTGCGAATTTTCACACGTTTAACAGTCCTTCCGTATGTTGGTCAGGAAATGCTAAACTGAATGCTGATTCACAATTCAAAGGAATAACTAGTGGTACCGACCTTGTTATTCCCTTAAGACTGGCTGCACGATCAGTTAAAGTAATGTATTTGTAATAGGAACAGAAGCGTAAGACTTATTAACTAATAGGTGATCTTCACACATTTCTACTAACACAAATAGGCGTTAGCGAAGTTCTGGCTGACAATATCTGCTTAAAAAGAACCCTTAATGTAATATATGTATATATGGCCTCGTGGTTTGAGGCGT
Organism: Schistocerca serialis cubense; assembly: GCF_023864345.2. Lineage (NCBI taxonomy): Eukaryota > Metazoa > Arthropoda > Insecta > Orthoptera > Acrididae > Schistocerca > Schistocerca serialis. The sequence goes on from NC_064640.1 coordinate 504,475,976, forward strand.
CATGTCACGGACTGTGCGGGCCCTCCCGCCGGAGGTTAGTCATCCCTTGTGTGTGTGTGTGTGTGTGTGTGTGTGTGTGTGTGTGTGTGTGTGTGTGTGTGTGTTTCTTCTTAGCATAGGGTAGTTTAAGTAGTGTGTAAGTCTAGGGACCGATGACCTAAGCAGTTTGGTCCCTTAGAAATTCACACACACATTTGAACATTTTTTTGTAATACGTTATATATGTGTTAATGTAATATATGTAGAAATATCCGTTAGATTTTATTGCAGTAAAGTCGATAATTCAAAAATAATGGTGTAGCTACACGTAACTTCAGCCACTGATCTGCAGAAAATAACACTTAGCTCGTTTTCACGGTAATGGACTAACCTTGATACAGTAAAAGTAGCTAGTCTTATTTATTTTTGACGACAGATTTCGGTTAAACCATCTTCAGATCAACTTCTCGTTGCGTCCTCACACTCATACTGCGTCTCTGGGTCGGCTGTTAATAAATTAGTCTTGGATTCTTACAACGCCATCGTTCCACAGTTTTGAGTAGAATCTCCGAAACCGGTCGCAAATTAAAAAGCCATTTGGATTCTATCAACATTAGTTTCGGTTAGCGGTCGCTGTTGCTCCATATACGCTATGTCAAAATTTATTGGTAGAAAATAACTGTTGGTATTGAACAATTCTCACTAATATAAGTATTATGAGGAATTTTTCGTCATAAAGCGTAATTTCTTTCTCGTAGTGATCTACTGAGAGACTGTACCTTGACGACATTTAACGACATCAGCTTCTGCCAAAATACCGAGAATAGTGTTCATTTTCAACGTTATTATTCACTTGATCGCTCGTTAAAATTAATTACCTTGATGGTTTAAGGAGCTCCGGAACGCCCTATACTTGCAATGTTAAAATAACGCTTATAAATTACATCTTTTCTCACAAAGTATTTGAGGTAGGAAGTTGAACTTTTTACAGATTTATTGGAATATGGGCTACAACTTAACACAGGGATTTTACAAAATTTTAGTTCAGTTATTAAAGATGATTTTTTTTCAATTGCAAAAAAATGTTGTGAATTTTCATTACAATTTTTTATTTATATATTCAAAAATATACAGTTTTTTGGAAAAAGGCTGTGTTAAATTATGCAGAAGGTACTGTGTAACATTTACTGAAAGTTTGAAACAAATATGTTTGGAAGATACTTAGAAAACATGTAATTAGTATGAGAAAATAAAATTTTGGGAATCGAGCGACAAAGATTGGATGCACTTTTTAGTGCATTCCAGGTCCATAGGATGGATTATCTTCATCCTCTGCAAACTCCTCCTCCAGCTTCCTCTTGTTCCTCCTCCTGTTTACTCTTGCTTGTATTTCTAGACTCTTTACAGCCCTGTCTGCAGCCCGAAGGCGTTCCTTGTCTAAAGCAAGCACCGCTAGTACCATGTTAGAACCTATCTTCATTCCCATATTTCTAAATACCTTGCACCTTACAATGTTGCCATCATTGAAAGTCGCAACAGCATCATACACACCAAAGTGAAGTGTTTCTATTCCAACAAATACAGTCTTGGGGATTCTCGACCATATAACACTATTTACACTTTCATTGGGGTTTTGAGTTTTTCCGTGAATACACTTTTTCAACAGTTCAGGTGCTGCTAAGTCTCTGAAAATAGGTTTTATCACCTCCATTATTGCATGAGGCAGACTATGCTTATGAGTGTACACTTCACCAGTCAGCAATCCTTTGTTATATTTACACCAACTGTCTTCTTCTTTGGGACACAAGCTATGTTGGGGATTTTCATCGGTTGAAGAAGTATGAAAAAAAAGAGCCCAAACAGCCTTCTTCATTTCGTCGACACTTTGTGTATTTTGCCTAATAGCCATGCCATAATAGTTCTGTATTTTGTCAATTACACTGTCAGTTAACCTTCCCTTCCCATCCAACCCTTTACCATCACTGAGTTTTTGTTTTTTGTACGAAGCTTTCAGTCGCCGAAGTCTTGTTCTCATTCGCTTCTGTACGTGTCCAATACACTCGAATTTCTGCACAACAACATCACCATAGGGCTTCAGGCCTTGAACATGTTTGAAACTTTTAGAATCACCGTCACCAAGGTAATTAACATATCGCACTTTATCACACGCCTCAGAACGCTGGAATATACTGGCAACACCAGCCACTTCCATTCCTCCACTACTGCCACTATGGTTAGCTTTGCAATTATTTTCATGTGTACCTTTATATTTTTATGGACATCTACAATACTTTGATATTACTGCTACATCTAAAACTTTCCATGTATACATACTGGTGGCAGATACTACACCATGAAGAGATGTGTGTCCCCGTTTATGCCAGGTACCATCGAACGCTGCAGTCAAATCTCCGTTACCATTATTTTCCATTACTGCCTCTTCCACAGCGTTCGTCATAGATTCTATACAGACATCTTCTACTTTAGACCCTATTAATTTATTATAGGTCGTAAACTTGGTTGGGGGATTGGAAGATTCATGATGCCACAGAAAATTGCACCTGCAGTAGCACCCTTACCAACTGAACGCAAGGAATAAACAAATCTAATGTTGTGTTTGTAGATTTTGCTACCATTTTCTTCAGTTGCAGTTACTGCAACACTGTTCCAAAAGGTGGTCATGCATGAACACTTATCACATTTCAGTTGTATTTCACTAGCAAGTCCTACGTGCTTTATTATGGAGAGTTCCAGACCAACTTCACTACAATGAATACATCTTACACAGTTTGAAAAAATTCCTTTGAGAACCGACATACCAAATATTTCATTCACATCCGATTCGCCCATAAAACATTCATAGTTTTCACTCATTGAACCAAGCTTCTTCTGTGAAGTATTTTCTTTCCCACTTTGACTGCTATGGGCAGGTGTACTTGAGAGGTTAGGTTCACTCACTAGGTTATCGTCTTTATTGTTTACAGTAACAACACATACCTTTGGCTTTCCAACATTTCTCCTTTTCTTAAAAGCCTTCAGAGGATTTCTAATAACTTTACTTTTACTCATTATTATACTTCAACAAAACAGAGACTCAAGAAACAGAATTAATTACGAATATTTTCGAGATAACGACAGAGTAAACATGAAACAATCGACAATCACACCAGCGATATATATTGAACCATCACAGGTTAGCCACAACACATACTTTCTCACATCACTAAAATGTACCTGATGAACACGGACGTTAATAATAACACCATTTGACAGCAGTTTAACAGCGCCACAGTGGGTCACGCCCATGTAGAACACATTTGAAAAAAAACATTAAAAATAGTTGCAGTCTTCGGAATTGAATAAATTATATATCTATTAAAAGGTAAGTCTGCAGATTCAGAAAACACAAAAAAGTAAAAATGGAACTTTACATGATTTTGAGCCTTTCCGGAGCCCCTTAAGCAGTTATTAGTGTTCAACCTGTGGAGTAACAACTACCATCTAATCTTAGAGAAAATAGCATAGTCACTCTTTTTTTTTATGTATTACTTTCCTTTATCGCTGCACATGCCATATACAGGAAGCGATAAGTTTCCTTAGAAGTACAAGAATTGAATTTTTCAACTGACCATTGCGTATCGTGAAAGTAAATAATTCAACATGACGTTGATCTAAGACAATTGTCAGAAATTGGTTTTTGTTAATATTTAGCTAATTGTTAATAGTTTCAGATTAATAGTAGATTGCTTCTGGGGTCAGTCACTGGATAGCCGTCGTCCTTTCAGACTTCGTGAGACTTCATGACTACATACATTCGGCATCCAGATAACAGCGAGTCTCGGATCTCGAAGTCAACCACAGGACAAATAATTGGGTTTTGTGTTAGTAAAGTATATTTTGCTGTCACATGACTGTCAACCAGAAATTTACTTGCCAAATCCCATTATCATTCGTTGTCGAGCAGAAATGAAAATCTGACGTCTCCTCTTTTTCTAGTTGCATCATTTAACTTATGCTTTCTTCCTTTGCTCTCTTCCTTTATTACAACAAATATTCCGTGTGATCCAAATGATCGATAACACTAAGGATATTGTATTACGTCACGTTACTTCCTAAAGAAGAGAAATATAGCCTCTTGGTTCGTGTAACAAACTGCAGTGTTAACAATCAAAGTGGTACATAAATAAGCACAGTCATGAAAACTGAAAAAAATCTAGATCAAAAATGTATTTCGAATCAGAGTAAACTACGGCATTATCAGAATACTCGCGTAGCTTTCCGCCCATTGAATTTCACAACGCCTTCACTCAGACCTTTACAGGAAAAAAAAAATTCGGTTACTTCCGTGTACGTCCCCCAACACAGTGATTTCAATAACACAAACCTGCCAGCAGTTCAAGAAGTTGTCCTTGCGCCCCCCCCTCCCCCCCCCCCCCCCCCCCACACACACACACACAGGAGGGGGTGAGGAGGGGGCTAGGAGCGACGAAAATAGCTTGATAGTTTTAAAGTACGTCTTACATCCGTTTTAGAGGCAGTAAGTTAGTCGCACCCCTGAAGCGAGTGCCTGTACTGATGTAATCGCTGTGCAGGGCCTACGGCTACTGGCAGCAAATCATTAGCCCAGATCTCGCGGCATACGGTTGTTGCTGGAAACTGGTCTTTCACCCATTCTCCTATGTACGGCTATTTGTAACGCTGTCCTGGATACTGTAAAGCGGTTCAGATTTGCGGTGAAACGTGACAAATAATTGGAAATAGCTGCGACATGACGTTAAAGTCCACGGACACACATTCGGATTCACCAGACACTGTAACTGCGTAACGTGTGTCGATAAAAGTTTGCATTTGCGTAGTTGTTCGTGCACTGAACATTCATTCGGGATCATTTGTTTCAGACACCTCTGAAGTCGTTCAGATTTAGATATTCGTAGTTTCCTTAAATCGATCAAAGCAAATGCCTATAAAAAGGACACACATCTGCCTCCTCCCCCACCCCCCCCCCCCATCACAAGTCTTCGGTCAGTGCTCCGTCTACAAGAATTCTGTTATCCGGAACTAGGAACCTATACCTAGATTTCTGTACTACTTAATGTTCTCACAAGCTCAATTACATGTGACTACTCCATGAATTACATGTAATATGTCTGTTACTCTACTACCACTAGAACAACTAGTTGCTCCTCATAATGGTCTTGTGCGTATCAGAAACCTTCAGAAGAAATCGATTTACATTAAGACGCATTTAAATGTCTCAATTCTTGCCAGTAATTTCCATCTTAAACCAAGAGGACTCCGTCAGTTTAGTTCAGTCAGTGGTTTGAGCTTTCTCATTCTTGCAGACCTACGTTGCTGGCGACAAGATGATTTCAAACTTAATTTTAAGTAGTGCGCTGTGCTGTAACATTCGTCAAGAGTAGTTTTGTCCACATTATCAAGACGGAAGCAGAGCTGCAAGTCTGTAATCGCACAGAACATAATTTTTTGGTCCCTAAGTAACAGCCAGCGTAAACAGTCGCTAACAGTTGCTAAAAACTAGACAGATAGAAGATTAAAGCTTCCAGTTACTTAAATGGAAAAACTTCGTAGAAGACTGATCGTTCATACATAACTGTTTTACTATATTTAACTTCCTTAAATGGAAATTATGAAGTTTATTATTAATCATGTAATTTATGTAAGACAGTTAAGAGCAGGTTAGATAACAAGTGATCACCTAGGTATAGCACTATTGGGGTAGCATCTCGCCAGATTCCTCCAAACTGTTAATCCCCTCCAAAGGAGTTTATCTGTAGTTCAATGCAGTTCCTAATTGCGGACACTGCTTGGCATTTCTGTTTACGGGAATTAGTGTCAGTGTGTGTAGAGCACGAGAAAATTGGTTGTAGCAGAGAGAGTTGAAGCCAGAAATACTTAGAGCCATATTACAAGAGGCAAATTGAGATATTTAGTCTCACAGTTAAAGGTCTGAACTGAAGAGTGTTACAGACAGTACCTACCAATAACCCACAGGTTGACGTACATGCAGTGAGGCCTTCAGCTAGTACATAGCTTTCATCAGATGATCAGACGCAGCGTAATGGCATGTGCTCATTGGTCAACCCTTCTTAATAAAAACATTTTGTAGGACTCCTGCACTGTTTTGTCACTGTACTGTTCCGAGTGGTTCCCCTTTTAGCGTACGTGTTACATTAACGAATACGGGGCCTCTGACTACTGTGAGATAGTTGAGTGTACGTATTTGCTAAATGTCATCATGCTGATGGACGATGTCTTATCTTGATTTCATTGTGATGACCGTTTAAAATAACTCTACTCCAAAAAATACTTATTGGGATACGTAAAAGATAAGGCAGTCTTATATACATGATGATTGCGTCGTTTTAACAAAGTTTTTAATTGATTCGCCACCGTTTCGAAATATCGATAGCAGATAAGACAATCTTCACTAACGAAACCTGTTGGCGGCGGCGGGGACGGCGGCTGCTGCTGCTGCTGCTGCTTCTTACACAGACTGTGTATAACAGGCCTAAAATGGTTTCAGGCAAATACGAACTCATACTTCGTCGACATGGTTGACCATCCCCTCGAAACACCCACGTAATCCGAGCATTTTAAACACCAGCAGCGCATGTGTGAATTCATCATTCTCTGATACCAAAAGAGAAGAAAGAACATCAATCAAGTCCGTTCTGTAAGGACTCAACTCTCTAAAAACATTTGAGGAATGACTTGTACCTAAATTTCTTGTAGAACGCAGTCTGCTAAATGTCGACTGCCACTGTTAGTTCGTTTAACTCTGCACGAATGACCGTAGATATTAGACATTCTAACGTAAATGGCGTGTCGATGGAAACTGTGAAACCTGATATATGAATTATTTGCATCTTCTACGCCCTCTCTAATTCGTATAACCATAGATGTCAGTTGAAGGGTTACCTTAGTTAGAAACTATATCATAATGATCAACTATATCATTAATTTAACAGTAAATGATTCCCGACTCTTTGATGGTTTCTATTTATCAAGTTTATTCCCACTGCGTTATAAATTCATGGTTTTTCCTAAGGGATGGGAATTACTGTAAGCCGAATGAAGCCAGAGAAAGCTAAATGACCAGTTCGCTGATACGTGTTAAAGCATATATTCAGACATTTCAATGAACGTCAGAGGATTAGCACAAGGCTTTTGATAGATAGCGTGGAAATAAACTTAACAGGATTAATATAATCTTACTGAGGAGCCGAGTCTCCCATAGTTGAGCTCTAGCCCATTATGTGTAGTGTCGCGTCCGGAAGGAGGGAGCCGGCCGGTGTGGTCGTGCGGTTAAAGGCGCTTCAGTCTGGAACCGCGTGACCGCTACGGTCGCAGGTTCGAATCCTGCCTCGGGCATGGATGTGTGTGATGTCCTTAGGTTAGTTAGGTTAAATTAGTTCTAAGTTCTAGGCGACTGATGACCTCAGAAGTTAAGTCGCATAGTGCTCAGAGCCATTTGAACCATTTTTGAACCGGGAGGAGGAGCGGCTTGGCTTTTTCAACTGACCATCTGGTCATAAAAATTCAGGTTTTCTGTGTTGCTGCTAAATAGCATACAAATACTGGAACGATTCCTTTGAGAAGGACAAGACCAAGTTCCTTCCCTATTCTTGTACCACCTAATCTTGTGCGATACATTATGACCTTGTCGACGAGACGCTAAACCTAAACTGCATGATGATCCTTCCCTTACACACAGACTTTATAGACGGGAAGTAACACGTTATGTTCGTAACGTTTCAGCTTGCAAGATGGGTTCTTGCTCCTGTTAAATTTCCTGTCGATGGGAAGTTGTTACAAACTTCATCAATCCGGCAAAGACGAGGCAGCAAGTTGGGCGGCCAAGTTCGCAGCGCAAAAGCGCGTACAGGGTCACATGCTACGGTGCCATTATTCGTGTCGTGGCACTGCGGGAGCTGACGCTTTAACGTGACCGTCTTGCAGAAGATATCCTTGCCACTCAGCGCTTTGTGCTGCGGCAGGTGTTTCACGATTTAACACGTCGTAAATGGATCAAACAATATGAAAAGCGTCCATGAGGATGTATTTCTTCGCGAGTCACGCACATCGCATGGAAGGTCTTTGTTTGCCTTTACGTGACGCACTTCAATATCATTCGACGGTGTCACGCCAAGGCTATGCCTGAAGGAGAGTGTCGTATCAAGATTTCCGCAGTTGTCACCTAGCGCACAGTGTGGAAAGTACATCATCAGGACGGCCGTGGACTCGAAGAACAGGTAATTTGTTTCAACCATTGGTCGATTGACTTTTCAATTTAAAAACCATAGTGCAGATGTTGCGATGGCACCACTTTCCTGTTCTAAAAACTATGTTTTAATCTGGCTCCGAAAGTGACTTGATTTTGGCATCTAAGCCTTTTCTTGCACGCGTTACTCTACTGTAATGATTAATTTTTAATCTTTCTTCGTGAAAGACAGTCACGTCGCCACTTCATACGTATTATTTGAGATGTACGTATGGTAACTTTGCCATAATAAATGTGTTCTAAAAAGCCGTTTTCTAGCTTGACAGTTTACTACAGCTCCACGAGGCGACACTTCGGCGAATGAACTGTTACAGCAGAATCTGTTCGCTCGGTATAGTGCCTCCGCTGCATACACGAAGAACATAGAGAAACCGTTACATTTCTTGCTCCTGTTTATGCTATGTATTTTAGTTCTGACCAAACGTGAAACCCGTGACGCAAAATTTGCGTTAAGTAGAAACGGCCCAACCGGAAGGTTGAACACAACAGTGCTTTACTGGGCATGGTCGTCATATTGGAGGTGATGTACCCTTACCTTCCTTAGAACTTCGAGCTGACTCATCCCGAACCACGGCGCAGCTTAGCATTTTTCATACATATTTCATTGCCAGAAGTAAGCGTCGAAGCTCAAACTTTCGTAATTGTGGTCCTGACACCAACTACACCACTTTTTGTGCCGCTGTCTTTAATGCTGAAATTCTGTGGCGTCTTATTGAAAGATCTGAACCTCCTATATCATAAGTTACAGAAACGTACTGAATTTCCTAAAGAATGATTCTGAAGATTCTGTTAAGTTCTGCTAGGAATGGTAAGGGAAAGACGTTTGTCTTAGGATGCCTCGCAAACGAAACTCTTCAACAGAAGTCAAATCAGGAAACACGAAAAGTTGAAAAATTAAATTAGATGCCTTGCAGAAAGAATGTTTAATAGCTAGGTTGATGAACACGGTCGTAGTGCCAAAACATTTGCGAATAACAACTAACAAAATACTATGACGGCTTCGAAGACCTTCTCTCAAGTTGCAGTTTGAAGGTAGCCATTACTAAATTGGTCTCTGCAAATAGAAAAAACTAGCATCAGTTAATACTGCTGAGCATTCTTATTTCAACTAAAAGTATTTGCAGGTTTTTATACCGTTTCAGGGCTATCGCTTAACCTAACGTAAGCGTCCCACTGCCAGACGGTGCACCCAATAACGGCTAGGTAGATACTGTTAATCGTGAGTTGTTGTTGCGGCTATCAGACGGTGTTTTATACACAGGATCCAAATTTATTTGCAACTACTTCCGGAAAATTCCAAATATAGCAGCGAAAACCGTCGGATCATTATATGTCGTAAATATTTTAATATTGTAACTTAGTTTTTAGGTTGATTTAATACACCGTCCAACGAATAATAGACAGCTTTTCTCGCTCCTGGGAGTAAGATCAGTGTAGCCACCGGCAGGTGATCTGAGTATAGAAACTCTTAAGAATATAAATACAAAGTTCGTCAGTGAAACTCGCACGCCATTTGTTATTGACGAATTGTGAAGACGACGAAATGTACAGCTGTATGGGACTAACAATAAAGTCCGTCCACTGTGTGCTCAAGAGTTTTCCGTCCACTAGTGTACATCCAGAAGCAAAGCTTCTGCGAGACTTCAGATGGCTTTTCAAAGCAAATCATTGCGATGCCAACACGCCAGAAATGCGTGTATGTGATGCTTTGGTGCGTTCGTAATTTAAATTCATGAAGCTGCGGTGGAAAATACATTTACGGAAGAATATGTGTAGGCTTTCGTTAGAACTTCAGATATACCTGTGAATTTTGCAGAGTTCTTGCATAACAAACTGAAGCGCTAATTACACTGCGCTCACAGCTTCTTTTGGCGAAGCTAAAATACTCTTGAAAAGAGAATAGATGGTTACCATTATTGAGATGTCCATTCATTTTGTCTCACTTCTGCCAAGATTAGCGACTACTGCAACCATAAGATGGATAAATATAGATGAAAGTTTCGCGTTCCAGGTGACAAATGTCGTCCAGTACACACTTAGATGGTGTAAACCAATAACAGACTACAAGGAGGATAGTCCATGGATATCGATTGAATTCCGTTACGTGGAACAACTATTGTGGAAGGGTATTCGCAGGAAGACTGGACAGAATTATTTATCAAACGTCCTAGGAAACAATGTCGCGTATTCTAGGAGAGCAGTCGCAAATAAGTAGTTGGACCATGAAGCTTACACGTACCAGAGCACACAGGTTTTCGGTCGATGTTACAGAATAATGTGTACAATTACGTATTCATTCGTGTTGGTGGATCAGTTTCATTTTGAGATGAACCAGATACGATGCTTACGGTTCATTTCTGAAGGAACTAATTGACGACTCCTAAGAGTGTCAGCTGCCTAAGATGCGTACGTATCTCATAGAATAAATGGTTCAGGCTGTCCATGGAGTACCATTCCAGTTCATAGTGAACATTGTTTCGAGTTTATAAAACGTCAAATTTTGTTTCGCAATATCGTTTAGATACTGCAGTAAGTTTTGTGTAGTGTCTTAAAAATCGGTTGGAATTCCTGTAAAATTACATTGCATGTAGGTCTTCGCGCTATATTAGAAAAGGAAGCGTAGGGAGAACTAAGAACGGAAAGACCACTGAAAATGCGACCGCAATGTGAAAGGACACGTTGATGAATCTCGTCTGGTTGTCACCTCACTCGGCGGGACAGCAAACTGCGTGATTGACCGTGGGCTCATGGCCAAAGCTGCTGCGTGTGGCTAGCGGCCTGTGTTGTGACGTTCGCGAATTGCCGATAAATTGCATTCTGTTTAGCGGCCGTAATTGGCTTAGTACGTTGTTGCGGCACACTAGCGAAATTACCCAAGCCACGCGCCCGAGCCTTTGCGTGGCCGGCGAGTTCGTTGCTTTCTGCGCCACTCACTAGAGCTGCACCATTTCGGCCGTAAGTCTCTCTTGTGTCGTTAACACCAAGTGCGAAATAGTTACGCACACCCGCGCACTGTATATACACAGGGTCTCTCTTCTAAACGTCATCAGACAGATTTCATCTGCTGTTTCGGCAGATGGTTGCAATTCAGTTTTTGCTATGTGTAGCTGGATTTACCCCCAAGCAAAGACTGCTCGTCACGTTCTTCATGCTACGTCCAGTGTCGGCGGAAATTGTACATTTGTTTTTCGTTACGAACAAAATACTCAAAGCGGAATTTTACGTACCTATTCTATACAGCGGTAGAGCAGAACATCCAGTATTCCAGCAGCGAGAGCACCGCTCTAAGCCGCACGGACTGCCACCGGCATGCAGTTGCGTTACACAGTAGCTGCTACAGTTCTGGTTGTTCCTCTTGTTTTGCTGTCCCTGTTACTACAAACTTAAAAAAAATGAGTATAGCACGAAACTATTTTGCCTCCGCTCTGTAGAATGAACACGCAAAAGTAGTCTTCAAAAATCATTTTGTTATGGGAAACAAACGACCCTTCCCGTCGACGCTGGACGTCGCATGAAACATAAACTGTATTTCTTTAGGCTGCAAGAAGCGCAATTGCAAACACCAGATAAAATGCGCCTGACAACTAATAGACTTAAACAGCTCATAAGGTTGTTCCTTAACGTTACGTATCCAAGAGTCTCGATCCTTACATGAATGAAGACGTCCGTGCAGGAAAGGGATAACTCCGCGTTTCCCGTAATATACACCATCCCCTGTAAGCTTCAGAATCTTACCTTCTGTATCACTTCGGGGGAAGAAAAGGATAAATACTGGAGATACCACTATTTTGCACCGAACATACTCGGTCAAATCACTTTGGACCACAGTCCATGTTCGACGTCAAATTTGTAAAATGTGAGTTACCCCTTCTTGCACAAAGTTCTTCAAATTTCTTCGTTGCATGCCCCCTCCGCATGATTCTTCAGTTAATAGCGGTGAACATTTCAAACCAATCCAATGGGAAAAACGTTAGTTATTGTAAGTTTCATAACTGCTTTGCGTTACACGCAAATAGACTTACGTAGCGAATTAAATTTAATTAGTCAACGAGAAGTTCACCATTCAATAAGTATCCAGCCGCCCCCAACCCCCACCTCCCCAGGGGGCACCCAACGCCTTTGTGTGTACATACCAGACGAGCATGTGGCCCCAAGCTATTCAGTAGCAAACTGGTACTCAAAGCGTAGCGTAGACATAAAAAAATGGACGCTTTCGTCCTGGAGTCTATTAGGATATCTTCATGTGTATTGGGTAAGTGGGCACAATGTGAAGCCTATTTTCATTTTCATAATGTTTTATTAATTACTGGTTTGTCATTTGCATAGTTCACGTAAGAGCGTTTTTCGTTCACCGCGACCTAGTTTTCTGCCATCCATGTAGCCAGAAATCCACGAATGCTTAATCAGAGCGCAGAGTATAAACCAGTGATGTTCCCAAGTTTTGGGCCAGTTGTTAATACCAGTGGAAGCACCCTTAGACTATACCCCAAGTGCGTCACAAGAAAAGACAAATTTGCACTGAAAACCGCAAATTGGACATGTGAGGGTTTTAGTAGGGAAGGTGAATGGTAGACGTCGATTTATTGGGAGAATTTTGGGAAAGGGTGGGCTATCTGTAAAGAAGACAACTTATAAGACATTGGCGCGGCACACTATTGATTGCTGTTAGTGTACGGAGGTATAATCAGTCGTTCTTCCCCCTCTATTTGCGAGTGGAACATGGAAGGAAATAATTAGTCGTACAGGTACCCTCCACCGCGCACCATACGGGGGCTTGAGGTAGATACATACCTAACAGCTTCCATACAATGCTGCATTGTCACTTACACTAACACAGCGTGGACTGTTGCGGTGTTGTTCCCGTTCATAAACAGAAAAGTATCTTAGGGTGCTTTTGTTGTGATAGGGCAGCGTTATATTATTTTGGCTCATCTAGCGGCCTGTTAGAATACAGAGTTCTGTACGAAGACTGTAGTATGGGCCTACAAACAAAACAAATTTCGCGACTTTATATTTTGGTGTGACAATTAGTACTTCAGTATTCACCATACTTCTGTAACTCGGATGCACAGAGGACTATACGCGAAAGGCAAGGGTTCCTGACTCAGAAAATTCCAGTCCGATACGTAACTGCTAAGAAGTTACCTTTAATGGTGGTCAGGTAAAGGAAGTTCCCTTCGCTGCAGATCCTGACGCCGCAAACAGGCGAGAAATAGAACTACACTCGGATTTCCGTGGGCACCATAACTGAGCTCGCTTGCATTTTCCCTTCCGCAGTGCCACATATAAGTCGTAGCTGAGTAGTTCCGCTAGGCGCTGCGCGTTGCGTGTCTGTCGTAGCGGAAGCGTCGCTGGCAGTGTGTGTCCGTCGGGGCGCGACCCCGGCCCATTCTGCGCCTGCAGAGGTCGCGGAAGCTGCGACCGCTGGCGCGTCGCCAGCCACAGCCTGCTAACGGTCCGCTGTGCGCATCTCAAACCTAACTGTACGCTCTGTCAAGCCGACAGCAACATCATTCATTACATTTTCAAGCTAATGCTCGGGATTCGCATATCCGGAAACAGTGCTATGGCACACAGGCTGACGTATAAGGAAGCATAAACGTAACGGGTCAGCCATATTGGCTTTCTTCCGCACGATTACAGTGAATACTTTAATGGTGCAGATTATAGCGTTGATTCGTTACCACTCCCGATGAGATGAATGAAATGAAAAGGCGGAGGTGTGAACGATCACATTCCTGTAATTTGACAGATAAATCAAAACTTACCTGCAAAACTGCATGTCGTCTTAACCGTTCAGCACGGGAGCTAGAATCTATAGTAGGCTTCATTAGTGGCGTGTGAGAAATATTTACGGACGGGGGAAGACTTGCAGACGAGTAACAAAGGTGTTGCAACTGCGTTAAACTCAGTATGTTGAGGAAAACGCGAGGCAGCCTTTGAAGTGTGAGAAAAGCCGTGAATCCACAAGTATGGAATACAACTGGCAGAGTAAAGCTGTCTACGGAAATAGAATATATAAAATGCACAAGAGCATAGTGGTCAGACGTCGTTCCAGCCTTCAGGGAAAAAACAAGTGTTGAGAAAGAGACAATCAGAAGGTAATAATAAACAAGCAGATGAACCTTGACAGTAATACAGATGTGCAATGGGGGCCTGAGTGCGTTTTTTGTCAGTTGCATTGACGAACAGTCTATGGGCTGCTTGTAGGACGCAAAGCGATTGCATGTCGTTAACGCAATCGCGTCAGTATCACGCTTCTTGATGGTTCCAGATTCATGACGTAAATTTACTGAACACTTGTGGATTTCATTGCTTAGAAGTCAGAACATCTTACAAAGTTGATGGTGGCTGACTTCTACGCCAATCTTCCCTATGCACCGAAATCAGACAACCGTGACTACCTGGTGTTTTAGAGTGAAAGCTCAGAGAGCGGGCTCTCGGTTTTATCATCTATGTGGCCCCACCCTGGAATGAATACTCAGGAAAAAAGTGGTTCTGACCAGGGAGGTAGTTCTGACACCCTCCCGCAGCGTTTGACACTTGCGGGGCCGACCCCCTGGTGTTTAAAGCTGGTTCTTCCGCAGTGGCGCTGGACCAGCACACTCGGGAAAACTGCACACACGTGTCTGCGATCAAGTTGATCTTAACGGCTCATATCTTCATTTTCAAGGGACACACCATCTTGTGACAATTTTACTGAATTTATTTTTATAAATCTAAGTTGACCGACCACTTCATCCACTGGTCCTTCTCTTTGGCACCATGTCGGTCAGTTCGGAATAAGCGGGAAAATTACTTCTAAGAGTGAAATTTGTCCATCAAATTATCAGCTGATCAATTATTCATACAAGCGTAAGCTTCCGCGGCCGTTCTGTCAATAAAATTCTTCAGTGTCTTTCAAATTTTTATGTGAAACACATCTTTTTAAACAAAACAAGTTATTGACGTTCTGCAACTTTATTCCTCGTGTCTACGTATTTATTTCTCAGCATAGTAATCCTGGCGACGAATACATTTCTCCCAACTAGAGACTACATGGTTGATAATGTCTCTGTAAAAATTTTTACTTGGTTGGCGGAGACATAAACTCATCTCACCTTGCTCACTATCAGAATGAAGTCTTCAGAGGTGTTCTTTAAATTTTGGAAACAGACGAAAATCGGATGGGGCCAAGTTATGTTAACATCACCGTCTCCATTATAAGCGCGAACAACCGTAAGTCGCACATTACTGATGTCGATACAATCACCACCTACACAGCTTTCATTCCGACTTGAATTCCGTTGGAGGCACGTTTTCTGCGGTTAGAAACTCTATTACAGCACGCTGTTTCTCGCGCACAGACATAGTTAAGTTGCACACGGCCAAGTTACACGCAACTATCAGGAGTCCTTTTGCGGCAGAGGGTTGCAACTTACGTCAACGAAGCAGAAAAGTCGACCAAGTGTTAAACGTTACATTTAATACATCAACCGCTATTGTGAACAGAAAAAAAGATTTTTGAAGGCATTGCTTGTCAGTACCTTTGTAATATACTGGGACGTTTCGGCCACTGTTGCAAATGGCATACCACAGGGTGTTCTCCTTACTCTAAGCAAAACATTGAGACACATCATTTGCAGAAGTGGCCGAAACATCGGCGAATTTTGCATATTGACAGTGCGGCCACGTACTCTGAAGAATTTTATTGATAATCATGCATGCAATCGACGCGTGATAGCAGTCATTCGATTTATCACCTCTTTCACAGGCCGAATCAATGCTCGGAATGTAAGTTGATGGAATGTTTCATATTCGTTTATTCATAAGGCTGACGAAACGGTGGTTCAAAATGCCAACGTGGATTCTGGGTACGCTAGATAAGTCGGTTTACAACCATAAGATGATGACAGCATTATTGTCACTATTTTCTTCTTTTCCTTATCCCTTAATCTTCCACCTGTCCGTCCCCGATAGCTGAGTGGACAGCGCGACGAAGTCAATTCTAAGGGCCCGGGTTCGATTCCCGGTTTGGTTGGAGATTTTCTCCGCTCAGGGACTAGGTGTTGTGTTGTCCTGATCATTATTATTTCATCCTCATCGACGCGCAAGTCGCCGAAGTGGCGTTAAATCGAAAGACTTGCACCTGGCGTACGGTCTACCTGACGGGAGGCCCTAGTCACGCGGCATTTATTATTTATCTTCCACTAGACACTTAAATTGCTACAAAACATCATATTGAATAATAGTAATGGTAATAGTAGTAATTTATTATTATAATTCTCATTGCTATCATTGTTACAGTAGAACCCCTCTAATCCGACCTCGGATGGTCCGCCACTCCGGTTAGTCCGACCATGCTCAGGCTCGTGAGCCTATGCCGAGTTGTCACCGACTGGACGCCTGTCGGGCCATTGTTGCGGTGACTATCGCTGTGCATATTGTTATACTGTACGTTATTGTGCAGTTTTATCCTTTGTGATTAGAAAACGTCGTTGTTTGCTTTATTCCGTGTTCTCTACAGTACTTATTACTGTAGATTCTCGCGGATGCAAAAACGCTTTTTACATCGCCCTTCAATAAATCAAGCAGAATCCAACTTCAGCTCCAATGGACGTTGTGTGGGGAAAAAAGGGACACTGCAGCTAAATCTAGAATAACATCTGCTAAACAAAAATGTATCACTAACTTTTTCCAAGTAATCTGTTTTTGTTTTTACTATAAAAACAATGCGTACAGTATAATCATTTCTTAGTTTATACATACAGTAGTTTATTTCTTTGTAAAAAATTTCTTTCTTATATACAATGCTACAAATTCTTTTAGTTTACAGTATATATAATTTATACGTTATTAAGTACAGTACAGTACAGTACTGTAACTTGTTGTTTTTCCTTTTAAAACCAATACATATTATAGTGTGTGTAAACTTTTTTAGTTAATAGATTAACACTGTGTAAAAAACATCTTTTTTTATTACAGTAGATGTCTTTTAGTTCTTAAATCGTCGAATATTTTTACTAAATGTCTTTTTATATTTTTTGCAATAAATATTAGATTTTTGGGATAATCGGACCTTTTTTCGGTCCGACCATGGTCCCGGTCCCGAAGGTGACGGATTAGAGGGGTTCTACTGTACTAGTTTCCCAGAAACGTTACTTTGTGTACAGAGAAAACTATTCGCTTGAAGATTAGGGTAAAAAAAGGGCGACTCGAACTTCGTGCCTTTGCCTGTTGCTCAGAAATGCCTGCTCAACCATTAGTTCTCTCCTGTCATATAGTAAAACTCTGAATCGTGACTTTATGGAAACGCTTCTATCGAAATATGTGCCCCCAACCGTGCGAAAGATTACATTAATCTGTGACTCGTTGGGTGTCTGTTTCCCTTAGCAGTAGCTGTTTCTGTACATTTGAATAACTACAAATCGTGTTCGGAAACAGAACAGAGGATCAGATACTACCGGATCACAACTTCTGATTCAATCAAATAACGTCGTTATTTTAATATTGATCATTATTAATGTTATGCAGTTACGCTAAGACTTCTAGATAAACACATGAAACCAGTAACAGGAAAGTAAAAAAGACAGATCTGTTTAAGTGCAGGGATAGGTCAATGGAAGAGGATAAAAGATGGTTATGCGGCTCTACTGTCCAAATGTTCTGGGGTAATGGTGGCCTGACAGTGGTGAAGACCTATGAGACCTGCTAGACTCTCAAGAAGTCTATGGACGGTAAGAAATGTTACTCACTGGTAAAAGATTGAAATCGTTGAAAAAAGATGTTTCGTGAAGCATTTTTAAACATTACTCCAAACGGGAATTTAAAAAGCAAGGGACTGCTAAAACTTGGAAAGATATTGGCTGTATGAAGATGCAGCAGATTACGAGCATAATTTCTTCAATAAATTCTTGACTTTAAATTTCACTATGTATATCATCTTGGAACGTACATGAGATCAGAATTACGAACTACTCTGAAGAAATAAGTCGTACAATATATAGTGTGACAGTTCAGATACACAAGTGTGTAGTATCTAATTCTGATTTGCTCGATAGTTAGAGACAAGTTCGACGATGTTCCTCTGGTGAACAGATTTGTAATATTCTTGCATCGAGGGGCAGTAGCCTTTGCAGCAAGTGATGCAGTACGCCGATCAAACTGGACATGTGCATTGTTCTGGTTGCTGTGATGTTTAATACTTTCGGCTGTCTCGGCATCTCCTCCGCTTTGTGGTCTGTAAAAGATCGAAGTGTAAAAACTAAGTGGAAGGAACTGAACAGAAAGTTACCCGCGTAGCTACTGCGTTCAATCAGACTAACATTTACAGCCTTCAGTAATAACCTCCACTGTCGACGTCACGAAAAGCAATGAATTTTAATGCAGATTATAATCTCTCTTTTTCGAGCCAGCATGTAAACTCTGATTTCGTTAACTCGGTGTCACGGAGATGATGAGTTTACGAACATGAAGCGTTTGTGGTACTCTCCTGGGACATGAGGTTACACCTGCGTCGACGACGCTACGTTACCCTCAGATGAGACAGTCTTGTTAGTGTTACAGACGTGGTTGTTAGTCATCAGCTCTGATTACCAAACGAATATACATGTCTATATATCAGTTGCAAAATACGCTGTCATTTGCAGTCGCATTTATGAATATCAGTTGAAATAAGAAGTTGAGAAACGAACTAACGACCGTACCGTTCCTACCACAATTTTTTTTTTTTGGGTATATCTCAATGTTTTTCATTTAAGAATAATTGAATCACAATTTAACGTGCGCCCGTTTTATACTGAAATGCCCAGTAAAGAGTTGCAGTGAAAAAGCTTAAAATCTACAAATTGTTCTCCTTTCTGGAATTAAAAGTGCACAGCGCGAAATTTGATGTATATAGACAATGACAAAGTAAATCACGAAACGCAAGACAATTTAGTAGTTGCATGAATACATTTATTCGATCAGAGATGTTAGATTTATAATTCACTCAGAAATATCCTAGTGTAACCAACATACTCATTTAACTTACTTCTGTTAACCTAGAATAAAGCGTCTGTCCATAAAATATTGCATTACTTTCTCTTCGTACAGCGGAGTATATTCTGGATTTAAACCTATGTTGCAGCTATCTAAAAGCAGCGTACGATCAGATCAGCTGCCGACAGGCTCAAGTTTCCGCTTCACGTAAATTGTCATACTTACCTACAACCTGTAACATCTCACTTTTAATTTTGTTGCGGGGAAATGATATTCAATTGTACAGCTACTCAAGATGGCAGTTCTCAGGAGGGAGGTGGAGCAGAGTGAACGGCTGAAACTGATGAAAGCAGGAATAAATCTGTGTTTGTGTACTGCCATTCACAAAAGTCATTTACCTGTGACACTCTGCGTTTTGTATAATTGCACACACTGCCGCATCGTGAAATATGCATTCTGGAAATAATACCCTAGGCTGTGGGTAAGCCATTTTTCCGCAGTTCGTTTCTCCCAGGTGTACTAAGTCGGTAAGAGCACTGCCTGTGAAAACTAAGGATCCGGTGCAAGTCCCGGTCCACACACAGTATTTGTCTCGAAGTTGCAACATCCTGTTAAATGATCTGAATTCATATCGGCGTAAACCATTTTCGTCAGGGAATATTTCGGCAACTATTCAACAGCACAATATGAGGATGTTCTTGGTCCAATGTGTCCGCGAGCGAGCATTGTAATTATGACATCCACAGGTACTGCAACTTCAATCCGTTCTCACGTAGTTAAAATCACTACGTTCTCTCTTGAAAGAGTAGGCGTGACCTCGATTTTAGACGCCTGCCAGCCATGATATTCGCGGCAGGGCTATACGCCTGCAGGAGCCTTCGGTTCGTTTGGTTTGGCGTTTACGCGCCCTGCACTTGTTCCATAACTTTTTAATCCCGTCTCTCGCAGTTACTGTCGGCTGAATTTTTGCACAGACGGGATTGTTTATGCACGTCGCCTCGTAAACAGAGCTGCAAGCGGGTGCAGCTTAGGCTTTTTGTTGTCGACTGCACTGCATTGCAGACTTCCTGGCTGAAATTCTGTCGGCCGTGTTAGCAACGAGTAGAACCACTGTTTTGGTTTAGTCGTGGAACTTGTTTTAGGATCCTCAGAGGTCTAATCTAATAATATGCGTAGCTTAAACTGTTCGCCGTAAAACTTCAGTGTACTGATCGGTCGATCTGACGCACTGCTAAGAGAGACTCGCTTTTGGGAAGACTGTTGTTTATAGCCCCGTCCGGCCATCCAGATTTAGTTTGTTATTCTCCAAACTTCGTAAGGCAAATGCAGGAATGGTTCCTTTAAAAAGGATGTGACCAGTTTCCTTACCATCCTTCATTTAGTTCGCTCTTGCTGTGTAACGACCTCGCCGTCGTCGGGACATTAAAGCCCACTTCGTTCAGTAAGGACCTGCAAGTTGCGGAAGCTTTGTAGGATTTTTCGTGATAGTTACTCAGAGAAATTTGAGTATTTCTATGTGATGAAACTTTTCTCTTGAATTAAAAATGAAGTATGCAAAGTATACTAATTTTAAAACAAAATATCATCCATGCCTTGGTAAAGCAGTACTATGGTATTACAGCACGCAGGGGTAATCAGTGAACGTCCTTCTGACGGATTGTCTGCTTTTCCATAACTGGCAGAAGGAACGTAGGGGTCGTTTAGATTTAATATCATATGAGAAATTCGGCCCGAAGTGGTAGGGACGTTCTTAAACAGATGTCACTGTCGAATTAAAGTTTCTGCGAAGTTATTCTGTCAGTTGGGTAGAATGGGGTTATCCATGACTGGCTGAATTATACATAAATGTGTGAGCTTCATATAAGCTTCGTGTATACTTGGTCATCTGAACGTTAGGCACCGCCGTTGACCGTTAAAAGATGTCGCGTTCATTCATAGTTACTATGGTAATTTACATACAAATCATGAAGTACGGCAGCATAGAAAGTTGCCAAACAACATTATGCTGTGTAATGCAACTGAGACAACTTTTCAGACAAAGAAGCAGCTATCTACTGAACGATAAGGTTTTAACGTCCTCTCCACGTCGTCATTTGAGATAGAGGATTGGGGAAGGATAGCAAGGGAAATCGACAGTGTCGTTTCCATATGATCATCCCTGTATTCATCTTAAGTAATTCATGAAGAAACTAAATCTGGATGACTGGGCAGAGATGGAAACGAAGGACCTCCTCAGCAGGAGACTAGTGTCTTAGTGTTGCACCCCCTCGCCCTGTGATATACGCCACATGAGCCTCCTGGAACTGGCGGAGAACGACAGAAAAGTAGTAAAGACTTGTAGCGTACATTCCGTAAACTTGATTTGCTGGGGTACTACAATGTTAAAAAGTTCCTGACTCTTCCGAATTCTTTCGTACGTAAGCGCACGCTTGCTGAAGCTGAAGAGCATCGCCTTAATTCCCGGGTAGCTGCGCCGCTTACGCAATCGTGTACACACACTCGAAATTCTCGGGTAAATATATCCCGCGTTTAGTGCTTACCCGTGACGCAAGTTAGAAACATCTTCGCCGCCATCAGCGATCTAACCTCTACGTGGGACACTTAACGGTCCTACAGGAAAATTTGTGTGAGCTAAAATCTTCAGTGAGCTCTAATAAGAGCAATTACACGCACGCGAGGTTTCTGCGAGGAAGTGCCTTTAAATCGTAACTGCCAAGCTGCTGGACTGCTGCTGAAACGACTGCCTGTTATAACTAATAAAGACTGCAGTTCAGTTTGTAGCCGATGGTCACGATACGGGTCTGCTGGAGATCTTTCCCATTTATCACAGTGGGAAGATACCACTTTAATAGCAGAAGTCGTATTCTGTGATTTATGATAACTGTGTCGTTTCCAAACAACATCGACAGAGATAAAAGGTTTCTTAACGCTCAGTACTAAAAACTATCTATTAAAATAATTCATATAATAAGCGGGATAGACTAGCAAGGGGAGAAGAGTAAAAGTGATCTTAAAACGAAGATCACAAGAATGAATAAATAAATAAGTAAATAAATAAATAAATGAACCGTAGTTAGCATACGTCCAGCTAACTGATGTTCATACTGTATACAAAAAATGTGAAAAGTTGCTGATACAGTGTTGGTCAGTTCTTACCGTGCGATGTGTGCAGTGGTTAGCTCACTGGACTCGCATTCGGTTCAAACCCGCGTTCAGCCATCCTGGTATATGTTCAACATGATTTCCCTAAATCGCTTCTGATAAATGCCGGGATGGATCATTTGAAAGGGCACGGCCGACTTCCTTCTGCATCCGTCCCCAATCCGATGGGACTGATGACCTCGCTGTTTGGTGGCTCCCCCCCCTCCCCCTCCCACAAAAAAAATAATCCAAGTCATATTCTTGGACGAAAGAGCAATTCGAAACTATAGTTCACTCACACCGCTTGGCCTTCAGATAATATTTAAAGCTGAAGTGCCATATTTGCTTTGCTGGGTTGTCTTGTTCCCTTTCAGAAAACCGGATAAACCTAGAACTTCCCTGCTGTACTGCTTGTATGCTGTGGTCACGTGCAACATTGTAAAGGGATACATGCATGAATTAATCAGTTCTGTTAAACTCACACGCTAAACATACTGTATATGTGAGTGGTCTGAACAATGAGGAGGGAGACAGCTTCAACCTAAAGATCTACAGTACTCGTTCACAAGGAAATTTTAGTTACAATTAATGGCTCCCCCCCCCCCCCCCCGCCCCCCAAAGGGGCTCACGGTCCTTCCAGGAGTTCGTGCGTGGTGCGCATGGGGCCCCGAGCTATTGAAGCCCATTCTTCCTTCCCTGACTGCATTTCCTTCATCATGCCCCTCCCTCCTTATTCTCGATCCTTCCCTGCTGCCCCCTCCTCCCCCTCTCTCGGTGTTCTGATGTATGTCGACCTCGCTATCCACTTATATTGCTTGCAATTTTGTTTCTCCTGCCTATTCTCTGGAATCCTTGTTGGCGTTTAGGTCCCTACTTGAGGTACGACGTCTACTTCTAAATTTTTCTGTTTTCAGTGTGAGGCGTTTGCGGAAGAACTCCATTCGTAGGTTCTAGTGCTTGGGTTCGTCTCCCCTTTTCCTCTCCCTCTTCCTTCCCCACCATAGCTCCCCTCCACCCGCTGGATCACCAGTGCGTATAGCCACTCTGTGTGGTGGGGTTGTTACATACCCATCTGGCTGAGCCCCCTGACAACACAGGGATCACACTACCGATACGTGAGCTGTTTCCTCCTTGTCTTTCAGAACATCGGAAATTTCGGCAACGTCCGCCGTGCCAGGTGGACCTTGATGTGGCTGTGAGGCGCCCATGGGGAGAGCGCTTGTAGGAGGAGGTGGTACAGGACAGTTGGTTCGTGCAAGAAGAGTATCAAGTTGCACAAACATTTCGCTGTTCTCAAACGGCCGTCTGTACAAATGGCGAAGGGTCATTGAATGCTGCTTCATATGATTCGGCAGCTTCCCCTTCCCTGGCTGCACTCCGGGAGGACGGCTAGACTTGCCCTCTTGGGATGAAACACTTTCCCCGCTACCACGTCTGTACTAGGACGGACAGTAACACATTCACTGCCACAAAGCCATTGTTTTTTGTGGAGAATATCGAGGACAAGTTTGGTGAAGTGGAGTCTCGGTAAGATGTGGTTGGCTCCCTGTTATTCAGAGCTGCTGCTACCGCCTAATCTGCAGCTGTTCATGCTTCTGATGCTCTTGGTAGTGTCCCAGTGTCTATTACACCTCAACAGTCTCTGAAAAATCATCCCCCCTGGACCATATTCATAGGGCCTCGTCCTGCAAACTGATGAGGAACTCTTGTCTAATCTGGAGCGACGTGGCATTCATTTTTGTTTGACGTGTGCTGAAGGATCGTAAAGACGACCGTACCCATACCAGCCCCTTCATTCTGGCATTCGAGGGAGATGACCTTCTAGAGTAGGTCAAGGTTAAGTGCTACAGATTAGACGTGAAGTCGTACGTCCCATCACCCATGTTCTGCTTTCAGTGATTGTGTTTTGGGCGTACGTTTTCCTGCTGTACAGCAGACCCTCTGTGTGGTGACTGGACACCCTCTCCATGAGGAAATCCCCTGTGTTCTGCCATCTGTGGGTGTCAATTGTCACGACCGCTACTCTCCACACTCGCCATATTGCCCAGTTTACCAGAGAGAAAAAAAATACAAGAGTACAAGCCCCTGGATCGCGCGTCTTACTCTGAGACTAGCCAAAAAGATACACTCCGTCCAGTGTCACTTCAATGAACTTTTTCTTCTGTTGCATTCGTTTCCTCTCCTACCTCTTCTTTACGCCAGCTTGTCCCCTCCCCCTCGCCTGCAGTTCCCACGCCCCCCTCTCCAGGATCTGCTCCCACTCCCCGGCCAAAATAGTGCCCACCCCCTTCTTCGGCACCTTCCGGTGATGCGGCTACCACCCAGGACCCCTCACCCCCCCCCCCCCCCTCCGTCGTTTCTGTGGCCGAAACCTACAACAACAACAACAACTCGGCCACGATATGCACCCCAATGTCGCCCACTCTTTCGGCTCTGGATCGTGCAGAAGCCTGTAATCCCTCTGTGCCCAACCCTTCTCCACTTCTCAAAGAGAAGACGACGAAGAAGAAGAAGTAGTAGTCCCATGACACCCCCCCCCCCCCCACTACCCCCAGAGCTGCTATCTCCCCCTCGCAACCTGAACCTGACATCTTATTTATGGATGTCACCCCAACCTCGTCGGTGACGACCACTGACTGAGCCACATGACTTCATGTCTAACTTTGACTCTCGCTGCACGATAATCCAGTAGAATTTCAATGGATATTATTGTGACCTACCGGAATTACGTCTTGCTTCCTCCTTTTCTGCATTCTATCTTGCTCTTGAAGAAATGCACTTCCATGATGACCACTCTCCAACGTTTCGTGGTTATTGGGAATTCTGTCGGGATGGTGCCGGCCCCAGGATAGCATCTGGAGGGCGTCTGCACTTTGATTCACTCTCCAGCCATTAGTGACTGGATCCCCCTTCGTATCAACCTGGAAGCAATAGTAGTTATAATACAAACGACTCCACCAAAAACAGTTCGCGATGTCTGCCTCCCTCTCAATTAGGCCACTTCATTATGTTGAGCTGTCTACCTTAATAGAGCAACTCCCACCCTCACATGTTCTCATTGGGAACTTAAGTGCACGCCACCTCCATTGGAGGAGCGCTACTTCAAGGGGTAGGGGTCTTCTAATAAGCTAAATTATTAAAGACTTTGATTTCTCTCTCCTCAGTGAAGGTTCCCCTACCAACTTCGGGTACCGCTCATGGCTTCTTTTCTGCTATCGATTTCACGATCTCCTCCCATCCTCTCGTGGCGTCCCTACATTGGTCACCCCATGGTAATCTTCGTGACAGTGACCAACTTCTGGTGATTATATCGTTCCCCCGCCGCCGCCAGGCGGACATGACCCCACGTTGGGCATTCCATAGATCCAATTTTCCTTCATATACTTCTGCTGTGCACTTAGAAACCTATCTCTCGAATTGCATTGATGAGGTCGTGCAGGGCGTCTCTCCATGCTGCTGTCACTGCTGTCGCCCTATCCACAGGTAGCCTCGTCATAGACGAGTACCGTGGTCGACCAAGGATATAGCAGTCGCTGTCCAGGACCGCCGACGGGCACTGCGGGGATTTAAACGACAGGCTTCACAGACGGACCTCCTCGCTTTTAAGCATCTCTGTGCTGAGGCTAGCTACCTTATTAAGCAGAGTAAAAAGGATTGCTTTGAGTGCTTTGTTTTCTCCCTTGGTACATACGCCTCTGCATTGCAAGTTTGGTCCAAGCTCTGTAGCCTTCTGGGTCGCCAGCGACAATCAACTGTCCAGTGTCTTATCCTCCATGTTGCTTCGTATATATTGATCCATTGGTTCTTGCAGAACACCTCGTGACACACTTCGCAACAGCATTGGCGTCCTATTTCTATCCCTCTACCTGTCTCCAGCAGAAATGCCGTGTTGAACAGAATCACCTCTGTTTCAACCCCTATTGAGCTGAATGGTATAATGATCCCTTCACTGAATCAGAATTCTTGCAGGCTCTTACCTGTTCACATGACACTGTTCCACGCCCGGAATCCATCCGCAACCAGATGGCCCAACACCGGGACGTTACCCAGAGGCAATATGTACTCAGGGTCTCCAACCACACTTGTCTGATAGTTGCCTTCCACTCGCAATGGCGAGACGGTATGGTTATCCCTGTCCTTAAGCCCGGGAAGAACGCAACGTTTCTCAACAACTAATGCCCGAAGAGCCTACCGAATGTACTACGTGAACTGCTTGAGAGGATGCTTAGCTTCAGATCATGTTGGGTGATCGAATCTCGGGGCCTTTTGCCCCCGTGTCTGTGTGGCTTCTGGGAAGGACCATCTCAAACTGAGCATTTACTCAGGTTGGAAACAGCAATCAGACAGGCTTTTACTACCCGCCGGCACTTTGTAGCGATCGTCTTTGACTGACGTGAGGAATAAGAGACGGCTTGCCGTCATAACATTTTAGTTGCCCTCCATGACTTCGGCTTACGCGGCCCCCCTTCAGATTTTTATCAGCGACTTCTTATCCCCCCGGCACTTACGGGTTCGAGTTGACAATTCACACACATCATCTCGGATTCAGGAGAACAGTATCCCACAGGGTTCTATGTTAAGTGTAACACTCTTCCTCATAGTCATTAATGGTCTTGTAACCTCTGTTGGACCTATGGCTACCCCGGCGTTGTCTGTCGATTTTTGCATCTGGTGCAGCTGCCACTCGGTAACATCTACTGATCGCCGGCTCAAAGTTGCCAACTGAAGGACCTGTGTGTGGGCCGTCTCCCAAGGCTTCCAGTTTTCTCCCTCCAAAACGCGGGTTATGTATCTTTGTCGTTGATTCACAGCGTACCCTTATCGAGAAATTTATTTATGCGATCAGCTCCTTGACACAGTAGCACAGACCCGTTTCTGGTTCCTGACTGTATTGTGGTGGTCATGTTCATGACTCAGTGGCTTCTTCCACTCTGAAAACACTTAACTCTGTTAACCATTGTGGAGTGCGTCTGACTGTTGGTGCCTTTCGCACTAGTCCCATTGACTGTCTTCTCGCGGAAGCGAGGATTCCCCCTCTAAAAATAAGACGATGCAAATTCCTGGTTTCTTATGCAAGCACCATTCGCAGATTCCCTGACCATCTCAGGTACCCTATTCTCCTCTCAAACGAAGGATGTACCCCTCCTGATAACCGGCCCTCGGGTGGGATTGCCAGCTGGAATGCGTCTCACTTTTCTCTGTCGAAATCTCCATCTCCGCTCACTGGAATGCACCCTGTATATTTCCTCCAATAACCCCTCTTGTGTGGTGCCTAGACCACAGATTACGACTGACTTATTCCAGTTTGCAAAGGTCTCTGTCGCCCCCCTATGATCTTCCGGCGTCTTGGACATTCCATCCTCAGTGTTCCAGGGTGTTACCATCTTCTACCCTGATGCTTCTAAGATGATAAAGTGGGATACGCTTTCACGTCTCCTATTGGCTTAGAACACCGTTTATTGCCGGGATCATGTAGGGTGTGCACAGCGGAGCTGCAGACTATTAACTGTGCCCCCCATTTCGTTACTCAGGCCTCCCTCCACAGTGTTCTAATATGTACCGATTCAATGAGTTGCTTGTGGGCTGTAGACTGATGCTACTCGCGTCACCCTTCGGTCTCTGCTATCAACGACCTCTCTGCCCTTGGCTGTACTGCCTTCTTTGTTGTACTTCTCTGGGTCCCAAGTCTTATGGGTATCCCAGGGAATGAACTGGCTGACCATTTAGCTAGAGAAGCAGATAGTTGCCTCCCCATTCTCTTTCATTATTTCAACTGCAGATATGCGGATCTCTTTAAAATCTTTGTCGAAAAGTGGAATGACATCTGGTGCGCTACTGTATTCAGTAATGAACTCTGCACAATCAAGGCGACTGCTGCGGCTTGGTGCCCTTCGTTCCGCTCCTCCGGGAAGGAGTCCACTTCGGTAACGAACCACCCCCACAGTGTGGCTGTAGAGCCAGACTAACGGTATCCCATATACTGGTGTAATGTCCCCTACTTTTGACCTTCATAGTAAGAACAGTCTTCCAGATTCCTCGGTTTTAATATTAGCAGACGATTCACAGATGGCTGAACTGCCCCTCAGTTTCCTCCATGAAAGTGGTTTTTACTTTCACATACAAGGTTTTGCTTTATTTCTGGAGCAGTGGCAGGGTCGCTGTGGTTGGAGCCTCTTCGTGTTTCCTCGATGTGGAAGCCCATACCCCTCCCCCGGGGAAAGAGCGCTGTTATGTCCCAGTTTTTGGATTTGATCTACCCTTTTATGCCTTCTACTGGTGTGTGTGTGTGTGTGTGTGTGTGTGTGTGTGTGTGTGTGTGTGTGTGTGTGTGTGTTTTAACTTCCTCGTTTCATAGTTTGACTCCTCTGATTGGATCCGTCCACTGTTGGCGGACGCTCTATCTTCCGTGAGTCACTTCGGAATCGAGGGACTGATGACCTCGCCGTTTAGTACCATAATCCTTCTTAATTAATTAATCAATCTAATTAATGGCTCGCTAAGACAGTTCCCTTTGTTACACATAAGCTGCGGGAAAAACATTTTTATAGCAAAATGCAGGTGCTTCTTCCATTGGATCCCAATATATACAGGAATAACACAGACGATTTCCAAATAGAAACTTTGGGTCTGACAAATACCACTTACAACTTCGCAGTAAAAGGAAATAGCCAGCAGCGACGTGCTGCCAGCTCGTAGCAGTTTGCCTTGCGGAAAATCCCGACCTCACAAGGCAGCCGGCAGCCTCGTAGTCTTCAGTCTATATAAAATGTGCCATGCATGTTTGTGTAAGGCTCAAGTTATAAACCTGTACCTCTTGCTTATACAGTCGGCGGACGAATGTAGTATATGCTGAGAGAGGATTATTCGAACATCAGATGATCCTCGTAAACTGCTACTAACTTTTAAGTGCCTCATTTCTCAAGCAGAGGTAAATTTTTTTTTTTCTAGATTTACCAGTTGGTGACCTTATTAGCTACGATAAGAGAACGCTTTGTGTAGCGGGAGAGAGTAAATTTTACTGTGAAGGAAGCTTAAATTTGCGCGACGTTAAAGGTACACGATCTGATAAAAAGTATGCGGACATGTAATGCGCAAATGACAAGGTGTCACGGGAGGCGGACCTACAGTCACAAAAGGAGGCGCCGATTGTTGTGTTGTCAGCAGAGGAGCGACAAGTTATTGGATGTCACTCGAGTAACAAATCCATCAGGGATATTTCAGCCCCTTCAGAGCTGCACAAAATGTTTGTTGGTGATGTGATTCTGAAGTGGAAATGCGAAAGAGCTACCACAGCTAATAAAAGGCCAGGCAGACCTCTTGTCCTGACGGACAGGGACCACGTGCAAACCCAAGGATGGCTGTAAAAAATCACACGAAATCAGCAGAAGGAATCTCTCGTGAGCTAGCACAGTGGCCGTGCGCAGTGAGTTACAAAGAATGGGGCAGAGTGGTCGAGCATCTCCTCGTAAGCCACACTTCCCTGTACTCAAAGTTAAGCGACGATTGAAGTGGGGAACAGGGCGACGCCACTGTACAGGGGAACCGTGTGATCTGAAGAGCTGAATCACGCCATACCCTTTGTCAGTCCAATGGTACGCTTAGAGTTCGCTGAATGCCTGGAAAACGTTACCTGCCGTCAGGTGAAATGCCAATAGTGAAGTACAGAGGTGGTAATGTCTTACTAGGCGTAATAAAACGCTGAAGATGGAAGGATATGAACACATTTTATAGGGTTGTCTATAGCGTACAGTAGAGGAAAAGTTCGGAGGCTAATACTGTACCAGTGTGACAATGGACTTTGTCGCAGAGCAGCATCTTCGAGGCAATGGTTTGTGGAAAAAACATTCCTGAAGTCGACTAGCCTGTCCAGAGATGCGACCTGAACCCAGTGGAACACGTTTGTGACGAATAAGAGCATCGGCTTCGCTACAGAACGAGGCGGCGCAGTGATTAGCACACTGGACTCGAATTCGAGAGGACGACGGTTCAAATCCACGTCCGGCCATTCAGATTCAGGTTTTCCGTGAAGCCCTATATCACTCGAGGCAAATTCCAGGATGATTTCTTAGAAAGGCCACGGCTCATTTTTCTGCATCGTTTAAACTATCCGAGCTTGTGCTCGGTTTCTGACGACCTCGATGTCGATAGGACATAACTTACTTCCTTACTTCCTTTCTTCCTTCCAGACCTCAGTGCCCAAACCAGTTCCTTGTTTGGTTTCGGCTCTTGAGGAAGAATGGGTTGCCATTCCTCCAGGGATAGATATCTGAATGGGAATATCCCCTGTCCAGTTAAAGCTGTCATAGAGGTGAAGGGTGGAGACACTCCATATTAATGTCCACTAATAGGTTCTGTATGCTTTCGATCAGATAGTGTACATTGCGTGGTCTTCATAATGTGTTAACTACCGTATACCATCCGACCACACGCCTCTCCATATCTGCATCCAGTGACGCCTATGGGCCGAGGGTGACACTGCGGTCGATCAGTTGCGTTGGGCCAGTTCGGACGGAGATGGTTTTGCACAATTTGTATAGCATTATATTGGTGCTATTCGTCGAATCTCGAAGTAACACTAATTGCCTGCAAACTGATGCTGGGAATTAAGAATGATACACAAAGTACACAACTTTGCTTCCGCCATTTCTTCCCCAACATTTGAGGCTTTAATGAAACAAATTGGTTACATATGTATCATTCAAAGAATTTTCCATCGCTGGCTACTACTTTCTTTCATCTTCCGGGCAGTGTACGAAACCCGTGTCGAAAAAACTGTTCATCTTTCATAGCGATCCACGAATAGATCCAATTTGTGATTTCTTCATGAGATCGGAAGTGTTGGTCAGCCAGGCCATTCGCCATTGATCTAAACAGGTGACACTAGAGGGAGCAATGTCTGGAGAATACGGCGGATGGGATAAGACTGGCAATTTTAATGTTTCCAGGTACGTTTTGACCTCTTTCGCAACGTGGGATCGAGCGTTTCGTGCTGCAAAATCACTTTATCGTGCCTCTCGCTGTATTGCGGCCATTTGTCTTTTAAAGCTCTGCTCAAACGCATTAATTGCGTTCGATAAAAAGCACCTGTAATTGTTTCACTTTGTTTCAACACCACATAGTACACGGCGCTGACCTGGACCCATCAAATGCAGAGCATGATCTTGGAGCCGTGAATATTCGGTTTGGCCGTCTACGTAGAAGCATGGCCGGGATATCCCCATGATTTTCTGGGTTTAGGGTTATAGTAATGAACCCATTTTTCGTCCCCGGTCACAATACAATGCAGAAATCCCTTTCGTTTTTGCCTCTGAAGCAATTGTTCACAAACACACAACTCCGTTCAACATCTCTTGGTTTCAGCTCACACTGGACCCAAGTTCCTTCTTTCTGAATCATCCCCAAAGCCTAGAGACGTTTTGAAATGGCTTGCTGTGTTACTCCCACTAATCGTGCCAATTCTTCTTGAGTTTGACGCTAGTCTTCACTCAGCAATGTCTCCAATTCTGCATCTTCGAAAACATGCTCTCTTGCACCACTATGTCAGTCTACGACGTTAAAATCACCGTTCTTGAGGTGTTAAAACCACTCACGACACGTTCTTTTCCTTACCATAGTACTTGACAGCATTCTATGAGATTCAGCAGCTGTTTTCTTAGGCTCGTAAAGTGACATTTTCAATCAAGAACAACTTTATGATGCAGACACAAATCGACTAATGTTTGAATGAGGTTATGCTGATCGAGGTCGAAGCTAACTGCCTGACGTCTGCGATCTGTTTCCTTCCACCGCTACTTACCGTTATCGCCACCTATCGGCAAACGGCGCAAGCAGAGTTGTACACCTTGTAGGTTTATTAATGTTTGTTTTTTGAATAATTTAAAGTCATGAAAATACGTTAAAACGGGTATTAGTTACCTCCTCTGAAATTCCGCGGCGTCGCGTGAAGTCTGACTCGCTTACTGGACGATGTACTGAGCACGAGACGAATTAGACGACATAAGCCACTTAAGACTCCTAAGAAAACGTTTATAGGCGGACCCTGATCAAAGAAGGGACTGCTACACTTCCTAAACATTTTCAATAAACGTCACCAGCTTCGATATGACCCGCGAGACACTTGTAAAATAATCAATACTACTTGTAAATGCCTTGCAGCACTATAACTGTTTTGGCCGAGCGGTTCTAGGCGCTTCAGTCTGGAACCGCGCGACCGTTATGGTCGCAGGTTCAAATCCTGCCTCGGGCATGGATGTGTGTGATGTCCTTAGGTTAGTTACGTTTAAGTAGTTTTAAGTCTAGAGGACTGATGACCTCAGATGTTAAGTCCCATAGTGCTCGGAGCCACTATAACTGTTTTCTGAAAGACTGCGACATTTGTCAACTGGAGTGGGCAATGTAATAGACAGCCTTCAAACTGGTTTCTTGCACCTTCCGCTGAAATTCCACAAAAAACTAAACGAGGTAACATTTCAAAACCTATGTGGACCGAAATCCACGTGAAAATAACACTTGCGGTAGTACAGATTATCGGGACAGATTTAAATGGAAAGAAGTTCCCGGCTTCAGTTAAAATTGGAATATAATTGTTCCTCCAAACAATAGGGTGAAGACGCTCGAGAATGTTAAGTTACTGTATACTATTTCTATAAATACTGAAATTAGGGTAGGAATTCACGGACTGTTGGCATGTCGGTTACTCAAGACGACATTAAAGCTCCTTTCTCTCCAATGACGCGAAATGGTGTCAGATCTGGCTACCATGAATTCCGTGGAACCAACCGTTTCAAACACTATAGAAGTTTTTTTAATTGGGATCTCGTAACCAAACATTTCATAACACGTGGTTCAGTGTTACTTACGTCGCAAGGAAGTAAGCGTTAAAGTGACACCTTGTTAACATTGCAACTGTTGCAAAAGTGATAACTAAAGAGAACTTTACTAGTCATATCACTAAAAACGTATTTTTATTTGTGGCAAAAACTCCCTTGCCCTATACAGTTATTTCAGACTGAAGTAGACTTTCCGAAACACTTTGCACATGTTGATGCCTACAATAACCGACCATTTTGTTACAGAAGATTGCTACCTGTCACTGGTCTTACTCCTCATGCAGTTAGATGACACAGTGAAGCAATGGAAAGGAATATCCCTAAAAGGTATACAGATGAAACATAGAGCTATTAATAGTTCCTTTACTGATTACTGCGCGTAATCGCCTCTAATGAAGGTACCTTTGAGAAAACAGTTAATCTGTTGTATAAGATAACTAAAACAAACAACTTTAAATCCCAAAGAAATTAAAAGAGCGAAAATACACTTCAGGGCCCTTCACTCCTACGTAACTGATATGAAACTTAAGTTACCTACGCTTCGATAATACATGTGAATACGACCGTAGTATCGAGAGAAAGTTAGCTGGTTTTTCAGTTTTGTCCACCTCAGAATATTATCGGAAACCAGCAGGAACAACGCCCAGATGAAATTCTGCAGGACATTTCGTCTCAACTCTTCTGCATAGAAGTAACATGTGGTTCCCGAAGGCCAACAAAGAAGCCGAAGTCGAGCCACGGAAATGAAATTTCTGAGATTAATCGAAGGTATTAGCAGACAGAAACATACCCGCAATGAAGACATTACAAGAGAATTAAATCACTTCTCAATACTAACGCAAAACGAAAAATAAAGGCAAAAAGGCTCAACAATGTCCTCTGAACAGGTAATGAGCGGCTACCAAAGCAAGCTTTTTGAGTATTGACCAAAAAGAAACGGACGAGTGAGGTTTCCATAAGTAGATTCTAAAGTATTCTTCCATAATGTAAGAACATAAGTAGCTATACAATTAATCTTGGTATCACAATCGCTGTGCGTGCAGGGGTGGTAAGAGAAGCCGCGTGATCTAGAGTTGCCTTGGATCACACAGCTAATAGCATATAGACAAATACAGCTAACTACATGGTGTAGAATCAGAGCTTGCCGCTAACTTGTCATTTTCCTAGCTTTAGAGCATCGGAACGTAATTTAGAGTAATACTACACACTATAATGTTTGTGATATCTATTCCCCATACAGACGGTTGTTATTTGGTTTTCTTGTTTTTTGTTTTTGTTTTTTTGTTTTTGTTTTTTGTTTTTTCAATCATTGCTTAAAGTGAAGTACAGCGCATTTATCCCATGATACTGCACTTGTGTGTGAGGAACACTACACGGCCGGATAAAGGGGTAGGAAAAATTTGCTCCGTCTGTGGCGATCTCTTAGTCGTTGGGATGTTAGAACACTTCACACACTAGAGGCAATGTTTCGCGAGAAGTGTACGTCTGAAGTCTGAAAAGTTGAACTAGGCGATGAAAATAGTGCTTGCACTCTAAATACAGACAATACAGTGATCGAAACTGTAGACTGGATGTCAGCGAGGTACTTACGAAACCCTTTAGATAGTGGGCGATATACTGTGGTCTGACTTGGACAGTGCAGATGTAGATATGTGAAGAGCACACACATCTCTTGCTGAATATGATGTGTGCTCACAGCACGAGAGAGCCGCCTGAGTACGTTCAGAAATGCTACTTTTGAACCAGTGATAGTTACGCTCACCTGTAGGTGTGAGTAGTCCAGCGTTTGCCCTGACGAGCGGTGAGAACCGTCTACTCTGTGAAAGGCACATCGATATCGTGTGGTCTGTGTAGCTGTGTCAGTTCGGACGCTCCCCCCAGGGGGTCCACAACTCTTTTGTGGATACGTGCGTAGCGAGCACGGGACCCCGAGCTAATGTGGCCCTCCTTCCTTTCGGGCTGCATACCTTCCTTTTCCGCATCCTTCCCTATCGCCCGTCTTCGCCCCCCCTCCCCCCTCCCCTCACCACTGGCTTTTTCCTTCCCTTTCTCCCCCTCTGGGAGTATGGTTTGTGCCTACGTCCGGAGACGGACGCTCGTAAATGTAACGCAATCTTCGCCTTCTCTGCTTGTATGTCTTCATCCTTCCTTTGTCCTTCTTTTTTCCTTACCTTTTCTCTTTCCCCTTTTCTCCGCTGCGGCGTTTGAGACATCTCTTCTTTCCTTTCCCTTTCATTGTTTTTCCATTTCTCTTTCTTCCTCCCTGTGCGTGTCTGAAGGCTGACCCACGCATTTTTGTGTGTAGCCGGTGACAGGGTAACGCGTAATTCCCCGCCCCGGGTAGACAGGTAGGACACGTACGTACCCCCTGGTAACGGCAAGGCCCAGGGAGGGGTGATTACCCGAGCTGATACCTTCCGAAAGTGCCGATTGGTCCCTCCGTCCCTTTCTCAGGAGATGTGACCTGAGGTGTGAAAGGTGTGAACAATCACCTAAGGCGGGGGTGCCCTCTGAGAAGGCCCCCACAAGGGAGGAGCGCGCCATCGGAGACGCCGGTAATCATGGGGATTCTTCCACAATGGTTTCCTCACCTTCCACTATGTCTGCTCACAAGCGTAAGTTCACTGAGTCTCAGCCACAGACAGTTCTTCCATCGTTGCCACAGTTCCTTGTTGTTTCTCGGTCGGACAAAGGTCACGACTTCTCCACGATCAACCCTTTCATTATTCAGAAAGGTGTCGACGCAATTGCAGGTCCTGTTAAGTCTTGTTCCAGATTACAGAATGGCACCTTGTTGTTATAAACAGTCAGTGCCCTCCAGGCACAAAAATTGATGCGTACTTCACTGCTCCACACCTTCCCTGTCCGGGTTGAAGCGCACAACACTCTAAATTCCTTGCGTGGAGTCGTTCATACACGATCCCTCGATGGATTGTCTGATGAAGAAATTCAGCACTACCTGTCTGACCAGGGCATAACGGCTGTTCATAGAGTTACGAAAAGGGTTGACATGAACATCATCCCAACCCGCACTGTGTTCTTGACATTTGACAATGTTCAACTCCATCGAAAATCAAAGCAGGCTATGAGAAAATTTCCGTTCGCCCTTACATCCCAAACCCTACGCGTTGCTATCGGTGTCAGCGGTTCAATCACACCAGCCAGTCCTGTTCCAATCCAGCCAAATGCGTTACGTGTGGCAAGAATGCCCATGAGGGTGATTGTCCACCTCCATCCCCTCGCTGCATCAACTGTATGGGTGACCATGCTGCTTCCTCTCGAGATTGCCCCATTTTTAAAGATGAAAAGCTCATCCAGGAAATCAGAGTGGAGGAAAAGGTGTCGACCTTTGCTGCTCGAAAATTATTCGCCAGTCGACAACCGACCGTGCCTCAGACAGGAAAATACAGCACTGTCCTTGCTTCTCCTCGGCCAACAAAGGAGGCGGCCACGCAGACTTGCGACTTCACCTTTAGTGCCACGGTCGTCAGATCGACCAGCGCAAAGATCGCCTGTTCAACCTCACCACTCTCGCCTGCCCACTCTATGGCTCACCCTTCATCGGGTTCTGCTAAATCTCGAGCCCAAAAGTCAAGACACCAAGACTTCGAAAAGAGAGCATACTCGTGAAGATTTTTTATGTACCCCAACTTCACAACCATCGGTTCCTCCTTCATCTAAACATCATATTTCCAAGAAGGCTACTAAGAAACCCAGTTGCTCTCCTTCTCCGCCAAGGCGTGTCCCATTTACAGCACCACCTGGCGGAAATCGCCCTCGGCTATCTTCTGTGTCGCTGAGGCGCACTGCTGGTGGCCGATCAACCGGCCGATCGCTGGTGGCAGGAGCTGCTCCTGAACAACCTATGGATCAGGATCTTCTGCCTTCGGCTGAATGCCATTCCATGCTGTCGGTCGCAAGCTCTGAGCCGTCGTTGAGTTGACGGCAACCTTGGTCACATTCCTCCATTTTCTGTTCACCCTATGTCCATTATCCACTGGAATATCCGCGGCATTCGGGCCAATCGGGATGAATTGTCGATCCTCTTAAGATCCTACTCGCCGGTCATCTTCTGTCTTCAGGAAACAAAGCTGCGTCCCCAAGACCGCTTTGTTCTCCCTCATTTTCAGTCTGTCCGATATTATCTCCCCTCTGATGAAGGCACTCCAGCCCATGGAGGACTCACGATTCTTCTCCATGATACTCTCCATTATCACTCAATCCACTTAAACACTTCCTTCCAAGCTGTCGCTGTCCGTCTTTCCCTTTCTGGATATACCTTTTCTCTTTGTACTGTATACATTCCATCGTCCACACCAATGGCACGAGCTGATCTCCTTCATCTTCTTGGTCAGCTTCCACCCCCCCTATTTGCTGGTTGGGGACTTCAATGCCCACCACCCGCTTTGGGGATCTCCACATCCTTGTCCACGTGGCTCACTATTGCTAGACGTCTTCCACCAAGCGGATCTAGTTTGCCTCAACACTGGGGTCCCTACATTTTTGTCTGCCTCCACGACAAATTTATCTCATTTGGACCTTGCGGTCGGTACTGTTCCGCTAGCTCGGCGCTTCGAATGGTTCGCCCTTGATGATACACACTCGAGTGACCACTTTCCATGTGTCCTTAGACTGCAGCCTCAACTGCCCTACATGCGCCCGCGACGCTGGAAGTTTGCCCAAGCCGATTGGACACTTTTTCGTCTCTAGCGACATTCGATGACTGTCACTTCCCCAGCGTCGACGATGAGGTCACACACATTACCGACGTTATTCTTACAGCTGCGGATCGTTCAATACCACGCACCTCCGAATTGCCCTGGCGCCCCCCAGTTCCTTGGTGGAACGAGGCGTGCCGTGACGCAATACGTGAGCGGCGACGTGCTCTTCGCGTTTTCCGCCACCATCCTACTTTGGCCAACTGTATCCGCTATAAGCAGTTCAGTGCGCGATGCCGTCACGTCATCCGCGATAGCAAGAAGGCAAGCTGGAAATTCTTTATTAGCTCATTTCACACCTTCACTCCCTCCTCGGAAGTTTGGAGTCGGCTTCGACGGTTCTCAGGCGCGCCTAGTTTCTCCCCGGTCTCTGGGCTCACTGTCGCGCATGATACATTAGTGGACCCCGTCGCAATTTCTAACTCATTGGGTCAGCACTTAGCTGAGATTTAGAGCTCTTCAAATTACCCGCCAGCGTTTCTCCCGAAGAAACGTGCAGCGGAAGTGCGACCTCTTGCTTTCTCCTCTCAAAATCGCGAAAGCTACAATACTGTTTTCTCCATGCGGGAACTCCAACATGCACTCTTCTTCTCGCTCCTCCGCCCCAGGACCGGATGGTATCCACGTCCAAATGTTGTTGCATTTATCAATCCATAGTCTGCGTTACCTCCTTTGCCTTTATAATCGAATTTGGACCGACAGTACTTTTCCCAGACGATGGCGGGAAGCTATCGTCGTTCCTGTTCCGAAACCTGGAAAGGACAAACATCTCCCCTCTAGCTATCGCCCCATTTCTCTCACGAGTAGTGTCTGTAAGGTTTTGGAGCGTATGGTGAATTATCATTTAGCGTGGTGGCTGGAATCCCGCAGTCTTTTAACACCTGCCCAATGCGGATTCCGAAAGCATTGTTCTTCAGTTGACCATCTTGTTGCTCTCTCCACTTATATCATGAATAATTTTCTCCGGAAACGCCAAACAGTAGCAATATTTTTTGATCTGGAGAGAGCATACGATACCTGTTGGAGGACAGGCATCCTCCGCACAGTTCTCTTGGGGCTTTCGAGGTCGGCTGCCCCTTTTTCTTCGCGAATTTATGGCAGAGCGCACATTTAGAGTGCGGGTGAACACTATTCTCTCCCGTATTTTCTCCCAAGAAAACGGGGTACCCCAGAGCTCCGTGCTGAGTGTTGTACTGTTTGCCATTGCCATAAATCCAGTTATGGATTGTCTCCTTCGGCATGTCTCGGGCTCCCTCTTTGTGGACGATTTTGCGATCTACTACAGCTCTCAACGGACCAGCCTTCTTGAACGACGTATTCAAGGATGTCTCGGTCGCCTCTACTCTTGGAGCATCGAAACTGGCTTTCGTTTTTCTCCCAGTAAGACCGTTTGTGTTAATTTTTGGCGACGTAAGGAATTTCTTCCACCCTCCCTACATCTAGGACCTGTCAACCTTCCGTTTTCGGACGTCGCTAAATTCTTGGGTCTTAGGTTTGACAGAAAACTGTGCTGGTCCTCCCACGTTTCCTATCTTTCGGCTCGCTGTCTGCGATCCCTCAACACCCTCCGTGTCCTGAATGGTACCTCCTGGGGAGCGGACCGAGTGGTCCTTCTCCGCCTCTATCGCGCCTTAGTGCGCTCGAAATTGGACTATGGAAGCATAGTCTACTCCTCTGCTCGGCCGTCTATTCTTCGGCGTCTCGACGCTATCCACCACCGTGGATTACGTTTAGTGTCTGGAGCTTTTTACACCAGCCCTGTGGAAAGCCTTTATGCTGAGACTGCTGAACCTCCGCTGTCCAATCGGCGAGCAGTCCTTCTGAGTCGTTATGCTAGCCATCTGCATTCCATGCCTGCTAATCCAGCCCATGACATTTTTTTCGACGCCTCCTTTGATGTAGGGTATTTAGGCCGCCCCTCCTCCCTACTACCACCGGGAGACCGCTTCCGTCAACTGCTCCATTCTCTTTCCTTCCGCTTTCCTAAAACCTTCTTGACAACTTGGGGTACAGCAACGCCTTGGCTCCGTCCCCGGATCTGCCTGCTCCGTGACCTTTGTCAGTTTTCCAAGGATGGTACCCCTTCACTTGTTTATCGTCGGGCATTTTCTGCTCTATGTGCACAAATGAAGGAAGCCACATTTATTTACACTGATGGCTCAAAAACATCGTTTGGTGTAGGGAGTGCCTATCAATTTCGGCTTCCCGACCAGTGTTCGGTTTATACTGCGGAGCTTTACGCTGTTCTCCAGACTGTCTACTACATGCGCCGCCATCAGCGGATACAGATTCTCTCAGCTCTCTCCTCAGTCTCCAAGGTCTTTACCCTGTCCACCCTCTGGTCCACCGGATTCAGGACTGTCTGCGCTTGCTCCACCTGGGGGGCGTCTCGGTGGCGTTCCTCTGGCTCCCGGGACACGTTGGTATCTGTGGAAATGAGGCGGCCGATATAGCGGCCAAGGCTGCAGTCTCTCTTCTTCGGCCAGCTATTCAATCGATTCCCTTCGCCGATCTACGGAGTGTTTTATGTCGTCGTGTTGTTCTTTTATTGCACGCACATTGGTCGACACTTCCCCATAATAAATTGCGGGACGTGAAAGCTCTTCCTTGTGCTTGGACCTCTTCCTCCCGAACGCGTCGTCGGGAGGAGGTAATTTTAACTAGACTCCGAATAGGGCACTGTCTTTTTAGCCATCGACATCTTTTAAGCGGTGATTCTCCCCCACTCTGTCCCCACTGCTCTCAGCTGTGGACGGTAAGACACCTTTTAATTGGGTGCCCCTATTTTACTCCGTTACGCGCCCGTCTACAGCTGTCGCCTGATATTTCTTCCATTTTAGCAGATGACACGCGCTCGGCCGCGATCACCGATCGCGTTCTCGAGTTTATTAGTGCCAGTGAAATGACGTCAGTCATTTGAAGCTTTTTTTGGGGCAACCAACCCCTTTCTGTAGTGGATTTTTAAGCCTTTCTTCTGCTTTTAGTTTCTCCAATTTTTTGAGTTTCGTTCCCATTGCTGCTGGTTTCCATTCTCGGTTTTTTACTGTTTCCTAAGTCACGGACCGGCCACTAATGACCATAGCAGTTTTGCGCCCTAAAACCAAAACAAAAACAAAAACAAAAGTTCGGACGCTGAAGCTTCGCCTCACAGCTGCTGAATAATCAATTCCTGAACCTCACACTGTGGTGTTGGACACCTGTAATCGAGAATGTTAATCGTGATCGGAAGCGGTTATTAAAGTCGTCCGTGTAGGTATGCGACTGTCGCGTGCAGCATAGCGGCGAGGACTGACAGCCTGAAATAGCTTGTCAGCCGAGTTGGGCCGCGGCGAGTGGCGAGCGTTCATTAAATATTTGACAAGCGCTCGCCTCCCGAGCTCTTCCGCTCCTTTCTAGCTTCCTCTTGTTGTGTCAACACTGTTTCACAACGCATAAACTTCGACCACTGTAGTGGCAGTATATTTAAATAATACAACGGCGATAGCGGGAGGTGGCAAATTGAAATCTACAAGAATTAAAGCACTTGACCCTCACTGCTTTCCGTCATTTCCGGAAAACTGCCTAAACAGAGAGCTGTGGGGGTTCGCTGAAAAAGTCCTGGCAAGCTCTCAGTCTTATATTTCTGGGTACCAAGCTTTTTCTTTTCAGACTACCTCATCGTCCATGGAACTTCAAAACCTGTTATTCGTTTGAATCTTGGATCTGAATCGTACCATAAAAAGTTTCAAATTGTGCCACACCTGGCAAATGGTAGAGGAAATTACGAAAGAAATGTTTCTTTCAACGCTGGTGGTTTCCATTCCACAGAATTTAACTTTGAAACCTGGAGTGGTTACTGTGAGACACCTATGCTGCCAATTTCAAATTTGTCTGTAACTGTTGTTAACATTGGGTGATTATTTCATTGTTTCGTCAGTGTTCAGTTTTTTAGTAAACTGACACACAGAAGCAAATACTGCCTTTAAAACAAAATTGTCTACACTAATGCAAGCGGAGAACTCTCCCAAGAGGAAAGATACTACGCTTACTACGGCATTTAGAGACCTTCGGTGAAAGAGGCTAAATGTGGAAGCATTATTATTTGCATAGCGCAATTTCACCTGCTGTTTCACGTAAAACGTCACGTGACCATGCGAAAACTGTTGGCGTTTCTGACTCCATATTAGCACATTTTCCACTTTTTAGTGGTAACTTTAGCTCACTGCGAGAGAAATTAAATTTTTCCGAAGCATTTTGAGTGCAGGTAATACGGCTTCATTTAAAGACACTGTATGCTCTTAAATATCTTCAAATAAAGTTTGATTACTCACCAGAAGTGGCGTTAATCACTCAGAAAAACAATTTTTGTCACCTCTCAGCCGTTACGTAAATGGGTTGATGACTCCACATGTATTAAATAATAGCTTAATAATGTCGTTGTTAATGTCTAGTTTTCATATATACTGATCATTAAATAGGTAGCATGTAACCTGAAAATTCCATGTAATTATGACACATCTTCGAGTTATGCTGTGAAATTAGTAATTAAAATAGGAATCAGAAAATTTACAGTTATGCAGGGAGTTAGCAAAGATTGTAGCCTATTCTCCCTCCCTCCCTCCCTCCCTCCTTCCCCCCCCCCTTCCCGTGTTGATCCGTCTATACAGAACAAAGAAGTAAATCGAGAAGAAAGCTCGAAAGGAAGCCTAAGTTCAGGGAATAGAAACAAAAACTTTGTTTCACAACGACACTGTAATTTTCTGAGGCCTAGAAAGATCAGCTGAAGGGAATGGACGGTGTCTTGAAAAGAGTTCATAAGATAAACGTAAGTGAAACAAGGATAAAAGAATTCACTCGAATTCAGTCAAGTTTCGCTGAGGAAATTAGATTGTGAAATGAATCGAAAAGTATGAAAGTTTGCCATTTAGCAGTAAAATAATGGCGCGAGTACAGAGTATATAAATTGCAGACTTGCAATAAGCTTGTATGAAAAGCGAAACTTCCTTGTGTTCCATGTATATTTAAGTGTTAAAATATTTTCTGAAAGTATTTGTCGGTGATGTAGACTTCAATCAAAGTGAAACGAGGATGATAAGCGGTACGGACA
The DNA here is from genome assembly GCF_023864345.2 of Schistocerca serialis cubense. Taxonomy (NCBI): domain Eukaryota; kingdom Metazoa; phylum Arthropoda; class Insecta; order Orthoptera; family Acrididae; genus Schistocerca; species Schistocerca serialis. The sequence goes on from NC_064640.1 coordinate 504,518,990, forward strand.
TGAAGATATTAACTTTTGAAGATTGTTTTTCTAGCTGGGTAAATAGAGTAAGCAAAGAAGACATGGAAAATATTATGGCACAGACTGACATAAAAAAGGAAAAAGTAAAACGTTCACAGAAAACGTCCTGAGGCAACATGGAGTAGTTAATTTAGTAAAGAAGCGTTTAGAGTAAATATTTAAGAGGGAGCTAAAGGCTTGGAAACAGTAAGAAAGTTAAAATTGGTGTAGAGTGCAGCGCAGTATTTACGTACATGACAGCCTACCGTGCGAAAGCTACTTCAAACCAGTCCTTGGACTGACGATGAGGATATAAGAGTTATTGCATAGAAACCCACTGACAGCTGTTCATCTGTTACGAGGCATCATAAAAATCTGACAGCTGGCTTTAGAGAATTTTTGGATAGTTGCGTGGTAGAAATGTCCACCGTTCGTTGGTCATAGAGCATGCATAATTCTAAACTAGATGGGATGTTCTAGAGTGCTGTGACCTCAGAGCATGAGGTTGGCCAACGGGAGAGGATAGCTGCGTGCTGGGCTGTGGCGCAGAAGTGTGATGATCGCTTGCGACATATCCGGCGCTCGGCCCGAATGGCGCAGGAAATGGGCTGTAGCAGTGCTCATAGGCTGTGAGTGGGGACGGACGCGAAAGCCAAGCCCTGTAGCCGGAATAGTGTCCCGCGAGACTCTAAACGCAGACCAGTCAGCGCCGCGCTGACGTCATACCACGTCTCACTCCAGTGACGCGCCACATCAGGAATTCAAAACAATGCTTTCTTAAACATCGTTCTATTACAAACACTGAGGCAAATCTTGGCCCAAAATGTCAGACCACGAGTAAATACGGTTGTGCGTACTGTCAGTCCAATCAGCCAGGAAATGAGTGTCGCTCGCTCGCTCGCTTACTCGGTCCCCCTCCTAAAACACACACACACACACACACACACACACACACACACACACACACACACACACACACACACAGTTAACACATACGACTATATTAAAACACAGCGGCGAAGTTGATAACTCCCTCCTGTCAAACTAATTGTTGTTCCTTGTGCTTTCCCCACTTCATATGAGTACCGGTATTGATTTGTTAAAACGGACAATGTAGATTTCTTTTTTTTTTCCCCCTTGTCAGTCTGCCCCATGTGTGTCCACAATTTAATGTACTTCATACAGACGGTTCCATGGATAATTAGTCGGCTATGCATACGTACACAACCGGAATTCAGAACAACGTTACCTACCAAAAGAATACCGCATATATACTGCAGAGGTATAGCCATACCTAGAGCACTACAAAACATGACTTTTCCTCGACAGAATTTTTTTAAATGTGGCGACTTTGACTACACTGCAAATGTACTAAAGTGCTATTCAGATCATTATTTGATCGGCACAATCCATGATCAACTGTGTGCCCTCCGCAGTGTAGAGATACCCACCGTTCTTGCCTGAACGCAGTGTTACGTCTGCATTGCAGGTAATGAGCTGCCAAAAAGCAACGGGATGTAAACACCCCAACACAATCTAATAAACTACGGGCCGTCAAACACACCACCTAGGTCTGGCAGACTTAGATACGAAACTCTAGAAGTGAAGGTATTGCTTTAGTCCGTCTCAGAATTGCAAACACCCAAATAACTCATAAATTTCTTCTACGACAAGAACAACCCCTGCAGTGTGTCTGTGAACGAACGTTAACAGTACGCCACATACTCGAAGACTGACATCACAGTTCTTTTGTAACTGTACAAACGGACATACACTTACCAGAACCTAGCGGGTGAAGTAACAGCATTAAGCTGTGTTCTACTTTCACCTCTAATAAATAGATATTACAACAACATACAAAGACAATGCGGTTATACACAATAGAGCCAAAGAAACTGCCTAATAATTGTTGTAGGGCTCCCGCTTGCTTGCAGAAGTGCCGCAACATGTGCCATGGACTCGACTGATGTCTCAAGTAGCGCTGGAGGGAAATCACCATGAAACCTGCAAGGCTGTCCTTAAATCCTTAAGGGTACGAGGGGGATGCAGTTCTCTTCTGAACAACGTTGCAAGGCATCCCACATACGCTCCACAATGTTCATATGTGGTGAGTCTGGTGGCCAGCGGTAGTGTTTAAACTCAGGAGAGAGTTCCTGGAGCCACTCCGCAGCAATTCTGGACATTTCCTGCTGGAATTGCCCACGTCCGTCGGAATTCACAGTGGACATGAATGGATGCAGGTGATCAGACAGGATATTTACGTACGTGTCACCTGTCAGAGTCGTATCTAGACGTATCAGGGGTCCCACATCACTCCAACTGCACATGCTGCACACCATTACAGAGCCTCCATCAGCTTGAACAGTCATCTGCTGACGACATGCAGGGTCCATAGATTCATGAGGATGTCTCCATGCCAGTACACATCCATCCGCTCGATAGAATTTGAAATCAGACTCGTCCGACCAGGCAACATGTTTCCAGTCATCAACAGTCCAATGTAAGTGTTGACGGGCCCAGGCGAGGTGTAAAGCTCTGTGCCGTGCAGTCATCAGTGGTACACGAGTGGGCCTTGGGCTCCGAATACCTATATCGATGACGTTTCGTTGAATGGTTCTCGGGCCGACACTTCTTGACGGCTCAGCATTGAAATCTGTAGCAATTTGTGGAAGTTTCGCACTTCTGTCACGTTGAACGATTCTCTTCAGTTGTCGTTCGTCCCGTTCTTGCAGGATCTCTTTCCAGCCGCAGCGATGTCGGAGATTCGGTGTTTTACCGGATTCCTGATACTTACGGTACACTCGTGAAATGATTGTACGGGAAAATCCCCACCTCATTACTACTTAGGAGATGATTATGTCCCATCGCTCGTGCGCCAACAACACCGGGTTCACAGTCAAATCTTGATAATCCGCCATTGTAGCAGCAGTAACCGATCTAACAACTGCGACACTCACTTTACCTGTATAGGCGTTGCCAACCGCACCGTCGTATTCTGCTTGTTTACATATTTCTGTATTTGAATACGCATGCCGATACCAGTTTCTTCGGCGCTTCCGTGTATGTTGACTCATGGGCCGGAAATGGGAGGGCGGGCCTGTCACCGTTCATTCCGTTCTTGGCACCTAATTACACCATGGACTACTAAACATCGTTCTCTGAACATAAGATAAAAACTACATGTATTAGGCTGCCATTTCAACTTTTACACGCTCACCTTTTATTTTTGACTGTGCACTTTTAATAAGCTATTTAACCATACATGCATGTAATACAAAACACGTGGGACTTCGTACCCAGTACATTATAATTTCATTATTGTTGAGCAGAGATAGGAGAGACACTCGTACCTAGATCGTGCGACGTCAAGAGGATTCAGGTACTAGTAACAACGTAGTCCCTGCATATTTACTATCATCATCTTGTCTCTGTTACTGCTACATCGATGAAGGTTTCTATGCGAACGGAACTTAGTTCTAACCTTTAAACTTTCCTTCAACTATGCGTAACAGTGCGAGTTACAGTTTGTAACCTGCCTGCGGCGTTCATCATTAGGTATGGTTTTATTGGTACGGCAAGCTAACGGCACGAGTGCACTAGTAGTAATGTGACCTGACGAATATGCTAGGCACAACCACGTTCTGAATCTGAAAACCAAATAACCATTAATTTCTTTTTGTAAAAGCAGGGTAGAGATTATCGTACAGGATAATTAACTCATTAATTACACAACGGGGATGTTGGTACTTGTGTCGCATTCTGCCACTGACATTGCCCACATTCAGTGAAAACCTAGCGACACAGTAATTATCGTAGTTGTAGTCGAACTAACCAGGAATGACGTGTAAAAACAAAATTCTGCCAGGAGCTCTCTTAATGCAAAATTAAGAGAACGTTTTCATTGAATTATGAAATGAAACAAAATTGGAGTGGTATTACTGAGTGTTTCATACCGTGTCCTAACAAGCTCCTGGCCAGTCTTCCTCTGAGAAGCAGCCAACTGTGATTTTGACACCAGTTACTACTTTATGGTTTCATGTAGAAATTGGCTGGAATCCCTATGTAAAAGTTCTGAACTTCGTTGCACAGTTTTCTCTTCTCTTCTCCTCCCTCCCCTCCCCTCGCCTCTCTTCTCTACACGCCATCATGAAAGCAATGTGTCGAGTGCAAAAGCAGTATTGCCACAGATTAAGTTGTTAACGACTTTTAATAGATACCAGCCGTAAAATGATTCCCTTTATTCAAATGGCTCTAAGCACTATGGGACTTAACATCTGATGTCATCAGTCCCCTAGACTTAAAACTACTGAAACCTAATTAACCTAAAGATCCGGTCATTGTGGCCGAGCGGTTCTAGGCGCTTCAGTCCGGAAATCCTCGGGCATGGATGTGTGTGATGTCCTTAGGTCAGTTAGGTTCAAGTAGTTCTAAGTTCTAGGGGACTGATGACCATTTCCTGTATTCAGCACAAAACATCTCTGTACGTAAAAGTTGAGCCGGAGCAGCCGAACTGTAAAAGTGGGTTGTGTACATAAATCCGTATAGAGCACACAATACTGGATAACGTAGTGTAGGACGGAGTAACGCTGTATACAGCATACCGCACACCCCACTTACATCGTAACTATGCTTACATTCGGCAAAGATAACTCGTTGATTGAGGACGAAGAGTTAATGCTGCACATGGAGTTTTGGTTAATACCAAAGGAGTAAAACGCCAAACGTCATTTTTCAGCATAATTCACGATCATACTAAGTCATCACTTTAGTTAGAATGCACAGTTTAGAGTACAATAAAGCATGGTGAAACCAGATCGCAATGCTTTCGGTTTAAGAAATATTTTTTCATATTTTCAAGACCATAGTCGCAATAATTTCAATTGACAATTATTGCCAGTCTTGTACTTGGGCTTGACTTAAGACTACGCATACCATACGCACCTGCTTATTGCTTTGTAATCGTGCTGCTATTCTATTGTTCTCCTTTCTCTTCTTAAAGGACTCAAAAGTACTTGCTGTAAAAACTGGAATTCTCGTTTCGATTTTCTATTTGCTTGCAGTTCGAATTTAAATTCTTGTTTCCCGTTACCAGGAATTGTCAGTAATCAAGCAAAAAATACACAGTTCTTTAACATGAGAATGTAGGCTAGCTTCGCACACCCCTTCACCGGCAACTGTAGTCGTATTGGAGACAATAGTGGTAAAGTGGCTGAGAACTATGGAATAAGGCAGCCTCAAATGTGTCCTTACTGCTTTGAGATAAAACAATCCCTTCACAATGTGCCGCAATATGTTAAGATTCAAAAGCACCTACAAAGAGCAATTCAGAACACTGGCATGTTTATTTCTGCCACGGTTTTGTCGCTAACCAACTTACGTGCAGTTGCGTGCACACACTGCCATGAAATCTCCAACCCCTATTTCAAACTTGGCGAAGGGTTCTAGATCATCTTCCTTGACTAGATTTCCGGTAACTGCCATCTCTTCCACAAAGGATAAGGAGCTTCAAGGTGACAGCGAATTGTTGAGGTCATTTCTAAACGAGAGTGTGCAGAAGTTAGTCTGTTGTTGCGAAATACCACAATGGCGCAGGAATTTGCTAACGTATCTTAATACTGTGGTTTTAGTGTGGATAAAATAAGGAAGTATTTCATTATGTTAGCTTCCTCAGTGTTGTTCTGTTAAACTCCTCCCAACTTCATATCACTGGATTGGAGATGGACATGTCCAGAGAGAAGGTTCTGGCTTTACATTTTTGTTCCACACTCAAACAACTGAACGTTACTTGAACGATGTGACTATTAGTTTCCTTGCCTTGTGTTCTGATCGCTAGAAACCCTACTGCTTTGGTCTGTGAGCTTATCTAGTCACCAGCATCCGTAAATCCCTGGAGCATGTACCTTATCCTCCTAGTGAAACAGGGTTTTCGAAGTTTCGTTAATGCTAAGTTCAATCCATTAAGTCCAAGAAAAGATGTTTTAAGTTCATAATTTTAAGCAGTGTGTTTTAGACCACAGTTAGTGGCTTCGTGTATGGTGTAGTTACCTTGTCTTCGACTCATACGGAAGGGAGCGGGGACAAAGAGAACAAAATCAACATTATCTGTAATTTTATTCGACGGATAGTTCAATTTTTTAAAGACTGTCAGCTTATCTCAAATATCAAACTTAGTATTCACCTCACTCAAGGAACTTACATAAATTGAAAAGGTACTCTTCCAGCTGGAGCACTCGTATTGTTTGCTGTGCTATATTGAACTAAGCTCGGAAAACAAAAAACTGTCATGTGCAATTAGAGATAAGGAAACGAAAGTGGCCTCTGTGAATTGATATTGCAACTATCACAGCGGTAATTACACTCCATTAAAATCTGTAGTAATCTTCTCAAAAACAGCCGCGTTGAAGTTTCTTGCATATTGAAAGAGACTGTCTCAATACGCGTTCATTTCTGAGTGCGGGTATATTTTTTTGTAGATTCGAAGACATTAATGCTTCATTAATATATACTTCTATACTACTATTTAAGACAGAACGTTGTTAAACGTTACCAAAAATCTCGATAAATTGTTCACAGATTTACTTGAAGTTATTACTGTACTCCAATAATTATCAGATGAACATAGTTTAAATATATTTTTAAACAATATAGAGATTTTATGTTCAAACAGACTGAGAGAAAGAAAATGCTCTGCCGTGAAAACGTGCTGTTTGGTTTCCTTCCTCGCACTCCGTTTTCACAGTCTTAAAGCTTATTGGCTTACGATTACAATACTACTACGCAATTTGAATCGTCCAAAGCTTTGAAATCCTATCCGTCTGCGAAATACCGTCAATGAAGCTACTATCGTCACACAGCCAGCAGCAGGTCGGCCCAACCTTTTCACCCATTCATTTTAAGACTTCAGTTCCAATCAAGGATTCGTTGACAATAACAATAAAAAGGCTCAAGACCAGTGAGATGGGGAGGAAGAGGAGACTTACAGAGCGAGAGGAACAGATTACAACGTATATCCGCTTTCCATACATATTTAGCAATTGGCGAAGCATTGTAGGGTTCATTAGCATTTGATGGAAGACAGATATAAACGCGGTTACCAGTATCTGTATCTTAACTATTTGCAAGCGTGCTGCTATGTTGTATGCCATACCATGTTGTGAAATTCGAGAGAACTCTTTGAAAGCCGTGTTTTTCCCTTCACCAGCTTTCTGGGAAGGTGTGGCGATACTGCAGGCAGATGGCTGCCAATGGTAGGAAAGCTAGTGCGCTCTCTCTTTCTCTCTCTCTCTCTCTCTCTCTCTCTCTCTCTCTCTTAAGCGAGTGATCAAGTGATGTTTTTCAAACGACCTGCGTTTCTTCCGTGGAGTGTTCGCTTTTAAATTCCACAAGTTACGGATTTTGCTAATGACATCGTTCTTCTGCCAGAAACATCACGGTTTACAACTAATGACTCCCAGGCGGGATGGAATGGCAAGTTCTAAAAGGGTAAAAGTAAATAGGGATAAAAAGCACTGTGCATAAAAAGTGGAAATGTGTTTACTCAAACTACAGTCAAACTGAAAGTACTGTAAAGGTCGACCGATTTACATTTCTTGGCATTCTCATTTGCAATAACGGGGATGTAGATGCAGACATCACTAGCAGAACTGGGAGTTTCCGCAGCCTTACAACAGACGTTAGACACATGGCAATTAGACGCTCAAAGTATGTCCATAAAGCTTTGGTGGTACACCTCTATCATCTTCCCGATGGCCATATATAGGCATGTGAAACCTGGAAAATGTCATAAAAATCAGCACACTAGCTCATTGTTTCTCGGCAACAATGTTTGAGGCGAATTTTGAAGGAGAGTTACCGCGATCATATCTCAAATGATGTGCTGAGAAATGGTTTACGTAGCCTGCATAAAATAGTTGCTTGAATAAGACAAGCTTGTGTGGCATGTTTTCCACATGAAAGAGGGAAGAAACACGGAATTAGCAGTGTAGTGGAAACAGACGAATGGATACAGAAGCAGACCTCGTGCCACATGGAAAGGAACTTTCACAAAGGACCTTAAATAAATGAACTGGGAGGAAGCGGAACACCTATTAGCTGATAGCTCGAAGAAACTGGTTCCCGATGTGCTAACTAACATCGGAGAAAGTATGTCTAAATATAGAAAAACAATTAAGACTGTTTAATGCAAACAAAACTCCAGACTTCGATGGTATTGAATAGATTTTACATTGAACACACTACGGAATTACCCGCTTTCCTACCACATTTCCGTCGAGGATTTACTGCCCAGAGGACAGTCCCGCGTTACAGGAAAAACGCAGGTCACTCCTGTTTACAAAAGGCATAAAAGTCAGATGCACAGAAGTATGGACAAGTATCCTGTTAAAGGATCCTAGAGAATAATATTAGGTCAAAAATGGCGTTCCTGGAACAGATAACGTTCTGTCAGAGAATGAGCCTGGATTCAGTAGCAAACACTCTTGTGGAACAAAGCTTGCTCTATTCATACACAACTTCTATATAGTAGACGCAGGTCAAAGAACAGATTTTCATTTACTAGGTTCCGAAAGCGGCACACGCAGAGCACCATATCGTTGACAAGCAACAGAGGTACAATACACGAAAGTGTGAAGTTGGCTCGAGGATCATTTGATAAACGGAACCTAGTGCGTTTCAGTGGACGGCGAATGATCCACAGAAACGAAACAAACATGTAATCTGCCATGAGAAAGCGTCATAAAACCTCCAATGTTCTCAGTATAAACGACTTACCAGACAGGATCAACAGCACTGTAAGATAGTTCATTGACGATGTTGGTACCTACAGGAAAGTATAGTCGTTTAATGAATGTAAACAAATGGAGAAAGACTTAGACAAAAATTTTCATTTAGTCCAATTAGTTGAAGCTGTCTTTAAATGTGGATGCATTTTAGATTATGCCTGCATCAAAGACAAACCGATGGAATCTGACTAAAATATGCGTGGGGAACATATCACATCGTAGAAGTGTTTAGGGATAATTTTGAGAAGTGATACGAAATGAGATGATAACCGAAAGTGTTAGGGAAGGCGAATGGAAGGGTTATGATGAAAATAAAATACGATGCATCTTCGAAGAAATGCCATAAGACGCTAGTGTGACCAATCTCAGAGCATGGTCTTCCAGACACCTACCATTCAACTTTCTTGCTTCATTAAGTGATTTAATTAAGGTAACAATCTTCAGGCTACAGTGGCGATACAAAGCATTGTACTAATATTAATGCGCACTTTCGTTAATCTAGGCATGTGCTGTGGTCGTCCTAATATTAAGGAATATTTACATAGACTTTTTCTTCGTCTCTGATAAAGAATTTTAAATAATCACTCGCTTTTGAACAAACTAATTTTGGGTGTTAAACCGCGTCATTATGCAACACTAAAGCCACTAAACTGCCAACATTTCCACAGACTTGCTGCAGTTCTCTCCAGTGAAGGGAGACCACAGCAAGTCGTTCGAAACGTCGGCAGTTTAGTTGCTCTAGCATTTTATAATGACGCTGCCCGTGAAAACTAACGGACTTGAATAACGTATTTTGTTCATATGAGTTGCTGCCTTGTTGTGGTGTGTTCAGTTGCCTCCAATGCTACGGTTTCTTGAATGTTACTAACCAGTGTTTGTAAACTTATCACGGACACGTCAAATACATCACAATCAACTCGATTGTGCAGTAGAAGCAATATGGCGGTTAAAACAAGCCTTATTTCGATCAGCTAATGGCTTTTCGATCCTGATGTTAGCAGACGTTTTCATTGTCCTCTCCTCATCTTACTTGTCGCAACTTTGATGTTAGTTGATCAAAATTATTACAATAAGATACACAATTTCACGTCAACATGAAAATATAATAATTACTTTAAAGTTTTACTAAGATACTGCTATTGGAATCCAGATTCATACATATTCTTAATTGTTACGCATTTTATGTTTTAACAATATTCAGTTGAAGTTGAACTGAGAGTTTCGGAATCGGTAATTTCGTTTAACAGCCAATGCGGCTTCAAATTGTTAAATGCTACAGCATTGTTCAGTTGTTTGTTGCAGGCGTGACGAAAATCCGAACTAATTCAGAGACCTGCTGTGAGGATGGCCAAAGGTCGGTACAGGCCATCAGAAATTGTAATAGAAATGCTCAGCTGCGCGGAATTAGCCGCGCGGTCTAGGGCGCTGCAGTCATGTACTGTGCGGCTGGTCCCGGCGGAGGTTCGAGTTCGAGTCCTCCCGTGTGTGTGTGTGTGTGTGTGTGTGTGTGTGTGTGTGTGTGTGTGTGTGTGTCCTTAGGATAATTTAGGTTAAGTAGTGTGTAAGTTTAGGGACTGATGACTATGCACAGGTAATTTAAATGGAAATCTCTGTAAGAATGACAATGTAGTTCTCTGGAAATACTGTTGATGCATTTAGAGTACTTAGCGACCATTATGATCGATAGCTCCATCGAATATCTTTCGTAGAGATAAGGCGAGAGAGATACTTTCACGTAAAGAAATATATTTGCAGCCAACATTAAGTTACCCATTTTACTGCGTGTTGAGCTCAGTAGATATGCATTATTATTTTAAGAAATATAGTAACCAGCCAGTTTTTCGTGTTTTTTGTGCCAATAAAAATTGCTGGCTTTCACTCATCTTCAGCTGAGGTAAAACAATCTTCAGTTATTTCAGAGTTAATAACATAAGACTGAAATTTGGATGGCGCAGCCGCCTTCCTATTTTGCTTATTATTCCAATTTTCGCCTTTATAATCGTAGACAATAAATGTTCACAACTTGCACTTCTTTGTGCAACAGACAAGTCAGTGTTGCTACCACGATTATAAAAGCGAAAATTGCAACAAGAAGCAGAACAGAACAGCATCTTAAACACCCAGATTTCAGTCGATGTTCTCAACGACGTGCTAACTAAAAATTTAATTTGTGAGAAAGCGTACAGCGAAGTAATGCTTCAATTTTTTGTTCTCAACATCGGTTGAGGTATTCCATGTCGTACATGTTACTCGGTTGACTTTCCCGCTTTGCTGATGACAGATGCAACAAACTGCCGCTAGAGGGCTCCGTATTTCAGCGTGTAACGTGGCTGTATGTAACGTAACGATGCAGCTACGTAAGAAACAGCGAGCGGTAATAGCTCCTCACCGCAGAAAACGTGCCTCCAATTGAAATTTATAGAAGAACGAAAGCTGTGTTCGGTGATCACTGATTTCGATAGTGTGTGCGAAGTTGGGTTGTTGTTGCCCGCAGTGAGGGAAACGGTGGTCGTAAGCTCAACTCGGCCACATCCGATTTTCTTCAGTTTCTGAAACAGAAAGAACTTATTCCAGGACTTCACTTCGATATTTACGAAGTGGTGCATGCAGAGATCAGGATGTGTCTCCTTAAAGTAAGTTAAACATACTACAGTGGCGTTCTTGACCTAGTAGATAGTGTCGGAAGTTCCATGCGGCTTTTCGCGGATGATGCTGTAGTATACAGAGAAGTTGCAGCATTAGAAAATTGTAGTGAAATGCAGGAAGATCTGCAGCGGATAGGCACTTGGTGCAGGGAGTGGCAACTGTCCTTTAACATAGACAAATGTAACGTATTGCGAATATATAGAAAGGATCCTTTATTGTATGATTATATGATAGCGGAACAAACACTGGTAGCGGTTACTTCTGTAAAATATCTGGGAGTATGCGTGCGGAACGATTTGAAGTGGAATGATCATATAAAATTAATTGTTGGTAAGGCAGGTACCAGGTTGAGATTCATTGGGAGAGTGCTTAGAAAATGTAGTCCATCAACAAAGGAGGTGGCTTACAAAACACTCGTTCGACCTATACTTGAGTATTGCTCATCAGTGTGGGATCCGTACCAGATCGGGTTGACGGAGGAGATAGAGAAGATCCAAAGAAGAGCGGCGCGTTTCGTCACAGGGTTATTTGGTAACCGTGATAGCGTTACGGAGATGTTTAATAAACTCAAGTGGCAGACTCTGCAAGAGAGGCGCTCTGCATCGCGGTGTAGATTGCTCGCCAGGTTTCGAGAGGGTGCGTTCCTGGATGAGGTATCGAATATATTGCTTCCCCCTACTTATACCTCCCGAGGAGATCACGAATGTAAAATTAGAGAGATTAGAGCGCGCACGGAGGCTTTCAGACATTCGTTCTTCCCGCGAACCATACGCGACTGGAACAGGAAAGGGAGGTAATGACAGTGGCACGTAAAGTGCCCTCCGCCACACACCGTTGGGTGGCTTGCGGAGTATAAATGTAGATGTAGATAACAAATTGGTCTTTCATTGGCAGTAATGTGTTCGTCACGAGAGTGACTATGTTGAGAAATATATATGCAGATCGAAGAACAAAGATGTCGAATACTAATGAAATCTTTCACATAACCCCACAGAAAGAAATCGCATGGGGTTAAGTCGGGAGAGCGTGGAGGCCGTGACATGAATTGCTGATCATGATCTCCACCACGACCGATCCATCGGTTTTCCAATCTCCTGTTTAAGAAATACCGAACATCATGATGGAAGTGCGGTGGAGCACCATCCTGTTGAAAGATGAAGTCGGCGCTGTCGGTCTCCAGTTTTGGCATGAGCCAATTTTCCAGCATGTCCAGATACACGTGTCCAGTAACCTTTTTTTTTCGCAGAAGAAAAAGGGGCCGTAAACTTTAAACCGTGAGATTGCATAAAACACGTTAACTTTTGGTGAATTGCGAATTTGCTGCATGAATGCGTGAGGATTCACTACCGCCCAGATTCGCACATTGTGTCTGTTCACTTCACCATTGAGAAAAAATGTTGCTTCATCACTGAAAACAAGTTTCGCACTGAACGCAAGCTCTTCCATGAGCTGTTGCAACCGCGCCGAAAATTCAAAGCGTTTGACTTTGTCATCGGGTGTCAGGGCTTGTAGCAATTGTAAACGGTAAGGCTTCTGCTTTAGCCTTTTCCGTAAGATTTTCCAAACCGTCGGCTGTGGTACATTTAGCTCCCTGCTTGATTTATTCGTCGACTTCCGCGGGCTACGTGTGAAACTTGTCCGCACGCGTTCAACCGTTTCTTCGCTCACTGCAGGCCGACCCGTTGATTTCCCCTTTCAGAGGCATCCAGAAGCTTTAAACTGCGCATACCATCGCCGAATGGAGTTAGCAGTTGGTGGATCTTTGTTGAACTTCGTCCTGAAGTGTCGTTGCACTGTTACGACTGACTGATGTGAGTGCATTTCAAGCACGTACGCTTTCTCGGCTCCTGTCGCCATTTTGTCTCACTGCGCTCTCGAGCGCTCTGGCGGCAGAAACCTGAAGTGCAGCTTCAGCCGAACAAAACTTTGTTTTTCTACGTATCTGTAGTGTGTCGTGACCATATGTCAATGAATGGAGCTACAGTGAATTTATGAAATCGCTTCAATCATTTGTAATAGCCCTGTAGTTCTAAGTTCTAGGGGACTGATGACCACAGATGTTAAGTCCCATAGTGCTCAGAGCCATTTGAACCATTTGAACTTCAATTTCTCTACATTTAAGGCAAGCTGTCATTCATCACATCAATTAGGAATTTTGTCTGTCGTCTTGTATCTTCCAACAGTCGCTCAACGACTACAACACACTGTACACCACAGCATCATCAGCAAACAACTGCAGGTTGCTACCCATCCTGTCAGCCAAATCATTTTTGTATGTAGAGAATAATCGTAATCTTGCCACTTGGTGCACTCCTGACAATATCCTTGTCTCTGAAGATTTGCCGACGGGGACAGTATACTGGGTTTTGTTACTTAGGAAGTCTTAGAGCTACTCACATATATTAATCTATTCCATATGCTCATACCTTCAACAGCCTGCAATGGGGTACCACGTCAAACGCTTTACTGAAATCAACAAAAGGTACTGTAAATCAACCATTACACTGAGAAAATGTATCCTTAATATATAAACTAAAATTCAAAGTACATCATACAAAAAGAGATCGACCATGAAGCATAGCATGAATTAGATTGATTTGCCTGGTATTTTAATCTCACCACTACATGTAGTAGTGAGCCCAATATTAACTCAAATTTCTCATGAAAATGTCTTCAGAGTTGGTGGTGCTTCTGTCGATGGACGAGAAATTGCTTGCTTGCTTACTTTTCAAAAATAACTGAAATTAAAGGCGGCGCAGCATAATAGTAACCATGCAATGGACGCTACATTGCCATGGGGCCTACACACTACATTACTACTGCTATTATTTTTATTATTATTACTAGCGAACCCCTTAATACTTAATAGCTGCTAAATACGTGTAAAAATTGGATATACGTCCTAATCTCCTTCGTCCACCCCCATTTGTCCATATTCTTCTCCCCGTCTTCACCCCCCCCCTCCCAATCTCTCTCTCTCTCTCTCTCTCTCTCTCTCTCTCTCTCTCTCTCTCTCTCTCTCTCTCTCTCTCACACACACACACACACACACACACACACACACACACACACACACACACACACACACACACACACGTTTAAGATTTTTTTTTATTGTTATTGCCAACGAAACCTTGGTCGAGAATTGAAGTCGAGCAAAATGAATCGGAGAGTCTGTTGGCATCATTGGTATACAGGATATGAGAGACCTTGCCTGCTGCTGCACCCTCTGAGGATAGTAGTTTTACCGACAATAGTTCTTACAGTTGTAATTAGCCAACAGATAGGACTTGAAACTTCCGGACGATTCGGATTCGATAGTAGTATTCTAATCATAAGCCGACAAGCCATAAAGATTATTTTCCTGCTTCCTGTGAAAACAGACTCTGAAGAAGAAAACAAATCAGCAAGTAGTTCCTGTTTAAAATTGTATACGTATAAGGAGAGCGAATAATATGGGAGAAACAGTTTGTCCAGTAGTCTGTCATGCTATCGCAGTTAAAACACTGCGAGAAAGAAACGGAAGCCGCACATTTTCATGTCACAACATTTTCTTTCTTGTGGTAGGTTTTAACGGAAAAGTGGCAGATCGTTGTCTGAAAAAATATAAAGCCCATATTCGTGTGAACGCTTATTATCGAATTTTGTAAAAATTCGAAAGTTATTGGCCGATTAAGTTAAGGGATTTTTGGTAACAACGTGAAACAACTTGGCTTTACATAGTAGTATAGGGAGTGGCAGTATTCATAATCGAAGCATTGGCAGCCTGAAGTCTTCAAATTACTGCCAGTTCAGTAGAAGTGACTCCAGCAATCACGAGATTTACAAACTAAGCATAACTTGGTTAATTTTAAATGGCGATGGAGATAATGGGCGAGGAGATTGGTCCTAGGGAGAGAAGAGGCGCAAAAGAAGCAGGTTTGCTAATACGCGTGTGTCGTCAATATGGTAGTTCATTTTCTTTTCTGAGTAGTATTTCAAGGTGATATTCACAATGCACTGAGATAGGCTTCATTCTGTAAGAACTATTCTAACAAATAAGTAGTTCCTGTTGTCTCACTGATTAGATAACTCGCTGTTTAACAAACCGTCTATGGAAATGAAATCAGTTACCTTAAGTATTTACAAAACAGGAATTCAAAAAAGTTGTTTCTTGTTCTGTAGTTGCGTGCTAATGTTGGTGGGGAAAACTGGGATGCTAGCTAATATTTCATTGCAATCAATGGTCCCCAACCTTTCCGAGACCATTACCTCTGAGTTCAGGGTACTGGACGAGAAAGCTTCCCATAATGTCAGTAGAGAAACGCTATGGAGTACCATGGCTCAACGAGGTTACTCATCTGACCTCATAAATACAGTTAAGAGTCAATACACACACACAAATTGTTACAGGTATGGGAAATACAACAAAAAAGCCAATGAACACGAAAAAACGAATAAAAGGAAAAAAGTTGCAGCAAATAGTGACAAATGACAACCTAAAAGTGCCCTGAAATGCAATCTCTTTCGTTTTGTCTACCGACAGACAACCAGTAAAATCTAAAACAGTCTCGAATAATAAAATCTTGGCGCAAGTAAAACATTTTAAATACCTAGGATGCGACATCACTTTGCAATATAACCATGACCTGGACTTAAAAGTAAATAAATTTACTTCCATATGTGTAACCCCAGCCTAAAAAGTTAGCAGAATAGAGCCAGGAAAGAAACCCAGCTGAAGTTTCATAAAACGGTAGCAGGACCAAACCTTTCTTACGCAAGTGAACCATGGGCGAAAACAAGCTCAAGAAATGAGATTTCTAAGCAGAGTGGAAGGCCGTACAGGGGAAGACCCGTAAAGATAAGAGGAAAGATACAGGAATATATAACCGAACGAGAAAATAAAGGAAAATCGGAGAAAATAGAAGGAAAATGTAGAACGTACGGGTGGAGAACGGTTCCCGGTTAATGACCTAAGTTGTAAATGCACTGGAAGAAGAAATGCAGAAAGAGGATGCAAGATATGGATACTGTAGTAAGCAATTTGCCTAATACAAGGAGGACTCTTATAACACCTTCCAATCCGTAACTTTCGGTACATTGACCGAGCGCAGTTGGAGGTCCATTGTGTTACGTAGGGAGCTGCGGCTTGACTGTTAGCGGTGAGCGGCTGGAGGGAAAGGGCGGAGTGTGGGGGACCACGGCAGCGGCCGCAGCAGGCGTGGGGAAACGTGGGGCACGTCCGGCGAGCCGCCTCTGACTCAGTGCGCGGGGAAACCCGCTGCTGCGTCAATACGTACGCCCGTGCCTGGCACAACATTGTTAGCGGCTCCGCTAGCAGCGTCAAAGCGCTCAGTTTGCACGGTCGACCGCCGTTGATTACGGCTGCCCTGTCCACTGGAAGGTTCATTATCTTAGGGGTGTGCACTTACAACTTAATCACGTACCGTTGGGAAACAGTTACTCCCCGTATGCTCTGTGCACTGGCGCTGGGAACACTCAAGTTCTTAGTGATCAATAAACGTTTTTTCTTTTATACCTCTACGCCATAAATTCTGATCAACTAGCCGAGATATTGGCCTTGTGGGACCATCTTACAGTATTTGTCCTTGGTTCGCCTCAGCCTTCGTAGTCTTCTACGAACAGTGCCAATTTGAAAACATCCTTTCGGGTGTTAGGACACACACAATTATGAAACACTGAAAAACTAGCACCCAACGCTCCAACCGTCGTCGCAGCTACTCTCTCAAAATCGACTGAACTGGTAAACTGCTGTTCACCCTGGAGAACATCGCCGCAAAAGAGGTAGAAATGTCTGTTATGTAATACACACATCAAAAAAAGTTTTGCATCACCTCGGTTCCGAGAGTTCCGGAACCTGTACAGAAAATAGGAACAAAGATCAAGATAAACATCATTTCCACCCATTTCATTGCTCATAAAAACCACACATAGCATGTTGTACCACCATACAGCGAAATGCCTGTACCCGACGTGGCACTCTATCCACAAGTTCATCAAGACACTGTTGATCCAGATTGTCCCACTCCTCAACGGCGATTGGGCGTAGATCCCTCAGAGTGCTTGGTGGATAACGTCCTCCATAAAGAGCCCTTTTCAGTCTATTCCAGGCATGTTCGATGGGGTTCATGTCTGGAGAACTTGCTGGCCACTCTAGTCGAGCGATGTCGTTATCCTGAAGGAAGTCATTCACAAGATGTGCACGATTGGGGGGGGGGGGGGGCGCGAATTGTCGTCCATGAAGACGAATGCCTCGCCAATATACTGCTGATATGGTTGCACTATCTGTCGGAGGATGGCATTCATGTATCGTACAGCCGTTACTGCGCCTTCCATGACCACCAGCGGCGTACGTCGGCCCCATATAACGCCACCCCTAAACAGCAGGGACCTCCACCTTGTTGCACTCGCTGGACAGTATGTCTAACTCGTTCAGCCTGACCGGGTTGCCTCTAAACACGTCTCCGACGATTGCCTGGTTGAAGGCATATGCGACACTCATCGGTGAAGAGAACGTGATGCCAATCCTGAGCGATCCATTTGGCATGTTGGCCCATCTGTACCGTGCTGCATGGTGTCGTGGTTGTAAACGTGGACCTCGCTGTGGACGTCGGGAATGAAGTTGCTCATAATGCAGCGTATTGCGCACAGTTTGAGTCGTAACACGTCCTGTGGCTCCACGAAAAGCATTATTCAACATGGTAGCGTTGCTGTCAGGTTTCGTCCGGGCCATAATCCGTAAGTAGCGGTCATTCACTGCAGTAGCAGCCCTTGGACGACCTGAGCGAGGCATGTCATCGACAGTTCTTGTCTCTGTATCTCCTCCATGTCCGAACAACATCGCTTTGGTTCATTCTGAGACGCCTGGACACTTCCTTGTTGAGAGCCCTTCCTGGCACAAAGTAACAATGCGGACGCGATTGAACCCCGGTATTGACCGTCTAGGCATGGTTGAAATACAGACAACACGAGTCGTTGTACTTCCTTTCTGGTACAATGACTGGAACTGATCGGCTGTCTGACCCCCCCTCCCCCATGCGTTAAATAGGCGCTGTTCATGCATGGTTGTTTACATCTTTGGGCGGGCTTAATGACATCTCTGAACAGTCAAAGGGACTGTGTCTGTGATACAATATCCACAATCAACGTCTATCTTCCCGAGTTCTGGGAACTGGGGTGATGCAAAACTTTTTATGAGTATAGTTCCGGCGATTCATCGTTACGCGGCCGAAAACCTAAAATAATTTTATACACGCTTGACAGGCATGTTTGATCTTAACAAGGCACGTCACGTCGGTCTGTTATCAATGGTTGAGCAGACACTTGAGGGAAGTCTTCAGACGTGAACAACAGGCTTCTTTAGTTTAGGTATTGAATATTATCTCGACATATCTAAACAGTTGAAAATATTATTTCAATCTCAGCTGCTGTTACTTTCTTACCTACTTCCTTGGTACGAAGCGCGAACTGCCATTCTAATGGTATAAGTTCGTCTGTACTTAAGGCCCTATATGTTTCCAGAAAAACTTTCTATCTTTAAATTCTTCAGTTAATCCCAATCGAAATAATTCGCCAAGATTAGTGTGTACTTCTATAGGCAGTTGCTTCCTTTCGAAAGTGAGGTAAAGAGTAGTATGAAGAAACATATCCTCCCTGACGTACGACGTGTCACGAACAGTAATGAACACAGCGTAGTTCAGCGAGGACTGCCTAACTCCAGAATACATGATATAATGCTCCCTCGTATAGAATATATGGCATTGATTCTGCGAAGACTGATGCTGAAATAGGCTAGCAAATATTTTTGAACGTGGTGGAAAACTGCCTACACGATGTCTGAACAGATTATTTTCGCACGAATGCGACTGGACCTTTTTAATTTCTCGCAACCTTTATTGTAGGGGCATGTTTCTAGCCTTAACACTAACTTAATGCATGATCGTGAATGACAAGATTTCACGCTATCTAAAGCCAAAGTTATTTAAAATTTAGTTCCCACGATTTACAATCAATTTTATCCATACTGTATCTCGGACGCAACCGTTAATGATTGTTCGTCAAAAGAACAACCAGCTGCAAATACTTAAACAGCTTTATTTTACTGCCGCAGCCGGTTTCGGGTTGTTATGCTCATCCTTAGATGCATAACTGCTCCTGTTACGTATTTTATTTATCAACAGCATGACATCCGGTCCTTCAGCATGTTCCAGTGGACAGAGTTTCGTCTTCCTTTGATCCTCCGAAATTTTCAGGATGATGCGCAAATTGTAGCAGTGCTGACAGCAAACACGCTATAAATAAATTTCCGTCATAATACTCTCGTATCTGACGCTGAAGCAGATATCAAGCATATTATGAACTATTCGCGTTCTACTGTGATTCATTTAGAATGTGTGTCATCTTTGTATTGCTACAATTTCCGCACCGTTCTGAAAAAGTCGAAGGATGAAAGCAAGTAGCACCGCCGTCCACTGGAACGTGCTGGAGAGTCGGGTGTCTGGTTGCTGAGAAATTAATGTAACAGGAAGCGTTAAAGCATCTGTAGATTAGCATAACAATCGGAAGCCAGTTTCGCATTAAGATACAGCTTTCCAAAAAATATTTGTGACTGTTTAAATTCTTTACCAACAAACGAAAACAAGTTTAGATGAAATTACACACACAAATATGTGTCACTGTATACATGTTAACGGCAATAGGGCACGTGTAGATGTCATCTCTTACATTCTACACCGAAATGTGTTGGAGTACATTTATAGTACGTAATACTTAATATATTTTCTTGTTCAGCATCTCTAGAATGGCTGTTCTGTTTTCTCTGCAGTTGTTGGACGTGACCCAGTCTGACACGTAGGCTGCCACTGGACTTCACGTAATGGTAAGTACCTCCACTTTTTATTTAACTAAGACAATTACACTGCCTATCGAAAAATGGGAAGCAACCACAATACATGGTCCGATGTCAATGTAACTTCATACAAATACACTCCGTCGGCGGGTGCGTAAATGGGGTTTTCTCTGACACGTAGAACAGCCACCAGAGTGCACTAATATTGTTACCAGGCCTGATGGGTATACAAGATGTGTACCAAGCACATCGTAACCCCTTCACACATGCCCGCCCCCCCTTCCCCCCCCCCCCCCCCCCCGCCATGCAAGCAGTAATACTGGATTCCCAGCAACATGGTCATCCGCATCACTGGTCAGAAATTAGTAGGAGTCGGACTAGAGAATTTGTGTACCAAGCGTAGGTTGCCGTTAACACACCACCACATACTGCTGCGTTTGGAGTGGTGCCGTGACAGGGAAACATGAACTATTCATGAATGGCGTCCATTTTGTTCAGCGAAGAATCGTGATTCTCTGCTACCTCGAATGACCATCGTCGGATAGATACAACTGGGGTACCAATTCAGACGTAAATTGTGTCCCAGTGACAACATCCAGGATATCAAGGACCAGTTAAAACACGTGTGTATCAGCTTGTCCCAAGAAAGGATAAAACTGCTTCGACAACCCTCCCAACCGGCATCATTGCACACATCCAGGCCAGACGGGTGAATACTTCACTGCGAAGTGGGCTTATGCAGCCTAGTTCTTAATAAACTTGCCTCGATTTTGTAATCACTCAAATAACATGCAACCTGTCAACCCGTGAAATTTTCCTCCTCTTCTGAGTGCTTCATATTTTTTTGTAAACCAGTGTGTGCTAGTCCAAAGAAGTTAGAGCACAGCACAATTAGATGAAAATACAGTTGATTTTTTTTTTAGGTGGTACTTAGGGAAATTTTGGAATTCTGTATTACAGTTCACGTTCACGTTCTTAGCGTCACTCCTACATTTTGTGAAGTATACGTGAAGGTACTACGTCAAGATACTTACAGCTATTTCGTCAAACGATACAGTATGCACCGATAACTGGGTTCCTTCCTTCCTTCGTTGATAAGCACCATAATCTTCGAACAGTTTTCTAGAGTTCCGAAATTTATTGGCAAAGAGCGGCCGCGCTTGGGTGAGGTCCCCCACCACACACACACACACACACACACACACACACACACACACACACACACACACACACACACAGCATAAAACGCACAAAAAGTCCGCGCATCCGTCTTATCTGTCGTATTGAAACTTTGCTTCTCCCCATCCTCCAAATCACCGCTGCAGTTTAATTACTATAGCCCGACACTTCGATAATTGTTAGGTTGCTCAATTGAAGCATTCAATTACCGTACTATCTCCCACCTACCTTTGAAGTCTTCCGCGCATTCTGACTCTGACTTCGTTTTATCTTATTTGACATTAATTACACCTTCGTGCCATTAAGTACGCTGTCTCCGTTTTTCCGCTGTGTATTTCATTCGGAAAACCGCATTTCGCACTATTCTGATTCAAACAATCTTTGTCGCGAGTATCTCGTGTGCGTTCGCATGGTTAATAAGAGAGTAATTCTTATATCTTAAACTGAAAGCTTACATAGTAGACACACAGTCCGCTTAAAAGTTCTTTTTATGGCCTTTACGTACGTCAGTTTTCATGCATGTGAAACGGATACAACCGAAACGCTCCTGGCTGTATGATATGCCGGACGCCTGTAGATATTCCCCAACATTATTATTATTATTATTATTATTATAAAGAGACTCTTAAGTGCGTAGAACCCACTATCTGTAGCTTAACCAGCAGCTTCCTGACTCGATTCTGTGAGTGGACAAATTTCCACTCAGTTGTGATCTGGTTGCCAGACAAATCTTAAGACGGTAATTAGCCTGGCCAAGATAGAGCCTGCTGCTAAAAGTCCAAAACCCACGTTTTACGCTGTACGTGGGTCTTCTCTGAATCTTAAAGTAGCTTAGGCTAGTATTTAGAGATTACCTGTCCTGCACGTGTCATTCATGCGATTCAGTCAAAAGCTACGAGATATTCGTATAGGTGACAGATGACAGTAACTGTAATTGAGATGGCAGCCAGATAAACAGTATGTTGGAGACCTTGGTGTGGTCTCTCATGACGGGAGCAGCGGTGTCGCGTCGCTGTGGCCGGATGTCATCTGATGCGGCGCGCGCAGACAATGCAAATGTCATCGTGTCAACTGGAGCACGCCAAGCCGGCGTCACCGTCTGCCTAAAGTGCCTGTCGCAGGTAGTGGTTTTGCGCTATGCACACGTGTTGCAAACCTGACAACAATTATATGACTGCTGGCAATACTAAAAGGGCCAGGCTTTTCCCCAGTTACCCTAGGATTTTGTTCTGGCGTAGGATGATACTGGATTATCGTAAACTGTACCATCATTATCAGTTAAGATATGTGAACGGCGTTTCAGATTCTGTGTTCAACTGTATCCTCCCCTGAAATAGACTGCTGTCAGTCTGCTCGGAGATACGAAAGTGCGTACAATCTCTCAGTACAATGCCTATTAAAGCACAGGAACGTTCAAATTATCTTTCCGTTTTATGAGAGTTTTTACTTCTTCTGGATACATAACATGTTATCTTCAGCTATGCGTGCTGAGTTTGGCCTAAAACAATTTGAGAATCCAATAGAAGGTAAGTACGTTGATGCTGAGGAAGACCTGCTAGTAGATAATTATGATTTGCCATGGGTTTTGAAACCCCTTCTCATAAGTGCGTATGATGAGAGCTTCGTACAGGCAAGCCAAGAGTCTTAATTATTTTCACTTTCATGTAAGTTTACGAGAATGACCGCCCCTCCATGGAAACTGTTACTTTAACGCAGTAAAGATTGAGCTTTCGGCCATTTTCACGTCCCACTGCTGGACTGCATGACTTGTACCGTTACACTTAAACAGTAAATGTGCCATAAATAGACGCGGTCTTACGGTAGTCAACCACAGTGCCACAGGGGTAAGGGTCAATAAACATGGTACTTAAGGGAATGGGATTGAAATCGCCATTTGGCCACAGTGATTGGTTTCCTGTTATATTTACTAAATCCCAAGGATAAGTGGAATCGAATTTGCGATGAAAACATCTATTATTTATTGTCTTGAAGTTCCCTCTGGCACTCCCTCTTCGCAGTGATGTATTTATTGCACATTGGTTACGGTTACAGTACATCATATTCATTTTATGTTTTTTCTAGAAAATATGTGCGAGGTTTCTCGCTGTACTTCATCGGGACACATACTACTCAACCATGATATTATTACACTTAGCCTTCCGTGGTAGTTACCGGAAATGGGCGGTGACAAACAAAAACCACATCAATTTTTTCGACTGCGTATACATTGTGGAAGTTGGAATAACTTCTGGTTGTTCACACAGCAGCACATTACAATCGGCTTCTAGCTCACAGTTACACACGAGACGACCTATGCGCCTTAACTTCCCGGAGCATTAATATTGTGGTCGACTAATGAGTTCCACTATTCATCGTCCTCTGAGTAGTTCTCTTCTTTGTATACATGTGCTGCATGCGATTCTTACTTGTGAATCTATCCCGCTTATTGTCTGTGTTTATTGCGTGAAGATACCTATGGTTAGAGGAAAGGTATTAAACGTGTCAACTGGCAGAAGAAACTGAAGAAAAATTGTTAGACGTGAGAGTTGTTTCAACGTCTTCGCTGCAGTTGTTATTTACTGTACCAAATCCGAAGCCAGTAGTAAGTAGCTGTTAAAGCTAGTGGCAGACACTGTTGCTGCGTTGCTATGAAGAGTGCTTAGGCCCATTAAGCCATTACGATGAGAAAGTGCGATGCGTCGGTAGCGCCGGAGTCACCCTGGTACACGGGAACAGCGTGGCCGGCCGCACTGGGAACTGTGAACCGGCACTTAGCTCAATAGCTGTGGGGCTCGTTTTTAACTGACGGGTTAGTCATCACTTTCAGGAGTCGTCCATCACGCTGCTTTGAAATGCGGCCGTTTGTGCAAAAACCCAGAAACTGTGAAGGCTGCAGGGAGACACTGGGTAAACTGCGGACTACAGTGTATTCAGTGCTCTACATCTGAGGGACGTGGTATTTCCTTTGGTTGTGCTGTTCTTTGAACAATCAACTGAGGTTATGGCAAGAGTAAAATTAGTAACTTTAGTTTTAACATACTCTTGATTTTGGCGAAATTGAAGGCGAGCTACTATTCATGAAGTACCCAAATGTTTTACTTTGTCTCTGGAGCTATCGAAATTCATCCATTCTCTTCAGTTGTCCGTGAAACTGGTTTGTTGAAAACCAGTTGCCCTAAAAAAAATTTCAGATCGCTGAACGACACTCACCAAAATTAAATTACATCCGCGACATTTTTTTGTACGTGTAGGACTATTGTTACACATTCATAAAAAACTTACAGTAAATAACACATTCCAGTGCGTCACGACGGGATGGGAGTACTTCAGTTCTGTAGTGTTCACAGCTGGTGGAATATTCATGTCATCAGTTGGAAGGCTGGTTTGATGTCGCTATGCACGTTTCGCTATCATGCGGGAGTCTCTTCATCTTCCAATAAATACTGCAACCTATATCCAGTTAGCAGGCGAGATAGTACAGGGGAAACACGTTGGGCTCATATTCGGGAGGACAATGGTTCAAGTTACCGTGTTGTCATCCAGATTTGTTTCTTGTAATTTCCCTAAATCACTTCAGACGAGTGCCAGAGGAGTCCATCTGAAAGAGACGTCCAATTTCCTTCCCTGATCTGAGCTTGTGTTCACTATCTGATGTCACCGACGGGACGTTAAACGCTAATCATCCTTCCTGCATTCACTTGAACCTGCGTACTCGTTTTCCTTCTACAATTTTTTGCACTTCACAATGCCTTCTGTTACTGAATTAGAATATTTCATGAGGCGTCAGGAAATAGCCATCAGCTGATGCTTCTTCCATTCAGATGACACTATGAATTTCTCTCCCCAATCCGATCCAGCATCTCATCTCCATCCGATGTATCCATTCAATCTTAAGCAGCCTTCTGTAGCACCACAAGATGTACAGAGGTTAAATGCAGGCTGCAGTGTCCTCATAAGGCAATGCAAGATGCAGAACGACTCCCCGTACCGTGGATCAGGCATCCAGCATTGCTTGCGGTTAACGCCTCCTATTTGTGATAAAGAGCTCTCCGGCGGTCGGAAAGAGTCTACGACGGCGAGGCCCTAAGCTTCTACAATGATACTTAAACTTGGGTAACAAGTTGGCCGTACGACATGTGTGGCGTCCTTAGCTTACTGGTACTCGTCCACGAGGCCTGTCCCGTGAAGAGAACACTGTCATTAGAGGAACCCATGTCAACATGTACCTTTAAAAAGGTACACATGGCGTTGTAGAATCTCTCTGCAGCCGTCACAGTATGCCCAAGCGACCATATTCAGAAACATGAAAACTATTATGGTGGCGCTCCAGACGAGAACAATGGCGCAGCCGTGACAGTCCCTTTCCACAAACCAGAAAACAGAGGAACCTTCCAAAGCCAACGATTCTCCGTCTGTCGGAAGGCTTAACCTAGAGGCTGCCACCAGGTCTTTATCCAGGGCCTGTCCTGTGCTGATTGGACATCTTAAGACACGACGTTAGGCTTAAGCACGTGGACGTCGTTGCCCATGCTACGGCTGAAGGTTGCGCCCTCCCCCTCGCATACCCGACATCTCCACCATAGTCCAGCAGACAGATGAAGGCCCTTATTTTGGTAGCTTCTAATGGCTCTGAGCACTATGTGACTTAACTTCTGAGGTCATCAGTCCATCAGTCGCCTAGAACTCAGAACTAATTAAACCTAACCAACCTTAGGACATCACACACATCCATGCCCGAGGCAGGATTCGAACCTGCGACCGTAACGGTCGCCCGGTTCTAGACTGTAGCGCCTAGAACCTCACGGCCACTCCGGCCGGCTTTTGGCAGCTTCCCTCGCAGTCACTTAGCCTGTCTATAATTTCCAAATTATCTTGGCACCTAACCACTCGAATAAATTTGTTGAACACATACTACATGCAGTCAAAACTTCTATATCCTCCTCCTGTGTCCGTTGAGACTAAAATAAGCACGCTAACTGCATTCATACATGAAGGTCGTACTCTACATTAGGTGTTCCTTTGTAGTTTCACAGTTCAGCCTTCACAGTGTTGCAATGATACATGGATCTCGCTGACACCGTAGTCATGGGGCATCAGAGTAATTTGATTAAAATGCTACTTTCGAATAAATAGATAACCAAATCTGGACATGGAATGAGTACCTGAAGTCTTCAAATTGAAAATTTGGTTGTCGTATCGTCAAATACTGTGGAGCCTTCTGCAACGTGTACTGCAAATTAATAGAGATAGCCCTGACGTACAGAGGGCGATACGCTCCCTTTGTTTCTCACAAGGGAACCTCCCCATCGCACCCCCCCCCCCCCCCCTCAGATTTAGTTAAAAGTTGGACTACTCAGTTTGTATATTTTGCTTATTTTTTCATAGTTCCACACTACTTCTTCCTGTTTTTTCTATTGATCTGTGTTCAGTTTTTCAAGGCCTATCCACTGTGCCAACTTATAACTAAATCTGAGGGGGGTGCGATGGGGAGGTTCCCTTGTCAGCATTAAGTTCATTGTATGGATACATAAACGATTTCTGTACGCAACAAACAAACATTATGATGCACATAATATGCGACAGCAGTGAAAGGGTCCACAGTCTTGCTAAATTGTAGCCTACATGAGGTTCGTGAATTGACTACAGGAAGTGTCAAACTGGTCAACAGTGATCTGAATACACATCTCGAGCCTGAATTAGATCTTCGTGACAAATATATTCATATAACTCCGAATTAATATTTCTACTAAGCGGACCAGCTAAGTGCATTCCAGCTGGCAACAATGCTGCCGTAAACATTAGCAGCTAGTCATGATACAGGTCTTCAACGATAGTTTCCCCGATTTATCTTCAATGCATGAAATCTGAGTATTTCAAATTGTGGCCGTTGTGAGTACTGAGTCACCTACAGTAGAACTTCGTACAGTTAAGTTAGTGTAGACTTCTAGTACAGCTGAGTCAATTGTGCCAAAGGACATTGCACGTTCCAGCTGTTCGCAACTGGAAACTGTGAGATTTATGTTTATAGCATCGTAAAATAAAACAGCTTTCGAGCTATCTGGCACACTGTTTCCATTTATGTCAACAGAAAAATTGCTGAAGTATGGAAATTTGAAAGCGCCATAAAGTTCACAATTAGATGCAAATTAACTCTTGTGACTACATACGTGATTTTCTACTTCCTACTACACAGTGAAAAACACTTGCTTTAGTTATGTAGTATTAGGATGTGTTGAGCTGTATACTGCGGCTTCCTCAATCAACAGCCTTTAAACCAAGAATGCTTCACAAGGGCCAAAATTTTTATAAATCATAACCCACTTCACTATTTCGATGGTGCATGATCTCGCAATTCGGAGCTGTAAAGGCGTACATACAAGAAAATGTTTCAGACAAATATTGTTTCCGAAAGCCCAGTCTGCTTACGCCACTAAATATCGCTTCCGTGACATTGTAAAACATAAAATGCACATTAGCTTTATTTGAAATGGACTGGCATTTTGCCGCCAGTAGAGCATGTTTCGAGACAAATTCAGTGGTACTTCTTGTAGATCTGACATTTGGAGGTAATAACATGTAGATGTTCATGCTGTGACGGCCATTTGAATGACGAGCACTCTTCACTCTGCGACGAGAGTAACTAGGATAGCATACATCGCAGACATCGGCGGTGCTAGTTTGCGTGCAGAATGGCGCCAGCTTCAAGGCGGCGCGCTATTTATACAGGTTTTCGTTATCTC
Source organism: Schistocerca serialis cubense (assembly GCF_023864345.2). Classification (NCBI taxonomy): domain Eukaryota; kingdom Metazoa; phylum Arthropoda; class Insecta; order Orthoptera; family Acrididae; genus Schistocerca; species Schistocerca serialis. The sequence continues at coordinate 504,547,183 of NC_064640.1, forward strand.
CTTCATTTCATTTATACGGTCATAATTGCACAAAGATCCCCATATTATACACTTTTACGCAGTAATTTGTCCGGCCTAAGGAAAAGATACAACTGAATTTGCCTCGTACAGACTTGATGTTCTGGATCATGAATACGGGAGTCCCATTTTTAAGAATTCTTATGACTGGTATTTGTTTTAGTGTAATCAGTGTGGTTTTCTGTAGCGTAAGCGAACAGGGCTTTTGGAAACCCTTTGTATGAAAAATTTTGTGACGTAAAAATTACCGAAGTTCTTGCAGGTACCAGAGTAAGCTAGGACACAGTGCATTATGTGCTTTCGTGCATACATCGTTGCAGTTCAAACTTCAGGTGAAGGCTGCCTTTCTCCTTTTCTATCTCTCTCTCTCTCTCTCTCTCTCTCTCTCTCTCTCTCTCTCTCTCTCTCTCTCTCTCTCTCTCTCTTTTTCTTTTCTAGTTTGTTGTAGCCTTCAGATTTTCAGAGCGTGCGCGCTATGGCCGATGATAAGTGCAGTTGCAATCAGGCAGAGAGCAGCTGCTTCCACTGTCTTCATCTGTCGCTACGTGTTTCCCCCGTTATGAAAGTTGCCTTTAGTATTTGATACAGACAAGTTATTAAATTTCACCTGCGCTGGGTGCTTTATAAATAGGTTAATTGTATTTGACGTCCAGCGCGTCAATTCTGTTAATTACACACTGCCTTAATTACAATATTTGATTGTTCGTATTGAAGTCAAACGGACGGCACTCCAACAAACTGGCCTAATAACACTGTCTTCAGAACGCAACGTACAATGTTAGATGCTGACATCGGGGTACAACGTTAATGAAATACGGTTATCCATTACCACAGTTATCACTTTTCAGGATACTAGTTTCTTGATGAATAAGGGTTTTTTATAATTACACAATCAGAGGGGGAAGGTACCTACATTTTCTTGGAAACGCTGCTTTACTTTACAGCTCAGTTCATGTAGTATTCTAGAAGATTCGTGCTGCATTTAAGCATGGTGTGCTTGCTTACTTTCATAGGTTCTTGTGCAGATATTTAGGTGGAGTCAAACTAGCGCCAGGGAGAGAAGGAAGGTTGGATAGTTGATGGGGGTACACAAGGTTTTTACGCTCAGAGCGCAAAAATCGAGAGATACGGCATAGGATAGTAGTAGATGGAGGGGGGAGTGTATACAGAATTACTGTTTTGTTTTACGGGAAAACTTGAAGTATATGCACGGCCCAGATTCAAAACGTAATTATTGCAAATAGAATTATGTCTCCAAAACGGGTGTTTTACGGAAAAAACTAGTAAACATGTTAACCTGGGAGGATTTGCTGAACTTCGTCTATATACAGTCATAGATTGTACAATATTGATTAATCATGTAAACAAATTACGGAGTGTCCAACTCAGGGTGACGAAATAGTTAACGTCGCTCCTCAAAAATCTTGTGCTGAAACTATGACCTCTCGGTGGACCACTATCACCATAGGAAGTAGGTAGCGGCGGCAGTCTACAGTGCTGATAATTAATATGTAACACGGCATAGTTGAGTTAATGCGCCGTTCACTAAATTAATGAAACTCTGATGTTGAAAAACACAAACGTTGTGTTCACAGTAATATTTTCCATGGCACACCGGTCACTGGGAATAAGTTCGTGCTTTTAGTGACATTCGAACCCCAGTGTTACTTCAAAACTCAATTTCGTTGAAAAAAGAACTTTCCTTACTAAACAGTTACTGTAACATGTATTAGGCCGGGTTCGACTGGCGCCATCTGTAAGATAATGCTTGAAGAGTTGAGGCGAAATTGTTACTACTGGTAGCAACAGCACTCCGCTACAGAATTCTTGAGCGTGTCTGGCGGTAGAAAAAGTTATATCCAAAAATCAACACTCATTTAGAAAGCATCGCTCGTACTAAACTCAATTTCACCTTTCTCGCACCGGTGAAGGGCAAGAAGTAGATTCCATGTACTTACCTTTCCGGAAAGCGCTTGACAGTGCCCCGCTGCATAATACTGACGTAGGGCCGAGCATACAGAGTGGGTTCTCATATTTCACTCGAAGACTTCCAAATTAATAACACCCAGTACGGTGTCCTCCACGGCGAGTGTTTATTAGAAACGTGGGTGTTGTCCAGAGTGCTCCAGGGAAGTGTGATAGAAAGGTTTTTGTTCTCTGTATCCGTAAATGATCTGACCTATAGGGTGAGCAGTAATCGACGAATGTTCGCAGATTACGCTGTACTGAACATAAGAAAGCGTTGTCGTTAACAGACCATAGAAAGATCAAGGACGAGTTCAACAGAATATCTATTGCTGTGATAAATGGCAGCTTGCTCTAAAGGTACAGAAAAGTAAGGTAATTCGGAAGGGTACAGTATTAGTGGTGTGCTGCTTAACACAGCCACAGCTGTTAAATACCCAGACTCAACGACAAGCTGCAGAGCAAAATGAATTGGAACAAGATCGTAAGGTCGGTAGTAGGGAAGGCGAATAGTCGACTTGGGTTTATTTGGAGAATTGTAAGAAAGTGTAACTCACCTGCAAAGGAGAAATCTTACAGAACCTTCGTGTGACCCATTCTTGAGTATTGGTAGAGCGTAATGCCCATCAGGTTGAATTAAAGAAATAAGTTCAAGCAATTCAGAGGCTTCCTGTTAGATTACCGGTAGATTCGATGAACACACAAGTATTTGGAAATGCTCTTCGCTCAAATGGGAATCCCAGGAAGGAATGCGGACTTGACTAGCAGCGGTACAGGGTGTCCTGCAACATTCATCACATGGTTTGAGGTGCAAAAAGGGTTTGTGTGTTGAAAATGTACTAATACATCCGGTGCAGGTCGTTCGCTCACTTCTCATATGATACGTTACCAATTGCAATACGGGTAAGGCAGATCTGCTGTGATGATGCTATTTGAAATTATTATGGCTGTGAAGTATAGACACACTTTCTTATAATTACATCTTTTTAGGATCGTTTCACAGTTTGTTTTCCATACTAGACGAACTGCACTTCCGTACAGATACCAAGATGTTTGTTTTAGAACGGTGTATCCACCTGATGTTTTATTGAATGAACTGGCTACAATATTTGAGAGTTGTTATAATTCTCCGCACTTGTAGATACATTTGCGCTGTTGAGTTCGCTGCATATGGCTCTCGTACTATCGTGAAAAATTTTTGTAACATATCTCAATGCAGCTTTTAAACACCAATATTCGTATTCTCCGAAATAATAAACTGTGAAGATGCAGATCTGTTCTCCGAAGTAATTTCTGAAGACTTTGGCTGTGGTGAGAAGTGCCTTACATAGTGAGATTGAGGTCACCAATCAGGAATAAATAGAACTCCGTTCAGTAATCCCACTGAAGACTTAAAGAGTTCAGTGAAGTTCGTTCACATAGCGACCACATTTGAGGACACAAAGCAGTAGCTTGGACCAATAAATACGGTATTTACAGGCAGAAAAATTTAACTAAACCTAAAAGTCTGCTTCAGGTTTTTTAGAGCTCTGTTAGAGGACAGCTATGTTGGATGGACCTTCAAACCCTTAGTCAAGGTGGTTTTGCTAGATGAAGAGAAACTGTAGGAAACGATCTCTCAGAGAATGAGGAAAAAAAGTGACATACAACCTGAAATGCCATCCGAGGGAGGTACAAACGCTTAAAGACGGAGAAAAACTATCTTTAACAGTGTAAGTTTCAATTAATTAAAGCACACATGAGAAGGCCAGGAAGTGGGAATGTTCTCTCTGTACCGTATTTTAGCTCCACGCCCGAGAGGGCAGTTAGGTTGAGCCCCGTCATGTGGTATCCCCATTACCCTTCGTACCACCGAAGACACGTCTTCTAGTGGCATGTATAGCCACCTGCTGGAAGTGCAGATATGCCGCACTCCTAAGGCGTTGTTGGAGGATGACTGGTCACGTAATGGGGCGCCGATAATCCCCGTCCACACATTGAGTCTTTACCGGCGCTGATGTTCGTTGCCGCTATACCTTCGAAATTCTCAATAACGCAAAAGTCGGTTTGTGACTGCTGACGATACCGCCCCTTGTAAAGGTAGCCGCCTCCGTGAGTACGATGGATGTCAGAAATCCTAGGATCGTGGCGACCTGTACGACGAAAAACACTAGGCGCGCAGACAAGTCCGTTGATAACAAGGCCTGCATTGTAAAACAGTGGCAGTTGTGGAGAACGTTCCACACGATCGTCTTGACTTAGCTCAAGCAGGTGGACCACCTGGCTGGTGCTGATATCGAGGTCACTGTCAAAGATCTTCCATCTCCGCCTTAAAGTGGGCGTAGCCCCTGGCAACGCATTTCCGAACGCACGTCAATGTGAAGTTCTTGCTTCTTTAACTCTCAGGTATAGTTTGCTAGTGTTTGTCCCGATTTAACAAAATCATCCTGAATTTTTGAGTCCATTGCTAGGCATCTTGTAGTCGCAGAACGTGACCAGTGTCGTCACGCGAAGTTGGAAGTGCCACCACTGTTCACTCGGTGGCATTTCATCGTGTTAAAATTTCAGCCTGCCGCCTGTATGTTTCATTTCCCTACCCATCCAGCGGATGTCAATGAATCACAGAAGAGCAACGAGAGCATTTATTATTGAAGCAAAGCAGCATGTAATGGCTCCAGGCGTGGCATGAATAAATTTGATCATGATGTTGAAGTAGTCTCCATCACGGTGGTTACAGAACCGTTTTCTTCTTTCAGGAGTTGAACGTAGAATGTAGCGGCCCCAGTCATTTTAAGTTCACAGTTTGAAATTGTAACAAACTAATGAGAAGTAACCTTGTGCACACGCAAATTGGACTGTGCCATTCATTATTAGTAGAAATGTACAGTACCCATAATTAATTTACTTCATTTGGTGCTCAGTCTTGCGCAGTATTAAAGTTCTAAAGTAGGTTAGATGTGACACGTGCGTAGCTGATTTGCTCTTTTTCCATTGCGTTAGTATTCACGCGGCGTTGACATGCACCAGGACCATGTCAGGACACTTGTGAAAGACAGGAGTTGGGAAGTGAAGTATCATTCTTTCATTCTTTTTTGTACTTGTTAGAGAATTCAAAAGCTCGAGTTACATAGGTCAATGTTAGATACATGACTCGATTAATTTCTCTCTCTCTCTCTCTCTCTCTCTCTCTCTCTCTCTCTCTCTCGTGTATCCCAATGTCTTACGAGCAACAACACGATAGTCGAATTTCCTGATCAGAAACTATTCACAATTTCCAAGACTTTATACATTCTCTTTGTCTCAAATCACTCCGAAACTATGTAATTATGTGAATAAATCATTGTTGGCGGGAAAGAACTTGTTCTAGATGGTCTGTCACCTTGTATGGGAAGAAATAGTGATTGCCACTCTTTAGTTTCACTTGTTAAATGAGCGACTAAAGTGGATTTTGTTACAGAGCCAAGATAGCATCTTAAGTTAATGATGCATTCCCGTTGGCCTTCGATGAGGCTGCCAATGGTTATGTTGTTTCCAGTAACCTTCTTTGAAGGCGGAAGCCTGGTCGCATGTTAGGTGTTGGTAAAGGGTATTTAAGATAATTCTGACAAGAAATGCTTCAACAGGCTATTGAACTCTCAATCGTTTAAAGGAAATAATAGCAAAGTATCTCTTCCATAGGAACAAATATGCAAAATTCATGGACTAATGCAGTGAAGTGTTCGAAACCAAGCGGTCTAACGGAAAATAACAGCACTTGAAATAAGTAGTTCAAAACGACGTTCTAGCGAGTATTAAATGAAGTTATTTCAGCTGTAAGAAATTTATCAACATAGATCAAAGCTGTTTCATTGAGAGATACAGAGCTCTGCGTTAATTTGCTGTAATGTTAAGTTTACGCAGATACTGAACTGTAGCTTACAACCATTACAGTCGGCAGTGGATTGTGGTAGTCATTTGTACCGTATTTCATCATTCATGTATGACGAATTGGCGGTGTGAAATGAGGATTGTCTCTCTCACGCAGATCACTTACCTGGAGGGACAAAAGTTCCTCGAATCGACGTCCGATTACACCGCTTCGAATTTTCTGTAGTTTTTCGAAATCATTTGAGATGAATGCAGCTGGCCTTCACGAAATACGTCTGTCATATTGTTCCCTCCGTCCTTCTACGGAACATAAACTAATACCGACTGGACAACAAACTGTCACTTCTTTTTATTATATATTAACAGTTACCGTATAAATTACACGTGATGATCTCGAAAATGCTGTCGAAGGCAAAGTCTGTACTATAAGAATCCCTCACATATGATGACCTCGCTGGTTTTGCGTATTGCATAAGCGGCTCGGACACACCTCACTTCGATAAAATGCAGCTTTCTTCACTCCTTCAGAGTTCCTAGTTAGGTAGCAGAAGCTCTCTCTGTAGCAGCCACCTTTTACCTGACGGAGTCGTGTACGACTTTTATCCTTCCTATCTGAGTAGGTCCTAAGGCTTCTTAAATAGCGCCCTCCCAGCTACGGTCATTCTTGTAATAAAAGCAAAACACCGTTTCAACAAACCTACAGTCGCTCAATAATACAGGTTGATTGTAATTGAACTTTCGCTACGTAATAGGGGCCTCCATGAAAAGCGAATGATCGTAGGACAATGAAACTATGTGGAAATACGTGTAAGGACACGCGGAAGAGAGATACCGAATAATCCACGGGAAGAAACACTTTCATTTCCACGTGAGAGGGTAATGTTCGCCAACTGCGTACCATGTTTGTTCAAAGTTACAAACGTTGCTTTCTAAAATGACCGTCTGCATTCACGACAGCTTGGAACCATACTACAGCACTTTTCGAACGGTGGACCATGGAATGTTCAGCTGTCGTGGTACAGCACGTGCACTGACTGAAGATGGCACATAGCGTCCTGCATTCTAGCCATGGCAACAGTAACCCAACAGTTTGTGGCGACATCTCCCAGGAGCAATTTCCAAATCGCCAGTTAATTCGCAGTTCCGAATCATGTTCTTCAACCCTGGTGCGGAAAGAAGACTTCTCCGTATTTCTTTAATGCGTCGATACTCAGGACGAGCAGCAGCACTATTGCTTTTTTATAAAACAGGTTTACGAGTAAAGCTGCTCATTTTGCCCAGAGCCATATTGACTGTCTGCAATTGTAATGCACACTGACGCTTGCGTTTCAACCCAACGTCGCCGTACCAATACCAACGCCAAATGGCAATTCATGACACCAACACTACTAACAACGCAAATCCTGCAGCGCACACTCGTATGGATACCCATACGGCAAATAGTTCTTCGTGTACTCTGGCTCACTTAGCGAAAGCTGAAGTCTAATCATAACCAGCGCGCGCGCGCGCGTGTGTGTGTGTGTGTGTGTGTGTGTGTGTGTTGGCGGAACCTGGCAAGAAGCCGTACGTTGGCCTGGTCTTGCGCCGGCCTTGAACCGCTCAGCGGTGTCTCAGCTGCTGCAGCTAGCAGACAACCGTTATTGCTCTAGTTTATTTGGAAGGCGGTGTGGCGGCGTGTAAGATGTGAGACCGCGGTAGGATATCCCGGGCGTTACTAGACTCCAGAGGACGACGAACGTGATCGCCTTCGCCCACCAAGGCCGTACACCGTTGCCAAACAAAGCTCACATCTGGCTTTGCCTCCCATTCGTCACGGGTAGCGCGACCAGGACGTGTCTGCGTGTCGTCATAGTATGCAGTCGCAAGGCGGTGTTGTCGTTCCAGGTCGAACGAAAAACCACGTCCTCCCGCGTGTGGTTGACGTTTTGTCGGTGGTAGTATGCAACATTTTTTCCAGTATTTACACTTAAGTATTTAGTGTTCTATATTGTGTGTTCAGTGGAAACGGAAGTTCAATGTCATTTACCTCTACTTCAGTTAATTATAGATAAAAACACAATGTAACCAGTTACTAAGCCGGCCGCTGTGGCCGAGCAGTTCTAGGCGCTTCAGTCCGGTACCGCGCTGCTGCTACAGTCGCAGATTCGAATCCTGCCTCGGGCATGAATATGTATGATGTCCTTAGCTTAGTTAGGTTTTGGTAGTTGTAAGTCTACGGGACTGATGACCTCAGATGTTAAGTCCCATAGTATTTAGAGCCATTTTTTTGAACCAGTTACTAAATTTAAAGTTCTTTTTATGTACGCGTTTCAGTGGCATTGTCCCATTATCAGGTGACTTACTTTGTTTAGCCCACATCAGTTACTACTGGGAACTGACGATGTTGAAATATCTAAGTACGTCGCATCGATTGCATTATGATTTTGATGGGTTAATAGGAAGAAATACTTTGTAACTGATAAGGCCTACCTGCAGGATCTTCATTCCGTACTTCCTTGGATTTCAGCTGAACACATTAACTGTTTACGCAGTTTACCTGTGATGATGTAAGTATTTAGCGTCTCCTGGCTTTTCCGTCTTACGATGTCTGTTGCATTATAATAATGCTAAATATTGTAGTTTCTATTATTACGCTGATGAGTCAATGGGTTTCGGTGATTCTGGCATTGTTTGCTAACAGACCATTTACCAGCTGATCATCTGTCAAAGGTGTCAGACGTTCATGTATACCACAGGTGTATCGTCGTCTAGTAAAGAATTACGCAAAGTGACAGCAGGGAAGCTACAGACCTATGAAAGTCACCAGATTCTGAATACACAATTTAAACACACAAATACGGAATAACCCTGTCACAAGTCTTACTTAAGGTATCGCCCACAAATAATGGCCTCTTAGCGAACAGTTGACTGCAGTATAGCAAGCCACAAGTACAAATTGCTCCATAAATAGTTGCACTAACAGAGCCTAAAGCCCAGTACCTAGAGAAGGCAGAATTTAAATCAACTTCAAAAGCGATAATGAAACAAGCCAGTCATGGGTAACGAATATTACTGCAGAAAAAGTGGTAGATCGGTAAAGCTTATCACGTTACTGCATGTGGAATGGCAGTGCAGGTGTCTTGCGGTGCAGATGTCGCGATAGCAAAGTTGCATTCACCGTAATTGCTGCGCGCTCTCTAACGCAAATCATGGACAGGTGAGGATGACTAAAAACAAGGTTCCTCCAAAAGTGATGGAAGCCAACATTTGCAATAAAATGGTGGTAACTGCCGCATGATGACTCGCGATGTAGACTGGTTCAGAAGATGAAACAGAATGGGGGTGCAGAGAGGATCTCCGCACTATTTGTAACCTCTGACGCCTCTGTCGTGTGTGTGTGTGTGTGTGTGTGTGTGTGTGTGTGTGTGTGTGTGTGTCCTGGGTTAAAAAATAGTTTCCTGTAGCCAGCATGGAGGCGGAACAGTTTCCGCAGCCTCGGTCTGGCGGAACGCCTCCGTCCTATGATACCAAAGTGGCGACATGTGTTCAGCGCGAATTCTCAAGATGTAACTGGCATGCCTCCACCACTGCATGGCTTTAATTTAAATGTAAAATAGCGCCCGGGGAACTTTGCTGGACTTTGCCACTTAAGCGTTTTATGGAAACAAAGCATTGAGGACAAGGTCGTGATACGTGCTTGGAGCTCAGATGGTAGAGCACTTGTCCGCGAAAGGCAAATGTCCCGAGTTCGAGTCTCGGTTCGGAACACAGTTTTAATCTGCCAGGAAGTTTCATTTTCTGTACTAATTAAACTGGAAATTTCAAAATTACCCCGCCCCCTTCAGCTGTTGGTCTTGTATGTAGACAAGACATCGGCGGTGTTTACTGGCCTGGGAAAATTAATTCAGTATTGTAATGGTAATTAAACTTGGCTGCTTGTTAATCAACTGATAAGTCTGAGTTGAGTACCAGAATATTCGGAATTTTATCAGGAGTTCGAATATACGAGCAAAGTTAAAAAAAAATTTTTTCTTTGTCTGTGGTAGGGAATAGCCTGATCAGTTTCTGGGAACATGCCACGTGACATATCTGCGCCTATATGATTTGTACGTAAACGAGAAATGAGTTTAGTTGACTTTTTAAATACGTCATTCTTATGAAGATGCATAAGACTGCTGTTACATCACATCAGTTTCAACAAGTTTCTCCTTCCAAAATCATTCGGCAGTCAGCAATGATCTTCCGACATTCTTGATAGTCTGATACAGTTGGTTCTCCAGGAGCAACGTAGTTACGGTAAACACAGTAACTGATGCCCAATAATGGAATAAAGCCTCCGAAACGCTTCGACAACAAAATACTTAAAATTTAGATAACATTATGTTTTTGTTTAAGACGGCAAGGAAGCAACTTGCCATACGTGTGATGGTTGAAGTCCCATCACATTAAATTTCTCTCTTCAGCTTAAGTTCATTCATTCTGGTTTTCCCCTCACAAATGCATTACTTCAAAACAGTACGAACATGATAGTAACTTTTACATGGGACTTTCTTTTTACTGGCCTTCGGGACGTGCCCATACAACTATCTCAATAGTGGAATTTCGTATTTGACGATACGAACGTAAGGACACGACACCCAGTCCCCGAGCGGAGAAAATCTCTATCCCGTCTGGGAATCTAACTCGAGGCCCCTTCTGTTAGCAATCTGCGCAGCTACCGGGGGCCTCTCTCTCTCTCTCTCTCTCTCTCTAAATAAAACTTAGATTTGTTAGCGAAATTATAATTTCACTTCGAATACAATGTTTTGCTCACATCTACACGTAATACAAAGTTTGGCAGCACATGTCACAGATGAAAGTGTCGACATTCTCAGTGTGTCTGGCTTGCAGCAGTCTAAAGCAAACATCACTAAGTTCAGAGAAATAACCAGCAAATGTTAAATCTTTATATTTCTTCGTTTAAGGCTTTTATAGTGATATTTTTCACAGTCTTGATGTGAACTTGATTATTGCGTATAGTACTGTGAAGGAGCGTTTATTCTCTCTCCTCCTCCCCCCCCCCCCCCGTTCCTAACAAAACTAGCATGTTTGACACTACTTTCCTACGATTTTGACTGTCGAATAAGCAACTGTCATAAATAAATGACATTCATCCATCAGCCTGTATTTTAAGTGGCATCAAAATTTCCTACTACTCAAGGCAGCACCGAAAAGAATGTAAGTGTCGTGACACAATGCGTTAGATGCTGCATTCGTATTCGTGGGATGCAGTTTAAATATCTGCCAGGCGTTCCTTACTTAGGTTTCCAGCGGTCTTCGTAAATAATTTGTTAATTGCTGGGATAGTTCCTTAAATGTGGACATGCTATCTATCTTACTTAATCCTTCAGTCTGACGTAATAACGACTCTATGCGCTCTCGCTGTATAGTAGTTTCTTACCTGACTCTTTTGTTGTAAACATCCGTAGGTAATGCCCGTATAAAACCACATTCACTTGCATTACTCCTGTCCTCTCACTGTCGCTACGAAATAAAATACACGTTTAACCAGTGTAGATGCGAACTCTATTACAACTGTAATGACGATATGACGCAGGCACAACGGCTTGTGTTCGTTAAATGGTCACCTGTCAGTGTAAATTAGCAAAGACTTTCATTGTTGGACTTAGTGAAGGGTGACATGTGGTCAAAGCGTGATTTATTTTTTGTGTAGTATGTGAACATCAGCGAGCCGTGATGTATACTGAAAAAGTCTAAAATCTCTTGTTGCTTCGAGTGAGTTTGTGGCAAAGCTTGAAGTCCAGTACTAACGTTCTTCGGACATGCCATGTATGTATTGGGGAGTGAGGGTCATCATTATGGAGCATGCATCCTGTTGAGTGAAGGAGTTGGACTAGATCAGCTATAGAACAAAAGGATTCTTTATGATGGCATGATATGGAGGCCTCCTTTGCAGACATTGCGCATGAAGTTATTCTTTCTTAAATTAACTGAACAATGACAAGGAAACGGTGAATCTAAATAACAGCTTAAGCTTACAGTAGACTGTAATTGCACAGTGAAGCCTCGAAGCGAAGGTATGGCAACTGGTCGGCAAATGGTTGCAAAAACTAGACCTCTGAGAATGAAAGGCTGGCTGTCTGCTCATATGAACGCTGCAGCGACTGCTGGTGTAATTAGACAGGCCGTCGCAGTAGAACTCCTTTCTCGAACAGGTTCTAGCGCTGGAAGCACTGTTAAGCTTAAAAAAAACTCAGGTTTTCGTATATAGAGGTCTAAAAGTTACCAATGTTCACTGTACACATTCTTAATGAATAAATATTAAACATATTGTTTTCAATAATCGTTTCATTTCAAACGCTAGCACTGCATGCTTGTCGTGCGGAAAAACGTTGGCCTGCATGAATATATATTCTACGTATAATGCTGTTGATACGAAGAATGTTATTACAAGGATTTGTGAAATCCCAAATGAAACAAGGAAATTACCTCCCACAGATGAAATATTTCATGTGCCGTTTAATCATTTAAGGGCACGCTAAATTACCTTTTCGCTGCTGGCAGCGCAGAGTAAATTCTTTGTCACCTTTCCCACATTTACTTCAGATTTAATGAAAAAGTAAGTATAATCAGGAATGTGTTCACAAAGACCTGTGAATTAATGCCCCTCTAAGAACAGCCGTTCTGGCACAGGAGACGTAGCTCTCATTCCGCCAGCTTCTCAACGCATCGCCTGGTAGCGCCATGTTTAATGAAGATAGACTGATGAAATCTGGACAGCAGAGGGTCCAAGGGCAGTAGCCATTCGCTTTTGGTACTTAAAAGTATGGCCATCTTCTGCTACGTAACTGGATCAGAGATAAAACCGAACAATACATAAGAGCGAAGTATTGTTTGAAATGTTCCAAAGTACCTCTCAAGACCGATTTGAGTACTACGCGTGAAATCTGGCAACAATGCACAATGCACTCTTATTCCAGGTCAACCATCTTTAATTCTATACATAGCGTAAGTGCCCTACTTCCACCATCATGACGATGCAGTCTTGGCTGTCGAACTTCGTGCCACATTATACGTAGGTAAACTGACCTATCAGTAATCTGGCAACACCACTTAACGTCATCGATAATGTCACAGGGGGAAAATCTGGCTACAGTGCACTTTGTGTCAGAACAACTCCAGCCCATTTACCGTCTATATAGAGTAAAGAACCGTGATGGTACTACTTGAAGCGAAAAGGAAATAGAAAAGGATAGTATTGTAATACTATAAAGACGACGTTGACCGAACACCAAACACCTAAGTCGAAACAAGAAACCTGGAATAGATGACATACCCTCAGAATCATTAAAATTGTTTGGTGAACTGGAACAGGAGTGTCCTGCATTGTAGGTAGATACACCAGACAGACGAAATACCTTCAGACTGAAGGAAAAGTATCAGTGGCGACCAAGAAGTTCTCGTTCGAAGATCGTACAGTCCAGAATGGGTATGTCAATCAGGAAAACTAGCCGTGAGCATCGAGGTAATCATCCCACAGACGCACCAGTTTGAAGATACCTACTACGTGAGCAGCCTGCTGTACATCATGGTCTGACAGGAATAACGGACACTTAAAGGTTTTCGTTAAGGGACCGAAGGCGTGGTACGTGGGTGGCGGGAGATCAGGACTACCGTGCGGATGCTAGTGTGTCTTTCACTTGAGTTTTCTAACGGATTAGGCTGAGCTCCCAGATCGACCGGCATATCGTGTCGAATCGCGACCAGCACGGAACTCGGCGCAACATTCGACAAGGGTCGTTTCTGGCGGACATGCTGGTCCATACGCTTTCTTCATTCTCAGAGGGATGTGAACCGATGTTTGCCCTTCGGCAGCCAAGAAAAGAGTAACGGCACACTGGTACAGTTTGGGCGCATTCGGTAATAACATGCCATAGTTCGTTTCTGCATTTACCGCATGCACGTCTGAAAGAACTATGTGCCACAGTAGTCCCTTGCATACATGTCGGCATCTGTATATCCGCATCAAAGTCGCGCTACGTTGCATATACGCTGCAGCAACGCCCTCAAACGGAAACTTCATCACTCCTTGTGTAATAAGTCCAATTCTAAAGAGGTTAAAGAAGATAGCTGCTGACAAGTGCGAATGTTACAGAATTTTCAGATCACTAAGTTACGGTGGTTACAGAATACTGACACGAACTGTTACGCACAGAACAGAAAGAGTAGTAGGAGTCGTCCTCCAGGAAGACCAGTTTGAGTTCCAGAGCATGGGTAACACCTGAGACAATACTAACAAGACGACTTAAGTTAAGGGGGAAGATGGATAAAAGTTGTGATTTGCCGAGGACAAGCTACTTGTGAGGGATAGGAAAGCAATTAGAAAATCAGTTACAGGGAGTAGACTGAGTTTCGACTACAGTTGGTAAGACGAAAATCAACAGAGGTAAAGCAAGGGTAATAAAGTGTAGTAAAATCACATCAGGCGATGATGATAAAATTAGGAAATGACACTGAAAGTAATAAAATTATTTTGGTCGCAAAATAACTGACGATGAGAGAAATAAATGGAACGTAAAATACGGATTGGTATCAGCAAGAATAGCATATTTGAAAAATAGAAAGCCGGCCGGGGTGGCCGAGCGGTTCTAGGCGCTACAGTCTGGAACCGCGCGACCGCTACGGTCGCAGGTTCGAATCCTGCCTCGGGCATGGATGTGAGTGATGTCCTTAGGTTAGTTAGGTTTAAGTAGTTCTAAGTTCTAGGGGACTGATGACCTCAGATGTTAAGTCCCATAGTGTTTGAGCCATTTGAACAAAAAACAGAAATTAAGCATCTAATTTAAAGTGACACACAGTATATTCAGAATGTAGCTTCCTACGGAAGTGTAATTTGGACGGTAAGCAGCACAGACAAGAGGAGAATAGATATTTTCTATACATTGTACCACATATGAATGCTAAAAATTAGTTAAGTGGATGGAATAGCTGATGGGAACTTAGTGAACTGAATCTGGGATAGGGAGGGGAGAAATACGGCAGAACTTGATTAAAAGAAGGAACAGATTGATGGCACACATCTTGTCATGAGTCATGACGCAATGAGCAGTTTGGTAATGGAGGGAAGTGAGTGCGGGTAAAGATGGTAGATTCCCTCAGCTTTGTCTTTATAGCTGATTAGCACAGTGATGACCCTTCCAGAAACTGACATTACTCTCGGTTTAACTGCATTACTTAAATGCCTTTCTCGTAACAATGCTAAGGAAATTGCTATAGACGGTTTCACCAATCTTGATGCATGTAAAACATTGCTCTAAGGTAAGATCCAAATCAGGGAATTAGCTACAGCAAAAGCGTGTTCGTTGCAGGCGCGGCGCCAGGAAACATCCAACTACTTCATGGGAGATAGTGTAGGTATGTACCATCTACAAGGCATCTTGTGTAATTCACAAAGCATGTTACGGAGCATATGCGTATAATCGGCTTACATAAAAGGCATGGAAAGAACGTTATATAGAACTCATTCGTATTAAACACATGATAATGTTCGGATTACGTTTTATTGTCAGAATGATAACTGAGCAAAAAAAATGTTCCCGTTTTATGGCTGGAAATAGACTCAGAATTGGTATATTCGCGTGTTTAAGTTCCTGTACCATAAGGAAGATGCAGTAGACCACAAGGGATGGTAGGTTTATTTGGAACCCGCGTGCCGCGCGGACTTGTTCACCTGGGCGTGGCTCCCGTTGTAACAGTGTCACTTCTAATGAGGTTGATTGCGCACGCTACGAGCATCGTGCCTACTCAGAAAGAATAGCTCATTCGACTAATTGCAGATGGCGGGATTACGGGAAATTACCTGGACCAAGTGCTTTTGATAATTACTGGTGATGAGAACGCATTTCTTCCTCGATCTCTTCTATTTTTGGCTCTCACTTCATTCAGTGAACATTGTGAGGGGCAGTGCACAATCTGAATTGTTGCAGAAATTACTGAGACTGCACCAGCCGCTGAAAATGTTCAGCTGCATTAACAGCTCGTTCCTCCAAGGGCTGAAGCAAAAACAGTATGAAAACGTTGGATAGAGGCTTAGCGTCTCTTTCAGTTACACTATCCGACGAAAACTATTTGGACAATAATATGGAATGTATTCATCCTTTGTCTTGTGCTCTGCCGGGGGTACTTTCAATGAGCTGTTTGAATGTGTGTACAGGAACGGCAGCCCGTTCTTCCTAAACAGAGAATATAGCGATACTGGACGCTGAGGTTTGGAGTGAAGTCGACGTTCTAACTCTACACAAAAGTCTGCCATTGGACTAAGGTCAGGACTCCGGGCACACTAGCCCATTTCAGGTATGTTACTGCCCACAAACCATTCACTCACAGATGCTCCTTCATGACAGTGTGCATTGTCCTGCTGATACAGTCATCGTCTCCGAACTGTTCCTCTACAGTATCCGGGCCTGTAAAATGTGTTCATAACCTTTGGCATTTAGCATTTTCTTATGCGTAATACGGGGACGACGCCCTAACCATGAAATAAACCACTATACCGTAACTTTACAAAGTACCAACAGTCGACTTCGGCAGATTGAGAAGTCGAAATGTCTTATCGATTTGTTGTTAAAGTGATATCCAGTGAGTCGTCCACGTTCGAAGTCGTTGAGCTGTCCTGACCGTCCCATTCAGGTGTTTCTGCTTTTCTACTTACAAGAAGATACTCCCCGCCTCCTTTTACACTGGCGAGTCCGCCCGTTGTGACAGTTAGTGGTTAGTTACGCATTCCACAGGGAAGTATACCCATGAGAACGCTAAATTAAGCGCTTCCCCTAAAAACCCTTGACGAAAACCTGGAAAATTAGAAAGAGCCTTGCCTGAAAGTAAATAGATTAATCAGCTTTCTAGTCGGTGAATTCGTGTCATCGACCACGATTTTAATTATTAATTACAAATGCTAAATGTGAAATTGTAATGTAGAGTACAAACTATGAACGAGTGCTAAATATCAGTACTAATAGAACGACTTTCGTTGTTTATTAACCAGTGCTGCTGGGTGGCTTTAACGATTTAATATTAAGTTTAAAGTACCCGAAAAAGAATTCAGATTTTCCCTTATAAGTGTTACTTGCTGTTATTGTTACCTATACTATGAATTACGTAGCCGTGTAGTGTGTATACTACGCGGTAGATCAATAAAAAGGAACTGTTTTGCTAAATGCGTAACAATGGTTCTCAAATTTTTTTGTTGCTGATGGTTAGAAGAAAAATCTGGAAATTTGTGGCAAACTCCATTGGGACCAAACTACTGGGTCTCATCGATCCCTAGGCTTACACACTACGTAATCTGACTGAAACTAACTTACGCTAAGGACAAAACACGTAGCACACGCCCGAGGGAGGACTCGAACCTCCAACGGTCAGCAGCGTGAACCGCGGCAAGGCTGCCCGGCGTGGCGTTGCAAGGAAGTACGGAATAGGCAACGGAAGTTGTATGTATCTCTAACCGTAAGTTCAACGTCTGAAGTTCAGTGAAGTCAGTGTGACGTATTTGTCAAAAGTGTTCAATTCAGGACCTTCGTCTGAGCAGAGAAAGTAAATGGCTGCTCTAATACAAATTTCCGTGAAATCTGATTTCAGGTCAGTAACATGAAGATCGTAAAAAAGGAAATCGAAGAAACTAACACTATCTCTTCTTTTGGAAACTAAGCAGGCTGTTGGGCCGGTGTGTTCGGAAGAAATCATTAAATCATACCAGACGGGCAGTTCCTTAGGTTGAGTAATACAATTTTAAAGAAGCTAATGATTCTTGGGAGGTGTGTATTCGCACTACATAAAAAAAAGAGCCGGACACAGCCGATTCAATTTGTCGGAGAAAAGGGCAGTGTTTAATATATACTATTTTGGAGAAGTTTCGTTGGAATCTTAACCAGCCTTTCTAGGCTCTCGAGCAGCGTTATGAGACATCTTACATTTTGAGCTCCTCTTGATTTGTGTTTCTTAAGAAAAAGTACAGGATTAGTGTTACCACCTAATGTGTCAATCAAATAAATTATTGTGTTAAGTAAATTTATCATTTTTCTTACTTACCAAGATTTTCGTTTTTTTCGGCATCTGATACGTCCGTATCATATTTCGTTATATTATTTTCATGTGGCTGGGGTGAACTGCAAGCCACCTCCAACGCCTAAAGAATCTCGTGCATCCGTGTGAGCAGATCGGGAAAATCGCCTAGTCTTGTAGAATGTTCTACGGATGCCTTGAAGGCGAAAGACACACAGGGCAGTAGATGCACTAATGAAGAATTGTAGCGTGTTAGTTGTATCGCTTATTTCAGCAAGTATTCTCCAGATCCACATTCCGTTCTGCACACCATTGTAAAGGGTGAAGGTGTTGAAACATAAAAATGATTCATACCACAAGTGAGAGTCTAATGGAATGCAAAATTGAAGTGACTGTAGCTGTAAAAGAGGTTATTGAGCAGTTGCACCGGAAATCCTAAAATACGTACACTGATATTGTTGGTCGCTTACTTTTTACTATGGGCCCATGACAGCTGTCAGTACAAAGTCACGGAAACTGTACAGGTCCAACAAGATTAGTTCCAGCAAATATTCTTAAAGGTCGTGAACGAACTACAGAATGATGCAGTCGGTTTGAATTTTCACTTCATCTGAGACTGATGCAGTTTGAAAAAGCTTTTGACAGTTACAAAAAAAATTTGTAATAACAACCCTTTAGAAAGAAGTTAGTTCAGTGTAGAACATCTGCTTCTGTATTACAGTTTCCATTAGACGTAATAGACATAATGGGAAAATTCAGAATTCGGAGTTGGACGAGAAAACTCCACATCACCGAAACCATCTTCAGCAGTCGTATCTGATTTTATCAGATCCTTCAACTGAAAAAACTCAGAAAGAACACGATTCAACGATACGTAGGTGAACCACCTTCGTTTTGCTAATGACTGTGTACTGATAATGCAGATGAACATCGTCGACTGTAAAAAGCTTATTGTAGCAAATTTGCAAATATGTCTGAAAATAAATTATAATAAAATAAAAATAAATTGAACGTAGAGTGCCCTCCGCCACACACCGTTGGGTGGCTTGCGGAGTATAAATGCAGATGTAGAACTAAGGTTCTTGTATCTCCCGTTATAATTTAATGGTGGCCAGCGAGGGATTCTAGGCATTGCTCAGTTAAGATTACGCATCCCTGTTGATCAGATTGTCTGCCGTACAAACTTGACTGACTTTCTCGATAACACAATTCGAGAACGATTATGCTGGGGATAAAACTTCAGTCTCACAGTCTAATTGCACAAAAAAAAGTGATGCCTCTTGTGTTCAGTGCTCCTGCTTCGTTACTGCTGATTTGGGAGGTTGGCCCAGGGGTGTGTGTGTGTGTGTGTGTGTGTGTGTGTGTGTGTGTGTGTGTGTGTGTGTCGATCGTCTATTCAACACAGCGTTCTCGCTCGATCTGACATTGGCCAATATACGACTTGCCGCAGTGGCGTACGTTTCCTTAGGCCAAGATCGTCTCTGACAAAATGTAAGCTTCCTTAGTTTTTCTGGTGGATGATAAACGCACGTAACGTATCTATTGAGGATTGTTAAAATTCTTGAAGAGACGTGCTACCAAAATGCGCCAAGGAGGACGTTGCAGTAGATACCTCCGGGTCTTCATTTACATCCCTATACTGAACTCGCTTTGATCGGAACGCATTACGCGGCTGTTTATTGAGTAACCCTGCTGGAACGCCGACACCGTTCGCAGGTGCGGTGGCACCTCCTCTGACTGCCTTTTTGCCGTATTATGGAAATGTGTATTCAAAAATAGGACATTCAAGGCATACTGCGTTAAGTGCGTTTTTCGTCCAACCAAAAAGTAGTTCTGGACATCCTCATTTCAGCCGTGAGCAATATGAGCGATATGTAGTCAGAATTTGTCTACGAAAACCTGGGCCACAAACATCTTGTTTCCCGGCCTTATCCACCTTTCAATTGTCTTCGGTCCACCAAAGTCTTTCATGAAATTTAATCATCATCATCATCATCATCATAACAGATGAACGTTCTGCAAATTCAGGGTTTCTTCTCCTCTTCTCGTCTCCCGTATATTTTTCAGCACTCTGGTGCCATAGTGTGTGCAAGTGTTAATTACGCCCGGAACGGCGTTCCGCCATTCTCAAGGAATTTTTTTCGAACTCACTGGAACAAGTTGGCACCGGAGATTTAAAATATTACAGGTGTATCAAATCGCAACGTAACTGCAATTTGCTACTGCTCCGGCACTAGTAAACGTAACAACGGGTGATACACGTAATGTGATGGGCAGGGCCGTGGGGACGAGGTACTGTACATTTGAACTTCACTGTTTGCAGCAGTTGAGAACTTCATACTCACGAAGACTTTCACCGATACGTATCTAGCAGAATTAGGGAGCAAAGTGACACTGCTACGTTGGCAGACTGTAGCAAGTGATGTTTACATGAAATCTTGTGGTTTCATTGTTCTGAATATAAGAAATTGTTTAAAACCAGAAATTCACAATATTTTGTAAAAAAAAAAATATTGCTCATTGTAAGTTCTAACAGAAGTTTAGAAATATCGAAACTTGTAATTTTTATGATTCATGGTAAGGGGGGAGGGGGAATTGTATTGTTGAACAGGTGCGATCCGACACCTAAAATTTTAGAAATTAAGCTCTGGTTTTTGGGTTTCACTCTCCTTAATTTCAGTTACTCAATTTTGTATATCAACAGTGTGATGTACATAGATGATTTTTGGACTGACAGCTTGTCATAATATATATTTCCTTGCCATAACGTACCTCCTTCATGATCTGGTTGTAATTCGACTCTTTCTCCCACCTTTCACCATGCAACTGTTAGCCTTGTTTCAACTTGTGCACTGAAGCTGCTCTTTGGGTCCCCTAATGTTTTCTCCATTTTTATCGTAGTGCACAAAGTGAATTGGTTAAATCTGCGAAGAAATGTTTTACAAAAATGACAGAGGGACCGAGAAAGGTCAATATAGTAACAAATTACGATAATGTTTCAGTTCATATGTTTGTGCAAGGACGATTGGCTGTTAAAATGATAGGCGTATAAAGACACTGTGTGACCCGCGGAAGATGGTATTATGCAGCGAAAAATATAGTTAAGAGCGGTCAAAATCCGCGCTTAACAGGAAGCGGAGCTACGAAAGCCACTTGCTTCACAAGCAGCTTAAAACAAGTATTTAAACAGCAATCGAAGACGCTATAAAAACACTCAATCCGGTAAATGATGCTTAATCGCCAATCCGCTTACCTGTCTCACTTGGCTTTTTTTCGCTCACGCAGAGTTAGCCGTGCTTCTGCACTCAAACTGATAGCTGACTCAATCGGATTTGAGGGCTTTTCCTAGTTACTGTGATTTTTAAATTTTTCATACTGAATGGATGTGTTCGTTCATCCGCAATAAAACGATAATGGTTGAATAGGGTCAGTGACTTACTGCAATTGATACATCACAATTTTTATTGATGAGAACACGCGATGCATTTGAGTATTGAAATTCTATCGTCAGACGAATAAACGTAAGGATTCATGAATATTAAGTAAATTTTGCCGCTATTACTCACCAGTGCGCCGGCCGCGGTGGTCTCGCGGTTAAGGCGCTCAGTCCGGAACCGCGCTACTGCTACGATCGCAGGTTCGAATCCTGCCTCGGGCATGGATGTGTGTGATGTCCTTAGGTTAGGTTTAAGTAGTTCTAAGTTCTAGGGGACTGATGACCACAGACGTTAAGTCCCATGGTGCTCAGAGCCATTTGAACTCACCAGTGCGGAACCACTTTGGTAAAGTTGGCATAGGTAAACATGCTGAACCCGAACTCCACTGATAACATTTCGGGGATTGTTCAGTGATGTTTTCCAGTATTTCGGCATGAGGGAACTATGGTCTTCAGCGTTGCGTTACGGAATAATTACATTTAGTTTGATTTTTTGATCCCTACTTAACTTCGCATTGAACTGAAAATATCGACACAGAAGTGCTGATGTCGACGGTGAGCGCTGTGTGTTTCAGAAACACTTTTTCTCCATCACGATACTTGCTGCTCAAAATAATAATTCCCATTCCAGTCTTCTCCTAAAAAAAGTACTGCTCGGTTCTTTCTCGGGTTAGTTTTTCCGGCAATCATTATTGTACATCGGAGTGATACACAGATGTATGGATAGGTTTAGTATTGAGGAATTTGCCAATATGTATCTCATACCTCGTTTACGGTTTCATTGAACGCAATGGAAGAGATTAGCACCTTGACTTTTATTTTTTATTTTAGACATCTAGTTCCGTAGGATCAAATTAAGCAAACGTCCCTGGTCACATACATCTACATCCATAATCCGTGAGCCACTGTACGGTGCATGGCGGAGGGTACCCTGTACCACTACTGGTTATTTCATTTCCTGTTCTACTTGCAAATAGAGCGACGGAAAAACGACTGTCCATATGCCTCCGTATTAGCCCTAATTTCTCGTATCTTATCTTCGTTGCCCTTACGATCAATGTATGTTGGCGGCAGTAGAATCGTTCTGCAGCTAGCCTTAAATGCTGGTTCTCTAAATTTTCTCAAGAGTGCTCCCAGAAAAGAATGTCGCTGTCCCTCCAGTGATTTCGATTTACGTTTCCGAAGCATCTCCGTAATACTTGTGTGCTCTTCGATCCTACTAGCAACAAATCTAGCAGCCCGCCTCTGTATTGCTTCTATGGGTTCCATTAATCCGCCATAGTACAGATACCAAACAACCTAGCATTACTCAAGAACAGGTCGCACTAGCGTCCCATATGTGGTCTCCTTTACAGATAAATCACACTTTTCCAAAGTTCTTCCAGTAAACCGAGGACCGCCGTTCGCCTTCCTCACCACAATCCTCACATGCTCGTTAAATTTCACATTGCTTTGCTACGTTACGCTCAGATACTTAAACGACGTGACTGTGTAAATAAGAACCCTACAAATGCTATACCTAAACGTTACAGGTTTGTTTCTCCTCCTCATCCGTATTAACTGAAATATTTCTACGTTTAGAAAAAGTAGCCATTCGCCCTAACTAGAACTAGACTTCTTGTATCTTCCTACAGTCACTCAACTTAGACAGCTCACTGAAAATCACATCAGCAGCAAACAATCGCAGATTGCTGCACACCCTATCCGCCAGATAATTTATGTATATAGAAAATACTAGCAGTCCTTTAACGTAACGATGCAGTACATAAAATTAAAATTGATAAAATTAATAACAGATAAAATAAAATTTACAGGGATCGGATACAAATGACAAGCCACTGAGTAAAAAGTAGCATAATCAACAATATAACACAGTATCTTCTTCAATTTTTATCCAAGAACTCCCCGACAAAACAAGAGCAGCGAGCGACGAGGAAGTTCTTCAGTTTAGACTTCTAAGTGCGTGGATTACTGCTGATATTTTTCAATTCTTCTGGTTATTTATTAAAAGTGGGTCCAGCAGAATACATCACGCCTTTCTGCGCAAGAGTCAAGAAGGTGCGATCCTAGTGCGGGTTGGGTTTCTGTCTAGTGTTAAGAGAGTGAAAGTTGCTGATTCGAGGGGATAGGCTCGTAAAACAGCGTTTTGAGCTATTTCCGCAATGACAGCAAACACATCACGGTACTTCTGCAGCTGTATGATGGTTGTAGCCCTATTCTGTTGTACGTTTTGTTGACAGCATATGAGAGGCTTTTGCACTGTCGTGGAGGTCTTTCAACAAACAAAAATAACTGGAGCAACAGACAATAAATAATAGTATTATTTCTATTAACTTGCCTCTCAAGATCACGGTTGCCTTTCACCAAGATACTGATAAAATCTCTCTGATCAACTTCGTTGAGTTCGGGTTCACTTTGTATAGCTAACATGAGAGTCCGTATTTCCGCCGTATTCCAGGATTCGTAGAGTGCTGAGCTTCTCAGTCGCTGAAGGCTGTATAGGCCCTCTTTACCTCTATGTCACGAGTGACTGGAATAAACTAGAATTACAGATTTTTGAAGAACTTAATAAGAGTCTTTGTACGACTAGAAACAGTGTGTCTGTATAAGCGATAGGTGTCAGAGATAAGCTACAATGGACGTAGCTCCATCACGAAAAGTGGAAGCCGAGTGACGGGGTGGTGGAGGCGGGGGAGGGGGCCGCAGTGAAGGAAGCTGCGAGCTTGCGACCATATGTACTGTGCGTGTTCTGCGTCTGGCGGCTCGAGGCTCGCGTCTGGCTGCTGCGTGGAGATAGCATCGCAGTGGATGCGCGGCCTTGGCGGCGCTGGCAGCGCCGTCCTTGCTGGGAATGCATGCCTCAGCTCAGATCGGCGCGTCCCGTCCCTGGCGAGCTGCTCGCGCCCGCCGTCGGTGTCAACGCGCTTATACGTAGTTCACCACCACCATAGCAGATAACACTACACGTGCACCTGTCACTATCTCACTCCTCACTATCTCACTCCTCACTATCTCACTCCTCACTATCTCACTCCTCACTATCTCACTCCTCACTATCTCACTCCTCACTATCTCACTCCTCACTATCTCACTCCTCACTATCTCACTCCTCACTATCTCACTCCTCACTATCTCACTCCTCACTATCTCACTCCGGCGACCATGGACAGGTTATACAAAATATGTACTATAGGTGCGGGAGTGTTCATTGCAGTTGACAAAATTATCTATTGAGATCGAAGTTCAGTGTGACAGTGAAGGTAACTGGTCGCGTGTAAAAGGTCTAGGTGAGATCGTGTTAATTGTTAAATGTCTTTACCAGCAACCCGATTCCGCTTCGACACATCAATTACTCATATGGTCAGTAGAGCGTAAATACTCGGATCATGGAAATACTAGTTGGAGGTGGCTTCATCCCACGAAGTACAGGCTGGAACGTCGGTGGATTCATTGCGAGGAGTACGGACAGACAGTCATGCGAAGTACTTTTGAACACGTATTTTGAAAACTGCATTGAGCAGCTAGTCTGCAGCCCATACGTAGTGAAAGTAACTTAGGTCTTGTAGCTACAAACAGACCGGACCTTATCGACAGCGTCAGTATAGACGGGGATTAGTGATCATGTAGTTATAGCAGTTATGGTTACGAAAGCTAACCCCCCTTAACCTTGCTGTTCCTTGGATCGCTATCTGTTGTCACCCGTGCGATTATTCCCGTGCCTCGCGGCGCTTTCTTGCAGCTTGGCGTAATCTGACACTTTTCGGTGCTCTTTCCGGAAATAACGTGGTTCCTGCGATTGTAAGTTGCCAACAGTTCGAAGCTCTTTGCAGCAGGAATGTGTACCACGAAAGTAAGCACGTTAAAACTGATTTATTTTGACAATCCCATGAAGGTTTTTACTGGAGTAGCGAACGCAGACACAATTCTTTTAGGAAAATAGATGTTTTAAGAATTTCTTTCCTAGAGTAATACATTTCAAAATAGAGTTGCAGGAATAGCATTGCCAACAAAGAATAGAAATTTCAATTGTTCGTTGGTACCCATTTGCGCACGTGTGATCATTGTTTCAGTGCACCCATGTGTGAACTGAAAATCTGTTGAGCATATTTGTTCGTCTCATTAATTATTATTGTTACCTGTCGTTAAAAAACTAATATGAAAATATCGAGTGAACCCTTACGGCTGGTGTAAAACTCCAGATACACTTCGTAGAGCCTCCTGAATGTGCCAACTGCGGTCCCGAGCGCCGTCCGTCGAGCATTCAGCGCAGCGACGCCAGACAGCCCAAACTCATTTCGTTGAGC
The DNA here is from genome assembly GCF_023864345.2 of Schistocerca serialis cubense. NCBI lineage: Eukaryota > Metazoa > Arthropoda > Insecta > Orthoptera > Acrididae > Schistocerca > Schistocerca serialis. The sequence continues at coordinate 504,572,791 of NC_064640.1, forward strand.
AGGGTCGAGGGGTTTATAAAGCAGTTAGGAAGTCTAGGAGAGTGTTTCTGGTAGAAGTTGTTACTATATCATTTAGGCAGTAACGTAGATGTATTATGTCGAAAGTTTAAACAGATGGTTAATCGTGTACTGGGCAAGTATGTTTCTAGTAACTGAATTGAGGATGGAAAAGCCCCAACATGGATCAACAACGAAATCTGAAATGTGCTGAGGAAGCAAAGGCTGTTACACACTCGGTTAACAAGAGAACGCGCAAATGACAATCAAGGTCAGTAGAGATTAGTGCGCTTGTGAAAAGATCTACGGGCAAAGCATAAAACTGCCACCACCGTCATATCTTAGCAAAAGATCTGGCCGATAACCCGAGAAAATACTAGTCCTATGTAAAACGACTAAGCGTGTCTAAGCCTTCCGTCCAGCCACTCGCTGACCAGTCTGGTGTGGCAGTTGAAAATAGCAAAATGAAGGCGGGGTTCTAAATTCCGTGTTCAAGAAATTTCACGCAGGAGAACCGTACAAACATGGTCGTTTGACCATCGAACACACACTCGTGTGGACGACATAGTAGAAAGCATACAAGGCGTAGAGAAATAACTGAAAGAGTTGAAAACAAGTAATTCGCCAGGTCCGGATGGAACCTCATTTCGATTTTACAAAGGTTACTTTACGGCATTGGCTCCTTTCTTATCTTGTTATCGCGAATCTGTGGCCCAGCGTGAAGACCGAAGCGACTGGAAAACTACGGGTAACTCTTACAATATTTATTTAACTTAATTGTATGGCTAGGGCCCGCCGTCGGGCAGACCGTTCGCCGCGTGCCGGTCTTTCAGTTTGACGCCACTTGGGCGACCTGCAGTAAATTAGGGTCATGGGATGATGATGATGATGATGATGATGATGATGATGATGATGATGATGACAGTCCCTGAGCGGAGAAAATTCCCCGACCCAGCCGGGAATCGAACCCGGGCCTAGAGGATTGACAATCCGTCACGCTGACCATTCAGCTACCGGGGGCGGACACTCTTATAATATATAAGAAGGGAAGTAGAACGGACCCGCGAAATTACAGACCAACATCTCTAACATTGGTTTGCTGCAGAATCCTTGACCATATTCTCAGTTCGAATATAATAAAAGTTGATGTCCACGAGTCAACGTGGTTTTAGACAGCATCGCTTGTGTCTAGCTCGGATTGACATATTCTCACGTGATACATTGCGAACTGTGGATTAAGGGCAACAGGCAGATTCCATATGCCGAGATATCCAAAAACCATTTGACACGATTCCCCACTGCAGACTGTAAACGGAGGTACAAGTATACGGCATGGGCTTCCATATATGTGTGTGGCCCGTAGACTCGACTAACTTTGGAACACGTATTATGTTAGAGTATAATGACATTTCTGGAGGCCGGCCGCGGTGGTCTCGCGGTTAAGGCGCTCAGTCCGGAACCGCGCGACTGCTACGGTCGCAGGTTCGAATCTTGCCTCGGGCATGGATGTGTGTGATGTCCTTAGGTTAGTTAGGTTTCAGTAGTTCTAAGTTCTAGGGGACTGATGACCACAGATGTTAAGTCCCATAGTGCTCAGAGCCATTTGAACCATTTGAACATTTCTGGAGACTAGAAATCTACATTGTAGGGATCAGCATGGGTTTCGAAAAAGACGATCTTGTGAAACCCAGCTCGCGCTATTCGTCCACGAGACTCAGAGGGCCATAGACACGGTTCCCAGGTAGATGCCGCGTTCTTGACTTCCGCAAGGCGTTCTATACGGTACCCCACATTCGTTTAATGAACAAAGTAAGAGCATATGGACTATCAGACCAATTGTGTGATTGGATTGAAGAGTTCCCAGATAACAGAACGCAGCATGTCATTCTCAATGGAGAGCAGTCTTCTGAAGTAAGAGTGATTTCAGGTGTGCCATAGGGGAGTGTCGTCGGACCGTTCCTATTCACAATATACATAAATGACCTTATGGATAACATTGGAAGTTCACTGAGGCTTTTTGTGGGTGATGCTGTAGTATACCGAGAGGTTGTAACAACGGAAAATTGTACTGAAATGCAGGAGGATCTGCAACGAATCGAAGCTTGGTGCAGGGAATAGCAATTGAATCTCAATGTAGACAAGTGTAATGTGCTGCGAATACATCAAAAGAAAGATCCTTTATCATTTAGCTACAATATAGCAGGTCAGAAACTGGAAGCAGTTAATTCCATAAATTATCTGGGAGTAGGATTTAGGAGTGATTCAAAATGGAAAGATCACATAAAGTTGATCGTCGGTAAAGCAGATGCCACACTGAGATTCATTGGAAGAATCCTAAGGAAATGCAATCCGAAAACAAAGGAAGTAGGTTACAGTACACTTGTTCGCCCCCTGCTTGAATATTGCTCACCAGTGTGGGATCCGTACCAGATAGGGTTGATAGCAGAGATAGAGAACATCCAACGGAGAGCACCGCGCTTCGTTACAGGGTCATTTAGTAATCGCGAAAGCGTTACGGAGATGATAAACTCCAGTGGAAGACTCTGCAAGAGAGACGCTCAGTAGCTCGGTACGGGGTTTTGTTGAAGTTTCGAGAACATACCTTCACCGAGGAGTCACGCAGTATATTGCTCCCTCCTACGTATATCTCGCGAAGAGACCATGAGGATAAAATCAGAGAGATGAGAGCCCACACAGAGGCATACCGACAAACTTTCTTCCCACGAACAATAAGAGACTGGAATAGATGGGAGAACCGATAGAGGTACTCAAAGTACCCTCCGCCACACACTGTCAGGTGGCTTGCGTAGTATGGATGTAGATGTAGAACCCAGTATGTTTCCCTCGACGGCGAGTATTCATCAGAGAGATCATCGTCGGGAGTGCCACAAATAAGTGTGGTAGTACCGTTATTATTTTCTATATACACTCCTGGAAATTGAAATAAGAACACCGTGAATTCATTGTCCCAGGAAGGGGAAACTTTATTGACACATTCCTGGGGTCAGATACATCACATGATCACACTGACAGAACCACAGGCACATAGACACAGGCAACAGAGCATGCACAATGTCGGCACTAGTACAGTGTATATCCACCTTTCGCAGCAATGGAGGCTGCTATTCTCCCATGGAGACGATCGTAGAGATGCTGGATGTAGTCCTGTGGAACGGCTTGCCATGCCATTTCCACCTGGCGCCTCAGTTGGACCAGCGTTCGTGCTGGACGTGCAGACCGCGTGAGACGACGCTTCATCCAGTCCCAAACATGCTCAATGGGGGCCAGATCCGGAGATCCTGCTGGCCAGGGTAGTTGACTTAAACCTTCTAGAGCACGTTGGGTGGCACGGGATACATGCGGACGTGCATTGTCCTGTTGGAACAGCAAGTTCCCTTGCCGGTCTAGGAATGGTAGAACGATGGGTTCGATGACGGTTTGGATGTACCGCGCACTATTCAGTGTCCCCTCGACGATCACCAGTGGTACTCCCCACACCATGATGCCGGGTGTTGGCCCTGTGTGCCTCGGTCGTATGCAGTCCTGATTGTGGCGCTCACCTGCACGGCGCCAAACACGCATACGACCATCATTGGCACCAAGGCAGACGCGACTCTCATCGCTGAAGACGACACGTCTCCATTCGTCCCTCCATTCACGCCTGTCGCGACACCACTGGAGGCGGGCTGCACGATGTTGGGGCGTGAGCGGAAGACGGCCTAACGGTGTGCGGGACCGTAGCCCAGCTTCATGGAGACGGTGGCGAATGGTCCTCGCCGATACCCCAGGAGCAACAGTGTCCCTAATTTGCTGGGAAGTGGCGGTGCGGTCCCCTACGGCACTGCGTAGGATCCTACGGTCTTGGCGTGCATCCGTGCGTCGCTGCGGTCCGGTCCCAGGTCGACGGGCACGTGCACCTTCCGCCGACCACTGGCGACATCATCGATGTACTGTGGAGACATCACGGCCCACGTGTTGAGCAATTCGGCGGTACGTCCACCCGGCCTCCCGCATGCCCACTATACGCCCTCGCTCAAAGTCCGTCAACTGCACATACGGTTCACGTCCACGCTGTCGCGGCATGCTACCAGTGTTAAAGACTGCGATGGAGCTCCGTATGCCACGGCAAACTGGCTGACACTGACGGCGGCGGTGCACAAATGCTGCGCAGCTAGCGCCATTCGACGGCCAACACCGCGGTTCCTGGTGTGTCCGCTGTGCCGTGCGTGTGATCATTGCTTGTACAGCCCTCTCGCAGTGTCCGGAGCAAGTATGGTGGGTCTGACACACCGGTGTCAATGTGTTCTTTTTGCCATTTCCAGGAGTGTACATAAATGATTTGACGGACAGGATGAGCAGCAATCTGTGGTCTTCTTCTTCTTCTTCTTCTTCTTCTTCTGCTGCTGCTGCTGCTGCTGCTGCTGGTGCTGGTGGTGACGATGTTGTTGTGTACTGAAAGATGTTCAAATGGTTCAAATGGCTCTGAGCACTATGGGACTTAACATCTTAGGTCATCAGTCCCCTTGAACTTAGAACTACTTAAACCTAACTAACCTAAGGGCATCACACACAGCCATGCCCGAGGCAGGATTCGAACCTGCGACCGTAGCAGTCCCGCGGTTCCGGACTGCAGCGCCTAGAACCGCATCACCACCGCGGCCGGCCTGAAATATGTCGAAGCTGAAGAAGCTACATGGGGATAAGGGAGGTCCTGGACTAAAGATTCACTTAACACGGGTCTGATAGAACTTAATGTTAATATTGACTTATTCATTTTATTATTCGTGCAAACTAAGATGACACTGTGCGCGGTGGCTGATTGGAGTCACTGTAAAATGGGTAATGCTTTTACGCTCGTTCCCATCAGCCACCGCACCGTCAGCTTAGTTTGAGCGAATAACACAGGGCTGGACTGTTCACTCACGAAATCATTTTTCCTCAGGTCACATTCACTGCCATTTAATGCACGCCACCAAGGCGTCATTTGTCCCACTGTGTTTAATATCGCCGTTCACGCGGGGCACAGCAGATGTGCGCGGGGATTAACTCGTTTTTCTCACGATTCTATTGAACTTCATACGTTTTTTGAAGCAGATGTAACGTTAAGCGATGTGCTTGTGCAACTGCACATCACTGAGTACATTTTTTAATCACAGGTGAATGTACTTTCTCGACCCGATTCTCTTAAGATTCAGTTGCGCGTAGCAGCCACCTACTATCTAGTGTTCTTTCATCTCGGCGCTAACCGTTACCAAACGCACACAAAAAAGAAACAAGGTGCACTGATGTAACTATCGATCTCGGCGATGATAGCGGCGTATATGCTTACAAGGTACTTACCCGCGCCGCAAGCCTGATCACACTGAAATCTCCGCGCCACAATGTTACAGAACGCCGATAGGGAAGCAAAAATTAGATTTCGAAGCCCATTGATAAAGTGGAGTGTCGTGCGGTAATTAATTTTTGTTAGCTGCAACATTTTCTCTGCTGCGGAAAACTCACTACCTCCAATACCTCTCATATGTAACCCACTATTACAGCAAAAGTGCTTCATGCTGATCCCGTGTGGGTTAAATTCTGGCGAATCCGTGATATTGACAGCAAGTCAACAACAGATCTCTTAGTTTGTCTGCAACAGCCCTTGCCTGCAGAGAGCACGTTTACAGTAGTTTAGACAGCAGATTGTGCACGTCCAGTGCCAACTATTCCGACCGTAGAAAAGCAAGATACTACAGTTAAATATACCAGTGTGGCCACATAAGTTACAAATTAGTGGCCAGCGATAGTGAAAGTGTGGTGGCCGGTTGTTCGTGGATGAGAAAATGTTAGCATTTTGATGATCTAACACATTATTTTAAAAAAAATTGTTAAATGCTTAAACTTTAATGAATAATGGACGTGATAGTTCAAGTAAATTTCCATTCATTTAATAAAACACACAAGTTCCTTTAATATACATATTACCTCCATAGCCATCGAAAATGCTGCGCTGTGCCAGTCATAAGATACGGTACACAATTATATGCACATGCGACGCCATACTGCAGGGCCAGGCGTGGCTCCATATAACAGGGATTATATTAACTTCGGCCGAAAGCTATATCCATCCGCCATAGTTACTCTCTGACGCCACAGAGGGCGCTAATCATAGGGATATCACACTTCCACATGACTTCAGACAAGTAGTTCGCGAACGAATATTTATCCAACGATAGCAGATAAAAGTGAACGCAAAGCTTCACTCAGCCAGTTGCCATCAATCACCAGCAGTTGCTAGTCCAGTGTGTCTAGCTAGCTCCCCAGTCCAAAATCCAACTGAACGTGGATGAAGCTCTGTAGCTAGGATTGCAGCCCCCTCACGGACATATACTAACTTAACTTTACCTCCAGCAGGCGTTGCCGGGAAAATGTGATCAGTCTCACCCACTGTATGCATTTGTATATCAATGGCATTGTACCACTCAGTTTTGACCTTAGGTATATCACTGCCCAATGTGCACCACACGGTAACTACAACCCATGACCCATGGCTGGCCTTCAGGTTCACCGTGGACACGTGTCACTCTAACATTTCAAAATGTTTCCGTGTCATCCTCTGATCCACCCATTGTCGTCGAATGAAGATGTCTTATCTTACGGACTTAGAGACATACCCATTTTGAGGTTAATCTGAATTTAGTTATCAATAACTTCCATAGATATGTAGCTAACGTCTCCCTTCTAATACCCGTGAGACACTTTATTCTCTATCAGTGGGAGAGAAAGCTGCAAATTTACTTGCGTGAATCTCTACTGCAGCAATCATTTTCTTCCAGTGTATATTCTCTTCGGACAACAACAAAGATCGGTTTGTCCTAATGAGATAAATGTTCACACATTTTAAAGCTTGAAATCAATGTTTTAGGCTGGCAGTGTAATTAAAATAAGTATGAAAACATACTATGTCTTTCAATGAGGTCTTACTCACAGATCATTTGGGTGAAAATAGAATTGACATCTCAAGCGGGTCAGGAAATAATGTGGTAATTCTTCGTTCTTCGTGAATTAGGAAATAACCCGCGTGTACTAGGAGTGAAATGTTAGCTATATCCCGCGTAGTTTCATGTGGCCAGCGTCTAGAAATTTTCACATGGCGATGAAATGACGCCCGGAACTCGTGGTAATATGTTAACCTAGTAATACAATGCACATAGAACGAACGTACGCACGCATATACTTTGTACCAGAACTGTAACAACTTCAAGCAATGATTACTTTCATTTTGAACGCTTTTACTATCTGAATGTCCGTGATGCACAGCCAACTCTAACTTCTCTAAGTTAGACATCGCAAGTTACATAATTTCGTCTGACTCAGCTGAAAAGGAGAAAGTTAGTTCATCGTTAAAGAAGTAGAGCATTTGTGTCAAATATTTTTTTCTGTTTGTAGAAATCTCAAAATTTACTGCATCTGAATCAGTGAAGTGTCCATTCACAAATCATGAAGTTTCTACAGTGTTATGTGTTTCATCGTGTAACAGCTTTCCGTACATCAAAGATCACAAGCCAGATTCAATCACCCTCTTAAAAGCATCAACTAATTGTCTGTAGCAGTGAATCCATATATTTGTAACAGTGTGTGGTGTGAAACGAGAAATCTATGCAAGAGCAAAGTTTGTCCAGCGGGAACACGTTAATAAAACTTAACAGCTGTGAATACAGTCAGTCTAAATTGATTTCACTGACGGAACTGTTTATACACACCCCAGTAAAATAAATTTCTGGTTGAACTGATTGGATGATCTGGAAATTTGGAAAATAAAATCAGAGGTTCGAATTGGAGATCAGCAATGGGTTTCTAATTGCTCTAGAGACAGTTACGTGAAACTGGCGAGTCTTCAGAAAGCCGCATAGCCGTTGATACGATCACCGTGGAAGTCAGGCCTATAATGCCTCTCCGCATAACTGCACTTGTCGGAAACAGATGGGTACAACTGCGTATATGGTGGTCCGCGAAATTGTGGCAGGCTCTCATTAAGCGTGCGATGTACATTTCTTATTGTTCGTGATTTACTGTCATACATGGTTTGCTTTCGAGGTTTGTTTTTAGCAGCTGGTAGTCAACATGTTTTCATAATCTGAATTCGCCAGAAACAATGAGTTTAGTTGCTCTTCTCTTTCTCTCATAGCCATCTGTAAAATGGTCTTGGAGTCTGCTCTTACGAAACAACGGAAACGAAAACACCACTTCCTACAAATATTACGAGAATTATGAGAATATGCCAGAATATTACCGACCTCCATAATTACTTGCTCCCTTCCTTACCGTTGGCAGTCAGTCAAACCAGCGGGAGCGCCACACATCCCATGCAGTGGGATTGAACTCGCCACCATACTCTGCCGTGCTACAGAGCAGCTGTATGGCGAAAAATATGAAACATAGTTCAGTTCACGTAGTCTTACCAGGGGCACATGAGCAGCCTAACACTATATAACTACTTCAGACAATCCTCTGCTCTGCGCATTGTATATATAGCGACCGCGCTCACACTAATACATTTTAACCAGACTAGCTGCTACATCCCATAGTTCCTCTACTACCAACTGCACCAGAGGGAGGGACAGAAAGCTCCTTAGTACCGTCAACAATCTTGTTACAATCAAACGACCCATGTACGGGCAAGTAATAAGAAAAATAGATTGCGCTCTGCTAGATAGTGAAGGGGAAAAAAGTCGCTGTGGCTTCTTAGAAGGGGTTCTACAGTCAATAGATATTGTGGAAATTACGAACAGCAGTATAGCCATTCTTGAAGTCGCGTTTTGAATCTTTCTACAGGGTTTTTCCGTAAGAGTATGCAAAAATGTAACCGGAAATACAAAATGCTCCATCGAACAATTTGTGGTAGGGAACCTGGTGTCGGAGAAACCAGCTTAAGGAAATAGGAAAGTAAACCTGCCTACAGATTTGTCTAGCATTACTGTTTTCCAGCTTATTTACAACAAACATGCGCACGAGTTTATACGTACTGTGCCGTTTATTTACATGTACATTCTATAATTCCTGCAAGGAAACGAGGACAAGACTGATTACTAGGAAGTATTTCCTGGTTGCTGGATTGGAAGTTTAGGCACTACACCATGGCCTGCGAGATCAAATCCCCTTGATTATTTCCTATTGGGATATCATAAGTCACTTGTATATGAGATCTCAGTGGATACTGAGATGGAATTAGTTTCCAGAATTGTAGCTGCCTGTGATACGAAAAACACCAGGGATATTTGTCAGAGTGCGTCAGAATCTTGTCCGCCGATGTCACGCTTACATTGAGGTTAATGGCCGTCAGTTTCAGCACATTTTCTAAGATACAGTATAAATGGTACGTTCATTGCTTCAGTGATGATATTTGTAGTTAACTGTACTTCATTTAAATTAAGTAAACAGTAATGTGATTTTATTCCTATTATCTCCTTAAGCTGGCTTCTGCGACAGAGGTTCCCTCCATCAAGCTGTTCAGTGGAGCCGCCTCTGTCCTGTTACATTTTATCACGCTCTTACGAAAACACCCTGTATAGTGTAGCATGCCACTGGCAAGAGTAGTTACAAGTGAGCACTTTCATAAAGTTATCCACTGGCGTAGCGTTGGGGTGTTAACACACCATACTGCTTTAAATCGTGTACAAATTCCGTACGGCTTATCAGGAACACGACCGTAGGTTTACAGCTGGGTGTGCAGCAAACGGCCTGCGTGACGCTGCAAACGATGCGGCCTCTGTACGCGCTCATCCGCTAGCTTTCGCTAGACTGTAATAACTGGAGCAAGGCAATGAGCACTCCTTTCACCGCAACTTTCGTCACACGTAACCTCAGGCGGGCAGAGAGAGATCTCTTAAGAATACTGGCCGCAATTTTCGTAACTTCTGACACACCGGCTTGTTTCTGCGCAAGTGTTGTCCTGTGTGTTCGGACATGTCAAACTTTTTAGTTTTGATACACGCGTTTAAACAATTTACACCAGAAGAAATTAGATGCGTGGTGGACTTCAGAACTACTGTTTGTGTCGAATGTACGTATCGTGTTAGTGTGGCTCTTCTTTTAAGTTCGATTTTTTCTTTGTGCTACCCCTCGTTCGGTTCCGTTGTACAAAGAAATGAAATCATTTTAATCTAAGCGCCGTAGGAAGAGAGGAAGCTGTACTCCTGGGCCGCTCTAGTCAATATTACACTGAAGCAGCTGTCTGACTGGACTCCTTTTTCCCAGGGAGGTGTGTAAGTATCAAATTGGAATTTGTCCGATAGTAAGTTCTACGGTCACTTGTCGGTGTAAAAAAATTTAAGCTAAGTCAATGCGATCAAGATTCGGCCACTCATTTCACACGTTTTGATACTCCCAGAATCACCCATCAAAACGTACAGATGAGCGATCTATAAAAATGTCGGGCCTGGTAGTCTAGAGGCAAATCGCGTGCTTCGAAACAGAGGACGCGTGATCGAATCTCATTCGGGACACGGAATTTTCAGTCTTCGTCTTAACCTAACTTTCACATCTCAGCGATGTGACGAATTGTCAGAAACACATGGTTAGGATTCCACGTTAAACTGCAGGTCCCCTTTCCGCGGTAGGCTAACGGGGCAGGTTGGGAACACGTAAGTCGCCGAAGAATATTCCAAGAGGAAGACATGCACCAGGCCATTGAGCCACACGAGATTGTCAGCCCGTATACATATATAATTTTGTGACGGAACCCTCAGAGTGCGACTCCTATACGCATTTCTCTTTTTTTAACTAGTTCTGGTCCTCGATTAGTTTGGACACCTTTCTTACGCGGATCATTGTTAACGTTCAGTTCATTCACTAGCTGTAGAGCGTTAATGAATTCAATATTTCCATGCAATTGCGAAGGATTTGTTTTAATGAACTCGTCACTCAAGTCTAATTCGATAAAAACATATTGCTTTATTCGACACACTGTTCGATCCTGTTATTTCTGGGATAGAACACATTCTGTCTTTTCGTCTGACGGTTCGGCTTCATGATTGAGCAGATGGATAATTTTCGTTTTTGAATTACATAAATACGGATAACAATATGCAAGGCTACAGGTTTCAGGAGACCCGTACCATAAATGATACTTCAGTTCGCGTAAAGCCACACGAGAGATGTCAGAATAAAAAAAAACTGATATTTGTAAAGCTTAGAAAGATTTCTGAAATCGATATACGATTCTTTGGCTGCAAAAGGAGCAGAGGACCACCTTTCGACATACACACTGACAAGGAAAACACAGAACCTAGGACAAGAAGTCTTCATAGAGACAATGACAAGCGTACAATCCTTCCGGAAAATAAATCCTTTCGGCATTCTCTTATTGTGATATTTCAAATTTGTTTCAAAGTTCGCATTTTTACTGAAAAGATAAATTGATGTTACAGAATTTCTTACCTTCGCCTAGGGACTGTCTGAAACCAAAACTGCAGGATAAACTCCTCCACAGAATTGTCCCTCCAGACAATAGGCGTGAGGTAACTGTATGCAGAGAGGGGTATAAGGTACCTGGGATTGCAGGGTGAAGACAACGTGCAGAAATCGGGTTATTCCATATCGTCAATCCTTTGTGACTAGTTCTACAAACTACGGAGCACTTACTCCAATGTAGACTGTCCTGTGAGACGTAGCCTTGTTTCCAATTTTAAATTACCGGTTAGATTGTAAGTGCTCTAAAGTATGTTCATGTATGGATCTTGTATGTTCATGTATGGATCTTGTATGTTCATGTATGGATCTTGTATGTTCATGTTGTTGAATTACATACATATATTCAAATTAGTCAGGGAACGCAATTTTCAAACTGTAACTATCTTTCACCGTCCACCTTGCGTGCAACTTAAACGAACAAAGTAAAAAAAATTAATAACGCTAAATAAGTAGTGTTTTTATTTTCAAATACGTATAACATAGATAGAACTACATAAATAAATGATACACAGAATTGTTGAATTTCAGTCTCTGGTCGCTCCGATGTCTCTTTCTCAAGTGGATGCATGATCCTTTCCCATCCTTTCTACCGTTGGTTGATAAACGTGTTATGAACATCCGTCGACCTTCCAACCTGTTCCTGTTGTTGCCGCCATTGTTGATATGAAACTGTTGTCGTGCGTAGTTCTTCAGCTCTTGTATCGGAATTTATGCTTTCCACCCAATAAATCACCACCTCGTGCACAAACAATGCGTCACTTCGTACACAGCTAATTGACGCACCTGCAAATCCTAGAGGGAAACCTTCAGCTTCTTTTGGACAGACGGCAATTTGTGTCTAGTTACTTCATGTGAATAACAACAGAATAATAAAGTTATTCCGTGAAAAAAAACTCGCGACTAAGACGTTCTTCCCACGACTGCTACCTGGTCTCGGAAGTGAAAGAACATTGGAGTGGTCCGGGTTGTGTCGTGTTGTGAAAGGGAACGGTTCGGTTCGCTGTGCTCGCTATCTGGGTGACATGACAGGTCAGTGACCCTCAGACATTTAGTGCTGTCTGTAAAATAACGCACTCGGTTAAAAAGACTGAAGAAAACGGGTAGTTACATTCGGTAATAAATGAATTTGGCAGGCAGAAGAAATGTTTTGCGAAATTGGTTTTATTTTTTAGATTCTGAATTTTTCCAATTTTTCGAATTCTGAAGGCCCAGGAGTGCACCTTCCCCTTCCCAAAATGAGCCAAAATTTCACAATCCCATTGTTATCGGAACTGGAGCCAAACTGTATAGTAGTCCAAGAAAAGTTTTCAAACAATTGACAACGAGTCTGCCTCGTGCAGTTTCTTCTTGGGTGAGCCTCCGATCAAGAGCAGCAGACTTCAGATTTGCGCCTTATCATTCTTTCTTCGGGGTTTCTTCTAAATCGCTTAAGGTAAAATCTAGATGCTTCCAAACAATCCATGGTAAACATCGATATCTGTTCTAATCACTCTGAGGTAGATTTCAATACTTAATGCGCTCACTGTCATCTGTACGTGAACCAAAACTTCATTTCTTTGTATTCATCCGCACATATATGCGTGTAAATACCACTCTCGAAGCGAAACAGATCGATCAACGTTTAATGCTTTGTGAGTTGGAGGCATTCACAGCGTGCTCATAAATTCCATTTGTCGAGATAGTGACAGGCGTTCATTTGATGCCTATCTAGTGAGTCAGTTTTGGAACTACTTACGTGACAAATATCTATCCTGTTTTCCTCTTCAGTGGGGATTGGTGAGTTTCCCAAACCCGTGTACAGCTTAGCGCCCTAAGGCTTTTCAGGCGGGTCACGGTACACTACAAAGAGTTTATGGACTGGCCTCCATTTGCGTTTCCGATGACGTCATTGGAAACCTTAAAAAGCATTGGCGAAGAATTCATAGTAAAATTAGTAGGTACTGCTAGGATGCAGCATCGGACAGGAGAAGGCAACTAGCAGAGGACAAGCAGAACTGGTGTTAATACACATTACCGAGGCAAAAAAAAAATCTGCTGTCACGCCGCTGGTAGGCCGCAAGTGAAAGTTTTCTGGTATTGTACTGGTCAGGCGATTTTGGCAAAAAAATTTCATCAGTCTCCTATTTCTGAAGACTAAGACTGAGATACATACACTTGTCTTCTAGTGCAGTCTATTAAATTTCATATTATGGATGTCTACTGCGGTAAAGGCTCTAGGCAGCGCCAGGTACTTTCCTACAGAAATGTTGTTAGTTGACAGAACGGGTAGGATAGCTTCGTTAGACTCTGGAAATGAGTGTTCCGTTTTTGTGTGACACGCTCATTCTCATCCCTCCGAACTGCACTAACGTTGGTAAATATTGCAGCTCTAGAGATAAATGCGTAGGGAAGTTACACCACGTATTACGCGCGTAACAGAAGGTACGCAAAAGAGTGGGATTAGAGAAATATCTTGACTGATGCACTTGGTTTAACAACGTCAAAGTGCTGTCTTCCACACTAGCATGCAATAGTTTGGTTTACTGTGATACGGTTACAGCTTCAGGAATTACACAACGTCGCAATGAACCAAGCTACACTCGAGTAAAAATGTGAAATGTCGGTAAATATCAACGATATAAAGATGAGCCTTCATGGGCTCGAAATGTAGTTGATAGAAGGAACCTTTATTTCACTTACAGATAAAAAGAAGGCAGGTTGACGGGCTGCAGTATTAGTTGAAGCATCCACTGTTTTACGTCCATAGTGTAAAAGATAAGCCCCAGTGATTTAGTAGTCATGATATTGTTAGAGGTGGTATGCCCTTTACACGCTTTTCTAAGTTAACTTACCCAGCCAGTTACAGGGGAACATAGGGTTTTACGTGATTCCGATTCCGAACCACTCTGCAACTCGACATTTATTAATTTCCAGATCGTTTGAACCCTTTGTACACAAAATTACTGCTTACTGCTTCTATTCCATACTTCGCTGTAATCCTCACAAGAATCTCAGTCGCTGTGTTCCGAAACATGTAACACACCTCGCTTTGTCAAATCATAATAACTTACAACACTATGTTCGACTGTCAGTATCAGACAAATTTACTATAGCTTTGTGTGTCACACGATACTTTCATGCGCATCGGCGTTGATGAACTCCCGACACAAGTTACAATTAGATACAGATATATTAACACACAATTTTAATCACACCTTTTTTATGGAGCATCAGTGCTCCCTCCACATACAGATAGTATTAGAGGTACTCAGATTCTATATGACAGACTAGATACAGGCTGCTTGTTGTCAGTAAATGACTTGAGATGAATGCCGGGATGGTCGAAGCAGTGTAGCGCCGGTAGGAAGCTGTCACTAGCAAGGCCGTCGGTGAGCCGCTGAGTGGCCCCTGTTCGGCTTCGTCGTGTGCGACGTACTTGGCGGCGATCCGACTGGAACGGCTGGAACGGCACCATTGCCTTTTTGTTAGCTGCCAAGACCAACACCTTAGCGCTAAGCAGACTGGAAGATTCAAATACCGATGTAAAGCTCTCCTGGCTTACTTAAACTTCATGTTGCCGCTGAGATGTTTTCTCAAAAGTAGTGGCTGGTTCGTTTCTCCATCCTTGCCAGATCCTATCTACTGTTCATTCTCGAGCTGTAAGATTTGCATCTTCGACGTTAGTTTGATACTAGATAGCGCGTATGTCTTCTGGCATTTTTGGTGCCGTGAAGAAGAGAGACAGATAAAAACACATTTTTGACGTAGAAAATACTACAAACGCTTCTCACGAGTGAGGTATGGGAAGAGAATAACTCATGGGGAACGTCATTACCTCTTGGTAGTGAGGAAGGCATTAGTAAGGTACGGGATTGAGTACAGAAACACAAATATCGAAGAAGGGATTTTTTCTAACGGAGTGTATGAAGAACGGAAATGGAAAGCGTTCTAAGTTCCTCCCACTGATATTCTAAAACACTTCGACTGCGAAGACGAATCTAAAGTGTCAAACACGAAAGTAATCCGGGTACTCTGTACGTGGAAATTGGATCTCTGAAAGCAAATAATTAATGTTGATCGTGGAAATTTGGAACAGTTTAAGAAATAGAAAGTATGATCAAAGTCAAGTTTTAGGAAAGACTCTTTTGGTCTGTACGAGAAAACAGCACTCTAGTTAATGACAGCACATAGCTGGCAGATCACTTCAGTCCTTTATGACAACGCTAAGTTGTTTATCAGACTTGACGTGTTTCTGCAGCTGCTTTTCTATTAGGCATATTGAATAAAGACAGGTTAAAAATGGTTCAAATGGCTCTGAGCACTATGGGACTTAACATCTGTGGTCATCAGTCCCCTAGAACTTAGAACTAGTTAAACTAAACCTAACTAACCTAAGGACATCACACACATCCATGCCCGAGGCAGGATTCGAACCTGCGACCGGAGCGGTCACGCGGTTCCAGACTGAAGCGCCTTTAACCGCACGGCCACACCGGCCGGCAAAAGACAGGTTAAAAGATTACTTGAAGGAATGTGTCTTGTGTCGGAACAAGGACATTCCAACGAGTAACGAGTGTTAATAGAAATTGATTTGTCATGCTGCACGTGCATCTAATATATTGGTTCTAACGCATTACAATGTCAGAAAATTAACATTTATCCAATTATCTAGACACCTATGAGTTAGAGAAAATACAACCTCGATTATTGTAGAGAAATTAGTTTGCCAACTCCTGCTGTAGCAGTAGCGTTACGGGGTTTCCGCAGACGAGATAAGAGATAAAATGGCGTCACTTCCGGCGTCCGTATCCTGCGAGTCAGTTCATTAGCGTGCAACACTAAGAACCTATCAATCAGCAAGAGTGCTCGCATATGAAAAGAAAGACTTTGGTTACTGGAGAACTACATTTCTCATTAGTAAACCGTTGAAGTAACTTCAGATATACCGTGTTATTTCAAGGAGCCGTCAGACGCATTTACTCTCGTATTTCGGCTAGTAATTGCAGTTCCGGTCTTGGAAGCGCCCACTTACTCAGCAGGCAGCATGCTAAAGGAATACAACCCTCATATGCCAGCATTGTAACTGATAAAGATTTTAAGAACTGTACCGTTGATTGTCAGAGATCACATGTCCCTTCATAAATATGAGACGAAAAGATAATTTCTGAATCGGCGTACAGCGTGATCAGAAATAGCCGGGCATCCAAATGTAATGCAGAATCGATGACTAGACGTCAGGATAAGCGGACACGCCGGTATAAAAGGGCGCGTGAAGTGTGTTGTTGACAACAGGTAAGCATTAACAAAAGAATGGATCGGTCGGGAATGCTCAGTGAATGAAAATGTGGACCAGCGATTGGAGTCAATCTAGTAACAAATCTGTCAGGGACATGTCTACCTTTCTAGCTGCTCAAGTCGACCGTTCATGATTTGACAGAGGAGTGGAAACGCGAAGGAACATTCACTGCTAATCAAAGACCAGGCCTATCTTTTGCATACACTGAGAGATAGGGACCGTTGAGTATTGTGTAGGGTGGTTGTAAAAAAAGTTACCTGAAATCAGCGGAAGGAATCACTTGTGAACTAAAGCAGTGGCTGTGTGTAAGGGGTATTATGGAATACGATACATTATTTGAGCAGCTTTTCACATGCCAAACATTTCAGTGTTCAGTGCTAAGTGACGCTTCAGGGGGTGTAAAGAGCGAAACCACTGGACAGTGGTTGACTGGAAACGAATTGGTAGAGACAAAACATACTGCACCTTGCGGCAATACGATGGAAGGGTTTGGGTTTGGCGAGTGCCTGGAGGCAGTTACCTTATTAACGCGTAAAGCCAACAGTGAAGTACGGAGGAGGTGGTGGTAGGTTATGCGAGTGTTTTCTGTGGTTGGACTGCGGCCCCTTTGTTGAGCTTAAGAAAATGATATAAGCGGAAGGATATGAACAAACTTTAAAAGAGTGTACAATAAGGATTGTGTACAATGATTGATTGTATCAGCATGCCAATGCACCCAATCATAATGTGTGCGAGGCAGTGGTTTGTGGGCAATAACGTGGCTGAAATGGACTGGACCGCCTAGAGTACTAACCTGAGCCCAAAAAAACACACATGGGATTATTCAGAACATCAGCTTCGCTTCAGACATCAGCGTCAAATATCACTATATTCTGTGGTTTCGGCTCTTTTGGAGGAATGATATACCTCCAGAGACACTGAGACGCTTCATTGAAAGCGTCCCCAGTAGAGTAAACGCCAACTCAAAGGCATAGGATTAACACAGCCCATATTAATGTCTACTAATAGGTGGCTGATACTTTCCATCAGATACTGTGTGCATCATGCACTTAGGGAATTACTCAGCAAGTTTACGTATCAAATATTAACTAGGACAGTACTTCAGTATGAAGTCAGTGGCGGTCCGTAACCACGCTGTCATGTTGCAAATGGCACGTCAGCATATCTGCGTTGTCCAATCCCATTGCGACCAAATGCCAAAAGCCTGCATAACCACCTTCTGTAGCACGAGACATGCAAGAAGTCAGCAAGGTTCGTGAAGGCGCTGACAGGGATGTGGAGCCATCCCTACTCCGTTGCCGTGGCCAGTTGCGGTAGATTTCTCGCTTGAGGTTCCATGAAGCGAAGAGTCCGAGTAAGGTGGTCCCACAGATTTCCGATTAGGTTTAAATCTGAAAAGTTGGGTGGCCAGGGGAGTACGTTACTTATTCTGGTGCTCTTCAAACCAGTCACGTATGCTGTGAGCTGTACGACACGTTGCATGGTCCTGTTAGTAGATCCCATTGCGCCGAGGAAGAACTACATATATGGGTGGACGCGGTCCCCATGGCTAGATGCATACTTGGGTTGATCCAGCATTCCTTCCAAAATGGTCATCTCTCAAGGAATTCCACGAAAACATTCACCAGACGATAACTATCTCTTCTCTGGCCTGGACCTTTCCGACGATTGTTGCAGGGTATTTACTTGGAGACGTTTCACGCACATAAATGTAATGCACTTTAATAGTCAGTAATCTGTGTTATTGTATAACATGGTTGCCGAAAGTAGCACTGGACACAGTCACATTCTAAATAACGGAGAGTATGCGAACAGAAGCGATTTAAAGTAGACTGACTTTCCTACTAAAGCCAGGCGCCAAGCTGAGATTCATTACGAGAATGCTCAGGAAGTACAGTTCCCAAAACCCTTGTTCTACCGATAATTGCATATTGCTCCCGTCAGTCGTAAACCTTGCCACGTAAAACAAACAGGTATTAAAGCAGTTCCAAAGAAGAGCATTCTTACTATCCAACGGTTCGTTTAACAAAAGCGAAAGCGTCACGGAGGTGCTCATCAAATCCAGTTACAGAAATTGTAAGAGGCGTTGGAGATCACTGTGCGGTTTAATGTAAAATTCTGTGACCTTCCTTTCCCCGAAGAGAACCAACGATTGCTTCCTCCTGCGTGTATCCCCCGAAAAGATTTGAGAAATTTGTGGAAAACAGATGCCGACCAATAGTCTTTCTTTCCTCGTGCGACTGGAACAGCAAAGAGGGGGGGGGGGGGGGAACTGCCATTGGTACAAAAAGTTCAATCCGCGACCCACCATAAGATCGTTTGTGGAACGACAGACGTAGATGTAGATGTGCGATGTTCTTTGTCTAGTGTATCACGAACGCACTGCTACACAGCACCTCTGTACACTATTACCTAAGCACATCTTCATCAAAATAGTGATCGGACCCTCAATTCTGAGGGTGAAACACTCTTGCGGATTACGAACCAACACGAACCACCCCACCACCTTTCAGTTTACATAAGTTGTTTGACGGTTAAAATATCTATATTTCCTTTAAAAATATTTTCAATCGGTCAGTAAGTTTCGGCACCATTATATATGCAATTATTGACTACTCCTCTAAATAGGTACTTAAAATGCTAGACAGGTCAGATAGTACTACATGTGCTATTATTATTATTATTATTATTATTATTATTATTATTATTATTATTATTATTAACAACTACTTTTATGGATAGCACTGCATCAAACTACACCCACATTAGATGTCAGTCTCAAACGTCATTCGCCTTTTTTAAATTTAGTTTCACTGTATGTTTATATACATACGAAAACAATTCAAACTGACGCTTGTGTCGTCCCTTTAGCTAGTCTCCACGTTCACCATTTGGCGTACCTTTCTGTTAAGACTGCTGCCCATGAACCGTTAAATCTGTTTATGGGCCGTTGACACTAACTGAAACAAAAGTAACGTTTACACGATTTACGCAGACGACCACACCTTTAATGGATTAGTATAATCGTATTTCATTTGTTTGTATAGCGTCTACTCATACACCACAAAGGAAAAATTTTTCCTTCAAGTTTTGAAACATTAGGACGTTAACCTAGTTTAACTTAATAATGTGTTCAGGATGATAATCTGCTGGAAGAATATCTACAGCCATTCCACTGTTTTGTAGAGAATTCCTTAGCAAATCAGCAATGTTAATTTAAGCTTTAAAATATACACCTTGGCGCTAGTAATTTAAAACCTTGGCCTGAACATCAGACACGATGAGGTGATAGTTCCTGACCAGCACGTCGGTATTACCATCGCTAATGCTTCATCGAATTGAATTTCTTATTTCATTACAATACCTTCGAGCTTTTCTCATATTTCTGTGTTGTTCTCTATTAGGTCTCCTGCCAAATCAGTGGTACTTCACGGTATCGAGAGTCGATCCCAGATGTCCGAGTTCAGTAGTCAAAAACCCTAAAGGCCCAGTCTTGGTAAGGTTGAACGTACATCTCTATTCATTATAGTTGGCGTCTTACGCTATAAAACTTCGTTGAGAGGCTGGTAAATCTGAGAGTTCCTTATCCCTGGACGGAAAATCACAATTTTGTTATTTTATGCTGAAGAGCCTTGCTTAAATGTTGATGTGTAGTAATTTGTAATCCTTATACACGTATTGCCTAACGATAAACAAATTTCACACGATGCAGCTCATGATGAGAACACAAGAAGGTTGCTTTGTTTCGGTGGGGGAGGGGGGGGGGGGAGGGGGGAGGGGACAACGCCTGAAGGTCTCCAGATGGCGCCGCACGTAAAGACAGCATGTCCATGAAAGTTCAGGGTCACAGCCTACCATTGACGTCCTGCAGCTGGTTTCAACGGCTTCACGTCCACTTCCGCTATTCTAGTTTCGTGTACGTGGTAACTTCATGCAGAGTCGACAGATGTTTCTTACGTCGAGAAATGAAAATGAATGTGCGTTTTTGAATAATACTCCACAAAACACCTTAGGCTTTCAACGTGATAACCATACAGAAAAATTGTATGCAAATTGTGGATGTCCATCTAATAACAGGGCGTGTATATTTTTTTCTTTAATGGAAGCTGCATTTTTCTTTGTTAAAGAAAAGGAAGGGGGGGAGGCTGTTGTGCATGGAAGGTTGCCAATTTTGATGTATTTTTGAACTAGAGAGGCTTATTGAACTATCATAGTGCGCCATCGTATAAAACAACTGATTTTTAGACAGCTTACCGGATGTAAATGTACAAAATTACCTGCCCAAAAGATGGACGAGGTACTCCTCAGGTTCAGTATCCAGTTCTTCCTCTCCCACCTTTCGTCCCCTATATAACGTCTCCCACCGTCAGAGGGCCGTCACAGAGGAATCGTGTTTTGTGCGCGTGAATACAGCGTTCATGTAATTGCCGAACTTCTGCTGCAACTTCATTCGACCGGAACTAAAACGCTCTGCCTGAAGTAAACCAGTCGTCTACAGGTCTAAACAAACTAAGTTACGCATAAAATCTCCCTCCCTCCTCCACCCCTTTCTGGAAATAGCCATAGAGGCACCGTGGTTCTCGGAGCTAATATGAGATCTATAGCGCACATGGATGTGATCAACCAAGGAAATGGTTAATAACAGCGTGGTGTAAGAGTACGTACGTGCGCTTCGTCCTTAGAATGATCGTCTACGATTGTGCCGCTGATAACGTCTTTGCAGAGCTGACATTTCCAGGGTCTCACGTCTGGGACCAAAGTGAAAACGCTCTTCGTTACAACTTCGAGTTACGTGGTATTAGTGCACCGTAACTAATCCAAACTTTTAACAGGAGCAGAACCAGAAATTCCAGTTAGGTCAGATTACGACAAAAGCAGACGTAATTTACCACAAAATTTCTCTCAAAAAAGAAAAATAAACATTTAAGCCTTTATAATTAAAATTGATTGGATTTTAAGCTCAGAAACAACTTTCTAGTCAACGCTGTTTCGTTGCGTAAGGAAACTGATAGGAAGACTCAGACCAGTTTCATGCATTCCTTAACCTAAGCCGACCGAAGTGGCCGAGCGGTTCTAGGCGCTACAGTCTGGAACCGCGCGACCGCTACGGTCGCAGGTTCGAATCCTGCCTCGGGCATGGATGTGTGTGATGTCCTTAGGTTAGTTAGGTTGAAGTAGTTCTAAGTTCTAGGGGACTGATGACCTCAAAAGTCAAGTCCCATAGTGCTCAGAGCCATATGGCGGATCCTAATTTATGTTTTCAGTGTATCTTCCAACTCCCTTCAGGTAAGTACTGGTAGAGTTCCTTCAAATATGCTACGAAACTTTATTCGTTCTGTGCTGATGCTCCGGCTTGTGCAACCTCCACGAAATATTACTCTAACCTTTCTATCTTCCTACGTTACTTAATCAAACCTTTGTTACATTTACTTACCATTTCCGACTGAAATGATTGCAGTACCAGAAATGACAGAAGTGGAAATTGTCGCACATGGTACGTTGTGTGAAGCTTCCGTCGGATAGTTAAATGTTAGCGATTTTAATTCCCTAAGTTAGAGGGGTTATTTTGCCGAGGGGCACTTTGTGTAAACCGAATTAGTGTTTATTTTATGCTTGGGGCACGTGCGGTGGCGACGTCAGCACGTCTTACTGACACGGATGTGGAGAGGTCGCCACGGCGGGCGAGATGGAAGCTGACTTATCAGCCCCGCGGCTGCTGGATATCGCCACGTAGGCAAGGATCTCGCGGCCTGAGGGCTTCTGATCGATCGTGGGCTGACAGCAAACTCCACCGATGGCGAAAAATTCCAGCAGTCTCATCTTAGCTCTGTGGTTCATGAGTCACGTTACAGGTGCTATACAATTCGAACATTTAGTGTTACTGCTGACTTCAAAGTAGTAATGTGCGCTGAAAAAGAATACACAATTTCACCGGGACGATTTACTGAAAGTGGAGAGAGTTCTGTGCTTCTTGTGTCCAGGATACAGTTGCTCTTAGTCTTAAAATGAGCATTCATCCTCATCGACCTTAGAGATCATTACAGTTCGACGCAATAGACATAGTACTATAACCGATTCGAAGATGTTTGCAAATAATGTTCCCAGGTCAGAGAAACACAATTTATTCTAAAAAGCGTACACAGTAAATTTTGAGTGTGTTGTCAACCTTAGTGCAGTCAGTGTGTGCGTTCGTAAATTTGTGTAAAACGTTCATTGTGTGGAAATATGAGAAACTACCAACGTATACGTTTATGAACAACTGTTTGCGAACACCTTCAAAACTAAATTCATTTTAGCGTAGAACATGCAGTACGTTTGTATGTCTCTTAGAGAGAACAGCCAAGCTTCCTTAAACCTAGGCTTCACTCCCGCTTCCCCCCCCCCCCCTCTCTCTCTCTCTCTCTCTCTCTCTCTCTCTCTCTCTCTCTCTCTCTCTCTCTCTCTGATTTCGTTACGAATATCCAGTTAATCAGCGCTTGAAAACAAAAAAAAGCACATTTGCAGGATTTTCCTTCAGAGTGCCTATATGAACGTAAATGTTTTTCAACAGTTTAGCAAGGTAGAAAATAAGGGAGCTTCATTATTTCTAGAGTATCTGAGAGCCATCCGCCAGGCACTATGATTGGGGGACAAGAAGTCGTGGGCTTTCCGACCGTGGTCATTGCTATCCATGACGTCAACGTGGTATTTCCGACCATACGTATTTTAGCCGTGGATTTTCCGACGTAAAAGGAAACAGTAATATCTACACATTTTATCCAGACTTACAGCTGACAATGCACTTAGTAAAAATTGTCGAAACGTTTTATTTTTATATTTTTTTCTTTCTACATTAGTTCAGAAAATGATTAAACTTCCTGTATTTTATGAATTTTCTCACTAAATTCTTTGTAAGAAGGGCAGAGATTGTAAGCAACTTCTTACATCCCCGACTCGTTATATTTTCTTACGCCGTTTAACTTACTGTCAAGTTCTGTAAATCTTCATTTTGAGGAGTGAGGTCAATGGAATCTGTTTAAAATCCGTACTCAAATTGGAAAAAACGGAACCCTAAAACAACTTTCTTGGTCCACCCTCCGTCTGTTAAGACCTTTTTTTTTTCTTCTCGGGAACAGATGGAGGTACCAAATTGAAATTTATGTCGAATACTAACTTCTACGATCCCTTGGTGGTGCAAAAAAAATAATTAAGCTTCTAACCCAATGCAGTCAAAAGATAAGGCAATTTGTCACACATTTCGACACTCGCACTCTCATCAGAACCTATAGACGAAAGAAGTGTCTATATTTATCAAGTTAGTACGGA
Source organism: Schistocerca serialis cubense (assembly GCF_023864345.2). NCBI lineage: Eukaryota > Metazoa > Arthropoda > Insecta > Orthoptera > Acrididae > Schistocerca > Schistocerca serialis. The sequence goes on from NC_064640.1 coordinate 504,596,819, forward strand.
ACCTTCGGAACTTGAGTCCTACTCACACTCAGCGGTTTTTTAAAGTATAGCATTCAATGTTTACTCCTTACCTGTAGCTACGTGTTCAGACCGGCCAACGGCCATGCGAAGGACCCGGGTTCGATTCCCGGTACTTAACAGGGATTTTACCTTGGTGGGAGGAGCGGAAGGCGGTGCACTCGTCCTTTTGTTTCCAATTGAAGAGCTGCTTGACCAAGTTGTAGAGCCTCCAGGTCATTAGACAGACAACGGGTGGGAGAGTGGTGTACCGACACTTCATACCACATCCAGTGACACCGTTGGCAGAAAATGACACGGCGGTAGGCCCTTCGACGGAGTTCGTTTACTGCTTCCTCCTTCAGCTTATTTATCGGGTAGTATACGTTCGGATGATTGTGATTTATTGATTTTAGTTTCCTATACCATCCTTAGACACCATTCGTCGTCCTGTACTTGGTTAAAAATATTTCACATTTCAATTGGTATACTAGGGTTTTCTGTTAATTGACTGACCATGCAGTCTGAGAATTTCATGACTCGTCCTCCACTTCGCATTTCCACCATTATTACCAATCACGCTTCAGCAACATTGTTTGGCGGAAGATGTGACACTGCAGCACCCATGCGGCAAAACAGTCTAACATCTTCGCCAGCCCTGTATTCCATCGTTAAGTGAAGTTTTGTATTTTCTTTCACAGACGTTGATTTAGACGAAAATTTCAAAACTGAAAGGAACCTTCTGGGAGCATTGAAATGCCTACAATGAAAGCTGGGGGAGCAAAAAGGCTAGCACTGCCGTTTTCGGTGACAACCCAGGCGCGCGGAAAATAAATCGTGTATTGTGTACAGTTCTGTTCCGAACAAGTCAAATGTCCCGTACATAAGAACAGTTACTTCATTACACGGAATTTCTTCCGTTTCTTCAGCGCCGAATAACAGAACAGACGCAACTTTAGTTTCGAAATAACTATTATCCTTTGTTAATTTCAAAATGTCTTTGCTCAGATGAATCTTAAGACTAGCGCCAGTGATCTGAAAGGTCCCAATACCTTCCCTAACGTGAGCCGCAGCACGTCAGACGAGGGATGACACGAGGAAAGCGTTCTGAGGAGCAATGAGTACTCCACCAGTTACGTAAGTATCACAGAATCACACATTCGGCGAAGTGACACATCGGAAAAAGAAATGTTACATATGGCCATTTTGCCACACATTCCCAGAGTGACGGACAGAATCGGCCGCGTATTGCGCAAACACCACATAAAGACTACTTATTAACAGACAATGAAGATCAGAGGTTGTTTCAGATCGGCAAAGGAGAAAAGGGACCCACTTGCAATGTCCGGAATAAACCCTATACCATGTATGTGAAAAGGTCTATGTTGGAATGACTGGATGATCGATGACCACCAGGACCACCAAACATAGCGGCATTGCAGGATGGAGCAGGTGGTGAAATCAGTCTTGGCGGATCACGCGCTGTGAGAGACGGAGTACATAGTGAAATTCACCGACACGGGAGTTCTTGCTGTAGAGAAGAGCTATTCCATCCACTTGTTCGGGGAAGCTTTATAAAGGCACAAACATGGCAATAGCTTCAAAAATAAAGAAGAAAGCCTCAATGAGAACGTATCCTGGATTCCCGTGGTGCAGAGAACGATCTTCCAAGGTAGTAAGGGGAGAATCGCAGCGGTAATGACCACGGAAAAACCCTTACACGTTGGAGCGCCGGGTACATACAATCTGCGGTCGCGAGCTTGACTCCAGTCCACCACCAGCAATGTAGGTGAAGCTTTGACATGTCAGCCACTTGTGCTGGCGAAACGTCAGAAAATTATCAAACTAACGTCGGCCGAAGAAGCCGTGACAGAAATCAACAGGCACTTCAGCTTCCATTCTTGCTTTACCCAGTACAGTACTGAGAGTTCTCCTAATTTAGCACACTTGCGACGCAATCTAACCTTCACCTTTGAGATACTGAAATTCCTCTTCAAAAATTTCTTCGTAGGCTTTTTCCTCGAGTTCTGCTCCCGTTTCTTAATCAGAACATCTGCTTCAAGTGGCCACAAATGTTGCTTTTCAGCCATGATTCATCCTCTTGAAATTTTTAAACAGCCTTGGCATTTAACATTTTTCGGAATACACCCACAACCAGTTCGTAAACTCACAACATTTTCTGTGCACCCAGTAGCGATGACCATCCTTCAGAAGAAATGACTTCACTTTCGTTGCTGTAATTACTTCCATTACTCATAGTGTATGTAGGTCATCTAGCTGAGGCCCGCTAAAGTATACGGAAACGAAGGCTGTAGGCGATGGCACTGCCTGACAGTGACAACACACCCGTTGCTGCTGACAGACTGGTGAAATTTGTCAGTGGGAGATGCTCAGGTCGGAAAACTAACGGTGCAATACTGTTCGGTCGGAAGTAGCACACTACCTGCGACACCTTCCCAAGGGTCGGAAACATCACGGTCGAAAAGCCCAGTCACCCTGCCGGTAGGCCGGAAAGGCTGACCTTTGGAGAATTACAAATAATGAGCTGGCTAGCATCAGAGTTCCCCTTATGGCGGTAAAATGATACAACATTAAAATGTGCACCGTTGGTAAATGGCCCTCACATCTGTAGTAAGGTGGAGCAGCGCATTTTTAAGAGCAAATACACTGCTCATTTTAGTGCGGTTGGTACAGAGTCGGCAGACTGTAGATTCTCGGTGCGACGTTCTGCGTGGAATCGTCGGTACGGTTGTAGAATGTTAGCATTTTCCGTGATACTTCGCATGTTAGTAACAAATAAGACATAAAACTCCCTGGGAATCGTTGGAATAGATTTGTTCGTAAGTCAGTGCCAGGTATTTTTAATTCCAAGAAGCCCTTTCCGGAAGTCTCTTCAGCCTGAGAATTTTCTTTGGATTCCGACTTGGAGGGGGGGGGGGGGGGAGGAAGAGAGAGAGAGAGAGAGAGAGAGAGAGAGAGAGAGAGAGAGAGAGAGAGAGAGCGCTTCCGATGATTCTAGCTCAGAAAGAACAGTGCTAGCGGTTTTCAGGGATACAACACTCCTCTGACTTGCAAAACGTTCAGTCACTGAAAATTAAGAAAGTCTAATTTTAGCAGGCGCGGGTGTGCCAAAAAACGCGCATAATAGCTACTAGTTCTCCGTTAGAGACGTTACATTCCTCTTGCAGCGATTTGCGTTCGCTGACGACTGTCAGGAGGAGTAGCTCTTTCTGCCATCAATGCATCACCCATTAGTGTACATAATATCCTAATTCTCGAGTTCATTCACCACCGAACGAAAAAGTTTTGCAATGAAGGATAGACAGAGATGTTTTGAGTGACAGTCGTGGGAAGAATCGTGGGAGACGGTTCAGAAGTCATTCGTAGTTTGGAGGGTATGAAGTATAGTTAGGCTTAACACCAGACCAATTTTTTATTTTTTACTGTGTTCTATTCTATTTTTTTATTATACAGGATGAGAATATGGTGCTTCAGGTGGTCTTCCAGGCTACGTACGTGGACAGCGTATTTAAGTAGTGGGTGGAGCCGTCTAATCCTTAAGAGGGTAGTTTCCCCTCTGAAAGGCGCCATTTGAGTGTCTGAAATAAGCAATGAGCTGAGTATAAAAGGGATCGCTGCTCCGTCAGCCAGGCTGCCATCTCTCACGTGGGGTAGTATGAGAGCACAACAAAATCGCAGAAGCGATGGAGGGTGAATAGTTGGGGCAGCATAGGGTACGGTATTACGTTTTGGCTAATGCTTCTGTTAAAGCTGGTGTATCAGGTAGCGTTGCTAGTTCGGCATGGAAAACTAGAGCTAGAAAACGGTATATGTGTGTGTACCATTAAGAAACTTGGTACACAATAATAATGGTTTGAATGTGGGTGGGCAGTTCGGTGATGAGCATGAGGCGTGAGGGACAGCTAACATTACACCATTTGTAGACAAAATAAGTAGCCAGTAATAATTTATATTTACTGTCCATAATTGATGACCTCCTTAATAACTTGGACGAGAGAGAGAGAGAGAGAGAGAGAGAGAGAGAGAGAGAGAGAGAGAGAGAGAGAAAATGGAAAAGCAAAAAACACGCTTGTTACCAACGGACACTAAAACGATGAAATGTTGTATTCCATGCATTGGAAAATCCTCCTATAAAAAAAAAAACCTGCCACCAAATCAAATGCTGTGCCATTAAAATAAGCTATTACACAAGATTCTGGTAAGTATCTCTCTCTTTGAAAGAACACGCTTCACTGTACAGTAAACTCTAAACTTTTAATAATTTACACACAATCATATTTGTCAAGATTTGGTTCATAGTTGAAGGTAAAACTTTCAACATAAATTTTAAGTAGTGTCAACTCTACATGCCGACTTCACCTAGATGATACACAGAGCAAATGGGTCAAAACTGCAAGGTACCTAATGGCATTTTGTTCATGGAAGCTGTGCCGTTAAACAGAAGTCAGATAGTCGTCTAAAAGTGAAATCTTCCGAAACGCCTCGTGATTAGAAAATGCAAATTTCCTTGAATGGTTATGGAGTTATAGCCGTTCAATTGTTGTAACTCGATGAGCCGCGTTCCGAAAGTCTGCATCTAAATTTTTTACACAAGTTGGATGATTTCCTCGACGTTACATCCAGAATCCGAGTCCCACATTCAGTAGTTACTAATTTGCATAAATATGAACATTCTTATATTCACTGCAGAACCTTTATAAAGCCTTCTACTACGTTACCTGTTTTCCAACTAACACAAAATGGTAACAGGTCAACATCTGCTGGTAAAAATAAAAACCCCGTCTTTAATGTATGTTCCATTTCATTCCTTTATTGCCGTCAGCAATAATAAAACGACGTAAAATTACGAGCCAGAACTACTATTTGTAATTAAACACCTATGTGGATGATTACATGCTTCCTTGATATGGAAACCCTTGCGTTACGTGACAAAATCAAACTTCTTTAGTTTGCACTGTTTGTAGTTTTAAGTGCATTATTTAGAACTCAGTTTCTCTAAATACGCACCACAGCTCTAGTGAATGAAGTACAGACGCTGGGTTACTTTCCTACGACGTCGTTTGTTGTCCGGCTGTTCTTATCCCAGAGAGGCTCCTGTAGTTTTCTACATCAGCACTCGCGGTAATTTGACTTACGTTGTTTACCTAATTTCTCATTTATCATAATGCATTTCGTATGTAATAGCCCGTTATAGTAAAAGGGGACGATCAACAGAGGCTGGACTCGAAACAAGGCATCCAGTTGTTGCACTGGTAGTTAAGCATGTCAGGCATCACGCTTTTGTTCCGATCCACTTGTACGTTGAATCCCATAAACGATCATTTCAGTTCCCCCTTATTTTCTAAGTTGAACAAAACTGCGAAATGGTCTTCTCTTCAGCGTTTAGGTCACAGTCTTTTTCACGCCTATTTGTCTTCGAGAAAGGGGATATAAAGTCAGGTGTGTGTTAAGGTTTACTGATCAAATTACTTAAAACATAATGACCCATTTATTTAGTGGAATACAACTTACCTTCGTCTACGGATCTAGAAAGAATTTTAGGTCCATAAATGTGATCCACTGAAGTCTAAAAACCATTAATTCAAATGCCTTCATTTATAGTGATAGGTCATTTACTGAGGATAGTTAACGCAAATGACATTGGCTTCTGACGCTGTATTAAAAAGTACTCTTACAGGAGTCTGACATCGATGTAGGTGTAAGTTTCTATTGAGACTTTGCTGGTGTTTTGAGATCAATCCCAGATGGAAGATTTGAACTGTGTGTGCAATAAATGCAAGCCGTGTCACATTCAGTTAACAGCATTTACAGTTATTCTGCTCATCAGATGTGTGAAGCTTAGTCTTCTTAGGGAATAAGTCTGAGAACTTTTCATGACTGCTTTCGAAATCAATGTTCATATTTCAATGGCTTTATTCCTTCTGTTCAGCCACATACTGTAGTTGTTACTATAGCAGTTTCTGCAGAAATATATTTCTTAAATCTGAGGATAATGTTGTGCAGTTTAGTCGGGGTCCCGCTAAAGATATTAAAAGTCCAGGACAAAAAATACGAATCATTACATTATTGACCATGTTTTAAGTCTGTCATCCTTGTTAGCATCAACATCGCTGCCGGACATGGAAGTATTCTACTCAGCGTCATTTATTACTTCTCTTCAATTTTGAGGCGAGAAGAAGAGTGATACGGGAAAAAGGAATTCAGGTCAGAGAGACACGTGAATATTTCTGTTAGCCTACTTCCGTATAGAATGTTCTTAGGGAGTTATTGTAGTGACACAAAGCTTGTGTACAGTGTGGGAAATTTAAACCGCCGCAGCATGGTGGTATGCGGAGTGGTGACGCGAGACAAAATTAGCTGTGTGGTTCGAAGGCCTACAGGGAGTACGCACCTTAGCACAAAGAGAGCTGCCTTCTCAAACTTGCGCGTCACGTAAGTGCCTGCGGTCGATACGGACTTGGGCTTCTGTGCAGCTGAGGAAGAAAACGCAATTTTGTGCGCCGTTGTTACGCTTGTCCCTTTCAGATCATTTCTGGAAGGAATTAGAATAGCTTCTAATTGCTCCTAAGTTTATTAATGAATATTTGTTCCAAAAATAGTCTGTTTTACGAAAAAATAGGAAGAAGTATCACCGACGGTTACCTCTTGTCTGACGATGAAATTCGTGGATAGTTCTTTTCCATTCCCCCTCTCAGAACCGATACTTGCGCTAACGTATTGATTTTCTGCTCTACTTGCATTCTGTTGTGAAGTATTTTCTCGGACTACACGTAATAACCAAAATGATAGGATGTAACTGCTAGAAAAAAGAGAATCTTCAAAACAGCCTCAAAGACGTCGAATTAGCAAGGGACGTTTCTTACACAGCAACCTGAAACACTGAAGCTTGAAGTCCTAACCAAAGAATGTCATGAAGATGTATCTTAAAAAGTGCGAATTATCAACAGAGGCAGTAGTCTGAGACAAAATGACTCTTAAGTCGAGGTCTGCGTTATCTTATCGTTGCCACAGAGATTTAATGAGAAAGTCGAACACTGTCTACGAAGAACAGTTAGTTTCCTCAGATTTAAGCATAATCTGATCTGGAGATAAAGAGGAATGAGCAATAGAACGAGGTCTATGACAGTCACAAGTAACATTGTCTATACTTCTGTGGGTGGGAAGCATGGCATGTAACGACGAGTCAGAGATGAAATTGGAAAGTTTAATGAATAAGTCCCCATCCACCGTTAGTAAGAATAGGCGTAACTTCATATACGGAAACTACCTAATACCACACAAGTCAGCATTGTAATCGAACAGTGCAGACGGCGCCAGTTTGGACATACCTTCCGTAAACCATAACGCCACCAGCGAGTAGTAAATGCAGTACAAGCAAGATTTGGAAGGAATTTCAGGTCCTTGTAAAAGACGAAACACTGTGGGATAGATATGTAGCTCTCCTGTTTTTCAGTGAACAATAACGTCAAAGTAAACTGCGGACTCCTTCCAGTCTAAATACAAATATTACCTAACTGTCCCAACGACCAAATTTTTGATAAATCTATCAGGAATCAGCACCGCCCACAGTGAAAGAGTGAATCAGTATGCTATTTTAGAAACAACAAGGTACCAGTAAAAGATGGAACAGTTGTGGAAAGTTCAAAATGGATGGTGAAAATTGGTCGAAACACTCCAAGAAATGTTACAGGACATGCTGCGGATTCAAGTTCTAATTATCAGATTCGAGAAACCATTGTGGATATGCCAAACCACAAAGATCATAGTATACAAACTCACTGGGAGTAGACATCACGTGTCACAAAAACGAAACTACGTCATTCTGTAAGAATAAGAAAAAACTACTTTATGCATTCGAAATTGAATACTGATTGCAGAATTAAGTCATTAAAGTCGTAAAACAAAAGTTTAAGGAAAATACTAAGAGAAAATGCAAAATAGCAACTTAGATGAAGAAGAAATAGAAGGAAACCTGTGAAGCTATAGGGAAAAGTTACAATCTCACAAAATTACACATCTAGCTGTATCGATGATTAGTGGAAACTATTGGATATCAGAAATTCATGAGTACCTAAAGAAAACTAGCGCACCTGAGGAAAGCTTTAACTGCGGAACGAAGTCCCAAATTGGGTGAGAAGCCATCGTGGCAAATAGTGGAAGAAGCGATCGGAAAACAAATATGCATAGGAAAATAAGTGCCACGTAAGTACAAAGGAGTCCATCGGTTTGGTGAAACGATATTTGAGGCGATAACATACTGTTTTACAAAAAATTTTGGTTAGTAAATAGTTTGGCTAGCTTTAACTTGGTAGTACTGGTCACTCGTTGCTCATGCCTTCGAAAAGAAGCCACGTCTAAACTTCTATATGCAACGCAGTCTACAGCTATACTGATCCATATTGTTCCTGTATATTTTTGTAATGTTTTGTATTCGTCTTCCATTAGGCTATGTCGCAATTCCTCCTCCTTTTGAAATCAAGCAAAAACATTTCCTTGGTCCAGCAGTTGACACATTCGCTTGGGTGCAGATGCTGCGCGCTTACATTTCGTTTTAATTTGACATAATTGAGCCTTACACTCCAGACTTCCCTGATTAATTTTTACACGATCTTCCCTAACAATTCTTAAAATAAGTTTCTCCATTGCTTGTTGGGCAACCTTCAGTTTCTGAATGAATGATTTCGGATTTAAAATCTCACACAAGTCAAAATTATGTACGAGGATTAAAAACTTCAAAGTTTTGGGAAAATTAAAATTTTCATTTCGAAATCTGTTCAGTTTATGAACAGAAAACTAATTCAGTTCTGTTCTTAGGTTTATTTCTTTTGTTGTCAAAGTCGTCAGCCCTAAAACAAAACAAAACAAAACATATGATCACCTGCTTTCTGTGACCAGTTTCTAGTGTTGAACCTACATTACTTTAGCCATACTTCAAAGCCTACGTGCTCTAATAAGTCCTTCTACTCACTGCTTATTGTACGTATTGTGGTTCCAGAATTAGACTTCCACTCTGCAGCGGAGGTCTGAAAGTTAGGAGACGAGGTGCTGGCAGAAGTAAAGCTGTGAAGACGGGTTGTGAGTCGCTTTTGGGTAGCTTAGTTGGTAGAGCACTTCCCCGCGAAAGGCAAAGGCCCGAGTTCATCTCGGTCCGGCACACAGTTTTATCCTGGCAGAAGCTTCATATTGTTGTTGCCACTCAGTTCCGTTTGCTGCTGCTTCTAGTTCATCCGTGGACCATGTAGCTTGATTCGGTATGCATTCGTTACTTACCCCCCGTTTTCTGTAACCCCTCCTGCAGCGGATTTACGGCTTCACATCAAATCCCACTTCGCACAGTCATGGGCCACTTCTTGGGAGGCTACTCCCCTGTCTAATAAACTTCGTGCAGTTAAGGTGACACCAGGCCCGTGGCGTTCTTCCTTTCGCCTCTCCCGAAAGGACTCGACCACAGTGTGTCGTCTCCGCATTGGCCATACCAGGCTGACCCATGGTTTTCTTTTGCGTGATGAGCCACCCCCACTATGTGGTTGTGGAACCTTCCAGTCAGTAGCCCACATTTTGGTTGAATGCCCCCTTCTTTTGGCTCTGCGTGCTAAGTACAGACTCCCCCACACTTTACCTTTGATGTTGGCTGACGATTCCCGGATGGTCTCTCTGGTTCTCGGTTTCCTCCGGAAAAGTGGTTTTTATTTTCAATTGTAAGGTTTTTAATCTCTCTCTGGTGTTGGGGCAGGGCGGTGAGTGTTTGGGTGTCTCCCACTGTAGGCAGTGTTCGGAGATTCCCGATTCCCCTCCCTGACCGAAATCCTCTTTTCTTCCCCTTTTACTCTGTTTTTACCCTTTTTTTTTGTTAGTCTTTCTATTTCCATACGTACTTTCTACATTATAGCAGTTGTAACTTTTAAGTCATAGGTGGTTTTGCCTATGCTGCTTCAGCATAGTGTTGGGTTCGTTCTCTTGCCGACTTCCCTCATTTTGTTTTTTTACCAATGACAACGTGACTGCCCTTTTACTTTTTTTCCCTTTTCCGTTTTATTGTTCTGACTTTACTGAGATGTCCCATTAGCGGAATGGAGCATATTTGAAACAAGGGACTGATGATCTTGCTGTTTGGTCCCTTAAACCTCAAACAACCAACCAACCAACCAACCAACCAACCGATATGCATTCTCGCCTTCTTGTAAACACACATTACGTAACATGGTCCACAACAGATTTATGTCATAAAGGAGTAACCAGCACCCAAAAACCGAAGGATAATATGTATGAATTGTGTTACAACAGAAATTTAACACTGAAAAAAAGTAAAGCATTTAGTGTCTGCGTAAGTAGTATCAACAATAAAGTTGGGCAGTAAAATTTCCGATGGCAGCACTAAACGCCGCCCTTACCAATTCGGTTTATAAGAAGTTCTGTATTGATTTAATGAAAGGTCAAAGAAATGGCTTGAATCTTCCTAGAACGGCTGAAGGACTCCCTGAACTCAACATAGATCTTCGTTAAACGGCTTTTGCAATTCATACCTCAGAAATGATTCGCAATAAAACACGTTTCATAGTTTCTAGAAGCGCTTGCATACTAAAAACCTGAAGTGTATCATAGCCTTGCTCTTGAGTCAAGCAGTAAAACTGGCTCCCGGCGTATGAAAATAGAGGAAAAAAGTAAGGATCAGTTCTGGAAATCATAAAAGTCGTCGCCCGTGTGGTTCAGCGACTGCTCACGCTAATCCCAACGAACTGAGGTAGCAGCGGAAATACTGCAGAGCAACCGAGGTGACTTCTTTAGCCATATAATCACAAGGATGAGAGCTGATTGTACTACTGTGACGCTGAGAGAAATGAGTAAAGCAAGCAGTGGGAACATACAGCAAAACGACTCCCACTAATCACCGGACAAGGTGGATAATGAATGTGTTACGGGAAGTTGTAAAGACGAAGTGTCTCTGGAAGCTATGCAAGAGCGGTGTTTCTGCTCCACAACGCCGTTCTGCGCACGACAGTCACACGTACTGCTTCTTTGAACTACAAAGTTTGGACCCAACTTCCCACCATATTCTCTCGATCTTGCATGCACGGAATCTTCCTGTTCCCATGGGTTAAAAAACAATTACTTGGAAGACATTTGCAGAATGAAGGGACGACTTTTGAGACTGAACTTTCTCTGAAGAGCCAAAATGCTAATTTCAGCTGAGGTCTTCGCCAAGTCATCGCCGCGGGGTAGCAGCACTGTCTACAGCGTCTTGTCACGGTTCGCGTGACAGTTGTGTGTAAGCTTAGGGACCGATGACCACAGCAGTTTGCTCCCATAAGACCTTACCACAAATTTCCAATTGCCAAGTCATCCATCCTTCCGAAAAAATGTCGCATTGAAGGGTGAGTACGTAGAGTGGGAGAACGCCATCAAGCTTCAGTGTTGCTGCTGCATTTTTTTTTTTTTTTTTGAGGTGATAGTTGAAACGTTAACTACCCTCGTAGGTGTGTTGCATCAGTTCCCCGTGCAGATACGGGTTTGTGTGTCGAGCGACGTTACGTTAGCTTGGATGCACGATGTGTCAGGAAGATTCCGGCTATATAGAGGCTTCTACTTTACAAAATTCGTCACATGCAAGCGAGTTTCCGAAATGCGATACTAAGTCTGGGGAACGCAGTTGAACTACCAGTACTCGATTACTCGCATGATAAGGAGTCTCGTCCTGAAGTTATCCTACCGTTCGGAAGCGTTACCTCCTGAACAACATTGGCAGAGGTAAAGATAATTTACAGAGTATCCTCAAGGAAGTGTGCTGGTATCATTGTTTACAATGTATCTAAATGTTGTAGTAGAAAGCGTCGGAAGCTCCTTTAGACTGATCCCAGTTTATGTGGTCGTCTATAAGAAAGCAGCAACGCCAGAAGACAGTTTCGATTTGCAAAATGACCTACAGAAAATTGATGAATGGTGCAGCGAATGGTAGTTCACTCTGTACGTTTATTCATGTAAGATACTGCGAACTTACAGGAAAAGAAATCCCGTACCTTAAGATTACGCTACTGATAATTTGCGGTGAACATTAATTACCGTAGGAACATCTAGGAGCATATATTCGGAGCGAGTTTAAGTGTAAATACCACATCAAACAAATAGTAGTAAAAACAGGTGGCAGACTGAGATTCATAAGAGACTTCAGGAAATGGCACTCAGTTAGCAGTACCCCCCGCCACACAGTCAGATGGCTTGAGGAGTATTGTAGACGTAGACGTGTGAACGATAGTGTCAAATTTATTCTGAGGTGGTTTATTGTGTGAATATGACCTAGTACCTTACATAAGCCTGAACTGTAATTATTGATAGGAGTTACGCAAGCAGCGAGTCCGTGAACGAAGAGTTTCTTGCTACTTAGTCAATAAAGTGAAGGGAATTATTCTGTATCAGAAAGTGTAACAACCTCGGATAAGACTTCCCTAAATTAGCTTATTTTGTGAAAGTATTAAAAATACAGCCAGCGTATAAGGTGAATTATTCGACACACACAGCACTGCAAAATGTCCGTCTCCATTGGCATGGCATATTGTTTGTAGCTCATACTTTAGTGTATTGATTGTGGTTTTTTTTACGTCAAATCTATAGTCCTTTATGAGAGAAGCTCTTATCCTCCTGCGTTTTACATATCCTTTCAGAGACATTGTTCATGTGCTGTGACAGATTAAACCACGTTCTAATAAACCTTCATCTAATGAACTGATTTTTATAATGGTCTTGATCCTGAGAGAGTTGTTACAAATTTAGGTACTGAGTGAGTGAATGGGTGAATTAATGTTATTCTGGTACTAGGAAAGCCTATTCTTTTTGGCTTAGAAAGGCGGCAGACTTAGTACAAAACTTAAATATCATATCTCACGTTTATGTACGTAATATTAAAGACACACTATGGACTTCTGATAAATGGAAGAACGCTAAACGAAAAACTTCTTGCTGTATATGTGCTGTTAGTTAGTTAATGTGAAAAATACTGAAGCAACCGTCTTCCTTAAATATTCATTGCGTAGTTAGAGGGAAAAGTAATTTATGCCAACTGCCTTGACCCTTCGTAATTAAACTTTTGATCTGTTTTCAAAAATAAAATGTAGCTACAGACTTGATTAATTTGTCAAATGTGTAGATATCTTGAACAGTTAACCCTGCATTTCTCACTTTTATAGAATGAATATAAATAATTGTTCTCGTGTGTAGGATTGGTAAAAGAATAAAACAAAAATATTAAATATTTCTAATTTTTTGAATTTTTTGTTGCTTTGCATATCGGCGAAACTGCATCTATATCGACACATTTTCCAATGCCCGTACACAAAGGTAAACAAAACAAACTTGTAATACTAAACAGAAGCTCATCAAAAAACAAAGAAATAGTGTCCGAAGGTTACGATGTTCCCACAGTACAAATAAGTGTAATTTAATCTGATGTGGGATGAATAGAAGCAGTTTCTTAATCTTTATATGAGCACAAGTTAACTTTGCGTTCCTCATACGTCAAAGGAAGAGCCTCTTAATAAGAAAACCTTCGATGAGTTTGCGGGTGAAAATACCGCATACGCAAGTACAAGCAGTTGATCACTACCGAAGAATGGTACTAGTTCGTTGCTCTGTCAAGTGGAAGAAGTGTTAGTGCAAAAGTTTGACCTTGTCAATATATTTTTCTCTCATGAATATATGTAATGACACAACTGCTGTTGTCATACACGATTCATTCTGCCGAAATTACTGTGCTGTTCATAAGACACAAAGTAACTACTGATCGGAATCTGAACTACTAATAAGAGCAAGCCTTCAGACAAGCTGAGGATGAGTAAGGGACGAGTGGGTGGCACATCTTATTTTATTTATTTATTTATGCATTTATTTTACCTGGCAAGATTAGGGCCTTCAGGCCCTCTCTTACACCTAACCAGGCATACTCAGGTTCAACAAATTTCAGTTTCTACAGAACATTAAGGACATATAACATGTTATACAGTATTAATGTTAAAGAAAAAAAATAGAGGTTATAAAAGTAGTACAATGATAATTACAACAATCAAAAAATAATTATAATTATAACAATAAAGAATAATAATACTATACCAGTATTGACCTACTCATTTGGAGTAGTGAAATGGAGTGACACAGACCTAGAAGCACTCAATACACTTACACGATCACAATGCCACAAATATAGAATACATCACATACATTCAGCAACAGAAAGATTCACATTAAGCAGAAAGGAAGGTGGAAGGGGATTTATAGATATAAAAAACCTACATTATGGACAGGTAGACAATTTAAGAAAATTCTTTCTAGAACGAGCAGAAACTAGCAAAATACACAAAGCAATCACTCATATAAATACATCAGCTTCACCATTGCAATTTCATAACCACTTCTACAACCCTTTAGATCACATAACATCAACAGATACAAAGAAAGTAAATTGGAAAAAGAAAACACTACACGGCAAGCACCCGTATCATCTAACACAGCCACACACAGATCAAGACGCATCCAACACATGGCTAAGAAACGGCAATATATACAGTGAGACGGAAGGATTCATGATCGCAATACAGGATCAAACAATAAACACCAGATATTACAGCAAGCATATTATTAAAGATCCCAATACCACAACAGATAAATGCAGACTTTGCAAACAACAAATAGAAACAGTAGATCACATCACAAGCGGATGTACAATACTAGCAAATACAGAATACCCCAGAAGACATGACAATGTAGCAAAAATAATACATCAACAACTTGCCATAAAACATAAACTAATAAAACAACACGTTCCCACATACAAGTACACACCACAAAATGTACTGGAGAATGATGAATACAAATTATACTGGAACAGAACGATTATAACAGATAAAACAACACCACATAACAAGCCTGACATCATACTCACCAATAAAAAGAAATTAACACAACTAATTGAAATATCCATACCCAACACAACAAATATACAGAAGAAAACAGGAGAAAAAATTGAAAAATACATCCAACTGGCTGAGGAAGTCAAGGACATGTGGCATCAGGATAAAGTCGACATTATCCCAATTATACTATCAACTACAGGAGTCATACCTCACAATATCCACCAGTACATCAATGCAATACAGCTACATCCAAAGATATATATACAACTACAAAAATCTGTAATTATTGATACATGTTCAATTACCCGAAAGTTCCTAAATGCAATATAACATATACCATACAGTTACAAGGAAGTCACGCTTGACCGAGGTCCGCGTCACGTTCCATTTTTAACCAGACTTAAGTCTGAGAAAAAAGTCAATAATAATAATAATAATAATAATAATAATAATAATAATAATAATAATAATAATAATAATGACTATGTATATGAAAGTAAACATATTTTTCTTTTATGAGTGTTAGTCCTATTGCTAGTTCAGAATTTTCTCGTTATATTCTTGCAGCTTGTGAGTTATTCTCATCAAGCAGAGACATAAGACGATGGAATGGGGTGAAAGAGATATAGAAGAGGTAGATAGGTTAGAGGAAGAGAAATAGAATGGTAAAATTCGAAGCTATGATGGAGAGGAGAAAGAAAAAGGTGAGAGGGGCACAACAATGGTGGCTATACCGTCCCTAATATGTAAGTCTTAAGTTCCCTCTTGAATTTTGAGTGGTTTTGGATAAGACGCAGATCACAGGGGAGCGCGTTCCATAGTCGTATGGCTGAGATGGAGAATGACACGGAGAAAGATTTTGTGTTATGTAAAGGTACAACCAAGATGCTAGACGTATCCGATCTGGTATTGCGGTTGTGGAATGATAGGTGTTTAATGTGAGAAGATAAGTATTGGGGGCACCAGTGGCTAAGAAATCGATGAAGTAAGCACATCGTGTGGAGATCGCGTGCCTTACGTGGGCGTATCCAACCTAGCTGGGAGTATGAAGGACTGATACGATCATACAACCGTATATTGCATACGTATCTAACGCAAGCATTAATCACTAGCTCGAGGCATCTCGAATTTTCACTATTCGTGCCGTGTTGAACTACATCACAGTAGTAAAGATTAGGCAAGACTAGTGTTTGGACTAATTTTTGTTTAACATGGGTTGGAAATATTTTTCTAAATTTTTGAATTGCATGTAGGGAGGAGAGCGATTTCCGGCAAGCTGTGACTGTTTGTTCTTCCCAGTTTAGGTGTTCATCCAAGATTATTCCAAGGTCTTTTACTGTTCTTTGGTATGGTAGTTGGGTACCATTGAGGAGTATTTGACGGACTGTTTCGCGAAAGTACCGACTGATTAACTTTGGATGAGATATAAGTATGACCAGGGATTTCTTGGGGTTTAGTTTCAGACCTAGGTTCTGTGCCCATCGAGAAACAGAGCAAAGATCTGCGTTCATACTCGCTACTGCGTCGGCAATGTTCTTGGGGCTTGCACTTATGTACAGTTGGATGTCGTCGGCATATAGACGGTAGTTGCAGGAGTGAATCACTGAAGAAATATCATTAATGTACAGTGAGAAGAGTAATGGGCCAAGGACGGAGCCTTGGGGAACTCCAGAGCGCACGTTTTTCCATGATGACTTTTCCGACCCACAAATGACTTGTTGACTTCTGTTTTTGAGGTAGCTGTCGAACCAGTGTATTGTGCTGTTTGAGAAATTTAGCTGCTTCATTTTAATTAGTAATATATCAGTCAGCTGTATCAAAAGCCTTGCTAAAGTCAAGCAGTGTTAGGATGGTAGCTTCACGTCTGTCCATAGCATGTTTAATGTCATCAGTTACTTTGATTAATGCAGTTGCTGTACTATGGTGCTTTCGAAAGCCTGACTGATATTTGTCGTGGATGTTATGAGTTTTGAGGTAATCCGTCAGCTGTTCATGGACGATGTATTCTAGGGCTTTAGATACTGCAGGAAGTATGCTGATCGGCCTGTAGTCACCTGGCGACTTAGGGTTGTCAGTCTTGGGTATAGGTTGAATTAAACTTTGCTTCCACTCAGTAGGATATGTACTACTGACAAGAGACAGGTTGAAGATGTCTGTGATAACTGGAGTAATAGTGTTTACGACGTTCTTAATCATGCCAATGCTCACTCCATTTCCTACTGCCGCGGAAGAGATTCTCATAATTGCCTTGTGTACTGTGCCGGTAGTGACATGTTTTAGGAAAAACTTGTCTCTCGAGAGATTGATATCTTGGGCTGGTAATTTGTCGCTGCGTGGCAGTTGAGAAGAAATCGTTTAATTCTTCTGCAGACGCTTGATAAACAGCGTCAGATCTTCGCTTCCCTATACCGAAACTGCGCAGCTTTTTCCACAGTGCAGCAGGTTTTGATAGGCCGCATACGGCAGAGCGGGCATGTCTGATTTTGGCATTCCTCACGCTTTGATTGGTTCTATTTCGGAGTTTCCTATAAGCTGCGTACGCCTCGGGAGTTGGGTTACGCTTTAAGGCCCTATGTGCAGCATCACGTTCATTCATTAACTGGCGTAATGCAGTGGTGAGCCACGGAGCGGGAGCACTCTTTTACCTTGACAGTGCGTTGAGGAGCATGTTTATCATACAGTGCAATAATTTTGCGACATAATTCCCGAATTTTCCGTCTAAAGTCGGTTCATTGCTTATATCATGCCAAGGGATGTCTGAGCAATCCTTTTGAAGAGCGTCATGGTTAACATTTTTTAGGTTTCTGTAGGTTACCAGGTGAGATTTTTCTTTGGTAGTATGTACTGAGTAATTTAAGAATATCACGTCATGAGCAGAGAGTCCTGGAGCGGATGTCTTATCTCTCTCAAACCTCAGGGAACGCACGCAAGTAGGAAAGAGAATGCAGCAGCTATTCAGAATTTCAAAATCATCTGAACGAACGACGTTCGCTAACAGAGCAGACGTTTTACGTCATTGCAGACTGAGAAGATTAGATATCACGTTTGACATTTGGTTCGTTCATGATTCACAGAATGACGCGAAGACGTTAGAGTGGGTGTCACGCTTTTAGAGAATCGCAACGAATTGTGATGTGAAGCACTATCAAGCTGAAAATCTTAACCCTACGTAAACAAAACTATGTATTCAAGAGTTTCCGAAATACTGTGACATCGTTAGGTACAACAGAAAGTATAGTACAAATAAATGTTGCGTAGAGCGCATATTAATTTTAGGTGGATCTCCCAAACTGATGCCAAGGTTCATCATTAAACAGTTACCAAGCTATTTTAGTAAATGTTTCAGAACTCACCACCGAGGTGAATCTAACCTGCTCAGACAAAGAAAAGAACCTACGTTAAATGTACGAGGGTTGGAACTTTAATAGTGGCAACTATTTATTTACAGCTCGTACAAAATAGATATGTTCAAAAGGTTTGCTGACCTTCAGAGTAGTCACCAGCATTGTGTATAACACGTTGCCAGCGATGTGGAAGCCGTAGGATACTCTTAGCAGTGCCAGTTGTGTTCACAGTTCGAGCGTCGCGGTCTATTGCCCGACGAAGGTGTAGCAGTTCCGAAGCGAATGCCGTGAAGTGTTTCCTTCAGTTTAGAAATCGAGTTGAACTCACGAGGGCTTCAATGAGGGGAGTGTAGTTGATGGTATAGCACTTAGCAGCCCCATCAGTGAAACAAAACAGTAACAGCTTGCACTGCAAAATGCTGGTTAGATCCTGCAGAAAGTGTCATGACTTCTGTTCCTAAGGTGGTCGTAGATTGTGTTCCAAAAATGAACAGCATAGAGACAGAAGTAATGAACTTTCTGCAGGACCTGACCATCATTTTGCAGGAGAATGCTCAAGCACTTACAGTGCAAGCTGTTACTGATTTCTTTGACTGCTGGGACTGCTAAGTGCTATACCACCTACTGCACTCCTCTGACTTAAGCCCTCGTGAATTCAACTCCATTTCTAAACTGAAAGAAACACTTCGACGTTAGTTTCAGAACTGCTACAAATCGGTCGCCGGCCGTTGTGGCCGAGCGGTTCTAGGTGCTTCAGTCTGGAACCGCACTGCTGCTACGGTCGCAGGTTCGAATCCTGCCTCAGGCATGGATGTGTGTGATGTCCTTAGGTTATTTAGGTTTAATTAGTTCAAAGTCCCATAGTGCATAGAGCCAGTTGAAAAAATCCGTCGGGCAATAGACCGCGCCGCTCGAACTGTCAACACAGCTGGCACTGCTACGAGTATCCTACGACTTCCACATAGCTGGCAACGGGTTATACACAATGCTGGTGACTACTTTGAAGGCCAGTAAAACTTTGAAACATGTATCTATTTTGTACGAGCTGTAAATAAATAGTTGCCACTATTAAAGTTCTGGTCATCGTATGAGCAGTTTTTAAGACTTTGAATGAGCTGGACAGTTTCATATTTCACTTTAGTGGCTAGATGCTTTCACTAAGCCCGATGTTGATGTCTCGCTGCGGTCATCCTCACAGAATTCATGTAACACAAACATACATGCCTGTTTGGAATATATATATATATATATATATATATATATATATATATATATATATTTGTTAAAGAAACCACGGTAGATTCCTTTCCCCAATGCGTGGCTTATCCATTCGTCAGTCTCTATTAACTTTGTTTATAACAGGACAAAATACCTTGAAGGAAAAACTGACCTAATCTTGTATTTTCTTGCCTTACTCATAAATACTAATACGCTAGTGCTTGACATGTCCATGGATTTTTCAGTGTACTGTGTACAGAGCAATGATAATGGTAATGAATGAGTGAATGAATGATACTAATATTTTAGACTGCCTACTTCACATAGTTTGAGTGAAACTTAACTAGACCCAGACCAGCGTTTAAAATACCAATGAAACAGTGTGTTCAAGTTTGTTGAACTTTTTTTAGTGTATTAATACTGTGTAACGACAAAATAAAGCATTCATTAATTAAAGCCACGAAAACTAAAACTCACAATCCACTGCGAAATTTATAGTCGTTCATAGCGACTGTTCGGCTCTATATTGACTATTAAAGACTGTTCTTCTACCTGGTCCGTTAGCATCTACGTCATAGCTGTATTTGTACCCAATAACGTGAAGTTATGCTCAATAGAAATACTATAATTGTGAATAAAAAGTTGTTGGGTTGTGAAGTATATGATAGAGCAGAGATGGAGCGGTGAGATGGATTCCAATTCCTCGCAATTAGTCTTGATCGAAGTTCAGTTTCCGAATATTGTAACACAGAATGTTGCATGGTAGAACACTGTCGTGTGAGAGAGATTTTGATGCATCCGGAAAATTACTGAGATGTCTTTTTTGAATTGTGCCGCCATGTAATGCCTTTTACTTCGTGAGGTCGTTTCGAAAAAGTTGAGATTGGGTAGTCTAAGCTTACTGTGTACACTCGTTTGAGGGACAAAAGAAGAAACATTTTACGTGAATTGTTTCCTTACTCCTCACGTTCTCCGTACACGAGAGGCTGTACAGACCTGTGTGGTGCACAACAGTAGGTTGTTTGTATTAGGCCAGTGTAGTATCTCTGCGATAACCGGCCGTTTTCGCGGCTTTGTCCCCGTGCCGACTCGCTGACTGATCTTGCAGCTGATTGTAGCCTCACTGACTAAATGGGACATGGCCATTAAGATCTTTCAACCGGCGGAGGCAGTTGCGAATTGGCGTTCACTATCTGCAGGGGATTGCCAGTTGATCTGGCAATTGACACACGCTGTCAGCGAGGTCGCTTCTGTTGTCCTTGTTCGCTAAATCTTTAGGATTGACATGAAGCTGACATTTCTGGCTAATTCGATCTGTAGAACTACAGTGGAATTCAAACTGAAATTAAAATGTAGTCATTATAAACTTCATGAATTAGGTTATTTGCTCCAGTTAGTTGAGAATCATGTTTCACGGTATTTTGCCATCCTGATACCTCACTGAAGTTTCAGACGCGCTTATCCACATCAACGTAAATCTGAAACCAAACGTAACACAAAAGTAGTAATAGCAGTGAATGTGGAATTCTGTGCTTATGCGAAATATTTATTCTGAAAACCAGTTAACACTTCATTCTAATTAGTCTGTGGTACGAAAGCCTGAATAAAACAGAAAAGGGAAATGATAAAAGAAGTCTTTTACAATATAGGATTTGAGTCTAAGAAGTCTCAAGACTTGCTGTTCAGCACATGAATTGCACGTTCTATGTTGGCGTTCATCTTGCCTCCGCGGAGCGAACGGGACTAGAAAGTTTTGCCGCATTGCGATTTTTCGACGTAAATGGCCATCAGTAGTAACCTGCCAAAATATTACCAAAACAGACTTTCTTGCCAAAAGTGGCTGTTACGTAAATTTGCTAATATGGGGCCGTAGAATTCGCCTAGGAATTTCAGTGGCTCAATTCAGAGTGAGTTGGCATTGTGCAATGGTAAGACGCACTCACAGCAGAGAGGACAGCACTTCAAATCCGCCCGACCATTCGAGTTCACGTTTTCCGTGACTTCGTTAATCGCTTACGGCGAATGTGTGGATGGTTCCTTTGAAATGGCAAAGTTGAATCTCTGAGTCTTCCTCTTTCCTCAGCCCTAATGCCGTCTTCAAAGACGTTGTCATCAGCCGGCCATTGAACCATAATCTTCCTTCTTCAGTGGCTCACTAATTATCGTAACTACAACAACCCGTCAGCGAAGTCTTCAGATTTGTTAGTGATGGGAAATAATTACTGGTGTGGTTTAACTTTATCCTGTCGCTAAACCAACCTTGAATACAATGTGGGACACACAAATTCTTATTATTGATGCGTTATTTGCTTGCAGCTTCTGTGGATTTGCTTGCAGCTTCTGTGAATTTGTATGTGAAGTCTAGTGATAAGTTACTTACAGACGTAATGCGAATAATCTTTGTGAAAGAAGAAAAAGTTTTCGGAAAAATAGGAAGAAGGTCGAGATTTAATTTTCAGTCAACTAATAGGTCAGTAGAAACAGATCATAAACTCTGAATGGAGAAGGAAGTTGGCCGTGCCTTTTCAAAGGAAATACTACAGTATTTGACTTACGCGATGCAGTATAATAACAGAAAGCCTAAATCTTGATACCCAGGATTTGAATTTCCATCTTCTCGATTGAGACTCCAGTGTTAGAACCACTGTACCATCTCACTTGGTATCAACTGTGTGCATTTTGTATCAGCCAAGCGATGGTAATTTACTTTTATGTACAGGTCTTATTTATTTCTTACGCACGGTGGTCCATTGATTGTGGCCGGGCCAAATATTTCACGAAATAAGCGTCAAACGAAAAAACTGCAAATAACGAAACTTGTCTAACTTGAAGGGGGAAACCAGATGGCGCTATGGTTGGCCCACTAGGTGGCGCTGCCATAGGTCAGACGGATATCAACTGAGTTTTTTAAAATAGGAACCCCCATTTTTATTACATATTCGTGTAGTACGTAAAGAAATAAGAATTTTTTAGTCGGACCACTTCTTTCGCTTTGTGATAGACGGCGCTGTAATAGTCACAAACGTATAAGTACGGTATTTCCTTCGCGATACTTTACCCGTGTTAAAATGGACCGTTTACCAATTGCGGTAAAGGTCGATGTAGTGTTTATGTATGGCTATTGTGATCAAAATGCCCAACGGGCGTATTTTATGTATACTGCTAGGTATCCTGGACGACATCATCCAAGTGCCGTTCGCCGGATAGTTAAGTTATTTAAGGAAACAGGAAGTGTTCAGCCACATGTGAAACGTCACCCACGATCTGCAACAAATGATGATGCCCAAGTAGGTGTTTTAGCTGCTGTCGCGGCTAATCCCCACATCAGTAGCAGACAAATTGCGCGGGAATCGGGGATCTCAAAAACGTCGGTGTTGAGAATGCTACATCAACATCGATTGCACCCGTACCATATTTCTATGCACCAGGAATTGCATGGCGACGACTTTTAATGTTGTGTAGAATTCTGCCACTGGGCACAAGAGACATTACGGGACGATGACAGACTTTTTGCACGCGTTCTATTTAGCGACGAAGTGTCATTCACCAACAGCGGTAACGTAAACCGGCATAATACGCACTACTGGGCAACGGAAAATCCTCGATGGCTGCGACAAGTGGAACATCAGCGACATTGGCGGGTTAAAGTATGGTGCGGCATTATGGGAGGAAGGACAATTGGCCCCCATTTTATCGATGACAATCTGAAGGGTCCAATGTATGCTGATTTCCTACGTTATGTTCTACTGATGTTAGTACAAGATGATTCACTGCATGACAGAATGGCGGTGTACTTCCAACATGATGGATGTCCGGCACATGGCTCGCGTGCGGTTGAAGCGGTATTGAATAGCGTATTTCATGACAGGTGGATTGGTCGTCGAAGCACCATACCATGGCCCGCACGTTCACCGGATCTGACGTCCCCGGATTTCTTCCTGTGGGGAAAGTTGAAGGGTATTTGCTATCTTGATCCACCAACAACGCCTGACAACATGCGTCAGTGCATTGTCAATGTATGTGCGAACATTACGGAAGGCGAACTACTTGCTGTTGGGATGAATGTCGTTACACGTACTGCAAAATGCATTGAGGTTGACGGACGTCATTTTGTGGTATTTACAGCTAATCACGCTGTAAAATCATGCGTTCTCTGAAATAAGTTCACAAAGATACATGTATGAAATTGGAACAACCGAAATAAAATGTTCAAACGTACCTACGTTCTGTATTTTAATTTAAAAAACCTACCTGTTACCAACTGTTCATCTAAAATTGTTAGCCATGTGTTTGCGACTATTACAGTGCCATCTGTCACAAAGTGAAGATAGTGCTCCAACTAAGACATCCGTATTGCTTTACATACTACATGAATATGTAATAAAAAATGGGGCTCCTGTTTTAAAAAAACGCAGTTGATATCCGTTTGACCTATGGTAGCGCCATCCAGCGGGTGAACCATAGCGCCATCTGGTTTCCCCCTTCAAGCTAGACAAGTTTCGTTCTTTGTAGTTTTTTCGTTTGACGCATATTTCGTCAGATACTTGGCCCGGTCACGATCAGTGGACCACCCTGTATATAGGACCAGACTTACTGTAAAGCTTCACCAACGTGGAATCGCCATTTGTGATAAACTCCTCAAAAAATGAATGTTTGTTGGCACGATATTAAAATTTAATTTTTGAGTAGTAGGATCGGTGTGGCAGTATAGAGCTGAACCTAGGTTAATTTTTAATTTTTTTTGTTACTGCAGGTTACAGCTACAAATTCTTATTTGGTGACAAGTGTTGAAGCATTAGCTGCAGCAATTTTAGATTACATGTTGTTAAGGAAGTAGCATATGCATCTTCAGCTGTATTCTCGTAACAGAAAACTTTCCATCCATGATTTCACAGTTGCATTTTTTAATTCTTCTGCCGGCTCCGCTGTCGATCGTTGTTATTTTCAGTTACTTTAAGGGAAGGGCAACGTATGCTCCTTGCCTCCGATGCTACAGTACTGCACACACAGTCGTACGAACAGTTCAGTACGACATGTTGAACGCGATATGAGAAATATAAGGCTGTGCGACCGTATTTACGGTCTGATCGATGTTCCAATGACTGTGGTAGCTACATGGAAAACCTAGCATTCATCTTGATCTATCTGCAGCCTGAAAAAAGCAACCAGACGTATGTGATTTTAATTATGCAGCCATAACCTAACGTTCTTTGAACATGAGAAATAAATTAGTAGCGTAAAATTTACTTCAGCGTCAGGAATGTAACTGAGAGCTTAGCCGAAGCTTTCCCATAATATGGTCAGCACAGTGGAAGCTTTCACTTTTACTGTATTTTCCCCCAGGTGAAACTTTAAAAACGGTTGTGTACTATCCGGACGTAGTACTGATACTCTCAGCCTCTTCCATCTGACGAGAGAGAGAGAGAGAGAGAGAGAGAGAGAGAGAGAGAGAGACACTGACTCTTCACGCCATTGTCAGTGGAGACGGGAGGCGCTTATGAAACGTGCTTTATCAGGTAACAGCTCTGAATGAATGTTAAGAGCCAGCTTTGGGCGAGCCGTTCAACCGACCACGTATCTTGCATTTTAGCACGGCGCCGCCTAGCCTTACGCCGACTTAAGAGGCAGTTAACTCGACTGACACTGACAAACACGTGCTGCTAATTCGTGTAAAGTACTACGCGTGGAAGTACGTACAGTCCGAACAGAGTCGAGGCGATAACTTTGAATCTAGTATTAGTAAAAAATCTGAAGAGTTTATAAAAGCATAGGGTTCATTTGGTTTGGCATAAATAGTGAGATATGCGAGTCAGACCTCGCATATCCAAACAATAACTTAAACGAGCTACGTGACAAATGGACACTTACAAAGGTTATTCATTGCTCAAGACTCAATGTTTAAATTACGTGTTAGACTATAACCAGGGGATGCTGAAGCCTTTTCTTTATCAAGATAGTTATCTATTCGAATGCCGAAACTCTGAGTGAGCAAAATTCTCCTTGTCCACTGGACAAACATAATCAAAAGTGCTAAAATACTGTAATACTCTGAGAGATTAAGGGTAACATTTTTAGGTCTAGTTTTAATTTTAAGGTAATGTTAAATACTAACTTAAAGGCAAATAATACTAACCGCTGTAAAGATTCATTGCAACAAACACTATAATAATGTTTGCTCTACGCTGTTTTTAAAACAAAAAGATAAACTGGTGGCTTTCAGAAAACAATTCACTGTAAATAATCAGTTTAAAAACATGTTGCTTACACGGACTTTTGTATCTTCTTAAAAGACCAAAAATGTGATAAGTGAGGTTCAATAGGGAAAAACTTGTTTCTCCTTAGGTTAGTGTCTCAGCGGGTGCCAGACTGTGAATTCAGTGATAAATGGTCCGGTCTCCAGACTGTCCTCGGAATTCTTAATCGCCTGTAGCTTCATTCTGTATGTGTTAGAAATGTTAAGCTGCATCACGGTTCGACGTCTACGTTAAACTATAGATCTCCTTACAAGAGGAGAATTAGGATTTAACTTCCCGCCGCCGAAGGGTTCATTACAGATGAAGTGTAAGCTCAGAATGGGGAGGGTGAGAAGATATCAGCAGTGCTCTTTCGTAGGACCATCCCGACATTCGCCGTAAGTGAATTAGTGGAATAATAGAGAACCTAAATCTGGATGGTCGATCGAGCTTTGGAAAAGCCTTCTTCCAGAATAAGTGTCGAGTGTCTTACCACTGAGCCACCTCGTTTCAACGGGCTCCCTTTTCTGGCTGGGTAAGTAAGTTCAAAGGCAGGAGTTCCACGTTCCATGCATCATTTTAGGCGATCGTAATGACGTCGAACAAGACATTTTACATTCATATATAAATGTGGCTACGTTTTAATCATTTAAAAAGATTATTTTTGTTTTCATTGTGTCTGTGACTAGAGAAGCTCTTGTGCGTTCAAATAAAACTTCGGTTTAGTAGATGCGTGCTATTGTGCTTTGACTGCATGTACATAGTTTAAATGGTTCGTTGCCGCCTGCAACTGTTAATTTTTTTGTGTATTCGTTGTATGCTTCCACAGTTTTGGTATTAGACTACTGTAGAGTAACTTTACAAAACATAGATCGATTGTACGTTACGCTATACAAGCCTCCGCAACTGTATCTTTTGCAAAAGTGACCACCGTCATTTTCCTTGGGAGTACAGGAATCGTCATAAGATTGATATCCCTAACACCGTTAGTACGGGTACACGTCACAGTTAGTGAAATTGAATATATTCCACGTACCATCGCACTTCCCCCATACGTTATGGTCCAGAATATGTAATGTTATGGGACTACCTAAATGCTATTTCAAAGGTAGTGCGGCCGTAACATGTTGTTGAGTGCTATGGTATGCGAAATACACCCGATTTTAAAAACTATAATGTGCACCCGTATTAACGGTTCCAGTGATAAAAATTTTATGACGACACCAGCATTCGTGACTATGACGGTGACCACTATCGAAATATACATACCTGCAGAAAATTGTATGGCATAATGTGCCAGCCTTGACATTTTTGTACATATAATAGATAATGGCCTAGGATCGAAACCGCGCAGGCGCACAGCGAATAAAGAGACTGCGGCCGGTGGCACTGAATCGTTCCAACAGTTCATCCTACCCGCGGACCCAGTCTCAGTGAAGTTCACTGATGTAAATACGGTGAATGGGAATGACATAACAATTACATCGACTGTAGTGTGCCGGGGTGGGGTAATACTGGAAAACTGTATGAGGGAGTAATCACTATCACTACTACTACCTCTCTCTCTCTCTCTCTCTCTCTCTCTCTCTCTCTCTCCCTCCTCACCCCCTCTCCCTCCCACCCAGCCTCGCAGCCTCGAGAACGTGACTCGGCTGATGCAACCTGTTGCACGGTGCGTGAATCCTAAGCAAGGCTAGTTTCCATTCCATTTCCACAGTTTAAGATACGGGTATAATTTTGCTGTCGCAAGTATATAAAGATCGAATACGCAAGTGGTATCGGTGGACGAACTGTAATTAAAGACGTTCCAGCCAAGAGTGTTCTGAAGCGGTCTTTCGGAATTCGACCGGTTTAGTACATACGCAATAGTGGCTTCAGCTATGGGCATCAGTTGTTACTCATATCTGAACGGTTTCAGGGGTACAATACACAATCTTCAGGTCCATAGGTACAGCAAACGTATTGTTCAACATACTGCACAAAACCAGTGTTAAAATAGTGAAGACATGAATTACAAAAAGACTCTCCAAGGTAACATTTTTCTCGTTTTTGAGAACCAACAGTCTATACTATAGATGAAAGTGATTGTTGAGGACTTTATTACTCTTGAATATAATAGGATTTACATTTATGTTTTTTGGAACTGAAACATATTTTAAAAAGAAACTATCCTTACAATGGAGAAATGCTACTTGTAATACAGCAGGTTACATTAAGTTAGCTGCGATACGCCACACAGTTCATCCAACTAATGCAGGTATGCCATTTGGAGTGACGTTTGTGTAAGTATGGTATATTGTAACAGTGAGATCAGATTTCGTGTATGTAACAACATATGTGTCTCGATGGACAGGCCTCTGTGATGACCGTTTTCTTTATGCGACCGATAAAGTGTTCTGCCACATAAGCTTCACTTTTAATCCTTCATATTTGTTTAATCAGTTCCTTGAGTCACAATCCTGGCTATGGTCATTACCATACAGCACTTTGGTACACGTATTTTGTTACGTGGAGCCATGTAATTCCTACTGAAATTCTTGCTCGACATTCACCGAACTCTTCACTTTCCTACTAAAGCCACTTAAGTCATTCTGTCATACTGCGTCTGCGTGGTACTGCGGGCAATTTACGTCTCTCCCCAGTGGTTTCGTCAGAGATTAAACACCGTGCAATATTAATCATGTTACTACTTAAGTCTATGGATCAGACATTTTAAGATCTTAATTCCTACTGAGAACTGCGATGCAGTCGTATTCTCCACAGACGAAATGTATTTAGAAACAATTAATTACCGTAACATAGTAATAGCAACAGATGATCCAGATTATAGACTGAATCTAATGTATTATATCACATTCCGTAGACATAGATGGTCATGGATACTTACTAGAAGTATAATGATATTCTCGCGTTTGAACACGTGATAAGCATTCGTTGTAGAGGTGATAATTTTTGACTTTCCATACGAACTTACACATTGTGATTTAATACGTATATTATACTCCTTATAGTAAAACAGACTGAACTGATGCTCACGTCAACCCACAGATATCACATGCTATATTTATTACACCACTATAAATCAGAGAAGTCAGCTTCCGGAATGATAAACATTTAGAAGTATTTATCCTTTTACCACATTAAATTTAGTTACATAGACAAAATTGTATCTCATTGCTTTATGCCACACTTTCCGCCTGGCGGATTAGTATCGAGGACTGGTGTGTCGGGCAGCCTGTGGATGGTTTTTAGGCGGTTTTCCATCAAGCTTCCCGAATGCGGGCTGGTTCCGCTTATTCCGTCTTTTACTCTAATCGACGATTGCTGCGCAACTGGGGCCGAACAGCACAATAACCCTGGGTTCGGTGTTAGGCGGCAGTGGGGTGGGTGGACTGCTGTGACCTGTTGTGGGGTTGTGAACCACTGAGGGCTACGGCGGGACGAAGCGTCTCCGTCGTTTCTAGGTCCCCGGTTCAATAAACATACACAATACAACACTACACTTACAGAAATTCCACTAAATATCTTTTACTTACCTTAGTTGGACGAATTGTGTGGGGCATTGCTATATAGCCACATCTAACCTATTACACTACAAATAGTGTCTCTACCCTATATGGAAAGTTTAACATGTTTGAGCTCCAACCAAATTAACTGTGAATGTTATGTTATAAACAAGAGTAATGAAGTCCTCAAAAACCCTATATACCTAAATTACGTGCTGTTTGGCCCTCCAAGAAAACAAAAATTACGAATTTTTTAAAATACACAGTGTAACTGATGGTTTCACTATTTAAGTGTTTTCTCGTATATTGTGTTACGCTACATATTTCTTGTGCTTACAGACCTGAAGATGAACAGTACCACAGAAACTGGTCGAACATAAATAAAAACACACAAAGGCGAAGGCATCATTATTGCATATAAACACAGCAACTGCCGTCCCCGTAACAGTCGTAAGATGAATGTATCTAAATAAGTTTGGTTCGTTTCCTACGACGTGTTAGGCTGTGGCCGAGCGGTTCTAGGCGCTTCATTCCGGAACCTCGCTGCTGCTACGGTCGCAGGTTCGAATCCTGCCTCGGGCATGGATGTGTGTGATGTCCTTAGGTTAGTTAGGTTTAAGTAGTTCTAAGTTCTAGAGGATTGATGACCTCAGATGTTACGTCCCGTAGTGCTTAGAGCCATATGAACCATATATGAACCTACGACGTGTTAATATTTATGCGAATGCTGAATGTAGATAAGTAATGTATATTAATCAAAATACGCTTCGTTCTTGGAGATTAAAATGGAAAGAAAGGTAAAACACGGCGGTAGCAATCACCCTAAATTTCCTGCAAAACCATAAAGGGGCCATCCAACTTGGCTTAATAATACTGTATCATGCTTTCGCTCCGTAAGATAATACAGAGCCTTCGAACTAAGCTCAGATCGCTAGCGCACTGACTGGTGATCAGTTGGTGTACTTTAGCCATTATCCTGACACATCAGAGCGAGCGAAGTTCCTTCTAACAAAAATAATCAGGATTGCTGCAACCGTGTCGGACACAATCATTCCCAAACTTCTGAATGATTGCTGTGATGCCATAATGTGTACCTCTTTAAGCGTGCGATAGCGTCTTGTCCACAAAGCTACTGTGGAGCAGTACTTACCACTACAGCTTTCCTTCCCTGTAAAATAAGCGCAATAATGGTTCAAATGGCCGAGGCAGGATTCGAACCTGCGACCGTAGCGGTCGCGCGGTTCCAGACTGAAGCGCTTAGAACCGCTCGGCCACTCCGGCCGGCTAAGTGCAATAATTCTGTTACTTATTGCAGATAGAGATTATGTTAGCGCCGTATGACCGTTGGTACTCATAGTTCAGAGTACTGAACGTTGCTAAGAGAGATCACATATAGCAGCTAAGTTAAGATTTCGGTATACAGAGTGGAGCAGTTCTTCCTGGATGAAAGTGAGAAAGAACGAATGTAAGAAAATTGTCTCCATCTTTCATCAATCCCCAGTTCATATGCTACGAATTAGTGCACGCAAACGTGGAAGTAGCCACGACATTTACATAAAACATGAAATGATGACCCAAAACGTAATGACTATCTGCTTTATGGCTTGTTTTTTCCGTCTTTAGAATGAAATGCATCGGTGCTTCTACGTGTCAGTGGTACAACAGTTTGTTGGTAGGTTTGTGGAGGTATATGGTATTAGACGCCTACGTATAGGTCATGCAATTTGCATAAATAACGAGCCGCTGAATAGCGTACGCGATGGTGACCCAGATATGTTCCATAAGATATACATCAGGAGAATTTGGTCGCCGAGACATCGACGTAAGTTCACTATAATGTTCTTCAAACCACTGTAGCACGGTTCTGGCTCAGACACAAGGACAATAATACTGCTGAAAAATGACATCGCCCTCGGGGAAGGCATCAAACATGAAGGGATGCAGGTGGTTCGCAGCTGTCAGCGTGCCTTAGATTACGACAGGTTCCATGCAAGCGACGGAGAACGTTCCCCACGTCCTGACATGAGCAACTACACTTAGGACATATTTGCATGGTGACAGCTCTGCGTAGGCTCGATCCTGTTTTGCGTTCATTGGTCTGCATCGAAGAAGAAGAAGAAGAAGAAGAAGAAGAAGAAGACCAGATTTGTAGGTATATTATCCCGGAGTGTCCAGCGTATCTACAAGGAATGGTGCACCACTTGCTGCCATGTAACGTGGCGTAAGAACACTGATCATAAAGATCTTACACAACAGGAACCCGAGACTAGTGTCATACACTGCCAATGACAACACTAGACAGGAATTGCCGCATTTAATGAATTCAGATGCATCTCGACCAATGTCAGAACTGCGTGCAGTGCACATTGAGTCAGTATACTGCAAAAGAACGTTACCGGGAGAGGCACATAAAAGCTACTGTTGTCTTGCCCAAACGAGGCAAAGTGGACAGTAGCTAACTGAAGCATGTAGTGTGGTCCGAAGAGTTGCGATTCTGCTACGTTGTGTGCAGCGAGAAACCAAATGCGGCCTTCAACCCGCAGTGTGTGGAGAGTGTGCTTCAGGTCGGCGGTATTACGAGGTTTTCAGCGTGTTCTTCGCAAGACACATTTAGTGTACAGTGAACATGAACCAGGATTCATTCATTAAATTTGGCGAGTCCAGCCGCACACACCCTTCCTACCTTCACTCCTCTTTCAATGTTTCGGCCATATATCTTCCGGCCATCTTTAGAGTGAGCCAACTGAAGTTACGATACCCAACAGTACTTACTCTGTTGTTCCAGACTACAGAAAAGACAAGTGCCAGACTCAGATGGGCGGCAGAGTGTGCGCATAAATTGAAACTGTTTCTGCTCGGTCGATCCATGCTGGGATATCAGTGTGTCATTATTAGTTGCACTCTCTAAATGTAATGGATCAATTATTACCCCGCGAGAATATCAAGATGCACATGAACCAGGATGGTTTTTCAACATTCTCTGTGTTGCCCTATCTTCTCCATCTTCATGATGACTATGCTTATGAACATTATCGTTATCACGATAATAGCCCTTTTCGCAGGGCTGCACGCACACGTTCCTGGTTTCACGAACACTCGGTCAATCTATTGCAACTCGACTGGCTCGCTATATCAAACGACAGAAAATGTGTGGGACTATGTGGAACAGCTGGAATAGCTTAGCAGTAAACATCGCCGCAGTCCGATAGCTCTGGAATCTAATGATTGAGGCATTTCAGCTGGGTATGGCGTATCTGAAGAAAATTTACGGCAGTCTTCTTTGCCGAATTCAGGTGATCACAGGAGCAGAGGTGGTGGTATACGGTATTAGTGAGATATGGCCGAGCGCTGAGATTTTTTTTTCTGTTAAAGTGTATATTTTACGTTTTAGTAAATTAAGACGATAGCAGCTCTTCTGGTGTTGAGGTTGCTTCTGATGTGCAACCAGAAAGTTATGACAACACGTGCTGTAGAATCATTTTAATATTAGTTCATATGAATATTTGCCTCACACTGAGTTGGAGACGGTTGGTGTGTTGCAGCGGTCGCTGTTGGACCTGATGTAAGAAGAGGAATGAAGCAGTGAGCATGTACGCCCGGAGGACGTGGCTGCTGCGGCTGAGCGTGTGCCTGAACGTGGTGGTCCTGCTGTACGCATGCTCGTATCTCGCCACCTCTCGCAATGGTGTCGACTTCGTGGAGGAGACGGTGTCCGGCCGCAGCCTCGCGGCGCTCGACACGGCGCAGCTACCCGTGTCCAGCGCGGCCGACGCCACGTCGCGCCCGCCTCCCAACGAGCCGCAGCCGCCTCTCAGTGCCGTCAGTACCTCGCTCTAGTCTTCCACAATAACCTCCCGCATAAACTGAGGTTTTGCCGAATTAATGATACAGCTAAGCAAAAGTATGCAGTAAGTTGGAGCTACTTAGTGATTCAGCCATTGGAAGCAGGGGAGATCATTTAATCTGGGCAGTCATAGCGTTCCATAAGGTTCAATATTAGGTCCATAACACGTAATAAATAAGCAGAACAGTTTCTCTTTCAATGACGCTAATACTGGAATCAGTCCATACATACATGTAGCAATAGAACAAATAAGGCTTTAAAACTGTTATTGCGTAATTTTCTGCAAATTGTCTCTCTAAATTTCAAAAGAAGCAGTGTATTAAATTTCGCATATGAACACCAGTGACAAATGAAACACTTACGAGGAAGTAACTAGGGTGGAAACTGAAGCTGGAAATAACACATTCGTGAACTAAAAAACCCTCAGCTCAGCCACAGTTGCACTTAGAATCACTGCAAATCTTGGAGAGACAAATCAATGGCGTTCTTTACGTATTCTAAATCAGCAATGTCGTATGGAACTATGTTCTGCAGCCACTGCTTAAAAACGTGCTGTAAGAATTTGGTTACCACTCACGGTAATCTTCTAGACATGTTTTGAGTTAGACATTTTTATTACTGTTTCAGTGTATACAGGGTTGTCATTTTAACTTCAGACAAATATCTCGAAAACAACGCAGGTGAAAAGTAATTAGTGAAGGGTACATCTATCCGTTCCAAAACTGGCAACCACCTAATCACATTCTGGCGTGGGCGGTGTCAACGTTGTACTTACAAATGGGAAACCCCCGTTCTTGTTGTAATTCGGATTTTACGCCAAAAAATACGTACGGTTTACTCAAACCATTGTTTCACATTCGTGGTATGTGACGCTGTAATCTACAAATTCAAGTGTACCTGTTTCTGCAATTAAGAAACGACGCATGTGATTCTACATTTAATTTACGATCTAAATGTAAACCTTTGTGCTCTAACGGTTGATACGCCAGAAATTTGCTTTAGTGTTGCAAATTGGACTGTACAGTACAATACAGTACAGTTTGGTTAGCCGTTTAAGTCTGTTGAGGGACTACGTTCAGCGTCATCCAGGAAAAAGACGTGGATGTAGTAGTTTCCTGTTCCTATCTGGATGCTTGACATCCTAAACGAATTCTAAATTACGTTTACCATATAAGAAATGTAATAAACCGAGAATACCGAGTTGTGGCTTAAAAACTCGCACACAATGAGTTAAGTACCGATTTTTGCTAGGGTTTCAAAATATATACTGGCCGCGACAAAACTGATCAAAATAAAAGGGCATCAGAAAATGTTTTCATGGACTTGGCAACATCGGTACTGAATAAGAGATACGTTTTGTCTCTTGACAACTGGTACCCTCCAACTATTTTTTAAAATTACCCAGGAAAATACATGTTGTTGAGACAATACGCAGCAATAGGCAAAGGTGCCAAAAATATTCAAAAACAGATTTCAAAGGAAAGTTTTAATCATTTGTTGGCCCTGAGACGGAAAGACGCGTCGTGTGTGTGACATCAACGAAACTCTAAAGCGCAGAGATGGTTGAACACACAAACAAACCGTAAAGAAAAAAATTAAGTCCAAATGCATCCTCGAATGTAATAAGGAATGGGTGGAATTGATCGTCAAGATCAGATATTGGCCTGTTTCCCCAATAATGAGCAACATTTTCGAAGGGCCCGAAAACCTTTTTTTATGGTGTGTGTGATGTGGCTCTGGTCAGTACGTACCTTATGCATGAAACAATACATCTTCAAACGAAGGAATCCTAGTCGATTACCGAATAAACATAGCGAAGGTAATTTTAAAAAATTTCCCATTATCGGACTACGAAAAGAGTGGAAAACTTTCACTAGGTGAAACACCACTTCAACGCCCAGCGCAGTATTGGGCCCATTTACCACGACATCATCATTCCGGCACCTACAAGAAACCAACCAAGGATGTGCAAATTTTGCATAGAACACGAAGTACGAAGCTAAACTACGTGGGAATGCACGGAGTGTTACGTGGCTTTACATCTACCACAGTGCTTTAGAAACTACCATCTCATAGACGACTACAAATTTTTGAAGTTGCAGGTATTTTCCTGTAATAAATTTGTTCAAACAGAGCATTTCTTCTTGTAATTCAAAGTTTTGTTGACGATACTTTACTTTCATTTGTCGTGTTATTACATTTTTTCTGAAGAAGTTAAATCTGGAAACATCCAAGAATATCAGTTTCTACGAGCGCGTGCTGGAAAGTAATGCCTCCCAATTTTTTTATCTTTAAACTCGTAAA
Source organism: Schistocerca serialis cubense (assembly GCF_023864345.2). Taxonomy (NCBI): domain Eukaryota; kingdom Metazoa; phylum Arthropoda; class Insecta; order Orthoptera; family Acrididae; genus Schistocerca; species Schistocerca serialis. Next base: position 504,632,183 of record NC_064640.1, read on the forward strand.
GCCTTTTTAAATCAAACAAACCTTATTAACATTATCCATCTTTATTGGTGATGTCTACATATTTGCAGCCCTCTGCCGCTAGGCAGTTCCGAATTGTACAGAGTAACATGACCTAGCGTAACTAGACAGACGGAAATAAAATCTTAACACCAAAAAATAGTTAATGCGGAGTAATGAAATTTCTGGAGTACATCTCTCTAGCTAATATATTTCAGTTATTAACATTGCAAGATCCCGAGTTAATGTAAGTCCGATATACGCCATTGCAAATATGAATGCTGGTTCATTAATAACAGGAGTAACCCCCCACAGTATTGGATGCAAGCATTCAAACGTGCATGCATTGTGTTGTACAGGTGACAAATATCAGTTTGTGGGAAGGCGTTCCATGCCTGTTGCACTAGGTCGGTCAGTAAAGGGGCGGTTAACGCTGACTGGATGAAGTTGGAGTTATCGTCCGATGGTGTCCCATATAAGCTCAATTGAAGACAGATGTGGCTATCGAGCGGGCCAAAACAACATATCGACCTTCTCTACTGCATGTTTGGTTACCACGCAGTACGTGGGCGAGCTTTAGTCTGTTGGAAAACACCCCGTGGAATGCTGTTCATGAATGACAGCACAGCAGGTCAAATCACCAAGCTGACTTACAAATCTGTAGTCAGGGTGCGTGAAATAACATGAGTGCTCCTGCTGTCATTCAAAATCGCACCCTTGATCGTAAATCCTACGTGTAGGTCCAGTGTGTCCGCAAACAGAATGGGTGCAGGTCCTCAGCTGGCCGCCTCCTAACCAACACAAGGCCATCACTGGCATAGAGGCAGAATCAGCTTTCATTAGAGAAAACAGGAGACCTCCATCCTGCCCTCCAATGAGCTCTTGTTTGAAACCATTGAAGTCTGAAATGCCGGTGGTTCGGGGTTAATGAAATGCACGCTACAGCTATAATCTTTATGGTGCTAACCTTTGTGGTAAGTGTCGCGCGCCTTTTTCAGTCGGTGTTCATGGTCGAAGTTATTGGCTTCTTTCGAGCATTTATTGAATGCTGACAATGTTAATTTCGTGAAGTGTAATACATACATCCCGCAGACGGTTGATCCCTGCACCTCCCGTACACTCATTTTCGTCGCCCTACTGACTGACATACTGAGTCATTAGCAGCTTATATTTTTCCTGTCATAATTATTAACCCAACACTTTCAAATGAGCCCTACTAAAGATTGAACTTGCGACGTCGCACTCAAGCAGTTTCTTGTAGGTACATCTATATACACATTTATACTTCGCAAGCCACTGTAGCGGAGAGTACCTTATATCAATGTCCTTTTCTGATCCACTCCCAAATAGAGCGATGGAAAGACTGTCTGTATGCCTCTGTTCTGTTATCTTTGCGGTCCTTGGGCAAAATGTACGTTGGCAATAAACAGAATTGTTAAGCAGTCAGCTTCAAATTGCGGCTCTCTAAATTTTCTCCATAGTGCCCCGCGAAAAGAACTACGTCTTCCATCCAGGGATTCCCATTTGACTGAAAGCATCATCTCCATAATACCGACATGATGATCGAATACACCGGCAACAAATCTAGCGGCTCACTTCTAAATTGCGACTAAGCCCTCCTTAATCCGACCTGGTGGGATCGCTAACACTCGATCAATACTCAAGAATAGGTCGCAGCACTTCTATTCGAGGTGTCCTGCAAAGAATACCAAACTTTCCTAAAATTCGCCCCATGAACCGACGCCGATCGGACTTTCATACTACCGCCCTTACGTACTCGTTCCATTTCATATCGTTCTTGCTATGTTACGCACAGGTATTCAGTCGACGTGGCAGTGTGAAGCAACACACTACTAATGCTGTATTCGAACATTGTGGGTATGTTTTTCCCACTGGTCTGCATTAACTTCGGTTTTTCTACATATAGGGCAAGCTGTCATTCATCACACCACCAGAAATTTTGTGTAAGCCACATTATATCCTCCTACAGTCACTCAACGCCGCTACTTTTGACTGATTTATTGATGAGGTTATAGACTTAACGGCGAGGTCACCAGTCCCGCGATTCGGAAGTTACTAAAAGTGGGCGGATCCAGTCACTTTGGTTAAAGTACAAAGCGAGGAAATGAAACTAGCAGTAGGAGGTATAAAAGGGTAGGCGAAATCTAAAAACTGAAAAAGAAACAGAGATAAAAGAGCGGTCTTTACACGGGAGAGTGGTCATCGACCTCAGATCTAGAAGCCCGAACCACAAATACCCTGCGGCTGCCCCTGCACCAGGAGCAAAGTAAAACCTTATAACTGAAAATAAAAATCATTTTGAAGTAGGAAGCTGAGGACTAGTTCAACCATCCGTGAATCGTCTGCTAATACTGAACACGAGAAATCTGGAAGGCTGAACTTAGTGCGAAGGGCCAAATGAAGGGGACAATCCACCAATATAAGGGATATCGTCAGTCTGGATCGACAGCCACATTGTGGGGGTGGCTAGTTACACAAGAGAAAACACTGGGTGAGCCTAGTATGACCGATGCGTAGACGTATAAGACAGTGGACTCTTCCCGAGAGGAGCAGAAGGAAGAGCGCCAAATTGCAGTAGTCTCCTTGATTGTGTGGAGGTTATTAGTAACAACAGTAGTGCACCAGACGTCATTCCACTTCTGGGCAAAGAGAGATCTGATGTGTGTCTGCGTATCTGCACCCGGAATCATGAACGGGAATGGGGTTAAGTATCTGCTTCTCTAACCAGTCAGCCAGTTGATTCCCTGAGACACGCATATGACTTGGGACCTACAGAAAGACAACAGAGCAGGCGGCACAGCCGAGGGCAGAGAGAAGGTGATGGGTAGCAGAGACCAAAGGGTGACGAGAGTAGCATCAGTCTATAGCCTGTAAGCTACTCGTTGAATGGGTACATATTAGAACACTGTTGAGGGAGGCCTGAGCAACAAAATGAATGGCCCTGTTAATAGCTAGCAGCTCTGCTGTGAACACACTACATGATCCCGGCAGCAAGTGGCGTCCCATGCCACAAGGTGACGTAAAAGCTCATCCTACCTGATCTATTGTTTTAGAACCGTCAGTGCAAAGGATCACAGCACCCTACAATTCTTCCTGGATGGAACATACAAGTTGCCACAATATCACAGTGACGACAGAGACTTTAGGACCCAGGAGTAGATCGGTCCTAGTCCTTTGTCCAGACACCGTCCAAGCAGGGATGCAGGAGGAAGTACAAGGTGCACACTCCAGTGAGTGGAGGTGGAGATCCCGACAGAGGGACGTGAGACGCACTCCAACTGGCAATTGCACCCGTGGGTAGGCATCGGGAGGGACATGTCCCTCATTTGCAAAGAGGAGAGGATACACGGGATGGTCAGGAAATCGTCAAATGGCGACTGCGTAAAAAAACCTGGAGTTGGCTCCGTCGTATTTGTTAGAGGGGAACCCCACTTTGCGAGGAGACTGTCGATAGGACTAGTGCAAACGGCACCAATAGCCAGATGCACCACATAATGATTAACAGGGTCAAATAGTTCCACAATGGAAGAAGCCACAGAGCCATAAACCTGACAAACATAATCTAGCCTGGCAAAACCAGAGCACGATAAAGATGGACAAGAGTAGCATGGTCGGTACCCCAAGATCTGTGGGCCAGGATGCGGACAGCATTATGCTTCCCCATGTTGGTAGTCTTCAGGTGGCTAATACGGGCCAGCCACATCAACATTTTAACAAAAGTAAAGCCCAAGAAACGGGACTTTTCTACAAAATAAAGGCGCTGGTCGCCTAAATAAAGCTCTGTATCGGAGTGTACTGTGGTCGACAGCAAAAATGCACACCTGCGTTTTGGAGAGAGAAAACTGGAAGCCATGGGAGGGCGCATGCAGAGGGTCATTGGATGGCGCCATGAGCTGGGGTTCAGCAGATGCTACAGAGTGGCAGCTGCATCAGATGCAAAAATTGTCGGCATACAACGCCAGGATAACCAGACACTCAACATAGGTTTCAAGCCAACCGAAGTCGATGAGGAAGTGTGTGGCACTTAAAACAGAACCCTGTGGGATACAGTTCTGCTGGACCCAAAGAAGGCTGAGTGAACTGCCAACTCAAATCCAGAAGAGCCGGTGGGATAAAAATTTGCAGACAACAATCGGAAAGGGGCCATGACAGCATCAGTCATGGAAGGCAACTAAAATGTGATGGCTCTAAGCAATGACGTTTGTCTTATGTAGGTCGAAGAAAACCGCGACAAGGCGCGGGCAGTTAATAAAAGCCTGTCAGATTGCTGTTTCCAGTCTGAGTAAATGGTCAGTTGTAGGTCGTCCTCCCTGAAAGCCACACTGATACGAGGACAAAAGGCCCAGAGATTAGGGGTACCCAACATAAGTCGAAGCTAACCATCCTCTCTAACAATTTACGTAGTACGTTCATCAGACTAATTGGGCAATAACTGTTGAGACACATTGGGTTCTTCCCAGGCTTAAGGACGTGGATAACGATGCTGTCTCGTCATTGTGATAGGGAGGCACCTGTGTGCCAAATTTGTTTGAAGATCCTGAGGAGATATTGCCTCTGGATAACGTCCAAGTGTTGCATCCTCTGGTTGTGGATGGAAACCGGGACTGCGGCAGTGTCATGTCAAGATCTAAGAGCCTGAAAAAATTTCCATTCAGTGAAGGGTTCATTACAGGATTCGGCTTGGTGGGGCCTGAAACAGAGGGGGGGGGGGGGGGGTTTGTTCAACTTTGCATTTCTACTGGAAAAGGTAGCAGTATAGGAAGAGGACGCCGATGCTGTTGCAAAGTGTGTCACAAGGTGTTCTGCACAGATCAATGGATCAGTACATGAAGTGCCCTATAGGGTAAGACCCTAGACAGCTGACTGTCGCTGGCGGCCCGGAATGCTACGGAGCTTGGACCAAACCTGCGGCATACATCCCAGATACATCCTGGACGGCAATGGTGTATGGGACGACGTCACTGTGGACAGGAATAGCATCAGATAGTGTTTTCGGACGAATCCAAATTCTATTCTGTTTGAAAATGATGGTCGCATTTTGGTTCACAGCAGACGGGGAGCGGAATCACAGTGACTGCATTCGCACAAAACCCAAGGCGCCAATTCAAGGCTTTATGTTGTGCGGTGCTAATGGGTACACTCACAAATCACAGCTGGTGCAGTGACCAATATGACTACATGAATGACACCCTGTGACCTAGACGCCATTTTTCAGCAATACCACATGTTGCTCTATGAACAGGTGACTTCTTAGTGCCACAGGACTTAAGCCTTTTGCCTTCGCCCTCCAGATCACCAGATCTCTCGCCAATCGAAAATGTGTGGGATATGGTGAATCAACGGGTGCAGCGCTGTGGCCAGTTGCCAACCACTGCATATGAACTATAGAACCAGGAGGATGCAGCATGGATGGCTATACCACAGGACGCAATTTTCGCGCCTTATACGCGTCGATGCCATCACGCATCCAACAACTTATCAGGGCCCATGGTGGACCCTATGCCTACTAGCCAACTGGACACATGCTGAACAGAAATGACAAATGCTGATCATTTCTGCAGAACATACTAATGTACATAGCCTGTGAATATGGAAGTTCGTCTCCAGTCGTTCAGTGTGTTCTGTCTTGTCTGAATATTGAGTGTGTTTAGCTGCAAGAGGCGATCCTACGTAATTACGTGCGCAGCAAGAATTGTGGACATAGTGAGCTCTCTGTTAGCGCAGCGCGAACGTGGCAGTCCCGATCCCGAGCGTCCGCTGAAATTCCAGTCAGATTAAATTCACAACAGTGAGGCTATCCCCGTATGGAGACTGTACATGTGGAATGAAATGGCACCCCTAGTACCGGGTGATCAAAAAGTCAGTATAAATTTGAAAACTTAATTAATCACGGAATAATGTAGATAGAGGGGTAAAAATTGACACACATGCTTGGAATGACATGGGGTTTCATTGCTAGACGCGTGAAAGATCTCTTGCGCGCGTCGTTTGGTGGTGATCGTGTGCTGAGCCGCCACTTCCGTCATGCTTGACCTCCCAGGTCCCCAGACCTCAGTCCGTGCGATTATTGGCTTTGGGGTTACCTGAAGTCGCAAGTTTATCGTGATCGACCGACATCTCTAGGATGCTGAAAGAAAACATCCGACGCTAATGCCTCACCATAACTCCGGACATGCTTTACAGTGCTGTTCACAACATTATTCCTCGACTACAGGTATTGTTGAGAAATTATGGTGGACATATTGAGCATTTCCTGTAAAGAACATCATCTTTGCTTTGTCTTACTTTGTTATGCTAATTACTGCTATTCTGATCAGATGAAGCGCCATCTGTCGGGCATTTTTTGAACTTTTGTATTTTTTTGGTTCTAATAAAACCCCATGTCATTCCAAGAATGTGTCAATTTGTACCTCTCTATATACATTATCCCGTGATTTATTCAGTTTTCAAATTTATACTGACTTTTTGATCACCCGGTATATCTGTCACCATCACGTGAATACGGGTTGTGCTGGCAGATAAGTTACAACCGTTTGCCTGGAGTAACCTGAACAAGACAATACACAGACGGGATCATACTTAACGTACGTGTGGGTACATTGCTTCCGACTATGTTCAGCCTAAGACTTAACTGACTAGGAGTTGGTTCTGATGTAACAGAATTTTGGCTTAACGTGGCACTGCTTTCAAATAACTGTTTCTTTACACCAATCATTTTACTTAGATTCACTCTATCAATCGTCGTCAAGTGATTATTTTTCGTTTCTGGCTGCCTTTATAGAAATCATTTCTTAGGTATGTAACCTTTACTACAATTCAGAACCAGCTTTTATTAACAGATTTTGTGGGGGGTACTTCACACGAGCTAATCCACTAAGGCAGACACTGTTTCGTTTGTTTTATTACACTTTTTCTCATAAAAAAGGGTCTTTTTGAAAGTTCAGCTATCTCAGTCGAAACAGAAGACAAAAATATCTGTATTCAGATATCTAGTTTTTCCATCGACGGCGATATTTGAATCGTAATAAATAAAGACATCACTTAAGAACCATCCATTTCTACCCAAGTGGATTCTGTTGAATAAATCAGATTCCAGATTCGAACTACGCATATCAAATGCCATGGCGTAAAATACGGAACATTCCACTCAGGTTTTATTTTAGCAGTTTGGTACGTTCAGCACTTCCATCGTCCTGTCAGCCCAGTTGAATGAACATATTATAAACCTGATTTACATGCATATAAAACAAGTACTTTGTGGGACACACTCATTTATATTACGACGCGCTGAACCATGCAGAAAACGGGCCTTCAGCTTAAATTAACATTTGACATATAAAACTAAATTTGAGACAAGTTGTCATGACTTAACTGCTCGGCTGACGCTTAACAATGACGTTAGAAGCTGGCATGTGAAAAGAAGCTGCGTCGTCGAAATGAAGCAGTGCGTTGGAATCCCCACGTCCATGAGGGGTTGACACAGCGTATGTGTAATACAAACAATGCTTTTGACGCATTTCGTAATCATTTTATTGTGGGAACATTGGCAGAAGCTACAAATGCATATGCACTGATCAAGCCACTACACAGTTCATGGCAGAGGAGACATCGTATCAATGTTATCGATTTTATTTCCTGTTTCATTCGCCCGTTTAACGTGGGAAAGGTAACATATGCCTCTGTATATCTCCTTATCTCTCTTAGTCCCATGATCCCCACCCGAGATACACAACGGTGGCAGGTTAATAGATGCGCAGTATTGTTCGAATACCTGTTCTTTAAATTTACCGAACAGAAACGCGTCGTTTTTTCTCCCAGGGATTCCCATGTAAATTCCTCGAGAATTTCTATTACGATCCTAGAAGTACGTTTCTGACTTCTTCTCACGTCTCGTCACGCCTACTTGGTAAGGACTCCTTAGGAGCCATACTTTAATTTTCCCAGAGACCGTGCAACAAATCTGCGTTTAATACTGATTTTAACTTATCATTCCGTTTCATATCATATTGTTTCTTCGTGCTATGGCTAAATGCTTATACGATGTAATGTGCTCAAGATGTTCAACGCTAATCTCGTTGACTACTACTGATTTTCTGTCTTTGTTGTAGACATCTTTCATTTCAGCTACTTTGGAATTTGAAATAATGTCTCTTTCGTATGTTTTTATTAGGCTGCAAGTGCAAACTTATTAGCCTACTAAGTCGTTAGTTATTCATCAGAAGCATAATGTTAAAATAACCTTTAAACGTCATGAAAGAGCAGTTGATCTTCAGTTCAGATTAAACAAGGACATGCAAACAATAAGTATAACCACGAAACTGACGTATCTGAGTTCATGAACACCTTCCAGATGAAAGTTATGTAATTAGTTAGGTTCATATTCCATGGCTCGTTTGGGCGATTAATTATAATGATTCGAATGAATCATCTTATGTTCGTATGTATTTTTGGCTACATACGTGGTATTTCTTTAACTTGAGACAGCTAAATACATCTGAACGACGCATCATACGAAAAACATATTTTGGGTGAAAAGTTAATATTAGTGAAGGGGACATCCGCCTTCAATGCAACTGCCCACTTCGTAACCACCCTCCCGCGTGGGCAGGATCAACTTCGTATTTTCAAATGGGGAATCACCGTTTCTATTGTATATTCGGATTCTACACCAAAAGTACGTACGGTTTACTACCACCATTGTTTCCTGTTCATGAGAGATGGCGCATTTCGTGCAAAAAAAGTTTCAAATAGACCATATCGCAGGAATGCAGAAGACAGGATCACAACTTCTGACAACAGCGAGTTGCAGTAGCAGGGATTTGTCCAAACGTAACCTAAAAAAGTCGGTTTAACGTGGATCTATGTGAAGCATTCATTGCCAGCGATATTCGTCTTCACAAACTTACAAAATCTATCCTCAAAGACTTCCTGGGCAAATATTCCTTAAATCAAAATATACCAGATAAATCAACATTGCTTAAAAATTACATACCGACAATTTACGTAATGTTCTGGAAGAAATACACAATGAACTCAAGAACAGCATTATTTGGATTTCAGTTGACGAAACTACACACACTTGTGGCCGTTACATTGCAAATTTGATTGTTGGTGCTTTAAAAAAAGAGCCGCCTCCTTTCTATTTAGCGGCCTGCAAAGAACTTGAAAAAGTAAATCATCCTACGGTCGCCAGATTTGTGAATGAGGGTATTAGAAAAATATTTCCAGAGTCTTCTGCAGATAAAACTCTGTTTGTGTTTGTTTCAGATGCCGCTCCCTATATGACCAAAGCACGAAAAGCCCTCAGTATTTTATCCCTATTTGATTAATGTGACGTGCTTTGCTTATGGAGTACATCGCCTTGCCTAAGTAGTACGTTCCACGTTTGTGAATGTAAATAAACTGATTTCATCCACAACGAAAGTGTTTCTAAAGGCTCCAGCTCGCATAAAGACCTACAAAGAGAAACTACCAGATGTGACCTTACCTCCCGAACCAGTGGTAGTTTGTTGGGCTACGTGGGTCGAAGCTGTGTGGTTTTTTTTTTTTTTTTTTTTTTTTTTTTTTTTTTTTTTTTTTTTTTTTTTTTTTTTTTTTTTTACGATGAACATTTCGAGACCATTAGAGGGGCAGTAAAAGACTTAGATAGTGCAGAGGCTTTGGCAGTTGGCCAGCGCAAGGAAGCTTTCAATGATTACGGTATTAGAAAAAGACATTGCTGTGATCAGCACTCATTTTTCCCATATACCTGCAAGTATTAAAAAGCTTAAGGTATGGCGTTGAATCAATCTATTCAGTACATAAATAAAATTATTCTACTAAACTCATTTCCGTAGGCCCAAGAAAACTTAAAGAAAAGTTTGAAAAACGTTTTAAACAATAACCAAGGCTTCGAACCCTTGTGCCAAATTGATAGTTTTATTAATGGGATGGGTGAGCTTTAACCAGAAACAATAAGAGACAACATAGCACCCACATTCAAATACTGTCCAGTTACCTCAGCAGATGTAGAACAGTCCTTTTCTGCTCGTAAAAAGTTTAGTGTGATCGAAGACACAATTTTCCTACCGAACATTTAGAACAATACTTGGCTGTTTATGCTTACAATAGTAGAAAAGTGTAAAATAAATTGTAAATGATGCTTTGGTCCAATAGTATTAATTAAAAGTTAATGCTGCTCAAAAAAATTCATGATTGTAATGTTTTTAAATAAAACATTAAGGAGTTTTTGAGCATGACCCTCCTCGTGCGATATATCTCGAAGCTGGCCTATACATTGATTCTTTCGCTGCGACTCACTCGCACCGCATCCTCATGTTACTGAAAACAGTAGCAAAGAAGGAACACTTCTTGAAACACTGTATGCGCCCCAATTTTGCAAATTTTTAAAAAATAGCCCCAGAAAGGCCCCTTTCCTAACTCATATCAGAAAGTATTAAGAAAATATCCGCGTTCTAAAGGCACCGATTTTTCGCGTAGCCGGCGCTCTTCCTCATAACTGGTATGCACAGGTTTGACTTTGAGGTAGAATGTACGCAGTAACTACCATGGTTTTTTATTATTTGATGTTGGATATTTCAACACTTTCATGCATTTTTAATCATTTTTCATGCATATTTTAAGGCTTTTATGATGCATATAATCCGGTCTGTAGTTACCATGAAGCAGTTAGCACCCGTTGTCATCGTTTTCCACAACTGTGGTTTTCGACAGACATGCTGCCCCATACACATTCTTCATTCTCAGTTACACCGCAGTTGAAAATCATTTCCTTAACGGCCCCCTACCATTTCCCAATTGTTTTGCATACCTCTTCAAATGTTTGACCTTGTCGATTGAATATCTTCATGATTCCGCAATATTTTTTTTGGCATTTTCATGTCTTTCTTCCACATGTACATCTCTTCAGCATGCACCAGATACCGTGAAGATAAAAATGAGGCTAATAGTAGCTCACCCAGAACGGTATAAACCCTCATTGTTCTTCGTTCCATCTGTGAACTGATAGAGAAGAAATATTATTTTTATTGTACTTTTTTTGGGTATGGATTTTCGTGTGCATAGCGTTTGGCACTGTTGTTGAATCATATCTCTGACAGAAAATTACTTTTTGCAGATGGCATCCAGTGGCGCAGGTCCATCGAATGCCACGAGGAAACCGAATAGCGGCGCAACAGTGGACCCACCTGCGTCGAACCCCGAGCCAGTCACCGAGCGCGAGAAGACGCTGAGCGAAGTGATAAAGTGCTACGATCGCACCAGCGAGCCGCGCATGGCACAGCGAGGCGACTTCTGGGTGCTGTACAATTACGTGCGCGCCGATCGGACGTTCCACTGTTGGGAGTCAATAACGTACACGACACACGCCGATTACACCTTCCTTGATAACCTGAAGCCACTGCTAGAGAGGTGGCGGGGACCTGTGTCACTATCTGTGCACGCGCCGGGCACGGACTTCAAGCCAACGCTGGAAGCGATCCGTTGGGCGCGCGACTGCCTGTCGCCTCTCGTGGCGGAATACGTGACATTCCACGTGTTCTTCAGCTCGCGGCACATTCCCAAGGAGCTGCCGCGCTCCGCCGACGCCTCTGCCAAGGGGCTGTCAGACTGCAACAAGCCCGCACCCTGGGTCAACGTGTCTGCGGCGTCGCTGTACAAGACGCGCAGCCGCATCTTGTATCCTGTCAACGTGGGCAGGAACGCCGCGCGCGAGTCTGCCACTACCCATTACGTACTGCCGTCGGATATCGAACTCTACCCTAGTCCTGGTGTCATTCCAGATTTCCTAGAGATGATCCGTCGGCAGGATAAACCTCTACTACGACCAAATCCGAAAGTATTTCCACTCTCCATCTTCGAACTGGAGAAGGGTGCAACGCTTCCCGAAAATAAGGAGCAGTTGGTAAGATTTATTCTACACAACTAAGATGCAATTCATTTGTCTGAACAGTGGCACTATTGTGAAAAGCGTCATATGTTCTGCAGAGCTTGTATTTCCATATGCCCTAGGTTTTAGTTAGTTTACCTATTTTCTTGAGCAATAACTTGCGGTCAGTTTGAGGACTACTTTCATGCTGCTCTTCATGCTAATTTATCCTGTGAAAGCCCCTTCGTCTCTCCATAATTACTGCAACCTACATCCAAATGGACCTGCTTACTGTAGTCAAGCATTGATCCCCCCTCTCACATTTCTATCCCTTGCACCAAATTGCTGATTTCTTCAGGCCTCAGGATGTGTCCTATCAGCTGGTCATGTCTTTTAGTCAAGTTTTGCCATAAATGTGTTTCCTTCCTTCACAATTTCATTCAGTACCACCCCCATTTGTTAATCGATCTACTCATCTGACCTCCAGTATTCTCGTATAGAACCAAATTTCAAAAGCTTCTATTCTCGTCTTGCTTTAACTGCTTATCATCCACATTTCATTTCGTTCAAGGGTAAACTCCAGACATGCACCTCCAAAAAGACGTTCTAATACTTACATTTGTATTAGATGTTAAATTCCTGTTTTTGCAGAACTGCATTCCTGTTTACTTCAGCATTCATTCATTTTACTGCCAAAATAGCAAAACTCACCTCCTACTTTGTCTCAAACTTATTATCAAACTCCCTCAGAATCATTTTATTTAATTTGATTACACTCTATTACCTTTGTTCTGCTTTCATAGTTGTCCACCTTATAGTCTCATTTCAAGACATCATGCATTCTGTTAAACTGTTCTTCCACATTGTTTGTCATCTCTGACAGAGTTAAGGCACCTGTAACCACAAGGTTTTTATTTCCTTTCTCTTAACTTAAATTCTCTTGAGATATTATTGTTTCATTTCCTTAATTGCTTCTTAAATATACAGATTGAATAGCATGAAGATTATGCTTCAACCCTGTCTTACTCCCTTCAGAACTATTACTTCCTTTTTATCTCCTTAAACTCTTAAAACTGCGGTATGAGTTCTGTATAACTTGTAAATAACCTCTTGTTCTCTATTTTTTTAATCCTTGCTACCTTCAGAATTTCTACATTATCAGAAGCTTTTTCTAAATCTAAAATGGCTGTAAATGAAGGTTGGCCTATGGTCTACAATAAGTCATAGGCTCCGTATTGCCTCGTGTCTTCCAACATTTCTCCAAAATCCAAAGTGATCTTCCCAACATCAGCTTCTGCCAGCTTTTCCACTCTTCTGAAATTAGTTAAGGTCATTATTTTGCAACTATAACACATTAAACTGGATAGTCTTCTATTACTTGCACCTTCCCTCCTTGTAATTGAAATTACAGTGTTCTTCTTAAAGTCTGGGGATATTTTTCCTGTCTCAAATATCTTGCTCACCAGGTGGAATAGTGTTGTCATGGCTTGTGCTCCCAAGAATCTAAATTATTCTAGGGAAATTTTGTCTATTCCAAGGTCCTTCTCCATTTAAGAGTTCCAGTACATTGTAAAATTGTTCTAGCAGTGTTGTATCTCCCATCTCCTCTTCTATGTTCCAAGTTTGTTTTGCTTATATAGATCCACTGTACATTCCTTCCACCTTTCAGTTCTTCCCTCTTTTACTTAGTACTGGCTTGCAGTCTGTGTCCTTGATTTTCATACAATGCTCCCCTTTCTTCCAAAGGCCTCTTTAATATCTTACAGGTCACATATATCTTTCCTCTAGTTATGCATGCTTCTACAGTCTTGCAGTTTACCTCTATCCATTCCTGCTTTGTCACTCTTCACTTTGTGTCAATTTCAGTTTGTAGATATGTGTTCTGTTTCATCTGCTTTACTTGTTGCATTTTTATATTTTCTTTTTTAATCAATTACATTCAATATCTCCTGTGTTATCTAGGGGTTTATAATAGCCCTTGCCTTTTTACATGTATGATCCTTTGCTGCCATCCCTATTTCATTACTCAAAGCTATCCATTTTTGTACTCCTTGTTCCATTACAGTCCAACATTGTTTAATTTCACCTCTGAAGCTCTCGACAACCTATATCTCCTTCATTTTATCTATGACCTATATCCTAAATTTCCATTCTTTTCCCAATTTCGCTCCAATTTGCAGTTCTCACTCAGTAAATGACAGTCAGAATCCACATCTGCCAGTGGAAATACCTTGCAACTTAAAATCTTGTACTGAAATCTGTCTTCAGATTATATTATCAATTTGAAACCTTTGTGTGTTACAGTTCTCTTCCACCTAGACAATTTTCTTCATGATTGTTAAACCAAGTGGTAGCAATGACAAAATTGTTTTGTGCGAAATTCTACCTTGTCGCTTCCTCTTTCACTCCTTTCCCCCAGTCCATATTTGAAAATTATTTTTCCTCCTCTTCATTTTCCTGCTATCAAATTCTGGTTCCCCATCACAATTGAATTTTAATCTCCCATAACTATCTCCCATAACTGACTAATTTCTTTTATCTCCTCATACGTTGTATAGATCTCATCGTCTGTGGAGCTAGTAGGCACATACAATTGTACTTCTGTGGTGGGTGTCAGCCATGTGTCTATCTTGGCTACAGTACTGGCTTCACATCCTTGTTCACCCACATCCCTGTTTTGTTGTTCAATATCCGACATACTCTTGGGTTCCTGTATACTGATATGACCATAAGTCCCATTCTTCCTGCAGGGTGTTTCACTAATTCCCATTACATCTAACTTCAACCTATCCATAGAATGTTTTACCAAAGAGGATGGCGGCATCATTATGCCACACTGTAGAGTTGCATGCCCTCTGGGAAAAATAATAGCTGTTGTTTCCCCCTTGCGCCATTTGTAGTACCAGCACTGAAAGGCAATATTGGTTGATCTTAAAAGGACAGACTAGTCAATCATCCACACTGTTTCCCCTGCAACTACCAAAAAGGCTGCTGCCACTCGTGAGGAACCACGGGTTACTCTGGCACACACCTATATCTTGCAGGCACACAAGCTGACCCCCACCCCCTCTTGAGGTCCATGGCTCATTGGCATGGGATGGGGGGTGGGGGGTGGGGATTGCGAGACAATAACCGGACAGAATGAGATTTTCACTCTGCAGCGGAGTGTGCGCTGATATGAAACTTCCTGGCAGATTAAAACTGTGTGCCCGACCCTATTTGGAACGTTATTGAATATTGTGTATCAGAGGAACCTTTCGCAAGAGGTAATTCGTCACATATACATGCATATTTAAAGCTTGCCGAGGGTAAACTTTTGTCTGAGGTTAGAAGTGGACTTGAATTTATGTTTGGAAGTATAAATGGTGCTTTTGATGCGCAGAAGTGTAGGAGTAGGAAAACGGCTTTAATATATATTACTAAATCAGATGCAGAACCAATATCAAATTGTAATGACTCATCCTTATCATTTAATGTACATCTTCGTAGATGGGCAGAACGCACGAATTACATTGATTACACTGATTCATTTTTAGTTAACAACTGGTCACGTGTGAGGTTTATAGAAAAATATTTTGAATCATTTCAGGCGAAGAAATTTGTTGTCCGTGCACTTAGCGAGTGTCATTTGAAGTAAAATGGCTGGGTGGGGCGTGTGGTCCGTTGGTACAATGAGGCCTTTCGGTCCCAAATGGTTAGTAAAAAAACAGCTGTATTTATATAGAGACGCAAATATAGGCAAATCAACTCTTGTGGAAAAAATTTTGTCAAGGAAGCAGCATGTATACCTTCCCCTTTGCTCAGAATTTGGCTTTGGTGGTTATGATCCTCGTGTGCATAATGTTATTGTGTTCGAGGAATTTGAGTGGCAAAGGTGGCGTCCTTACGCGTCTATTTTGAAACGTATAGTTGAAGGACGTCCAGTAACCGTCAATGTTAAAAATAAGCCAGGAATGGTTATAAAACACACAGGGCTTGTTACATTTTTGGGTCTAATGAATTTACTATTGGTGATGAGTCATTAATATCACGTTTAAATGTTGTGCACACTGACTGCCACATGATTCATTGTTTACAAATGGAGGAGGTGGCGTCGGACACGTCGGACGTTGAGGCCGAGGAGGAGGTTGTATGCATTTTGTCGGACGAGGATGATGACCCGGGCTCGCCGTGCACGCCCAAGGCGTTGGATACGCCGACGGAACATTCTGACTAGGCCAATATCCTTTCTTTCAGGAGTGCTAGTTCTGCAAGGTTCGCAGGAGAGCTTATGTAAAGTTTGGAAGGTAGGAGACGAGGTACTGGCAGAAGTAAAGCTGTGAGTACCGGGCGTGAGTTGTGCTTCGGTAGCTCAGTTGGAAGAGCACTTGCCCGCGAAAGGCAAAGGTCCCGAGTTCGAGTCTCGGTCAGGCACACAGCTTTAATCTGCCAGGAAGTTTCAATAACCGGACAGTCACACACATCAGTGCGGCATTCTGGTACGCATGAAAGTGAAGACAATTGTGAATGACGATATTAATACTAATGTTCATAGTGTGCGTATTGGCATAATAAGAGAATTTCCAATATGCAAACAAAAAATTCATTTTAGAATGTCAAATTAGTCCATAGTATTATGTTTCGGCAGAATCCAGTTGTGGACAGCAAATGGATCAGGTTAGGTCACTTAAAATGATGCCAGCCAAGTAATTTCTGTGGCTTTTAATATTTAGAGTATCTTGTCCCTTCAGTTTATGATCTAAACTGGAGTTACTCTCCATCTTTGGAATCTTCTAAAATATGATATAAACCTGCTGAATTTTCCTTTAGACAGTTTTTTGTTCAAGAAAAGATAATTTCCATCACGACAATATGTACACAGTAGAAATTTTCTTAATGACTGCTTTGGTTGTTGTATGTTTATATCTGTGTGTAATAATTCCTTTGATTGAATTTCATTCTCATTAAGTATGTGAACAAAATGAAAAATATTTTGTATTTAATTCAAAGTCCTGTGGTGTATAGGCTATATAATGTTAATGTAAGTATTACAGAAGTAGCTAAAGTTGTTAAATCAAATGAATACCAAAAGTGTAGTAAGCATGATGATGATTGCAATGAAATATAAAAAATACATTGCGGTTTAAAAGCAGTAAAAGTATCAGTCTGACAAATTAAATACACTGATTTGTCATAGTATTCTTGTACAGTTGATTCAAAATCTTATCTGCAAATGGTAGGGTGCATCATACAGAGAAAATAAATTTAACACTAACTCCAGAATAATCCTTCAACTCTGCAACACCATGTACACTGTTGTATAAGTATATTATGCTGCTGCCAAAATGATTGTTTACCTGATTATCTAAAATGACAACGATATAGTGAAACGTTTAGACAGCAAGCATAAAAAGTTTTTGGTCAGCTCTATAATGTTCTAGGCGTTCACCTGTGACTCATTTAGCCTTTCTGTGGTAGTACAGTTTTCATAAGTTAAATTAGCTCTCATTATGATTTTCAATCAACTTGATAATGTAATTTGTTTCTTTGTATTTAAAATAGATAAAACTCCTTTTCTCAGCTATTGTTTCATATATTTGATCCAATTAGATTTGCTACTAAAATAAAACAAATATTTTTCCTTAACTTGAAATATCTTCAACACTTCCTAAAAACTACTGTCTGCATTAAGTTTTTCCTTTGTTTCTTCACTTTTTTTTTTTACGATTATTTTTCACTTCTGTATTCTCCCTACTCTTTCCCACCAAAAAAGATAGAATTTTGAGATGCTAAATTCCTTGTTGGAAGAAAACTCAGACTAAGTTTTACTTTATTTTGTTATACAAATATTTCAGAGTTTTTAAAATTATTTCAGGTAAAGATGCTGAAGAATGGGACAGCAATTCCATTCCATAAGAAACTGTGTCCAGGATGTCACAATGTGCCAAAATCCAAAGAATGGCTAGCTGCCAACATCACAAAAGGGCTTCATGTCTTTCATATTGGGAAACGCATAGGCTACCATGTACACTGGGAACCAATTTTCATTGGTACCCATCAGGATCCACTGTATGATGAGCGCCTTAGCTGGGAAGGAAAGAGTGATAAAATGCCACAGGTGAGTTGGACATATTTTCTAATGAATATATATTTTTATTTTTGGTTCGATATTATTTAATTTTGTCACTTCTACTCCATTCACCAGTGTTAATGCTTTGTGTGTCTGAAAAATATGAACTTATACGTGGGCTCGAAGTCCACATTACACTCTAGGCTCCCCAAGACACTTAGTGTGCATCAGTCCACAAGTTTGGGGTAGACAATGACATGGTAACTCCAGTGGTGTGATGCCTACTAAATAACTGGTGGAGGTAAAGCTAACCTTTTATTTAAAGACGTCTCTACCTCTGTTTCATGAGTTTCATTTATCTGATCTTCAATGTGTCTATATTCAATGTGTCTATATTCAATGTGTCTATATTCAATGTGTCTATATTCAATGTGTCTATATTCAATGTGTCTATATTCAATGTGTCTATATTCAATGTGTCTATATTCAATGTGTCTATATTCAATGTGTCTATATTCAATGTGTCTATATTCAATGTGTCATGGTGAGAGATTGTTTCACACTTGCAAATATTGGAGCTACTAGCTGCAATCTATAAAATTAATAAAACATATTTAGACATTAGAACCACAGTGAAGTCCTATTTATAAGTTTTTGCACAACAGCTACTGAAAACCAGTAGTCTCTGCCCGCATCCCAACATATGCCAAACACTCAGAACACTCAGAACACTCTGCCTCAGTTTTATCTTAAGTTTCTTTCAATGTCATTTCACGATATAATGTAATAGTACAGTCTGATTAACTAACGAGCAGTTCTGCTCCTGTAACAGTTTTTATCAATCACTAACATTTTTAGCTTTCCATTCTACACAGTTAATGTCTCCTCATTGGTCAGACTAGTTCCATTACATTGCCAGCAGCATGACTAAGTTGGGTTAGTGTGAGTGTTTTGCACATAAACACCAAAAATTTGTGCCCTACTGTGTGAAGAAACATTGACTCACTTTGTCTCTTACTGTTTCTACAAAATGTTTCAGTATAATCATAAAATTGGTTGTATTGGATGATATCACTATTTCTGTAAACTACAAAACATAGAGGTAGCTGTTTTCACAAATAAAGGAAAGTGCATACAACAGAGTTGAGTAAAGCAGCATGGTAAAAATGACAAAATAGATATTTCTTCTATGTCACAGAAAAAGAACAGAAACAAGGGAAATAATTATATGGAAATTGTGCACTTCTTGGTAATGTAATGAAAAGTGTAAAGATAATTGAATTTCTAATTCCCTGCAAAAGACAATGCAGAGCTTCATAACACACATGTCACAGAAGCCCTAATACTTCTGTCAAAACGAGAAACATTTATGCCAGTATATTTTTCCTGTGGGAAAAAATTTGGTTAATATAGTGTCACTGTGAAGTGTAAAAGATAAGAAGCATTTTTTTTTTTTGTTGGTATCCTTTCTTTTTCTGCATCCTCAAACAACTTCGACTAAATTCAGTGTGTTTAGTAATTTCCAATTGCTCCAAGTGAATGTAATAATTACGGTATCTTCCATTTCAGGGATATGCTCTCTGTGTCTTGGATTATGAGTTTCAAATTCTGGACAATGCTTTTTTGGTGCATAAGCCTGGAATAAAAGTATTGAAGAAAGATCCACAGAGGGCAATGTTCGCAGCAAAAACCAATGCTCTCATCAAGAAAGTTATCTTTCCTGAACTGAAGGTACTATATGGTGTTAGAAAAGGTTGTGCAGTGTAACACTTGGACACACGCACATTATCCTGAGACAGGTAATTATGAGCTTAAAGTACACAAGTGCACTTTTCTTACATTTCATTTAGTTCTTCCCTATGACTTACATTAAAATGTCAGTGGTGACTTGGCAAATCTGAATTTTCTTCTGTCTTCATATAACACCATTGGTGGTGCAAAGGAATTAACCCTTCCATGCTTGTGCGGTCCTCACTAAGAGGCCTCTAACTATTTTGTGAGTAATAATTGGCAGATATGGAAAGTATATGTAGTACTGCTTTCCTCTGATAGCCCTATATATGGCCTTCAAAGGTCTAGTGAGTGATGGCTGGGTACAGGAGCATCACACTACTGGGGTTCCCAGCTAGGGCTGGTCAGTTGGCCATTATCACAATCTCAGTGTGTTTCAGTAACCACCATTGTCTGCAAAGGAGGAATATTATGTGGTAAAAGGACTGAGGACCTTGGCTTCACATACTCGATAGTGAGGAAGGTACAAACCTTCATAATAAATAACATGGGAGTTATGTCTCAGAATCAGGAAGACATGTATCTTTGTAACAAACCATGAAAAATTAAATTATGCTGTATGCCAATGGGATAGATGGCAGTTCAGATGAAACTATTACCAGTGGGTAACCTTTTGAAAATGACCCACATATTCATTGCATAAGACCTCCTGACAGATAAGTGGAACTGTGCGTGACTGGACTGCAGATCGCCGACTGTTTGTACAAATGCGGTTATCAAATTCTGAACTAAATGAACTCTTAGTGGAATGTTTAACAGTAAATACTTCAGAATGAACTAGAGAACTTGGGCAAGTAGTCATCCCAATCAAGCTTGTCATAGAAATAACAGAATATATAAAAAATAGTGTTCATAGGAAAAATGTAAAAGATTATCAGTTCTAACTGTTCCATTTCTTTATAAGCAAAGGTTTAGATGCTTCAACTGCTGCATTTAATATTTTAAGCTACAGAGATATTTCTCCTCCTTGAAGAAGCAACAGTCCAAGTAACAGATTTAATTAAAATAAACTAACTTGGAGAGTACCCACTCAGACTGGAGCTGCAAACCACACCCATGTAAAGTGTAGGTGTTGTCAACTGCCAAGGCATAATGGACATAAATGCAGCAGAATTACAGTAAGATTGGAAACCAGAAGGCCTGATGGAAGTACGCAGTATAGTCAAAAAAAGTGGATAACATGCGAATAAAAAACAGATGAATTTATATTAACATTCAATACACCATTTTTAAATAAATATCGTAAGCCTGGTTAATTTGACTGGAAGAAATGCCTTCTAACTCGAATACTGTGTGGAACTTTAAATGTTAAAGATTTTAACATACTACAGTAAGAGAGAAAAAACATGCGAAAGGTATGTCCGTGCCACTAATGAACCAGAAACAATATGCTTATTCATGCCAAGGGGCATTAACTGTGAAATTAGAGCTTTTCTAGCTCCAGTTGGAATCCTGGAGTTAACTAGAGGGAACAAAACCAAAGAATACCAAATTCTGAAGAAAAGGTTATCTCTAAGACGATGCAGTCATCTAACTACAGTGCATCATTTAAATCAGCACACAGACAACCAACTGTGGAGACTAATGCCTTAACAAGAAAAATAATGCTGATATGAACATCAGCACATGCAAATGCCCATCTAGGGTTTTGTGTGTTGGAAAATTCCTGATGTTTCAAACGATTCAGGCAGCTAGGGAAATGCAACAATCACTGCGGGTTGGAAAAGACAAGAATGTAGAGTGTCTCCCTCAGGTGCAGATCTATTTCCCTCATCACAGAAGAGGAAGGATGCAGGCAGAGGTTAACTAAGGACTAAGAAAGTAGAGTGAAAGCTATCTTATAAAAAAAACTAACCACCTTAGATGTAGTTCACACAGACATTGACATAAAGGTACTAGTTGCCAAAGCATATATTCCTTCTGCTCCTCTCCCACTTGTGTGTCACTATTTCAGTGAAGACGAGGCAAAAGAGAAACGTGTGAAAGATGGCACCCATACTTCAGTGGTCTTAGGATGGTTACAGAACTCTCACATGCAAAATATGTCAGCACATGTCTGCAACTGAGATGCTTGAACCCATATGATTCCCCCGTGCTAGGATTATACATTCTTTGTAGAAAGGACTGCCACACAGGTAAAAAGGTGAAGGGTGTACTTCTTGCACTTGTCCATGACTCTTAACAAATCATTGTAAGTACTAGACTACAACTGATGGTAGTGGTGGTGGTCACAGATGTAATAATTTTGCAATAATTCAGTAGGAATGTCATCTACTCCAGTTGTTACATGGTAAATGAACTTAAGTAGCTGACTGCTCTTCATCCGGCAGATACAGAAACATTTTCTTCTTTTACAACACTAATATTGTTTCTTTTTATATGTATCTGAAACCAAGACACTTTTATTTTGGATGCTGTCCGCAATGAGATGGCTTGTAGTATACACAGTATACACAATCTATCCGTAAAGTCCAGGAACTGATTTTATTTTTGGTGTATAAGAATCAGCATAGCAATTTAAGTGGTAGCTTCAGCTAACAGCTCTAAACAACTGATGAGCATTTAACCATTAGTTATGAGTGGGCAACAATAAGCAGTGAATGTGCGATTACAGAATGTAAACATTGTCACAATCTGCAATGCGGCAGCTTCTCTAAAGCACATTTTAGATATTTTCCTCAATGTTTTGAAGAAAAGAAAAGTGTGTGCAAAGTTCATCCCACACACCCTGACCAGATCCTGCCTAGAGGGCTGAGTTTCCTTGCCCCCAGATATGTTGACTTTGCCAGGCATATTAAAAAAAAAATGCTATTGTGAAAAATTACTTTGTTTCATCAAATGAATACACTCTAGAACTGATAATTGTGCAATATAATTAAGATCTGTGTGTGAAGTAATGTGAGAAGTAGATACTTCCTTCCATGTAGCAACTTGGATTGGAGAGAGAGTGAGTATGACCATGAAGCATGTCAAAATTCATATTCAAAAAACACAAACGCCACTTTCATTTCAACATAAAATAGTTAATATTTCTTTGCAGTAATTGTGGTGGTTTTGAAATACACAGTTCATGCCAACAAACAAATCCACAAATATTTTGATGGCATGTCCATTACAGTGGGGGACACAGCAGTGATCAAACATCATTTGCCACCTTCATAAAGTTTTAATGCACTTTATAATGTAAATGAAATAATTTTTTGTTGCAGGTAATGTCTTTCTGGTGTACTTAACCAATGGATTTGATGTTAGTTGCAAAATAGAGGCATATCTTTCAATATGGAGCAGTTCAGATGTTCAAATTAGTTTGCAGCACAATGTTTAATTTTGTGGCTGCTACTGTTGGTTATTTAATATTATTATTGTCATAACTATTCTTATTATCATCATCATAATCATTATTATTGCTATTTTTATTATTATTGTTGTTGTTGTTTAGGGCTATGCTCTCTGTGATTTGCTAGGTGATAGACTGTGAATGTTGTATAGTGAAAGACTACTTCTGAATAATAGTTTTGGTGTGCTTTCTATGTGAGTGCTAGTTCTATAGTTCGTGTGCTGGGATGTGTTAGAGTAAATATAAGGAACTGAGGAAATTGGTGCAGTGTAAATTATTCACTCATAGTTTAGATGGAGGTACAGCTTTAAGTGGAAAATTATATATGTATATGTACTTCACTGTAGCTCAAATTATGCTCGTAAATCGTGGACATTATGCTACTGTGATTTACATATGTATTACACCCGTCATGTGGAGAATATATGTATATAGTGAATATTTCCATAAATGCACGGTTTTGTTTTTACGGTATTCCTACAGGGTGTAGTTTCCACAAAATGAAATTGGGACTTCGTACAGAGTTGCCTACGACTGAAGTGTGACTGTATAAAATGTGTGCATTGTGACTGTGGGGCAAAACTGGATTAAATGTAATGGAGTGGTGAAAAATTAAGAAGCTGAACATGTTGAAATTATATGAAGGAATTGGCACAATTTTTGGCGCACAGTTAAATTAGAAAGATTACTTCTTACAGTAAACAGTGTATGTATCTGGATATTTATGACTTTGTGAAATGTTGTATTTTATGAAACAATTGAGAGATACCTTATTAACAGTTCTTGTTCAAAGTACTGAGATAGCTAGGGCTGCAGGCTATATTTTCAGTGTAGAAATTAAAAAAGGATAAGTTTGTATGCTCTGACATTAGCATGCAGTATTCTATAATGGGTAGAGTGTGAAGGATGAATTGCACAATTTTTCAGAGATGAGTGTAGAGACTCCTAATTGTCACCAATACATGGGACAAGGAAGAAACTATTTTTTACTGTATCTCAGTTATTAAAACACTATTTGTGTGTTCATTATGTTGCCATATACTTAAGTTATTTCTGAGTAGTGTCTTTAAAATGGCACTGGCAGTGTAAACAAATTTAGTATAATTTGTGATGTGAAGTCACTTTTTTGTAGTATGTGCCATGATTGAGTTTGTGCTGTGTTTTATGTCAATGTTTCTAACTTTCTAAGTTCCTGTTAATGAGATTGTTTTCCTTTATTTCTTCCTTCAGATACAAATGACCACTTCTTGAGCTTTAAATGGCGACCCATTATAGTCATACAAAATGTGATATACATAGATGTAAACTCCTATTTTCTTCATAGTAGTGGAAAAACTAATGTGCAGTACATTACACCAATTTGTAAACTGACAAGAGTAAATTGTGCCTTAATATCTTTTCCGATCCTAACTTTTCTACAGAGTAATAAAGCAAAATTGGTTGTTGGAAAAACAATCTCAAGCATATATTTTTATTGGTGTGCTGTACAGAATTTCTGTTTTTATGTTGTGTTACTACTTTAGAGCAGAAATAGGTGTCAAAGTATTAATGTCTCAGAAAATTTGTTTGAAACTTCATTACAGGCAATTCAAAGCATCCAAATATTGAAGCCAGTTGTGTTCACATTACTGTCTTTCGTGTTATGTTAAGTCTCATTGAAATATCACAAAAAATGCAGTTAGACTTGTTCCTAACTCAAATATAAGTATTATGTAGCATATAAGCTTTGTTAAATAGTAACAACTATTTGAACATGAAAGATAAAGCTTGATAAGTGAATTAAAGATGGAAAAGTGTTGAAAATTTTGTTAACTGAATAAAGAAATAATTTTAGATGTTGTATATAGTCTGTATTTGTTGAGAGAGCCAGAGATGAATGTAAAATGTTTATTGTAAAATACAGTGGAACTATCTATGCTGAAAGAGTATATCACCTCTTTGTATTACTATCAAAGCACTCTTATGGCTGTCTTGAAAGGACTAATCTCCCTACTGATCAGTCTCTTCAGAATTGAGCAATTATTGGATGAGTGTTTTGAAACTGATACTGAAAGAGATGGGGCATGGTGGTGGTAAGTGGGTGATGGGATAGTAATTATCATAGTAAAAAAACCATGTTTGTGAGTCAAGAGGTTGTGCGATCCATTTTTCAGAGGACAAACAGGTTGGAATGGGCCCTTGTTAGCTAAAATTAATGCTTTGTACTTGGTAGCATTCCTTCCTATATTTAACTAATCCTGTATATGTATCAAAGTTAGTGCTGTCTATTTTGTGTCAAATTTAATGTAGTACCAATGAACATTTACAAAGGAAAAAAGATTGCACTATGTACTTGCAAAATGAATATTTTCGATACCATGTCAGTGTGGAACTGTCAGTTTTATTGTAGTTGCGATCCTAAGTTTTCGTGAAATATGATGTTTTTAAATGTCAGAAAGAAAGTACTGTGTGAGTGTATGTCTCTTTGTGTAATAAGAAACATATTTCAAATTATAGCTTTGGTTTTAATTTCACTGTCATTCTCTTCCTTACTGTGCAACCAAGAACTAAAATGCAGCACAACAAAATACAAATTGGATCTTCAAGGAGTAATACAACTATATGGTAAGCTGAGAGATTGGAACTTCAACAAAGAAAAACAGTCGTTCTTTCATGTTCTTGTCCCCCCCTTGATGGTAATAGATGAAAAAACACACATTCTTCTATTGTTAGCTAGAGAAATCCTCACAGCCACAAATACTTCTCTTCGTCAAATTAAGTTTTAATACTCCATGTTAGATTTCACTAGCACCTGCAGTGATATTGAAAAGTCACCAATTTGGAGTCTACAGGTGTACAGGTGCTCCATGTGAAGACAACATTCCAATACAGTACTTAAAATGTTTAAACATACAAAGCTGAGTTTTTCAGCAAATGATGATATGCTAGGGGAGCAAGTATTTATCTGTAATGCCAGTACTTACGCACACTTTATACAATGATATTTAAGCAATTATCGTATTTATGGGAAACAGTCCACATTTTAATAGCATTAAACACTTCGTACAAAGATAAGTACAGAAGAGTGACTTCTGTGTATGTTCGCAGTTAAATTTTCCACAGATATGACCAAGAAATACGGGGAACAAGTCTGCCTATGTAGTTTAACTTCATTTAAATTTCCATGTTAAGTTGAGCTAAACATGGTTGAAAGTACATTGCACCAGCAAAATTCAACCTCATATGGAGTATGTAACATGAATGTTGTGCTAAATGGTGCAGAGTGGAAGAAAAGGACGCCGCAAGACAGTAAGGTCATTAAGAGACGGTGCTGGACTATCATCATTGCCTTGCGCTGTGTCACTGTACTCATATTTATGAAGAACAAAATTCTGTTATAAGAGAAGTATTTAGAGACACAATTTTTTACAGGCAATGTAAAGCCTACGACACATTTGATGTTTAAAAAGTTGCATGTTTGCATTTGCAACTGTAGAAATTGTGCTACTGAAATATACGCTTGCAAACTACTGAGAGGAGGAGTCGGTTTAAAGTTTCTTGACTTCTGTGTGGATAAAACACTTACCAGTACGTGTGTGTGTGTGTGTGTGTGTGTGTGTGTGTGTGTGTGTGTGTGTGTGTGTGTGTGTGTGTGTGTGTGTGTGTGTAATTTTGTTGCATTACTTGCTTACATTTTATATGTGGCATCATTAGTTACCAGTGGGTTTTATTAAACAGCCAACTGCATGTGAAACTTTTGACCAACTGCTTACTTGCCATTGGAGCATAGTCATTTGAAGCAATGCCCACCTTACGATGAACTTTACTGCTTGCATTTCTCTTAAAAACCAAAAAGTGAAGGGTTTAGAAAATGTGAAATCATCCAGTGTGTTTTACTTGACTGGCTATAAGTTTATGCTGTATTTATATTGTATACTAATTGATCCAAGTGCAGTTAAACATATATTTCCAAGTTACCTCCAAATGATAAAATCATTAGTTTAGAAATTGCTTGGCTGCATACACACACAATGCAAATTGATATAAAATTAAACAATTGTTTTTCAGCAGAAGAAAACTTAGTCCTCATATCAATGTAATTAGACTTACAGGCCCATCAGCCTCTTGAACACTTTGGCTAAGGTGCAGGAGAGACTCTTCTGTAGTTGACTACAGTCACACAGGACACTCTTTGACCTTTGTCCATGTCAGTATAGCTTCACACCAAAAAGTTCAATAGACGATGCAGTTAACTGCGTGTTGGAAATAATACAGGAAATGCACAAAATACAAAGTAGGAATAACAACAGATACAGCAGGCACCTTCAACAATCTCTGGTGGTGTGCCTTGTTCACAAGGCTACAAAAGAAGATGAAACTCTGGCAAATTACATTAATAATTACTTTTTAAGTGTACCAGTGTCATAAAGTAAAAACTTTACTAAACATGAGAAATTAACAGCCCCAAAAGTAGACAGTAGTATGTTGTTAACTCCCACAAATGATAATGAAATATTAAAGGTGATAAAGAGTCTAAAATCAAAAATGTCTGCAGGTGTGGATGAAGTGCCTGTGTCAATAATAAAAAGAGTTGCCCAACAAATTATAAAGCCCCTGGTACATATTGCCAATTTGTCTTTCAGCGAAGGTGTGTTTCCTGAGAGGTTGAAAATCTCTAAGGTTAGACCTCTGTTTAAAAAAGGAGATCCATACAAGGTAGAAAATTATAGACCAATATCCCTTCTCCAATCATTTTCAAAAATTCTAGAGAAATTAATGAAAACCAGACTCACAAATTACTTAGATGCTCACAAACTTCTAAACTGCAATCAACATGGCTTTCGCTCAGGCCACAGCACAGAATCAGCTATCCATGCCTATACCAAAGAGATTGTCAGGAGCCTTGACACTAAAAAATGTGTAGTGGGAATTAACTTAGATTTATCTAAAGCTTTTGATACAGTAAATCACAAAATTCTGTTAAACAAGATGGAGGCAATAGGTGTAAGGGGAGTTGTGAAGCAGTGGTTTGAATCTTACCTTCAAGATAGAACTCAGTTGGTAGAAATCATCGCAGAGCATAAAAATCAGAAAATCAAGTGGGTCTCAGATGCAAAGAAATTGGAAATAGGTGTCCCACAGGGCAGTGTTCTCAGTCCTTAATTATTCTTGCTTTGTATAAATGACATAAAAAATCCTAATATTTCTACCAAAATAATGTTGTTCGCAGATGACACTAGCATAATTATAAGTGATGATAAAAAAATCATTAACCACCACAACTGATATAGTCCTGAAATATATTCAACATTGGTTTAATGCTAATGAGTTAACACTTAATCTAAGTAAAACAAATTATATACAGTATGGCAAAGCAACTCAAGATATGGACCTCCAGTTAAAACTAATGGATAAGAAGATAGTGTACAATCCACAAAGTTTTTGGGCATGCACATTGATCAAAACTTAAGCTGGAAAGACCATCTCGAGTACTTATCCCACAGGCTCAATTCGGCATGTTTTGCATTGAGGATATTATCTAGAGTATGCAGCACAGACTGTACTAGACTAGTGTATTTTGCTTACTTTCAGTCCATTGTGTCTTATGGTACAGTGTTCTGGGGTAAAACTAAATCAAGCTTAACAGATATCTTCAAATTTCAGAAAAGAGCTGTACGAATCATAACACACAACTCTCCAAGAACTCATTGTAGGCCCCTTTTCAAAGAACTGCAAATACTCACAATACCATCACTGTATATTTTTAAAAGCATTCTGTGTACAAGAGCACATACGAAAAATCTACGTACAAATGAGGACTGCCATAATTATAATACTAGAACTCGTAAGAATTTGTATGTAGAAAGGATAAGGACAACACAAACCCAAAAGCATGCAAGTTATTTTGGAATAAAACTCTACAATGCTCTGCCAGTGTACATGAAGGCAATAATAGATTATGTAAAATTTAAGACTGAACTTAAAAATTACCTTTTAAGGAAAACTTTCTATGATGTAGATGAGTACTTTGATTGTGTGTAAATTTATTGCCAAAAATTTTAATTTGTATGTCTAAACTTGTACTTTTAAAAAATGTCTTGAAAGTGATATTCCATTATTATGTCTGTAGTACTTGTACTAGTATGATAACTTTGTTGTGACAATTCCTACATCATGTAAATGATATACAGGAAGATGATAAAATGAAAATGAAAATGAAATGCAGACACCAACAGTCTTATACAATAGCTTACTCGACAACTGCAAAGATAAGGTGGCACGATGGCAAGCAGGAACACACAAGGTTACCAAGAGAATAACAAAAGGATGCCCACAAGGCTCAATCTGTGGGCCAATTTTCTGAGATATTTTCCAAAGAACTGCTCCTAAACAATCTGAATGAAGATGATAGGGTGAATGGTATAGTAGCCTATGCTTACAGCTTGCTATTAGTAGTAACTGCAAACTCGAGAATGCAACTTGAAAGCAAGGTTAAACAATTCCTTATAAAAGTAAGACTGGTGCAGCCATAAAAAGCTCACAATTGAGGTAGACAAGACAGAATATTTACTGATCAAAGGAGCCTTGCAGAGAAACCCCAACATTAGGCTGAAAAACACTAGCATACAGAGGGAAATAACAGGACACCTAGGGATACACCTTGATGAACAATTGTCATTCAACAAGCTCACAAGACTTACAACTGAAAAAGCAATAAAACTAATGCACAGACTCGCCACGTTAAACTCGGCTCACTGCAGACACTGTGAATGTATCATAAAATCCTCTTTGAATCTATAATGCATTTCGCAGAAGTGCCTGGGCTCAATGGCTGTCATTCATGACTCAAAAAAACCATTGAGAGGAATAGACAAAGAGGGGTATTGCTCAGAATGTCAGGGACATTTGTCATTGTGTCTGGAAGCCCTATTCATTTTACTTCCAACATACCCTATTGACATAACCATTAGACACACAGCAGCAGTATACTGGTTCAAAACGGGAAGACTGTACAGGGGAGCATATTACATAAAAATGCCAATTAAATCTTTGGAAGATTGAGGCATGACAAAAAGAATGGGAAACATCTGACAGACGGGGGACATAGGACCAGCTTTAAGAGATCCAAATAACTGGTACATGCCTAATCACATCTCTGATAAAATAGCAAGAGTGCTACACAAGACTTACAAGCAGCAATGGCCATACACAAAATCTCAACCCAAAACACACCCTACAGCACAACGTGATGCAAGGGACAACAAAGATTCAAACACTGATATGGATATACATGAACATAAAGACACAAATTATGACATGAACACTTCAATGTCACCAGATACATATGACATACAGCAGATGACACAAGTGAAACAATACTACAAGTAATACATACATGGAATTTAGAAACAAGTTAGTAATAGAAAAAAAAAAACAATGTACAAGTAAAAAAAGTAATTATTTAGTTCTTTGGATCATTATTTTCAAACATGTGAGTGTAATTTGTGAAATGTACAAGATGGAAACAGTAAAAACTGTGTGCATTGTGCATACACTTACACATCCAGTATAATAAGATATAAATACACAAATGCAAGCAAACGACATAGGTAAGAAGCATCCTTCAAGGAGACGAGGCTTGGGGTCATCTCCTGAGGTTCCTCTCCTGCTTACAGCATGGTTAATTCGATGAAACAATTCGATGAAAGCCAGAGATAAATTCTGCCGAAATTTTTACAAAGGTACAGACGGTGTTTAGAAAGGATAGATTGCATGCAACCGGTGGTAGAGTGTTTGTCGCTGTTAGTAGTAGTTTATCCTGTAGTGAAGTAGAAGTGGATAGTTCCTGTGAATTATTATGGGTGGAGGTTACACTCAACGACCGAGCTAGGTTAATAATTGGCTCCTTTTACCGACGACTCAGCAGCATTAGTGGTAGAACAACTGAGAAAAAATTTGGAATACATTTCACATAAATTTTCTCAGCATGTTATAGTCTTAGGTGGAGATTTCAATTTACCAGATATAGACTGGGACACTCAGATGTTTAGGACGGGTGGTAGGGACAGGGCATCGAGTGACATTATACTGAGTGCACTATCCGAAAATTACCTCTAGCAATTAAACAGAGAACCGACTCGTGGAGATAAAATCTTGGACCTACTGATAACAAACAGACTCGAACTTTTTGACTCTGTATGTGCAGAACAGGGAATCAGTGATCATAAGGCCGTTGCAGCATCCCTGAATATGGAAGTTAATAGGAATATAAAGAAAGGGAGGAAGGTTTATCTGTTTAGCAAGAGTAATAGAAGGCAGATTTCAGTCTACCAAACAGATCAAAACGAAAATTTCTGTTCTGACACTGACAATGTTGAGTGTTTATGGAAAAAGTTCAAGGCAATTGTAAAATGCGTTTTAGACAGGTACGTGCTGAGTAAAACTGTGAGGGACGGGAAAAACCCATCGTGGTACAACAACAAAGTTAGGAAACTACTGCGAAACCAAAGAGAGCTTCACTGCAACTTTAAATGCAGCCAAAACCTCTCAGACAAACAGAAGCTAAACAATGTCAAAGTTAGCGTAAGGAGAGCTATGCGTGAAGCGTTCAGTGAATTTGAAAGTAGAATTGTATGTACTGACTTGACAGAAAATCCTAGGAAGTTCTGGTCTTACGTTAAATAAGTAAGTGGCTCAAAACAGCATATCCAGACACTCCGGGATGATGATGGCATTGAAACAGAGGATGACAAGCATAAAGCCGAAATACTAAACACCTTTTTCCAAAGCTGTTTCACAGAGGAAGACCACACTGCAGTTCCTTCTCTAAATCCTCGCACAAACGAAAAAATGGCTGACATCAAAATAAGTGTCCAAGAAATAGAAAAGCAACTGGAATCACTCAACAGAGGAAAGTCCACTGGACCTGATGGGATACCAATTCGATTCTACACAGAGTATGCGAAAGAACTTGCCCCCCCCCTTCTAACAGCCGTGTACCGCAAGTCTCTAGACGAACGGGAGGTTCCAAATGATTGGAAAAGAGCACAGGTAGTCCCAGTCTTCAAGAAGGGTCGTCAAGCAGATGCACAAAACTATAGACCTGTATCTCTGACGTCGATCTGCTGTAGAATTTTAGACCATGTTTTTTGCTAGAGTATCATGTCGTTTTTGGAAACCCAGAATCTACTCTGTAGGAATTAACATGGATTCCGGAAACAGCGATCGTGTGAGACCCAACTCGCTTTATTTGTTCATGAGACCCAGAAAATATTGGATACAGGCTCCCAGGTAGATGCTATTTTTCTTGACCTCCGGAAGGCGTTCGATACAATTCCGCACTGTCGCCTGATAAACAAAGTAAGAGCCTACGGAATATCAAACCAGCTGTGTGGCTGGATTGAAGAGTTTTTAGCAAACAGAACACAGCATGTTGTTCTCAATGGAGAGACGTCTAGAGACGTTAAAGTAACTTCTGGGGTGCCACAGGGGAGTGTTATGGGACCATTGCTTTTCTCAATATATATAAATGACCTAGTAGATAGTGTCGGAAGTTCCATGCGGCTTTTCGCGGATGATGCTGTAGTATACAGAGAAGTTGCAGCATTAGAAAATTGTAGCGAAATGCAGGAAGATCTGCAGCGGATAGGCACTTGGCGCAGGGAGTGGCAACTGACCCTTAACATAGACAAATGTAATTTCTTGCGAATACATAGAAAGAAGGATCCTTTATTGTATGATTATATGATAGTGGAACAAACACTGGTAGCAGTTACTTCTGTAAAATATCTGGGAGTATGCGTGCGGAACGATTTGAAGTGGAACGATCATATAAAATTAATTGTTGGTAAGGCGGGTACCAGGTTGAGATTCATTGGGAGAGTCCTTAGAAAATGTAGTCCATCAACAAAGGAGGTGGCTTACAAAACACTCGTTTGACCTATACTTGAGTATTGCTCATCAGTGTGGGATCCGTACCAGATCGGGTTGACGGAGGAGATACAGAAGATCCAAAGAAGAGCGGCGCGTTTCATCACAGGGTTATTTGGTAACCGTGATAGTGTTACGGAGGTGTTTAACAAACTCAAGTGGCAGACTCTGCAAGAGAGGCACTCTGCATCGCGGTGTAGCTTGCTCGCCAGGTTTCGAGAGGGTGCGTTTCTGGATGAGGTATCGAATATATTACTTCCCCCTACTTATACCTCCCGAGGAGATCACGAATGTAAAATTAGAGAGATTAGAGCGCGCACGGAGGCTTGCAGACAGTTGTTCTTCCCGCGAACCATATGCGACTGGAACAGGAAAGGGAGATAATGACAGTGGCACGTAAAGTGCCCTCCGCCACACACCGTTGGGTGGCTTGCGGAGTATAAATGTAGATGTAGATGTAATA
This sequence comes from Schistocerca serialis cubense, assembly GCF_023864345.2. Lineage (NCBI taxonomy): Eukaryota > Metazoa > Arthropoda > Insecta > Orthoptera > Acrididae > Schistocerca > Schistocerca serialis. Next base: position 504,665,616 of record NC_064640.1, read on the forward strand.
ACAAATATTACTGACATACCTTATATACAAAACACACAGAGTTAATATCACAACATATATACATATAGTATTAGGTATGGTAGAACGGAATACACTAATTCAGGTGAGACATCTCAAAGTGTTTACCAAAGCCCTCCCACTTGAAATAGCTAGGCAAAAGGACCTCTTTTGCTATCTTAATCTGTCCTTTCATTCATTATTTTCTTTGTAAGACTATAGCAATATTTCCCCAGTTGTACTTTATGTATCTTGTGGCTTTTTGTTTTTTATTTTTTTTAATTAACAATTTGATTATATAAAAAACAAAAAAGGTACTAAAATTCTGAAAATTCTCTTGTTTGTAGTAGTAAATGACCCACTATAGTTACCAAGATGGTGTGTCACTCTGTAACATTAGTGAATAAATTGATAAATAATTTTTTTCTGTTGGCGGAGGACTGAAATGCTGCTCAGCTGCTCTGCTTCCTTTTTGTGCTGTGTATGCCATTACTTTCAATTTATAGCCCACATTATATAAATACCTTTTATTTTTATTCATTACAAAACTAGCTACTGACAAAAATATTGTACTGTTATCAGTAACACAAATCACTTTCAACTTCATTGGCACCATAGACTGCAATTATGCATCAGTCTCTAGACACTGTTCTGGGTTTGTGATGGTGAGGTGAGAGGGGGACAGTGTTACCAAGCTTGTGAATCCCTGTAGCTCATATTTGTCCCATTGGTGCACTGCTGCTGCCAGTTGAATCCAAAGTTGCCACATACAGATATGTTTCCTATGGCATTGCATATATGGCCATTATTAAGAATGGTGGGGATTTTAAATGAAAGACTGGACATTTTTATATTAATTTTGTGTATAAGATGCACCTGAATTTTGGAGGCAAGGTGCATCGTGTAGTCCATAAAATATGTATTATGAAAAGAACACCAAAATGAAGTGATAAACTATTTACCAGCAAAGAAGATCCTATAAAACCACTTTTTTTAATTCATTGTGCCCAACTAAAGGGAACATCTATACTTACTTAGCACTTTTTTTGCCTTCTTTTCCTCTCAGTACCTCTTGTACCCACACCCTGAATGTTTTTATGTTTGTGTGTACATCCTGAGTTTTGTTGGGTTGGTTTCTCAGAAAATTTGTAATTGTGAATTAGCTCTTTAAACTTTATTCCACCTTGAATGATTTTGTAGTGAATGCATATTTCAGTTATTCTAGTTCTTCATTGATCAGATAAAGTTAAGAATTTTCCTTGTGAGTGTGTTGAAATCCATTCTGCACAGGTGACCATAAAACTGCATTCATAGTTTTGTGATGGTGTCTGTGAGGATGATTAGCATATGGAGATGTCTTGAAGAGCAACTGGGAAAGACAGTTGAGGTAACCCTTGTGGTTCATCATGTAATTTTAAGATTTTGGTTGACTCAGTTTGATCTCATGATATTCAACTTATTAACATGATGGAAACATCTAAAAAACCAATCTCATAAATTAGTGTGTGTCAGTTCAATGAAATAAGAATCTAACGATGAAGGCACAATGTGCTGAAACATGTTGGAATGGAAGAAGTAACAAAAAAAGTTTGTTGCACATAAACAGGCAGAACCCAAACCTCTAACAAAGTTAATTCATATTTATAGATTCTTTGATGATATTAAAAACTTTCAGGAATTATGGAGAACAGTGAATGTATCTGTCTGAGGTAAAGGGCTCTGGTCCAGTAAAAACAGAGTTGAATGCTATAGGTGAAAATTGTTCTGATACCTCTGACAGAGGACCTCTTCTACTGCAAGCTCTCTGCTTTCCATATTTTGGGAGGTGGTAGTATGGACCAAAATAAGAAAAAATCCAGTAAGCATACCTGAGAGCTATAAGCACTTGTTCATCATTACTACTGTGAAACACATCTCTTCTGCTGAACAAGTACTCATCACTCTTAAGGTATGAACTTCAGAGCCCATGTTTACTTGATTCGTTTCTCCTTTTTTTGGTCCATACGACCTCTTCTCAAAATACGGAAAGCAAAGAACTTATATAGAAGAGATCCATTGTCACTGGTATAGGAATGAGTTTCCCCTATAACTTCTGACCCAGCAGTTTCCAGGCCAGGGTTCCTCACATCAAATTGATCTGTTCAACATCCTCCATGAAAATCTGTAACATAGTCACAGAATCATCCTTTATATGTCTACGTATTTTCAGTTATCAAACAATTCAATAGCAAACACATCACTAGACAGGACTATTAGAAAAACATTTTGTCAGTATTGACTTTCCAGCTCATAACTATTATGTATGTTGCCAGACACACTGTATCTCCTTCAAATAGCTCTGTAGTTGTCAACGAGTGATGTAAATGATCCTGTTCAATATCACCAACAAAAACCTCAGGCAGCACTAGTTACTGAGCCAGGGCTCTGTGTTATCACACTGATTGCTTATATATGTATTGTTGTGGTGGTTAAGACAATTGACACCTATTAAGATGAGCAGCATGAAAATCTCCCTTCTGTCAGCCTTCATTTGGTTTCCTCTGGTTTTCTTAACTAACTTTAGGGGAATTTTAGGGTAGTTACTGCAACAAGGTCATGGTTTTTTCCTTCTTTCTTCCATTGAGGCACTGCCCCATTTTTAATGAATTCTAACCTCCCATATTTCATCACTGATATGTAATACCCATTCATTTTCTGTATCCCAGATTTTTTCAGTACCAACTAAATACATTACATTCAGGATATCTAAAGACGAGATTGAAGGTTACAAACCAACTATTTACAACCTACAGTAACTGTATGACCCATGGATAAGCACCTGTGTCCATGTACCTCTTACTGCATTGCAAGGACTTCTTCAGTCTGTGTCACAATGAACTTCAACTATAGTGCTTCTTGAAGGTGGATCATTTCATTAAGTGATCCTCACAGTGTAAATTGTTAAGTGTAAATAAATATTAACTCTAAGAAGAAATGTATCAATTTATTATAGAAATGCAATTTATGCCAAGTAGCTAGTCATCTTACAGGATGATCTTATTTTACTGTCAGCTAAAGCAACATTGAAAGTTAAAACAGCAAATAATATTTGCCAAAGTGGGAAGTACAAAGTGAAAGCCAGAAACCACTTGCAGGCAATTGACGATCTACTCCTCAGTAAAACTGTAACTCATGATAAAAATGTCAAAACTTAGTTTAATTTGGAAGTATATTTCCTACGTTCATATTTACTGCCATCAAATAACATAGCAATACAGGGCAAGGAAAATGTTTCTTTCCACGTTAGGGTGGATAGTAAAAGTGTGAGACAGAAAACACAAAGTTATATATGAAAAAAAAATGCATAGCTGGTACTGGACAAAATATCAAAGTAAAGCAATGCACATGCCTCCAAACCCAGCAACTGAAACTTTTACAGGAATAAGCAAAGTTAGTTTAAATGCTGAGAGCTGACAAGGCCTTACAATACTTACAGAAACTGTTTCCTGTTGATACATAGTTTAAATTCCTGAATTATATTACATTTGAAGACATGACCTCAGTACTGAAATGTTTTTAAGTGCTGAAGTCCAATCTGAGTGACCACTTGTATAAAACACTTACGAAAACTCAGTACTTAGATGATGGCAGGGATGTCTATTGACAAAACCCACTTTTTGCAGCCTAATGACTTGCACACCAGTAATATGAATATTGTTGGTCACTAGTGGTCTGAGTGAATGAACCTCAGGGTTGTATTATAAATGACAACAATCTATTTTCTTCATATTTCCTGAAAGAAAATGATCATACATATGTTTGTAGTTGTAGTAGTAGTAGTTGTTGTTGTTTTTGTGGTCTTCAGTTCTGAGACTGATTTGATGCAGCTCTCCATGCTACTCTATCCTCTGCAAGCTTCTTCATCTCCCAGTACTTACTGCAACCTACATCCTTCTGAATCTGCTTAGTGTATTCATCTCTTAGTCTCCCTCTACAATTGTTACCCTCCACACTGCCCTCCAACGCTAAATTTGTGATCCCCTGATGCCTCAGAACATGTCCTAGCAACCGGTCCCTTCTTCTTGTCAAGTTGTGCCACAAACTCTTCTTCTCCCCAATTCTACTCAATAACACTCATTAGTTATGTGATCTACCCATCTAATCTTCAGCATTCTTCTGTAGCACCACATTTTGAAAGCTTCTATTCTCTTCTTATCCAAACTATTTATCGCCATGTTTCACTTCCATACATGGCTACACTCCATACAAATACTTTCAGAAATGACTTCCTGACACTTAAATATTTATATTCAATGTTAACAAATTTTTCTTCTTCAGAAACGCTTTCCTTGCCATTGCCAGTCTACATTTTATATCCTCTCTACTTCAACCATCATCAGTTATTTTGCTCCCCAAATAGCAAAACTCCTTTACCACTATAAGTGTCTCATTTCCTAATCTAATTCCCTCAGCATCACCCGATTTAATTCGACTACATTCCATTATCCTCGTTTTGCTTTTGTTGATGTTCATCTTATATCATCCTTTCAAGACATTGTCCATTCTGTTCAACTGCTCTTCCAAGTCCTTTCCTGTCTCTGACAGAATTACAATGTCATCGGCGAACCTCAAAGTTTTTATTTCTTCTCCATGGATTTTAATACCTACTCCGAATTTTTCTTTTGTTTCCTTCACTGCTTGCTCAATATACAAATTGAGGCTACAACGCTGTCTCACTCCCTTCCCAACCACTGCTTCCCTTTCATGCCCCTCGACTCTTATAACTGCCATTTGGTTTCTATACAAATTGTAAATAGCCTTTTGCTCCCTATATTTTACCCCTGCCACCTTCAGAATTTGAAAGAGAGTATTCCAGTCAACATTGTCAAAAGCTTTCTCTAAGTCTGCAAATGCTAGAAACATAGGTTTGCCTTTCCTTAATCTTTCTTCTAAGATAAGTTGTAAGGTCAATATTGCCTCACGTGTTCCAACATTTCTACGGAATCCAAACTGATCTTCCCCCGAGGTTGACTTCTACCAATTTTTCCATTTGTCTGTAAAGAATTCGCGTTAGTATTTTGCAGCTGTGACTTATTAAACTGATAGTTCGGTAATTTTCACATCTTTCAACACCTGCTTCCTTTGGGATTGGAATTATTATATTCTTCTTGAAGTCTGAGGGAATTTCACCTGTCTCATACATCTGCTCACCAGATGGTAGAGTTTTGTCAGGACTGGCTCTCCCAATGCTGTTAGTAGTTCTAATGGAATGTTGTCTACTCCTGGGGCCTTGTTTCGAGTCAGGTCTTTCAGTGCTCTGTCAAACTCTTCATGCAGTATTGTATCTCCCATTTCATATTCATCTACATCCTCTTCCATTTCCATAATATTGTCTTCAAGTACATCGCCCTTGTAGAGACCCTCTATATACTCCTTCCACCTTTCTGCTTTCCCTTCTTTGCTTAGAACTGGGTTTCCATCTGAGCTCTTGATATTCATACAAGTGGCACTCTTTTCTCTAAAGGTCTCTTTAAATTTCCTGTAGGCAGTATCTATCTTACCCCTAGTGACATAAGCCTCTACATCCTTACATTTGTCCTCTAGCCATCCCTGCTTAGCCATTTTGCACTTCCTGTCGATCTCATTTTTGATATGTTAGTATTCCTTTTTGCCTGCTTCATTTACTGCATTTTTATATTTTCTCCTTTCATCAATTAAATTCAATATTTCTTCTATTACCCAAGGATTTCTACTAGCCCTCTTCTCTTTACCTACTTGATCCTCTGTTGCCTTCACTACTTCATCCCTCAGAGCTACCCATTCTTCTTCTACTGTATTTCTTTCCCTCATTCCTGCCAATTGCTCCTTTATGCTCTCCCTGAAACTCTGTACATCCTCTGGTTTAGTCAGTTTATCCAGGTCCCATCTCCTTAAATTCCCACCTTTTTGCAGTTCCTTCAGTTGCAATCTACAGTTCATAACCAATGGATTGTGGTCAGAATCCACATCGGTGCCTGGAAATGTCTTACAATTTAAAACCTTGTTTCTAAATCTCTGTCTTACCATTATATAATCTATCTGATACCTTCTAGTATCTCCAGGATTCTTCAATGTATACAACCTTCTTTTATGATTCTTGAACCAAGTGTTAGCTATGATTAAGTTATGCTCTGTGCAAAATTCTACCAGACGGCTTCCTCTTTCATTTCTTACCCCCAATCCATATTCATCTACTATGTTTCCTTCTCTCTCTTTTCCAACTATCGAATTCCAGTCATCCATGACTATTAAATTTTCGTCTCCCTTCACTACCTCAATAATTTCTTTTACCTCATCATACACTTCATCAATTTCTTCATCATCTGCAGAGCTACCTGGCATATAAACTTGTACTACTGTAGTAGGCATGGGCTTCGTTTCTATCTTGGCCACAATAATGCATTTGCTATGCTGTTTGTATTAGCTTACCCGCACGCCTATTTTTTTATTCATTATTAAACCTACTTCTGCATTACCCCTAATTGTTTTTGTATTTATAACCCTGTATTCACCAGACCAAAAGTCTTGCTCCTTCTGCCACCGAACTTCACTAATTCCCACTATATCTAACTTTAACCTATCCATTTCCGTTTTTAAATTTTCTGACCTACCTGCCCGATTAAGGGATCTGACATTCCACGCTCCGATCTGTAGAACGCCAGTTTTCTTTCTCCTGATAATGACGTCCTCTTGAGTAGTCCCCACCCAGAGAACCGAATGGGGGACTATTTTACCTCTGGAATATTTTACACAAGAGGATGCCATCATCATTTAACCATGCATTAAAGCTGCATGCCCTCGGGAAAAAATACGGCTGTAGTTTCCCCTTGCTTTCAGCCGTTCACAGTACCAGCACAGCAAGGCCATTTTGGTTATTGTTACAAGGCCAGATCAGTCAATCATCATGTTTGTAGTAGAATGAAGAAAATTGTAATTTTCATGACAGACTTCCACAGCTCTCCAAAAATTGATTAGTACTAATGTTTATTTCCCCAGCAATTTAGAATTCAAGAGTTACATTAGTATATCATTTTGGTATAGTACAAAGGATGCAGATACTTTGGATAGAAAAAGGTTTAGTTTCAGGTTAGTTGTGTCAACGTTTTGAAATGTGTGAGTTAATTTGTTTATAGCAAACCCGTTTTATTTATCTAAGGTTGGGTCAAACAAATGGTTTCATAATTGGTTTTTATACCTTAGAAATTCATCATCAAATGACATACTGAAAATAAAAGAAAAAGTGGTACCAAGAAACTAAATTACAAACTTCTCTACACAGCTACATGCACTTTTGAATATGAATGTTACTATGTAACATGTCAAAGGATGTGTACAGTTATTCAATAAAATTACAGTTGAGCAGGCCTGGAAATGTGCGCAGTTAGTGATTTGATTGCTGGAACTGAAGGCTACAGTTAACTGTGTAAAAGTGTAAAGCTTCTAAGACTTACTTAACAGCTATTAAATTAAAAAAAATATTGCCAATATTAAATATAACTGCAGATGTTCGTAAGTTCAAGTTAAATATATGCAGGTAAGATGGCACTTGCTTACAGATGTGACCTGAAAGTGGCAGACTAATTGTGATACATCACAAATGTAATCCACACAGTTAAGAAATAGTTTCTTCAATCATTACCTGGAAGGAAAACAAGTCTGCTATTACAGTTATTGTAAATATTTGCATATGCTGTGGTAATTTATTTCATGATCCCATAATGCACCTTGTGCTAATTGTACTGTAACTTTGTTTTTCCACCCCCAAGTCAAAACAATATTATGACTATTGTCTCAGCTTCAATACTACTATGATCCTATAGTTGGAAAGTTGAAATTATTGACATGAGGAATGTTCTCACCTCATTTTCTATCAGCTGTTCATTCCTCCAAAAATAAGCTGCTTTCGAGGTCATAAAATTTACTATTGGAACAGCTCCTCATTGCCAGTGGTGGGTGAAAAATGAGTTTCTTATTTATTTTATTACTGAATTATTTATGAGACAAAAGTAGCAATTAAATGTCTTTAGCCAAACAATAAGTTACAACATGCATTAGTGTGCAAAATAACTTTACCGTGATGTTTCAATGCCAAATACACTACTGGCCATTAAAATTTCTACACCATGAAGGTGACGTGCTACAGATGCAAAACTTAACCGACAGGAAGATGATGCTCTGATATGCAAATGATTAGCTTTTCAGAGCATTCACACAATGTTGGTGCCAGTGGTGACACCTACAACATGCTGACATGAGGAAAGTTTTCAACCGATTTCTCAAATACAAACAGCAGTTGACTGGTGTTGCCTGGTGAAACGTTGTTGTGTTGCCTCTTGTAAGGAGGAGAAATGCCTACCATCACATTTACGACTTTGATAAAGGTCAGATTGTAGCCTAACGCGATTGTGGTTTATCGTATCGCGACACTGCTGCTTGCGTTGGTCGAGATCCAATGACTGTTAGCAGAATATGGAATCAGTGGGTTCAGGAGCGTAATATGGAACGCCGTGCTGGATCCCAAAGGCCTCGTATCACTAGCAGTCGAGATGACAGGCATCTTATCCGCATGGCTGTAACGGCTTGTGCAGCCACGTATTGATCCCTGAGTCAACAGGTGGGGACGTTTGCAAGACGACAACCATCTGCACCAACAGTTCGATGACATTTGCAGCAGCATGAAATATCAGCTCGGAGACCATGGATGCGGTTACCCTTGATGCTGCATCACAGACAGGAACATCTGCAATGGTGTACTCTACCCTTCATTCAGTCCCTGTGAAATCCTACATTTCAGCAGGATAATGCATGACCACCTGTTACAGGGCCTGTACGGGCCTTTCTGGATACAGAAAATGTTCGACTGCTGCCCTGGCCAGCACATTCTCCAGATCTCTCACCAATTGAAAACGTCTGGTCAGTGGTGGCCGAACAACTGGCTCGTCACAATACACCAGTCACTACTCTTGATGACCTGTGGTATTGTGTTGAAGCGGCATGGGCAACTGTACCTGTACACACCATCCAAGCTCTGTTTGACTCAATGCCTAGGTGTATCAAGGCCGTTATTACAGCCAGAGGTGGTTGTTCTGGGTACTGATTCCTCAGGATCTATGCACCCAAATTGTGTGAAAATGCAATCACTTGTCAGTTCTAGCATAATATATTTGTCCAATGAATACCCATTTATCATCTGCATTTCTTCTTGGTGTAGCAATTTTAATGGCCAGTAGTGCAGTTCGTTGAAACTTGGACTATACATACAAAGAATGCTACAGAATAGAACAGAAGCCAACTGAAAGAAATACATAAGATAAACAGAAATGACACTTTTATTCAAAGACAATATTTACTTTGAAGTCACTATGATTTATGATGGTCCTCTTGTCATTACTACAAAATGCTTGACATGGTTCTTAATAGAATGTGAGTTCACAATGGGCAGCACTGCATGCTCTTCAATGTACTCCCATGCTGCGGCAGTGCATGGTATTCATCCACCAGCATGATTCACAATTGCTGGATGGTCATTAGTGCATGTGGATGTGGATGTGGATGTGCTGCAGCACGTCCCCCATCTCCCTGTCATAACCCACATGGGTTAACCAGTTGAGGTTATTGTGACACTGTTCTTCTTCCCCATGTGCATCTTTTCAGGGGTGCATTCAGCTGTGAGTTCATTTGTATGGGTGACAGTGTGTGACTACATAAAACAGGTGGAGCAGCTCTTTGAATGATGGTATATTAATGAAATCCCCCCCCCCCCCTACTTAAATCCCATCAAGTACATGTGGGGCTCAGGGGGAGATGTATTGCAGCACATCCACATGCGCCAATTACCATCCAGCATTTGCCAATTGCACCGGTGGAGGAGTCAACCACCCTGCCACAAAGACTCCTTACCAACCATGTGGCCAGCATGGAAGCACGTTGCAGAGCACTCATTGCCATCTGTAGTGATCACACACCCTATTAAGAACCATTTCCCACTATTCTTAATGCCCAGGGGATCATCATAAATGTAGTGACTTCAGAGTAATTACCACCTTTGAATAAAAGTGTCATTTCTGTTTATCTCACTGCAAATTTCTTTCAGTTATAGCAGCAATTTCTATATATGGTCCAAGCTTCATTGAGGTAAGTTAAGTGGCAGTGACACAACATGCAAAAGTTACTTTTGTTATTAAGTCTCAAGCACTGTTGTGTTAGTTAAGCAAAAGGTATTTAAAGCAGTTAAGTTTATTATTTGAAATTATCCTGGTCACAGTTCAATATAGTTGGGAAGTTCGCTTGGCTGTGTTGTGTTCCTAGCACGGATTTCAATGAGATGATGCAGTGCAGCTACCTAATTGCTCTGATATTGCCCCCTACTAAAGTCTCCAGAAGAAATATTTCAATGGGGCCAGAATCTGTAATTTACAGTAATTTAGGAAGATGATGATGCACAGGTTCAAATATATTTGACGTATTCACAGCAAATATGGTAGTTTATGTGAATGACATTTTGAACAACTGCTTCAGTATTAAGATCAGTTAATAAAAAGGTCTTTCAAACAAGTCTTTGAGTATACTGGAGTCAGTTTACAAGATATTTGTGGTCCCTTCCTTAGCGGTGCAGTAAACAGTAGTCTTTTTACTTCCAAGAGTATTACTAATCCAGTATAGATGTAACTAACTGAATTAGCCTGTATTTCTGGGTTAAGTCTCAATGGCAGCTGCTGGAGGCAATGTTAGTTATGGTAGCAACAGCTAAGACCAGGTTTCATGTCCCTTCTTCTTCAATGGACCACACTGATGACCTCCCACTGGCTGCCAATGCTCACACATAGTTGCAACCTTCCATGGCTGGCAACCTTCTGTCTGCTTTAAGGCAATAAACAGGGAACTGGACCTGTAGTGCTGCAGTGTTGGGTTTTAGGATTGCAGTCATCCAACAGTGATATCTGCTAATCAGCATCACCTTGTAGCAAGAAGAGCTAGTTCAAATGGCTCTCTTTGAGAAGATAGGGTGTTGGGGGGTGGTGGTGGTGGGGACAAGGGTAGGCAGATTGGCTTAAGGAGATGGTGGCCAAGATATCTCGATGGCAGGAAGTGAAACTGCTGGTCAAGATAGCAGTTGAACTCTTCCAGGCCACATAGATATCAATTTTGGTACCAATACTTCTTAAAGATATTCTTCCAAATACTCTGTTCAAATAACTACAGATGAAGAACCAGAAGATCTTGATGGAGGACTCGACTGTAATTGACTGGAAGGTCATATTTGATGGCCAAACCCTTGTTTTGGAATGTGAGAACAGGGCCTGAAACTGTACTTAGGATTCTTGCAGGTTACTATCAGGGCAATAAAGGACATCATACGTGATTATGAAGGCAAGTTAGCAGCTGGAAATGTTGCAGGTAAACCTGCAACACAATAAGGGGGCAACTGCAGCACTGAGTCACCATGTGGCAAGACAGGAGTAAAGTAACCTGGCCCTGACCAGGGAACACTATTTATGTAAAGGGGGCAGGGGGTATTAGCCCTTGGAGGAACTGGAACTGATGTATGCCATTAATCTAAAAAGAGTCCAGAACATGCATATACATTAAAAATGGAATTTCATTCAAGCCAATGACAAATGTCTGTCATATGGGCTTAGTGACTGTCAGAATGAAGCATAGAGTAGTGGTACTGGATGAGCATACCATCCTTACAAGGACAGAGTTCCTCCTTCCCAGTAAGTGAGGAAACTGAGGCAACAGTTTGCAGCTGAATGAACAACTACATGTCAGTTATGATGTCAACACCCATAACCTGGAGTGGGGAGGTAGTAACACCTACAGCAGAGGTGAGTGCCTACATCAATAATTATTGGTGAGTAACCTTAAGATCTTGAATAGGGTTAAAGAACCTACGTTCAGGAATAGCAGAAGAGAAGAAATAAGTGAAATAATTTTTGGGTACATCTCAACAGTGGCATGTGGCAATGGAGTACTCCTTGTCTGACTACATGTGAACTAAGTTTGTGGTTGAAGTGAGTGTTAAACAGACTATGACCTACAGGCATTCTAGGAAAACAGACTGGGACTAATAAAGGAAAGACATAAATACAAGCTCATCTAGAGTCAAAACTCCAACAAGAAACCTAGAAGGTCTTGAGGAAATGGTTTCTGCTAGTATGACATCATAGAAAACTGTCCAAACTAAGAAGTGCACAAACAGAAGTGTACCCTGGAGGAACAATAATCTGGAGCTGCAAAGGAAACTATTAAGAAGACTGTTGAACTTTGCAGGAGGGAAAATACAGTGGGCAAAATATCTAGAGGCACTTGTTAAATACAACCTTGTTATTAAGCTAACATCATCCTGGAGGATACTCTGTGAGAAGGTGGGAGATCCAGTTACTAGGGCCAGACATCATAAAATCCTCATAAGAATACCAACTAACTCAAGAGGCACTCTAAGGAAGGAGGATGGTGGGCATATGAGGACAGCACATCAGATGCTGGATGTGATCCTCGAGACTCTCTTCCCACAATGCACACTGACAGATAACACAGACCAAGACCCAGTCTCTAGGAAGTACTGGTTTACAGGTAACCAAAGGGAGAACTGGAAATCTGTCAGAGAATGTGTTGTCAGAAAAATCCAGTGAGCAATGGGAATGCTTCAACCATTCAAGTCATCAGGCCCAGATGGAATCTTTCTGGCTCTACTGCAACAAGCTGGAGAGGGATTAATCAGACTCCTATGTAACTGTTCAGAGTCAGCTTACCAGCAAGAGCCATTCTTAATGCTTGGAGGATGGCAAAGATTCTTTGTATTCTTAAGCTAGGAAGAACTGATCATACCAAAGCTAAAGATATGAGATTGAACTGCTTGTCCTCCTTTCTCTTAAGAACATTAAAAAACTTTATAATGTGCACATTAGGGAAAGGAGGTTATCTAAGTTTCCTCTACGTGAAAACCAACACACATGTCAACCAGTCAAAATCGCTTGCTGCATCTTCCTGGATATTGAGGGGGCTTTTAGCAATACGACCTTTCACTCTTTGTTTAGAGCTCCAGAAGAATGTGGAATTAAGACCACTATATGCAGGTGGATTAAGATGATGCTGAGTAGACGAAAGGTAGAAGTCACCATGATGAATGAGAAAATTGTGATAAACATCATGAAAGGGATCCACAAGGTGGGCTTTTCCTCCCACTGCTGTTGAACCTAGTGGTGAATGAATTCATCAAAGAGTTTAATAATAGAGGTTATTTTTGCCACGGATACACAGACTAATTATCCATAGTAACACTTGGCAGATTTGCAAGTACATCAGAACAATAGCACACTGTAATTTGAATATTGTGCATAAGTGGTGCATGAAACAAGATTTAAGGATGAGTCCCAGGAAAACTGTTATCGCACCATTCAGGAGCAAACATATCCAGGACACATATTGGAATCTTAAGCTCTTCAGTGAGATTCTACCAGTAGAGCTGGTGGTGAAGTATCTAAGGGTAACCCTCTATGCAAATCTATTATAGATCCCTCACATAAAGAACATATATTGCTAGGCAAAAGGTTCTCTTTGCACACTAGTATGGTCTGTGGTAAACTGTCGTTAAGCCCCATGATAATGTACTGGGTATACACCTCTGTAATAAGACCTACACTAATTTATGGGGCTACAATATGGCTGAGAAAAGTAGAACAAAAGGTGGCCAGGGAATATGAAGAGACTGGCCTGATTAGGAATAACAGGCACAAATAATACCACAGTCACTGGTGGAATGGAAACCATGCTGGACATGCCCATTACATATGTTCTGGTTACAGTGGAGGCAGTGGTGCAGGCATATGGGCTAGAAACTAGAAACCTTAAGGATAGCCAGAATCCCTCACCAATGAAATGAATGTGGTATGTATAGGGATGTAATGTTTCCATAAAGTGAGGTTCAACAGCCATAAAGTATTTTATAAAATGCATTTTAACCAGCAGCTGTTTATCGTCCCATCAGTCATTTACCAGTATGGCTATTAACCACCATACAGGATGCCTATCAACACCAGCATAAAAAATTTATGAAAGTACAATACATATAAAAATAGCAAAACTCAACAAATATATGGGTGCAAAATACCATTTGTATACTTAGAGGGTACAACAGATTAGTTAAAAACGTCCCATATTCTTTTGAAGCAGAACCACATAGAAATTATCCACAACTGAAGAACCAATTTGTCTTAGAATACAGACAGACATATTTATGCCAGACATACAGACATCACAGGAGAAACAAGAGTAACAATTACAGGAAATATCCCTCAGCAGTCAAGTTATATCAAAGATAGTGCATTTGTACTACATAGGTAACATAACAACATACTTTTTGCATCAGTGGTAAAGTGAAGGAACAGAACAGCTTTACCAACATCTTTGACTGAACATAAACAAAAACCAGATAAACATTAGTACTGAAAATTACAGTAAAAACAGTCACAAGATAAAAGTGGAACCACATATCAGTGAAACCAGATATGTTTACAAGAATAAATGTGTATGACTTGTTTAGGGTGCAAAACAAATTACATAATAAAACCAGTAATGTTAATATAAAGCGTAACATCAAATTTCAGTGCTACTTCATTTGTAGCAACACCCTTTGTATAATAACACACATCATACAGGGTGTAAATTCAGAAACATCTAGTCTTCTTTTTTACTAAACAATATTTATCAAAAGATGCTGTATCTAACACATTAAATTACAACAGATAGTGGTATATAATTGTGAACATTGTTACAAGGTGATCAGTTATACGGTACCAGGTACTGTAATAACAAACTTAATGTGTAATTACCTAGTGACAACCCTAAAATCATCTACACCTCTAACTGTAGGGCTATTCTTAAAAGTCCAAGGACAATCATCAGACGAGTAAATAGAGGTTATTGTGGAGACATGTAAAGCAAATGACTTGAATGGTTCTTAGGAGGCTAGTAATCCATATATAAGAAATAACTGTTATATTAACAAACATTAAGGTAAAAAACAATGTGTTGCTTGATGTGACACAAAAACAGTGCCATCAGCTTGTAACAGTGTTCATAATTATATACCATTGTTTGTTTTAATTTAAAATGTTAGATAAAGCATCTTTTGAAAAATATTGTTTAGTTAAAAAAGAAGACTAGATGTTTCTGAATTTACACCCTGTCTGATGTGTATTATTGCACAAAGGGTGTTGCTATAAATGAAGTGGCACTGAAGTTTGATGATGCTCTTTATATTAACATCATTGGTTTTATTGTGTAATTTGTTTTATGCCCAGAACCAGTAGTACACATTTATTCTTGTAAACATATCTGGTTTAAATGATATGTGGTTCCACTTTTATCTTGTGACTATTTTTACTGTAACTTTCAGTATTAATGTTTATCTGTCTTTTTTTATGTTCAGTCAAAGATGTTGGTAAAGCAATTTCATTCCCTCACCTTACCGCTGATGCTAAAGTAAGTTGTAATGTTGCCTATTTAGTACAAGTGCACTATCTTTGATATAACTTGATTGCTGAAGGACATGACCAGTAATTGTTACTCTTTTTTTCTTCTGTGATGTCTGTATATTTGACATAAAATATGACTGTCAGTATTCTAAGACAAATTGGTTGTACAATTGTGGGTAATTTCGGTGTGGTTCTGCTTCAAAAGAATATGGGATGTTTTCAACTAATCTGTTGTACTCTCTAAGTACACAAATGGTATTTTGCACCCATAGAGTTGAGTTTTTCTATTTTTGTATGCATTGCACTTTCATAAATTTTTTAATGTTGATGTTGATGGACATTCTGGATGATGGTTAATAACCAAAACAGGCAGATGACTGCTGGGTCAACTTCCATATGCTTCAATAAACCTGTCAATGTAAAGATTGCAAGCAAGGATCAATGGAAAATGGATGACAACACCATTGAGGAGACATAGTCTTCTTTACTGACAGGTAAAAATGATACAAAGATGCTGGGGCCAGGCTGTACAGGATACAGTGTAGACTAGAGAAAGCAGTCCTTCTAGGGAACTGACAACAGTATTCTAGTTGGAAATATTTGCTGTTAGAGTGTCCACAGAGGAGAATCTGCATAGGTGCTACAAGGATTATGGCATCTAAATTCATTCAGATAGCCAAGCATCTCTTAAATATCTACCAGTCCCTTCAGTGACATTAAAGATCATTGGAGAATGCTGTGAACCCTTTGTGAGGCCTGAAGAAAGCACCTGGGTAAAGCTACTGTGGGACCCTGGTCACTCAGGAAATGGTGGCAAGAAACAAGCCAAGAAAGGTGTGATGACTTCATCTGTCAGAATGGAACCTGTCCTAACCATCACCAAGGTAATGGTAAAATCAAAACTACATAGTTGTATCAGTACTGTCAAATACAAACATTTTACTGGTGAACTTTACCCACAGGCATGATTTACCTGAATGGTCATGTGTGAATAAGGACATTCACAGAATTAATGCGAAACTTAAAAGTAGTTGTAGGCTATTCAGCAATGTGAAATTAACTGACTCAAGCACACTTGATAGAGAATGTTTTATGAAACATGGGCTTCACCTTAACAGAAATGGGAAGGCCAGGTTAGGAACCTTAATAAGTGAAGCAATTAAATGTAATTACAAAGCGACAGCCACTGAACTGGGATGGTATAAATCTCCAATAGCAGAAATACCAGCACAAACAGCAGCAGCAGGCAAATGGACCATCCAAAAAACAGTAGCAAAACAGGAACCTACTACTGGACCAACATTAGCAGCAGCAGAACTAACAACAGAAGCAATAGCTACAGCATCAAAAACCAACCAACCAGAATCATTAGCAGTCACAGCAACATCAGAAGCAGTAGTTCCAACATCAATAACCAAGCAACCGGAATCACTGGCATTCACTGCAACAGCACACAGCAGCAGCAGTGGTAATAGGAGCAGTCATCACACAAGAAGAAGGCAGCCACCCTTGAGAAGCCAGGATTTTTGCTGGGGCAAAACAGTGAACAACAGCACATAACAGGGAAACAGGGAAATGTTTGTAAGCAGAGGAATCTACAACAAGGTATGAAATCTTGTAACAGTGTAAGAGAAAATGCATCAACAGAGTGTAAAGTCACAGGTCAGTCAGATTGTTCAAATCAGCTAAGAATTATGAGTCTGAACATTCAGTGTCTTAAAAACAAGTACCTTGAACTTGAGGTAGCAGCAAATAGTGACCATATTGATTATTTATGTGTTATGGAACACTGGTGCAGGGACAGTGAACTAAACAGCATAAACTTAAGCCAATATAAACTTGCCAGTCAGTACTCTAGGCAAAATGCCAAACGTGTATGCATTTATTTAAATCCCAAGCTTAAATTTGAGTTAAGATATGAGGCTAAACCATTAATCATGGAAAAGGATTTTGAGGCAGTAGCCATTCAGTTATATAGTTTAAAGAAGAAAATAATTGTTGCAGTAATTTACAGGTCCCCATCTGGAGATACTGAAGTCTTTCTTAAGAATTTGGAAGAAATGCTCAACATTTTCTCAAATGAGAACTCTACCATAATTCTTTGTGGTGACTTTAATATTAATCTATTGGTACTGAGTCCAGTAAAAAACAAGTTTTTAGACATACTAAAAAGTTTCAACATGTTCCCCCACATATCAGCTCCCATTAGAACAACAGATTCCAGTAAAAGCCTAATAGATAACATCTTCTCAAATGTGAACACACATGAAGTTGCAGTTACCAATGTGAATATAGGATTATCAGATCATAATGCACTAACCTTTAATCTCACTGCAACTCCCAAGGAGGAGGAAAATAAAAAGGAGTACAAACGATTTTTCTCTACTGAAAATTGTAATCAGTTCAAAAATAATTTAAAAAATGCAGTTTGGTCAGAGGTCCTGGCACAAACAAACACAAATGACGCTTACAATATATTTACTTCCACTTTTATGACATACTTTGAAATGTGTTTCCCAAAAAAGCTTTTGAGTTACAGATCATCTGGATCCAAAGGGAACTGGATTACACCCGGAATTAAAAAGTCAAGTGAAACCATGAAATTACTAAGTTTAAAGTTAAAAACATGTCATGATCAGCAGTTTGTTGAGTATGTGTGGACATACAAAAAGACTTACTGCAAAGTAATAGCAAAAGCAAAATTATTAAGTAATGATAGATTAATAAGGCAGGCTAGTAACAAGTCCAGAATGATGTGCAAATGGTAAAAAAAGAAACTGGGGTCAATCTAAAGAACAGGAAATAAATCATAAAAATAATGAAAATATTGCCATAGAAAAAGATGCCATGGCAAACTATGTAAACAATTATTTTGTAAATATTCCCCTTACTTTAAATAGTAAATTTAAGCAACAACCAACAGTGACAAGTCCAATGGTAAATACCAGCATGATGGCAATCCCAACAGATGAGCATGAAGTTCTAAAAGTCATTAAATGCTTGATATCCAAAATGTCCTCTGGCTTGGATGATGTACCTGTATCAATTATTAAGAAAATTGCTCCATGTGTTGTCAAACCTATAGTGCACATAGCAAACTTGTCCCTTAGTGAAGGGATATTTCCGGACAAACTTAAAATCTCTAAAGTGATACGTCTATACAAAAATGGTGACAGACATAAAATAGAAAATTACTGACCTATATATCTCCTCCCAGCCTTCTAAAAAAACTTGAGGAATTAATGAAAATCAGGGTTACAAAATATCTAGAAAAACATAAACTAATAAATAACAGTCAACACGATATCCACGGGTATGCTGCCGGTCTATAGTGTCCAACGGGCACAATATTTCGGTGATCATACATGTTGCCGTCATCAGGTGAACTGACGGACTGAGCTCCTGTGAACGTGCCGGCACGGAGATCCGTTCGCTATGGCTGCTCAGAGGGAACTGGGTTCGATCGTGACGGCGGCCGATTTACATACCCTCCGCCCGCGGCGCGCTCCCTCCGCCGTCCGCACCCCGCGCCCCGGTCGCGCGGTGGAACAGATTACGACGGCGTCTGAGATGACATCGGTGTGATGGCTCTGTCCGCCATGGTCGTCACAACTATACGTTTGCTCGATTTACTCTTGATTAACCCGATCGCTGGTTCCCAAGCCTTGCTAAGATTATAGCCACAGTCCCGGTTTATGAGGTCGTCATTGGTGCAAATTTCGATGGCCTCTCTAACAACGCTGTCCCAGTATCTCGACGTCTGTACGAGAATCCTCATGCGGTCATACCCCATGGCGTGATTTTCCGACAAACAATGTTAAGTGACCGCCGACTTGCTCGGATACATCAGTCGAGTGTGCTTCTGGTGTTCACGGCATCGATCCTCGATGGTACGCATCGTCCGACCAATATACGACTTGCCACATTGACACGCAATCTGGTACACGCCAGCTTCCTCAAACCGAGGTCATCTTTGGTGCTCCCCACCAGTGCACGAGTTTTATTTGGAGGACAAAACACAGTTCCGACCTGGTGTTTCTTCAGAATGTGGGCGATTTTCCCCGAGAATGCGCCTGTGTATGGAATAAATGCAGTGCCTACCTCCTCCCTCGTGACTTCATCCATCTCAACAGGTTGTGCTGCAGTGGTTGGGCGGAGAGCACGTTGAATCTGCCACTCTGAGTACCCATTTTTTCGAAATATAGTTCTCAGATGTTCCAATTCCTGGGGTAGACTCTCTGCATCAGAGATAGTGCGCGCCCTATGTACTAGAGTTTTCAAGTACCCCATTCCTCTGTGAAGGGTGGTGGCAGCTGTCTGCGTGCAAATACAGATCAGTGTGCGTAGTCTTCTGATACACCCCATGACCTAGGGTGCTGTCAGCCCTTCTCTTGACCAAGACGTCAAGGAAAGGTAATTTACCCTCCGTTTCAGTCTCCATAGTGAATTTGATGTTGGGGTGTATGGAGTTTAGATGTGTAAGGAAGTCAAGGAGTTTATCCATACCATGTGACCAGATGGCGAACGTGTCGTCCACGTAACGGAAAAAGCAAGTAGGTTTCCATACGGATGACGACAGGGCTTCCTCCTCGAAGTTCTCCATGTACAAATTCGCTACCACCGGTGAGAGTGGGCTACCCATGGCGACTCCCTCCGTTTGTTCGTAGTATTCTCCATTAAAAAGAAAATATGTGGAAGTCAAGACATGCCTAAAAAGTTCAGTGGTCTTCTCGTCAAACTTCTGACTAATCAGTTCTAGTGACTCTCGCAGGCGTACCCTCGTAACTAAGGAAACGACGTCAAAACTCACCATGATATCTGACTCATCCAACCTGAAGCTATCAAGGCGTTTAACAAAATCCACGGAATTACGGATGCGATGAGTGCATTTACCCACATAAGGACTTAATATTCCCATTACGTAGGTGCCCTGATGTTGCTGACAATGGGGCGTAATGGTACCCCGTCTTTGTGAACCTGCGGGAGTCCATATAGTCTAGGCGGTACCGGACCTTGGGGTAACAATTTCTTAGCGTCACCCATAAGGACTACACTGATAAGATACAGAGCCTGCTAAATGACGATTCATACCGGAAGATCAGTGTTGACCCTACAAAGAAGGTGGAGAACAAGACGAGGGCGCTTCTCAAGGACACAGATTTACCGGAGGGTGACGCTAAGAAATTGTTACCGCAAGGTCCGGTACTGCCTAGACTATATGGACTCCCGAAGGTTCACAAAGAGGGGGTACCATTACGCCCCATTGTCAGCAACATCAGGGCACCTACATATTTGTTGGCCAAATACCTGATGGGAATATTAAGTCCTTATGTGGGTAAATGCCCTCATCACATCCGTAATTCCGTGGATTTTGTTAAACGCCTTGATACAGGGTGTTTCAAAAATGACCGGTATATTTGAAACGGCAATAAAAACTAAACGAGCAGCGATAGAAATACACCGTTTGTTGCAATATGCTTGGGACAACAGTACATTTTCAGGCGGACCAACTTTCGAAATTACAGTAGTTACAATTTTCAACACCAGATGGCGCTGCAAGTGATGTGAAATGTATAGAAGACAACGCAGTCTGTGGGTGCGCCATTCTGTACATCGTCTTTCTGCTGTAAGCGTGTGCTGTTCACAACGTGCAAGTGTGCTGTAGACAACATGGTTTATTCCTTAGAACAGAGGATTTTTCTGGTGTTGGAATTCCACCGCCTAGAACACAGTGTTGTTGCAACAAGACGAAGTTCTCAACGGAGGTTTAATGTAACCAAAGGACCGAAAAGCAATACAATAAAGGATCTGTTTGAAAAATTTCAACGGACTGGGAACGTGACGGATGATCTTGCTGGAAAGGTAGGGCGACCGCGTACGGCAACCACAGAGGGCAACGCGCAGCTAGTGCAGCAGGTGATCCAACAGCGGCCTCGGGTTTCCGTTCGCCGTGTTGCAGCTGCAGTCCAAATGACGCCAACGTCCACGTATCGTCTCATGCGCCAGAGTTTACACCTCTATCCATACAAAATTCAAACACGGCAACCCCTCAGCGCCGCTACCATTGCTGCATGAGAGACATTCGCTAACGATATAGTGCACAGGATTGATGACGGCGATATGCATGTGGGCAGCATTTGGTTTACTGACGAAGCTTATTTTTACCTGGACGACTTCGTCAATAAACAGAACTGGCGCATATGGGGAACCGAAAAGCCCCATGTTGCAATCCCATCGTCCCTGCATCCTCAAAAATTACTGCTCTGGGCCGCCATTTCTTCCAAAGGAATCATTGGCCCATTTTTCAGATCCGAAACGATTACTGCATCACGATATCTGGACATTCTTCGTGAATTTGTGGCGGTACAAACTGCCTTAGACGACACTGCGAACACCTCATAGTTTATGCAAGATGGTGCCCGGCCACATCGCACGGCCGACGTCTTTAGTTTCCTGAATTAATATTTCGATGATTGTGTGATTGCTTTGGGCTATCCTAAACATACAGGAGGCGGCGTGGATTGGCCTCCCTATTCGCCAGACATGAACCCCTGTGACTTCTTTCTGTGGGGACACTTGAAAGACCAGGTGTACCGCCAGAATCCAGAAACAATTGAACAGCTGAAGCAGTACATCTCATCTGCATGTGAAGCCATTCTGTCAGACACGTTGTCAAAGGTTTCGGGTAATTTCATTCAGAGACTACGCCATATTATTGCTACGCATGGTGGATATGTGGAAAATATCGTACTATAGAGTTTCCCAGACCGAATCGCCATCTGTTGTTGAAAATTGTAACTACTGTAATTTCGAAAGTTTGTCTGCCTGAAAATGTACTGTTGTCCCAAGCATATTGCAACAAACGGTGTATTTCTATTGCTGCTCGTTTAGTTTTTATTGCCGTTTCAAATATACCGGTCATTTTTGAAACACCCTGTAGCTTCAGGTTGGATGAGTCAGATATCATGGTGAGTTTTGACATCGTTTCCTTGTTAACCCTGCGAAAGTCACTAGAATTGATTAGTCAGAAGTTTGACGAGAAGACCACTGAACTTTTTAGGCATGTCTTGACTTCCACGTATTTTCTTTTTAATGGAGAATACTATGAACAAACGGAGGGAGTCGCCATGGGTAGCCCACTCTCACCGGTGGTAGCGAATTTGTACATGGAGAACTTCGAGGAGGAAGCCCTGTCGTCATCCGTATGGAAACCTACTTGCTTTTTCCGTTACGTGGACGACATGTTCGTCATCTGGTCACATGGTATGGATAAACTCCTTGACTTCCTTACACATCTAAACTCCATACACCCCAACATCAAATTCACTATGGAGACTGAAACGGAGGGTAAATTACCTTTCCTTGACGTCTTGGTCAAGAGAAAGGCTGACGGCACCCTAGGTCATGGGGTGTATCGGAAGACTACGCACACTGATCTGTATTTGCACGCAGACAGCTGCCACCACCCTTCACAGAGGAATGGGGTACTTGAAAACTCTAGTACATAGGGCGCGCACTATCTCTGATGCAGAGAGTCTACCCCAGGAATTGGAACATCTGAAAACTGTATTTCGAAAAAATGGGTACTCAGAGTGGCAGATTCAACGTGCTCTCCGCCCAACCACTGCAACACAACCTGTTGAGATGGATGAAGTCACGAGGGAGGAGGTAGGCACTGCATTTATTCCATACACAGGCGCATTCTCGGGGAAAATCGCCCACATTCTGAAGAAACACCAGGTCGGAACCGTGTTTTGTCCTCCAAATAAAACTCGTGCACTGGTGGGGAGCGCCAAAGATGACCTCGGTTTGAGGAAGCTGGCGTGTACCAGATTGCGTGTCAATGTGGCAAGTCGTATATTGGTCAGACGATGCGTACCGTCGAGGATCGATGCCGTGAATACCAGAAGCACACTCGACTGATGTATCCGAGCAAGTCGGCGGTCACTGAACATTGTTTGTCGGAAAATCACGCCATGGAGTATGACCGCACGAGGATTCTGGTACAGACGTCGAGATACTGGGACAGCATTGTTAGAGAGGCCATCGAAATTCGCACCAATGACGACCTCATAAACCGGGACTGTGGCTATAATCTTAGCAAGGCTTGGGAACCAGCGATCGGGTTAATCAAGAGTAAATCGAGCAAACGTATAGTTGTGACGACCATGGCGGACAGAGCCATCACACCGATGTCATCTCAGACGCTGTCGCAATCTGTTCCACCGCGCGACCGGGGCGCGGACGGCGGAGGGAGCGCGCCGCGGGCGGAGGGTATTTAAATCGGCCGCCGCCGCGACCGAACCCAGTTCCCTCTGAGCAGCCATAGCGTACGGATCTCTGTGCCGACACATTCACAGGAGCTCAGTCCTTCAGTTCACCTGATGATGGCGACATGTATGATCGCCGAAATATTGTGCCCGTTGGACACTATAGACCGGCAGCATACCTGTGGATATTTTGATTATCAAATACGCTGGGAGAAACTCAAGAATCACAACAGTCAACATGGCTTTCGAGCAGGGCAGAGTACAGAAACAGCCATATTGGGCTACACAACAGAAATAGTAAGAAATTTGGAGTCAAATAAACAGGGTGTTGGAATTAATCTAGATTTATCCAAAGCCCTCAATACTCTGAACCATGTAATATTACTAGAGAAACTTGAAGCAATAGGCATCAGGGTTACTGTTAAAAAATGGTTTGAATCTTATCTGCAAAACAGGTCACAAGTTGTTGAGCTGAGGTCATCCTATAATATTCACAATTTTAAACTCATATCTGAACCAAAACAAATTGAAATAGGTGTTCCACAGGGCAGCATTCTGGGCCCATTGTTATTTCTAATTTATATCAATGATATACAGGCTCCAGACAGCTCAGCCAAAATTCTAGTATTTGCAGATGACACGAGTATCATAATTAGTGATATAAAAGAATCATGTGTACTACAGCAGAGAAAATGCTCTCATACATGCAGTCATGGTTTTATTCAAATAAGCTGACATTAAATACAAAGAAAACAAAGTTTATACAGTATGGAAACAAGTTTCAAGGGGAAAATAGGTGCCTTATGCTGGATAGCAAACAAATAGACATAGTGTGCACCACAAAGTTTCTGGGAATGCGAATTGACCAAGATTTAAACTGGAATGAACACAGTGTATATCTTACTCAGAAACTTAGCTCAGCATGTTTTGCCTTAAGAATAATATCCAAGGTATGCAGCAAAGAATGTATTAGAGTGGTGTATTTTAGTTATTTTCAATCAGTTGCAAGCTATGGCATAAGTTTTTGGGAAAAAACCAGGTCAAGATGAAATGACATTTTTATTATCCAAAAAAGAGCTATTCGTATCATGACACACAGCCCACCACAAACTCACTGTAGACCCTTATTCAGACAACTAAAGATACTTCCAATACTATCAATATATATTTCTAAATGCCTGGAAATGATAAGTAAAAATAACTGCAATCTCCAAACCAACTCAAGCTACCATGATCACAATACAAGGCATTGTAAAGACTTCCACATTCCCTATGTAGCAAAAACTAGAAGTCAGAAACATGTTAGTCACTTAGGAATAAAGCTTTTAAATGCACTTCCATCTCAAATTAAAGAATTGAAAGGCAAAAGTAATTTCAAGCATGAAGTAAAAAAATACTTGATGGAAAAATGCTACTACTGTGTAAATGAATACCTGTCTCAGACTGTGGATTGAAACCTGTACTTATTTTTTGAAAATTCAAACTAATTTAATGATGTTTTCAACTTTGTAATTATGATACTTAGGAAAAATCTGTTAAATATCCGTAATACGTTTTGTGTATATCCGTAATACGTTTTGTGTATAAGGCATAGTTCATGATCTAAAATTGTTTATCATGAGCACGTACTTTTGTTTTTTGGGTAGTAAGTTCTTGTACACTACATATGTACTATGTGTATGTAATTTGTTTGCTGTTTGTGTATGTTTGTCAGTTTATTATGTGTATGTGTTGTTATGTGTTACGTGTATTCAAATGACAAATCCTATATCACATGTGTGATCTATTGGATGCTAAATAAATAAATAAATAAATAAAAATAGGCAGCATGGAGAACGTTGCACTAAGATCCAAAAAAAAAAAAAAAAAAAAAAAAAAAAAAAAAAAAAAAAAAAAAAAAAAACATGACAAGCTAATGATCCCAAATCTATGTTTCAAGAGAAGTTCTCAGTCTTGAGCTTGAACAGGAGACAATAAACTCATAGTAGGACTAACGACTGGCTGTGGGAACTTTAAGAAACACGTGCACACAATGGTTAAAGAGAAACAAACCCCTCAGTGTAGACTGTGTGGTGAGGGGTATGAATTTGCACCACATTTAATCTTCCAGTGGGAAGGTTTGGAGGCCCAAAGACCTTTAACGATACTGGCTGGCTTTACTGGAAAGACAGGGAGGGAAGCCACACAGCAAACTTAGTTTTGGTGCAAGCAATAGCGGTCTAAAACCACAGTTGTCTGGTCTCCCTATGCAAATCAAATCAATCCCACAGAATATTTAATATTTCATAATGCTTGAATCATACCCTTAGTATGTATGTTCTTGATTTGCTATTCATTAGGTTCCCCCCTTCTATCTCTGTCCTTCACAGAAATTCTAAAATTTATCTCCTATTCACGATCTGTATCTCATTTGGAGCCACAATTTTCTTCTTCTGTTCATTTTCTGCAGATTAGTTTTCTCCTTAAATTCCTTGTTACCCCTGGCTTATATATTTTGTTGCTATTCATTATTTCTTTTATATTCTCTGATACCATCAAGAGAACCTCCTTAATTTCTCCTCCAGTTCTTCTTCCCTATCTTCCTCTTTTAAAACCTTTCGAATTACTCTCACTTTTTCCTGATCATTCTCCTTTTAATTCTTGGATCCTAATTCACCCTGCAGAAGATTTTGTGCTCATACCACATGATTTTTATTTCTTCTATCTATCCTCATTTCAAATATCCTTCTCACACTTTTTCCCACCTTCATTCAACCTTCCTAGCTTTCGTGACATACCTTCACTTTTTGTTGAAACCATTACTGTTGCTGCTGTCTTCCTTACTCCTCACTTAACTATTATGTCATGTATACACATGTTTTTAATACTCTTTCAGTTATTATTCCATTTCCTGCCTTTCTTTTGTCATATTCTAGTGTCCAGTAATGGTTGAGTTAGGAGGGAGCTGGGATGTGGATGCTTGGGTGCATTAGGAGATTTCTTGAAATGAAAGCTGTGATAAGAAAATTAAATATCACCTTTGGAGTATATTGTCTCCAAGCCCTAAAATTAAGAGATACAAATGATTTGTGCTATGGTGTCAGGGGATGCCACAGGTAAACTAAGGGCATGATGCCCTAGGAGAGCAGCTAGGAAACATGTCTAGCCTGAGGGTGAGCTGGTAAGTGAGAGAGAGGTCATGTGTTTGGGGTGCTCCTTGCCGCCCTGGCCTGCATCCACATGTGATGATTTCCAGCTGGCGTATTGGCTGGCAGAGGGGCACCTTAAGGTACCCCATGTTCAACAATGCCTTTCACCTAGCATCTCCTGTTAGCAGTATCCACTGTGAACCGAGTATGCGCAGGGGCCCATTGAGTAACATCTGGTATGTACCAGCCCAGGTCCAGCCACTGCTTCATTAAAGGATGCAGTACCAGAATTATAAAAGAGAATGAAATAAAAATTTTGAAGGAATTTCCCTCAACCCTTAGACATTCCACTCAGTCAGACTGCTCATCGTGCATAGCCTTACCCTTCCCACAGGAACCATTTTACTGGTCAAAATGAATGTAATAACATCACTCAGAAGAAAAAGGTTAAGGGCTTCTTTGAATAGGTTACTGACATTTATTAGGGGGCTTATTCTCTTGGAGGGCACTCCAACAAAATCCTATAAAATCATTCATGGGGTACAAATCATGGTAATGTTGATTGCTGTTATAGAATGGTGTAAATGAATTTATTGTGATATGAGCCAAAACAAAGAAGATGTGACTTACCAAACTAAAGTGCTGACAGGTTGATAGACACACAAACAAACACAAACATACACACAAAATACAAGCTTTCGCAACCAACGGTTGCTTCATCAGGAAAGAGGGAAGGAGAGGGAAAGACGAAAGGATGTGGGTTTTAAGGGAGAGGGTAAGGAGTCATTCCAAACCTGGGAGCGGAAAGCTTTACCTTAGGGGGAAAGGAGGACAGGTATACACTCGCATACACACACATATCCATCTGCACATACACAGACACAAGCAGACATTTGTAAAGGCAAATGTCGCTGCAGTTTGTAGGAAGGACAGGCTTTACTGTATGCCTACTCTACACAACAGTATTTAAAAGGACTAAACTACTGTACTAATGTACCCTTACATAAGAAAACAGTATTGCAGTTACTGTTCTGCTAACTTACATTCCACATAGATGAGTAGCATTTCTACCTTCTCTTCATTGGTGTACATTCTACTCACACAACTCTTCAACTGATGCGGGTTGATGGAATGACGGGTGTGCATTTTACTTATGTTTACATTTGCCCTCTGTCAATGTCAGCACGTAGGTGTGTTCCATTACCCCCAGTACCTGCACTAAGTGCTGGGAACGTCAATGAAATTGTTGTGTTATGTAGTTAATAACGTTGTGTATCAGTGAATGGCACACTGTAACACATTTTTGAACAGGTCTTCAGGAGATGAAATGAATTACTGAATAAAAAATACAGGGTGCCATTTAAAAAAGTCATACCACTGTTCATATCTTTGTAAAAAAAAAAAAAAACAAAGCTACAACGAAGGCAATCACGTTGATTGATGTCCCCCTGACGGCTAAAGAACATTTGCTTGAAACATTTTGTAATTTGCATTTGGAGAAACAGTTATTTAGGGTGGTCAAGATAAATAGGATACCCTGTATATGCTTTACAAAATAGAGAATAAAGTGACTCTTTGCATTGCCATACTGATATGTTGCCATTGGAGTGGAGATAGTGCCAGACGGTGATGGTGGATGGAGCCAGCTTGAAGGCAGCAGCTGAGCTGACTTGTGGCAACACCAGGGAGGAGGAACGGTGCTGTGTAGTTAAAAAATGGTGTTGATGCTGCCATAGTAAGGCCAGCATGATCTGGCCTTGCAGGTGGCAAGGGCTGCATCACTCAGTCAGAGAGGCACATCAGTGGAAGCTCCTGGGAAGGTGTCACTATAGTGAGGGTTACAGATAATCATGGCTCAAAGTTCTTACAGTAACAGTTTCCACATAATAGGTTAGGGGGTCAGTGACAAATGTCCGTAATCCTAGACTAGTTAATAATCTGTGTTATTCCTGCACATTAAAAAGGTACACAACATCAGCAGTTAATAATTGAATTTTTGTTTGGTGTAGGACACTCCTATTGGGAGTTGATCAATATCAGATCAATACTCCTGTATACTACATCCCATTATATTTAGTTAAAATAATTCTCCAGCATAACATACATAAGACTGCAGATGTTTCATTTAAGAGAAAAATAACCAACTCTTATGAACACTTAATTTCTAAATCTTAAACCAGGAAGTGGGGAGCCATGCCTGAAAGGTTCCATATTCCTAAATGTTTCACCCATGATACTCATTAGATAGCTGCTGCTTGGGTACTGCTTGAGTCTGTGCTTGGTAACATCTAGGTGATCTTGGGCATGCAGAAACCATATAACAAAACAGAGAATGATCAATGTTAAAGGAACAGATGTAGCTCTAGGAATGACTACTCAGTTTAAAATATTTACTATTAAAAACAGTCTTGATCACGATTTATTTATCAAGGTGACCAGTTTTGACCACTACTGTGGCCATCTTCAGACCATTGAGTAGGAACCTCTTTCTGTTGGAGAATCAACAGAAAGAGGTTCCTACTCAATGGTCTGAAGATGATCACAGTAGTGATCAAAACCAGTCACCTTGATAAATAAATTGTGATCAAGACTGTTTTTAATAGTAAATATTTGTAAGACATTGATCACAGCCACTCCCATAATGTATTCAAAAGTAATTACTCAGTTTAAGTAGTCTTTTGTATTCAAGGTGTTAATATCGGCCATTGTGATGTCAAGGGTAATTCGTTCTTGCTTCCAAGCTAATCAATCATTGATAGACTGGAATAGTCAAGTATTGGTATTATTTTTCAATACGGTTAGGCTGTCAGGTTTAGGCAACAATAGGGGGGCCTCAGGCAGGTAAAGAAGGAAAGACTTAATACTAGCATTATGTACATATATATGTTATGTGGGCAGATAGTTTGGCTGTGGGGATGGGTAAGTCACAGGTGGAACTGTTAAACAGGAGTCCACTATCAGCCAAAGTAAACAGGTAAGTCAGAGTCATAAAAACATGATTTCAGCAAAGTAAGGCCACTATAGTGGCTTGTGGCACTGTTACTGACAGAGGCCAACCACGGTTCATGTATCACAACAACAGTATGAGTCAAGGAGGTACTTTGGTTTCCTCTAAAAATAGAACAATTTCGCAGTTCTTTACCCAAGTGCCAAGGGATAGGGTAAGACAGGTGTAGTAATTGGTGTGATAGCAAGTTTGAAATGTATTAATTGCCACACCTGAGTGTGCTTGGTTGTATTTACTAACAATTAAAATGCTTTTGGTTTGCCAGAGGACATATTTCTGCACAGCTGCCCATACAACTGGGAAAGGGTGAAAAAAGTAACATTCAAATTCACAGTTTGCACAGGTGACAGTCAATGACATTTGTACATTTAGCGTATCTAGGAACCATGAAAATTGTATCCTAGCAGCTGTGTAGTAGTCTGGCAGAGTTGAATCCCATATGAGGTAGATCATCTGTATAGGAGCTGGCAAATGAAAGAAAATGTTTGTTAATGTTTGTAAAAAGGTTTAGATGGGTAATAGTTGGGGCTGAGCCTCTGTTGTAATCCCAGCTGAATGGTAGAATATAAAGTGTTGACATGTAGCTGGGTCAAATGTGTATCATGTAGCAGGATTTGTAATGCTTTGGTTACTTCCAGAGTAGCAGTCAGGTTCAATAATTCCCTGTATACCATGACTATTTCATGTTGGATTGAGTTTCTAAGTTCTTCATATTCCTGTACCAGCTTGGTAGCCACACTCCACATTTGTCTGGTAGTGTTCAGAAGGTTATCTTCAATATGTAAAAATCATATATGCTGGTGGATGAGTGTCTCATGATTTTGGGCAGAAAAAGACATAGCCCACTTGAGGTCTTTTTTCCAATGATGAGCATCAGATTGGTAAAGAGTACCAAACAGTGTCTTTAGCATGGCTCTGCCTGTGTTCAACCAGGCTTGCATGGTGTGATGGAGTGGTACAGCATCAGAAATACTTTTCAGTTGTTCTCGGATAGTGACAGGCATTTGTCTCAAGTCTTAAAGAGTATAAAGCATTCCACTTTAGCCCGATCTCCTTATAAGAGTTCACATACTATTAACTGACTGGTAACATGCTGCAACACTACTTCTTCTTTCAGTGTAGTTAAGGTTATGTTAACTAATACAATAATCCATTAAGGAGCATACAACAAATTGTCCAATCATTCAAACATTATACCTGATGATGAGGGGTGGTCCTGAAAGAGTGGAGAACCCATAACACCAATAAGCAGAGCAAATATATTACAGCACCTCATTTCAAATACAGGTGATGGTCAATGGAGATACAATAGTTCAGAATACCTCAACAAATTTGATTATCACTAGTCTATAGTGTTCCAATGGTAGTACTAAGTAGTAATGCAAGTCTGTCCACCTAAAAGGTAGTGATTCAGTGTGTTGCAATGGGGCAAACCAGTTTCTTGGCTGTTTTAAATTCAAGAACTGACAGAACAATAAGAAGGTTTATTCCACGCAGGAAAGTTGGTAGTAAACAAAAAGCTGGTAGTTACCTGTGCACTTTTATGTGACAGGTAGCAAGAGCGGTGTTTGCAGCATGCTGGTGTGGCATGTGAAGCATCCAATTAGTGACTGAATGGTCTCGAGTCAAACTAAGTTTGTAGTATGGTGATGGAAAACTGAGTCAGCTCAAAAGAGTGGTAGAGAAAGCAGGAGACATTGTGTCTCAAATGCTTATGGATCATATGACTCCAACCTCACATAGATGCAAGTATAAATGATGACTGGAGTGATCAGTCTGCAAAACTGGCCAGAAATTGATGGGAGCTGATAGCTCCGAATCCTAACAGAAATTGCAAACTTGCAGTAGAGTTTGAAATAGTGGAACAGCTTTGGTTAATCACAGGATCAAATAAAGGTATGGTCAGGCTCATCTACAATGGCAGAAACTAGTGGAGCCAACAACAAATAATTTTGAATATTGGAAGAACCTGCGAAGGCAGTCTTCCACAGGAAAACTCCCAAACTTTTTAATGAAAAAGGTGATGTAAATGCACATGTAAGTGTGAATCAAAGTGGAAGGGATAACATGTTTAGTTGTGTAAAGTTAGATGTTGTAAATAACAGGCTCATAGTGCCATAAATATGTAAAGTTTAGGACCTCGCTTCTTATGGAAGCGGGTGTAGTTGGAGAGCTTTGTGTAAATTACATCATGTGCAAGTGGAGTGACAGTTGTCAGATTATACTGCTCAAGGTTTTCAATGACCAGTTCAAAACATGTTGTGGACAAAATGAGAGAGTGAATTGTTCCTTAATGATGAATTGAAAAAGTGCAGAAGAAAAAGTTTTTGCATTTGTTTTAAATGGCCATGGACATTGGCCATTTTTGTATAATAAAATCAGTTTTATTTTTAAGAAACAAGCTATAAGAACTTTTGTGGGTCAGTGGGTTTATTTGGTGTATAAGTTTTAAGTCACAAAAATGTATAAGTGCATTGTTTAGGTGTTACCAGAAAATTTATGTGACAATTTGTCTTGTTATTAGTTACCCAATTTTCTCAGTTGGTGGAGAGTTTTGCTTTGTCCACTTCAAAATTTATTTCTGAAAGAATGCAGTAATTCCAAATCAGAGACCTGTAAGACAAAGTAGACAGCTATGCATGTACCGTATGTTATCAAAAGTACCCAGAGAAAGCAGGAGACATTGTGTCTCAAATGCTTATGGATCATATGACTCCGACCTCACATAGATGCAAGCATAAATAGTGACTGGAGTTATCAGTCTGCAAAACTGGCCAGAAATTGATGGGAGCTGATAGCTCCAAATCCTAACAGAAATTGCATGTTTTTCATATTAGGTGCATTATGCTGCCATCTACTGCCAGGTACTCCATATTATCGACCTCAGTAGTCATTAGACATTGTGAGAAAGCAGAATGGGGCACTCCACAAAACTCACAGTCTATGAACGTGGTCAGGTCATTGGGTGTCACTTGAGTCAAATATCTGTACGTGAGATTTTCACACTCCTAAACATCCCTAAGTCCACTGTTTCCAACGTGATAGTGAAGTAGAAACGTGAAGGGACATTTACAGCACAAAAGTGTACAGGCTGACCTCGTCTGTTGACTGACAGAGACCACCAACAGTTGAAGAGGGTCGTACCAAGTGAGCTAGCACAGTGTTTAGCACACTGGAGGACAACGGTTCAATCCCACGTCTGGCCATCCTGATTTAGGTTTTCCATGATTTCCCTTAGATCACTTCAAGCAAATGCTGGGATGGTTCCTTTCAAAGGGCTTGGCCGATTTCCTCCCCCACACTTTCCCAATCCGAGCTTGTGCTCTGTCTCTAATGACCTAATTGTTGATGGGACATTAAACACTAATTTCCTCCTCCTCCTCCTCCTCCTGAAGAGGGTCATAATGTGTAACAGGCAGACATCTATCCAGACCATCACACAGGAATTCCAAACAGCATCAGGATCCACTGTAAGTACTATGACAGTTAGGCAGGAGGTGAGTAAACTTGTATTTCACGGTCGAGCGGCTGCTCATAAGCCACACATCATGCTGGCAAATGCCAAATGACACCTCAGTTGTTGTATGGAATGTAAACATTGGACAATTGAACAGTGGAAAAACACTGTGTGGAGTGACAAATCATGGTACACAATGTGATGATATGATGGCAGGGTGCGTGTATGGCAAATGCCCAATGAGCGTCATCTGCCAGTGTGTGTAGTGCCAACAGTAAAATTCGGAGTTGGTGGTGTTATGGTGTGGTCATGTTTTTCATGGAGGGGGCTTGCACCCTTTGTTGTTTTGTGTGGCACTATCACACGACAGGCCTACATTGATGTTTCAGGCACCTTCTTGCTTCCCACTATTGAAGAGCAATTCAGGGATGGTGAATGCATCTTTAAGCACGATCTAGCACCTGTTTATAATGCACAGCCTGTGGTGGAGTGTCTACATGACAGTAACATCCCTGTAATGGACTGTCCTGCACAGAGTCCTGACCTGAATCCTATAGAATAACTTTTCGATGTTTTGGAACACCGACTTCATGCCAGGCCTCACCGACCAACATTGATACCTCTCTTCAGCGCAGCACTCCTTGAAGAATGGACTGCCATTCCCCAAGAAACCGTCCAGCACCTGAGCAAGCATATGCCGGCAAGAGTGGAAGCTGTCATCAAGGCTAAGGGTGGATCAACACCATATTGAATTCCATCATTACCAATGGAGGGCTCCACGAACTTGTAAGTCATTTTCAGCCGCGTGTCTGGATACTTTTAATCACATAGTGTACATTATCAATAACTGAGACAAAATAGTCAAATGACATAAGGTGCCTACAGATATTCATGCAAATAGGAGAATGGGAGGCAGAAATAAGGTTGGCTGGGAAGGTAACTGTAATCATCTGATTGGGTTCACAGTGTCCTAAGCAAACTGGAACATTGTGTACTGCACCAGCTCACTTGCTATGAGGTGAACCAGATACAGGTGTTCTTGCCTAGACACAAGGTGTAGTGAGTGCAAGTGGGTCAGATTTCGAGAAGTGATCAGCAGATTGCACCCTTGCAGGAACTTTAGTTGGGACTAAGTAGGTCTGGCCAAAAGGACAGTGGACAGAATACAACAATATGGTCTGTTCAGAAGATTTGCAGAATGGGAAATTCACTAGTGTACAATGCATATATAGAGCAATTTCTTTGGGGAATGGCTGGCCCCATGAAAGAAAAAAGATATATTTAATCCCTTAAGGGAGTCTAGAACAACAGTAGTTGAAGGGTATGGATAAGTGTGATCTGCCAAACATAAATTGTAGTGTTCGGTGGTGAATTTACAAAGTTCACGCTGAAGTCATTTGGCCAAAAAATGTGTGTGTGAAATCTTATGGGACTTAACTGCTAAGGTCATCAGTCCCTAAGCTTACACACTATTTAACCTAAATTTTCCTAAGGACAAACACACACACCCATGCCCGAGGGAGGACTCAAACCTCCGCCGGGACCAGCCTCACAGTCCATGACTGCAGCGCCTTAGACCGCACAGCTAATCCCGCGTGGCTCATTTGGCCAGATGAGATGCAAACCTTCAGATCTAGACTGGGGTTGTTGAAGGGTTTGTGAAATTATTGCTTTAAGTTCACCTCCTAGGCTTATGCCATTATGACGGAGTGTGTCAGGGATAAGAATGGGAGGATCGAGTGTGGTTGGGTAGATTTACCCACAAAATTATGGTGACAGGAAACTCTAGTGCAATTGAGTCTATTGATTTGAGTTCATGACTATGCGTTGAAAAGAAGTACGGTAGTCTGTTTGTGTAAGTATGTTTGGTGTATGTACAAGTGTGATTGTTCAGTATAATATGAGCAAATATGCCATAGTATAGTTGGTGTTTAGGTAACACTGACCAGATGCTCTTCAATAGCATTGTCAGCAACAGAAAAAGTCTAATAAAGGCAACATAAATGATATTTTATCTTCAGACTAATTATCAGCTTTGAAAGAAGTGTGAAATGTGGTTACCATAACACAAGGAAGTGTAGAGCACACAAATGACCTAAACAGATTAAGTTAACCCCTTTTGTGAGAACATGTTCGTCAAGATCAGTTGCTTTGAAGTAATATGTGTAAAAAGGTAAATCCATAGTAAGACAAGATAATAGTAAGTTTGTGTAGGTACAGCAGATGTATAACATGTATTAGCTCTTCCATTATGCATGAGTTCATAACATCACCACAATGTCAAAAACCTGAAGAGGGTAATAAGCAACTATTCCATCTTTTGAATCATCTTCTGTCTGCTCCATGAATATGGATGCTGATGAGAGTATGATCAGATGCATAAAGCAGTGCATGCATATAATGATTAGGACCATTCTCATAGATGACTCACTTTAAAAGTAGCACATTCACAAGAATAGGGGCATATAAGCCGAGAACTGTTTGTCATATGTCATAACAACATCAAAGCTGAAATGAGGGCTGATAAGACAGCATTTATTATTGACAGTTCACACTGACTGATTCAGAAGTATGCTGTCTTTTGGTAAGGGACTTGGGAACACAGTGCTGATGCATTCATTCATGGTATAAGCCCACAGATCCTTAGTACTGTGCATCACTTTAGCAGAGAGTAATCGAACTTGAACAGCTGAGAAACTTGTGAGTAGCCAGAACCAAGGATGTGGTTGCATTAGAAAGTGCAGTGGCAATGGGCATTCTTACATCATATGTAACCTTATGAGGCTTAGAACAAGTTGCAAAGCCTTTTGAATTTGTAGGCACATTATGTTCTTCCGAATCTCGCTACAGTTCTACTTCATGGTAGGGCTGCAAGAACATAGCTAGGGCTGTAGTTTTACTGACTGAGACACTATGTACAGGAAGAATTAACCCATTGATAGATCCTGCTATTTGGGTAGTGCTTGGTTGTTCCTAGTTGGTAAAATGATTTGAGGATTCATTCTTGTGGTAATGGTAACTTCACGAGACAGAATCAGTGATGGATATTGGCTGATTGATGGTACAGAGAGCTGTACTGACTGCCAGGAGTCTCATGTGTGCCAAGTAGGTGATTTGTGCACTGACTCAATCATAGAGTGAAACTGTTACTTCACAGGCTAAGTGACTGATGAAAGCATGATATTGAAATCACCAACAGTAACCCAAGGGTTGCTGGCCAGATAAGAAGGCTGGAAAGAAAAACAGAAGAGGGTGGTACTTTTAGTGTAATACTCTGAATTGTGTCTCAGAGCGAGTGTATACAATACATATTTGTGTTGTGCATAGGTGGTGTCACTATGACTTACTTGAAGCAGAGTAAATGCCCAGTGTACATGTAGTTATGTGTGTGACAGCAAGACAATGGAAGGTAGGTGGGTCATGGTATGAAAATGAATCAGAAGGGAATACTATTACCAGCTGAGGGATCTCTGTGACCACCAATTACATCATGCTAGTTGTAGGCCCCCAAGAGAATCAGGAAACCAATTAACAACCTCATACCTGTGTGGATTAAAAAGCACAACTGCAGTAGCACTTATAGTCCAGTTGTATGCTGACAGGTATAAAGCCCATGGTAGTGATACAAATAAACTGCAAACTGAATGGTACACTGCAATGCGTTCAAGGTCTACTATGTTTTTAGAGAAATTTGACAAAGGCTTAGGGGTACAAGCACAACTCATACACATACTCACGACCTATTCTAAGGCAGTGGCACCTGTAGACGTTAGGATGGCTACAGATGTGATCGAAACAGCTGCATTACTGTTAGTGTATGGCTTCCTATGGAATCAATGTCAATGTATGATTTCAATTCTTGGAATAATTAATATTGGTGTTTTGTTTGATGGTCTGACAGGTATTAAGTTCATATCTCACAGTAGATCATCAGGGAATAATTCATGGATACTGTCACATGGGAGGAGCGATACCTCAACAAAGATTGGCTGGAATTGTTAAATAGAACTGGTACTTTCAGAGAGGCATAATCTGGCCTCTGCTCAACAGAAGAGGGAAAAGCAGAATAGAATCAATAGTATGGCAGTAGTATAAAAGATAATAGGGGAGGATTGGACTGATATCACATAAAAAAATCTTATTAATGACTGGGTTTGTAGCTTCCCACATATTTCACATTACTCACTGTTCTGATCTAATTTGTTTCTGGATTCCCTCTATTTCACAGAGAATTATAATTTATGTGGCAATTCATAAATGGAAATTTTCAATGATTTCATCATCTAAAAGAAAATGTAATTGTAACTAAACTGATGTAATCAGAAAATCCAAGCAGTACTTCCAGATATACCAGTGTTATACTGTGGTGTACAAAATCACACACACATAACAAGTACAAGGCTGAAAGTTGAAAATGGCTTGTGAAGTAGTTTGAACAAGGTAAAGGCCAGCAGAGTATATGTCTGTCATTGGAGAGGGAAGTTTGCTGCCATGGAAGACTAGAGTAAATACTGATGTTATGAAGGGAAAATGTAGAGAAAACACATAAGTCAAAGAGCATGTAATTGGGCTGCACTGATGATCGAAAACATGTATGATAATCTATGATGAGTAGGATATAAGTACCATGATCAGTTTAACAAACATCACATCCTCTGACAGACTGAGCATTGGGGAACCTGTCACTGACTCCGTGAACTGAATTGAATTAAACTGACTTTCATTTGGTCTTTTAGGATTCCATTATGCACAGGAAATATACATGTGATGAAGGACACATCAAAAACAGAAAATATTGATTATCACTTGTTCCTTAAAGAGCAAACATATTGATTACACCCCCAAACACTATTGCTTATAAAGAACAAAATATATGAATTTAATTTAATTGATACTCTTTAATGCTGTAAAATTCCTTTTCTACCAGACAGTCTTTGATCCTATTTAGAGAGTTAGAGTCATGTAAACTGTTACACAGATCTGTACACAGACTTCTTATAAGCATGATACTTGGGTACTGAGGCACTTTTTGAAGCACTGTCAGTCAGTGGGCTATGTTTCGTTTATTGGTCTTACACCACATGTTCTGGGCATGTACACTAACATCTGTAATCCATTTTGGACTACCTTTGGCAAGTTTGTCATTGTTTTATATACATACAAAGATGTAAAACTAATGATGCCTAGATTTTGGAATAAGTTTCTGCATGTTTTAGGAGTCCTTTTTGTAAAAGGATCGTAACTGCATTCTTTTGAAATGTAGAAGCCTGAAGTGATGGATGACCTCTGCAGTGGCAGGGTTGAGTTGAGATGGTTTTATGTCAGGATGATGAATGATCGTTGCTCAAGGGCACATTGTTATTAGTCACACATTTTATTGGGGAACGGGTTACTACAATCATAATGAAGGTCTGTGATGCAACAGTTTTAAAAAAAATCAAAAACATAGTGTCGCATTGGCCACTGAGTCCCTGCGAGGCTGCATGATGCAACCTGCATGGGCCGGCTAGCCAACATGACGTGTGCTGCTAAAACAACTACAGCGCTCAACCGGGGTAATGCTCCCGCTCCGGCCCTCGCAGCGGCTAAGTCCGTTATCAGCGCTCTTATGTAATCAAGGTCATGTGCTAGGTATAAAAGCGGCCAACGCAGACCAGGGGAATCATTCTGCTGTGAGCTATATCTGCAACAGAATTGAAGCACTATGCCTCATCGACGTGTATATCATCAATGTCGCCATCGCATGCCAGTCTACAAACACATAATAAGCCTCAAGAATAAATTTGGGACTAATGGCACTGCACAAAGTGTCGTATTAAATGGACCTATTTTTTTCCGTGGATGTCGAGTTAATTTTACCCTTGATGCTGGCACAGGGAGTACTGGAAGTGGATAGTTTACTCTAGCTATTGTGTGATGTGAGAATGCTTCCCTACCTGGATTGGAATCATTTGCTGA
The DNA here is from genome assembly GCF_023864345.2 of Schistocerca serialis cubense. NCBI lineage: Eukaryota > Metazoa > Arthropoda > Insecta > Orthoptera > Acrididae > Schistocerca > Schistocerca serialis. The sequence continues at coordinate 504,704,930 of NC_064640.1, forward strand.
TCGAAATGTCACCGTTTACAAGACCTGGCATGTGCTGAAGACAGAGAGTGAGAAGGCACTGTTGTAAGCAGATGCCCATCAGTCTGCTGTGCAGGAATGCTGATGCCCGGAGACCACAGCTGCACATGTACTGTCTGGGCACAGCTCAAGGCAGGGCATGCTGGAAGGCATGGAAACCCATTGTGCTTCTTGCACAATAAGACAGCCCTCAGCAGTTGTGTCCACCATTGTGAGTGGAGGTGTCTGGCCTGGCATAGGTGATTGTGCAGCTGCACCACCCTGGTCTCAAACAAAAGCCTCCAAGGCAGAAGGCTGACTGCAACTGAAGTGAGCCGGGAGATAGCCCGCCAGCTGGAAGGCACTAAGTCCTCACCAGTGGACTTAGAATCAATAGTAGGCCCACAGTTGGTGGAGGCCAAGTCTCATGGCAACTGCTTACAGAACCACATTAGATTAGATTAATTATTTATTCCATAGACCCATAAAAGAGAGAATCCTCCTGGGTGTGGAACATTTCAGATGAACACATTACAAAAATGTAATTAGAAAAACTTGAGTTTCATTAATTTTAATGATCCTCAGTCAATAAACAGTAAAATTATGTACATGAATTAAATTTAAACTTCTAATATTCATAGGTTTAATACTTACATCTGCTTTCATTAAATCCTTCATTCAGACATTTGCTAGTTTCTTGGCTATTACAACCAACTATTGTCAAAAATTAAAATAAATTATTTATTTCAGTGATCCTCGGTTAAGAACAGTCAGATAATGCACAAGATTTAAAATTAGACTTCCACTATTTACAGACTTAAGACTTACATCTGCTTTCCATACATACATCATTCACCCAGTAGGTTGTTACTTGGCTGTTACAACCAAGTATTGTCAAAAATTAAAGTATAATACACTCCTGGAAATGGAAAAAAGAACACATTGACACCGGTGTGTCAGACCCACCATACTTGCTCCGGACACTGCGAGAGGGCTGTACAAGCAATGATCACACGCACGGCACAGCGGACACACCAGGAACCGCGGTGTTGGCCGTCGAATGGCGCTAGCTGCGCAGCATTTGTGCACCGCCGCCGTCAGTGTCAGCCAGTTTGCCGTGGCATACGGAGCTCCATCGCAGTCTTTAACACTGGTAGCATGCCGCGACAGCGTGGACGTGAACCGTATGTGCAGTTGACGGACTTTGAGCGAGGGCGTATAGTGGGCATGCGGGAGGCCGGGTGGACGTACCGCCGAATTGCTCAACACGTGGGGCGTGAGGTCTCCACAGTACATCGATGTTGTCCCCAGTGGTCGGCGGAAGGTGCACGTGCCCGTCGACCTGGGACCGGACCGCAGCGACGCACGGATGCACGCCAAGACCGTAGGATCCTACGCAGTGCCGTAGGGGACCTCCCCGCCACTTCCCAGCAAATTAGGGACACTGTTGCTCCTGGGGTATCGGCGAGGACCATTCGCAACCGTCTCCATGTAGCTGGGCTACGGTCCCGCACACCGTTAGGCCGTCTTCCGCTCATGCCCCAACATCGTGCAGCCCGCCTCCAGTGGTGTCGCGACAGGCGTGAATGGAGGGACGAATGGAGACGTGTCGTCTTCAGCGATGAGAGTCGCTTCTGCCTTGGTGCCAATGATGGTCGTATGCGTGTTTGGCGCCGTGCAGGTGAGCGCCACAATCAGGGCTGCATATGACCGAGGCACACAGGGCCAACACCCGGCATCATGGTGTGGGGAGCGATCTCCTACACTGGCCGTACACCACTGGTGATCGTCGAGGGGACACTGAATAGTGCACGGTACATCCAAACCGTCATCGAACCCATCGTTCTACCATTCCTAGACCGGCAAGGGAACTTGCTGTTCCAACAGGACAATGCACGTCCGCATGTATCCCGTGCCACCCAACGTGCTCTAGAAGGTGTAAGTCAACTACCCTGGCCAGCAAGATCTCCGGATCTGTCCCCGATTGAGCATGTTTGGGACTGGATGAAGCGTCGTCTCACGCGGTCTGCACGTCCAGCACGAACGCTGGTCCAACTGAGGCGCCAAGTGGAAATGGCATGGCAAGCCGTTCCACAGGACTACATCCAGCATCTCTACGATCGTCTCCATGGGAGAATAGCAGCCTGCATTGCTGCGAAAGGTGGATATACACTGTACTAGTGTCGACATTGTGCATGCTCTGTTGCCTGTGTCTATGTGCCTGTGGTTCTGTCAGTGTGATCATGTGATGTATCTGACCCCAGGAATGTGTCAATAAAGTTTCCCCTTCCTGGGACAATGAATTCACGGTGTTCTTATTTCAATTTCCAGGAGTGTAGATTTTCATTAAAATGGCCTACTTCACTTGTTGAGAAACTCATGGATGGAATAGAAGGAGTTGGCAACCAAAAATTCTTTTAAATTATGTTTAAATTGAGCCTTGTCCGAAACTAAACTCTTAATGGTTGTTGGTAACTTATTGAAAATATGTGTTGCTGAATACTGGACTCCTTTCTGGGCAAGAGTAAGTGATTTTAAATCTTTATGTATATTGTTCTTATTCCTAGTATTGATACCGTGTACTAAGCAGTTAGTTGGAAAAAGAGATGTATTATTTACAACAAACTTCATTTAGGAATAAATATACTGAAAAGCTGTGGTTAATATGCCCAATTCTTTTAATAGGTTTTGACATAATGTTCTTGGATTTACACTACTCATTACTCTTATTATACACTTCTGTACTCTAAAAATTTTTTCTCTGTTTGTGAAGTTACCCCAAAATATGATACCATATGACATAATGGAGAGAAAATAAGCAAAATACACCAGTTTTTTTATATTTATATCACCTATGTCTGACATCATTCGCATTGCAAACACAGACTTGTTTATGTGCTTTATAAGTTCATTAGTATGTTGCTCCCAACTGAATTTATTATGAAGTTGTAATCCCAAGAATTTTACACTCTCAATTTCTCCTATTTCCATGTCATCATATTTTATACACACACCAGAAGGAAATCTCTTGGAAGTTCTGAACTGCATATAGTGGGTCTTTTCAAAGTTTAATGACAGTGAATTGGCTATGAACCACTTATTAATGTCAGTAAAAATTTGATTAGCTGCCCTTTCTAAATTTATATTCGATTTACTATTTATTGCGATGTTTGTATCATCTGCAAATAAGAAAAACTTGGCATCTGGTAATGTAACAGATGACAGGTCATTAATATACACAAGAAACAGTAGTGGGCCTAGTATGGAACCTTGGGGAACAACACATGTAATTTCATCCCAGTCAGATGATGTCTGATTGCCTGCTGCTGAAGTGTTACGTAATGACACCCTTTGTTTTCTATTAGTAAGATATGACTGAAACCAATTTGCAGCACTACCAGTGATGTCATAATATTTTAATTTACTTAAAAGAATGCTGTGATTCACACAGTCAAATGCCTTTGACAGGTCATAGAATATGCTAGTTGCCTCTAATTTGTTGTCCAATGAATTAAGGACATTTTTGTTGTAAGTGTAAATAGCTTTCTCAATATCAGAGCCCTTAAGAAACCCACACTGTGACTTTGACAGTATGTTATTTTCAAAGATTTTTGAAAAAGCTGGCAAAAGTGAGATCGGTCAGTAATTTGACGGCATTTCTTTGTCCCCTTTCTTGTGGAGAGGTATAACTTCAGCATATTTAATCCAGTCTGGGAATGTTCCTGTGGCAAGTGATTGATTACACAAATAACTTAAGATATTACTAAGCTCACATGAACACTCTTTTATTAACTTTGTTGATATGTTATCATAACCACTAGAATGTTTTGATTTCAAGGACTTTATGATGGACTCTATTTCTTTGGGTGAAGTAAGTGTCAATTCCATTTTACTGAGATTGCTTGTGTGCGCTGGTCTCAGATATTCCATTGCATTATTTACTGAACCTGACAACCCCATGCTATCAGTAACAGAGACAAAATACTTGTTTAAATGGTTTGCAGCACAACATGTGTTTGTTGCCAGGGTTTCATTTATTTTTAGAGCTATTTGTTCCTCCTTATTTCTGATTCTAACTGTCTCTGACTTAACTATATCCCATATCGTTTTTATTTTATTGCTGGATGTATTTATCTTCTTCTCATAATGCAGGTGTTTATATTTCTGGATAACCTTCTTCAATATTTTGCAATAAGTTTTGTAATGAGCTATAATGCTAGTATCAAAGGTGTCCCTACATATCATATGGAGTTTCCTTTTTGTCTCACATGATATCTTTATCCCTTGTGTGATCCATGGTTTCTTATTAGACTTCTGCTTAATTTGAGTTACCTTCAGGGGAAAACAGTTTTCAAATAAGGTGCTAACTTTATTGATGAATGTTTTGTATTTTCCATTTGTGTCTTGGATGCTGTAAACATCCATCCAATTAATTTCTTTTAGCGATCTCCTAAATTTCTCAGTTTTTTACTGTTTTATTGGCCTTCTGTACTCAGTTCTGATAGATGTTTTACCCTGACAATTTTCAAAATTTAATGTTAGGTATTGCATGTCATGGTCAGATAGCCCATTTACTACTGGTTTTTTAATGTCACTTAGTTGCCTAGAATTGTCTATAAATATATATCAATGGCAGTCTTAGAACATTTGTATACCCTAGTTAGGAAATTTACAGTAGAAATTAAATTGAATGACAATGTAACTGATTTCAGTAACTGTTCACTGACAGTGTTTTTCAGGACATCTATATTAAAATCACCAGCAACCACTAGTTCTTTGTTTTTTTAATTTTAGATGAGATAATAAATCTTCAAGACCATTTATAAACAGGTTGAAATTTCCTGAAGGTGCTCTGTATATGGCTACTGTTATAAAGGACATATTATGAAATTCTATCTCTGTTGCACATGCTTCTAAGTGCTGCTCTAAGCAAAATTTATTAATGTCAGTATCCTTAAATTTAAAACTTTTTTTAACAAATGTGGCTACTCCTCGTTTCTCCATCTTTTGTCTGCAGAAGTAAGAGGCTAACTTAAATTCTGTAAGGTTTAACATATCTATACCAGTGGTCACATGATGTTCAGAGAGGCAGATTACATCAACTGGGTTCGATGACTCTAATTCATCAATGTGCCTTATTAGGTACAATGGTACGTTTGTATCATGTATATGTAATCACATATGTATATATGACTGTACTAAACTTGTAAAAAAATGCTATGACGTTTGCAAAAGACACCAGTTGGTGTCTCCATGCAAAAAAAAAAACAATAAAAAAATATAATAAGTAGTTCATTAATTTTACTTCTAAGCCCTCGAATATTTTGATACACTGAAGATAGTTGGCAGTTCACATTTACCGAGATGAAATCAGGTGGAAATAAAATTCTTGCTGATTGCTGTAAATTTTTAACCAACAGCTGTGTTCACTGATCCAATGTGCCAGGATTATGCTGTTTGATTTCTTTATTATACTGAAGGTTTGTTTCAATCTTTACTTCTCTCAGAACTTGACTTCGTTCTGTCCTACCTATCCTAAAAAAGGTGCTGCTCCAACACCTATGACCACTGGTATATTACCACTCCTGTCCCCCTTACTTTTCCTGCTATTAGCCCTGCCAGTTTACCCTTCCCTTTCCTGTTGAGGTGTAGGCCATGTCTAGTATAATCCCACCTACTGAGAGAATCAACAGGAACCAAACCAATATGAGACCCTGCACCCGACCCAAGCAGCCATTCCAACTCCAAATTAACTCTCCCGACAGACGAGTTTAAATGAGGTCGGTCATGGCGTCTCAGAACAGACACAAACTCAACACTGGTATGTCTCGTTGCTGATGCAATCTTTGCCAGGTCACACTCTATATTGTACCCAGGATCTCTGTCAATACTATTGCCTCACCCACCCAGAATAACCACGGTGTCTTCCTTGGTAAAATCTTTACAGAGTGAACTTAAATCCTCTGTCACCTGACCCAGTTGGTTTAAAAAAATTTGTGACCTGGTACTCTGATCCTAACTGGTCCTGCAAAAGTTGGCCTACACCTCTGGCATGTGAACTTTTTTTATTTTTTTGGTCATCAGTCTACTGACTGGTTTGATGCGGCCCGCCACGAATTCCTTTCCTGTGCTAACCTCTTCATCTCAGAGTAGCACTTGCAACCTACATCCTCAATTATTTGCTTGATGTATTCCAATCTCTGTCTTCCTTTACAGTTTTTGCCCTCTACAGCTCCCTCTAGTACCATGGAAGTCATTCCCTCATGTCTTAGCAGATGTCCTATCATCCTGTCCCTTCTCCTTATCAGTGTTTTCCACATATTTCTTTCCTCTCTGATTCTGCGTAGAACCTCCTCATTCCTTACCTTATCAGTCCACCTAATTTTCAACATTCGTCTATAGCACCACATCTCAAATGCTTCGATTCTTTTCTGTTCCGGTTTTCCCACAGTCCAGTTTCACTACCATACAATGCTGTACTTCAGACGTACATCCTCAGAAATTTCTTCCTCAAATTAAGGCTGGTATTTGATATTAGTAGACTTCTTTTGGCCAGAAATGCCTTTTTTGCCATAGCGAGTCTGCTTTTGATGTCCTCCTTGCTCCGTCCGTCATTGGTTATTTTACTGACTAGGTAGCAGAATTCCTTAACTTCATTGACTTCGTGACCATCAATCCTGATGTTAAGTTTCTCGCTGTTCTCATTTCTACTACTTCTCATTACCTTCGTCTTTCTCCGATTTACTCTCAAACCATACTTTGTACTCATTAGACTGTTCATTCCATTCAGCAGATCATTTAATTCTTCTTCACTTTCACTCAGGATAGCAATGTCATCAGCGAATTATATCATTGATATCCTTTCACCTTGTATTTTAATTCCACTCCTGAACCTTTCTTTTATTTCCATCATTGCTTCCTCAATGTACAGATTGAAGAGTAGGGGCGAAAGGCTACAGCCTTGTCTTACACCCTTCTTAATACGAGCACTTCGTTCTTGATCGTCCACTCTTATTATTCCCTCTTGGTTGTTGTACATATGTGAACTACCTAACAACAAAACTTTCTTTCTCTTTGCTGACCTCCCTACATTCTTATTTGATTTTCTACTGAAAGTTTGTTGTGCCCTCTCTACACCTACCTCTGTCTGAGGCTCATTAGCATCTAACTGAAGCAACAGGTCAAACTTATTCTTCACATTCACCACAAAGCTGTCTGACAAAGTTCTAGGTCTGTTACTCCTGTTACCTGTTGCCACTTCCCACCTCTCTTTACCCTTCTCCCTCCTTAACCTGTTCAGATCTTCCCTAGCCTGCTCTAACTGTGCCTGAAGGTCAGCAATTTTCCCCTCCTGTTCCACTATTTTCCTGTCTCTACTGCATATCCTACAGAACCACTGATGAGTCTGATCCACTTCCCCATTTCCCACGCCGCTACAGTCACCCCAATGGAAAAAACTACATCACTCCATCAACCAGTGTAGAACTCTCCCCATGGATGGTGGCTGCCACACTGAAGTACATTTGGTTAAAAATGATTGGTATTTATACTGGTTCGGTGCCTACTTGTTTTGCCAAAGTATCCCTTCCAATCACATATGCCAAAACAATCCTGTAGCTTGGATTTGTAGTAACCAGCCTGCCAATGCCAGAGTCATTCCACCTTTTTGCAAAGTTATCATTATTGTGGGGCTGGCTCCTGGTGCAACCCACAATGTGGAAACCTGATGGTGGTATTTCTGCATCTGATGTAACTGTGTTCTGATTGACTCTGCACTTGCTTTATCCCCCCTAGACCATTTCCTACAGCCATGGCAGCATCACTGTTTTACTGACAGGAGGAAGGTCTCAGACATGGCCAACTGATTTAGCTCATAACTGGCATCTCACTTGTGTACAACGTAAAATGAAAAATGAAGATATTTTGGCTCAACACCCCTTTGCTTTAGAGAGAACTACCCCTAAATTTCATGACATGCAGTTGACACATAATTGACAGTATTGATAGATAAATAAAAACTGACCATATTTGATCATTATATATGGGATCCACAAACACATATTTTCCTAGAAACTGAGGAAAGAAATTGTTATGAGTGCCCCTTATGTACCCATAAGATGCATGCTGCTGAACAAAACTGCCAGTGGCATAGTGACCAGTCATTTTTAGGAAGGCAAATAAGCAGTCTGAAAAGGTTTTACAAATACCACTCTCAGTCACAAAATTTGTTCTCTACATAAATTGTTTGGTTAGCAATATGTTTTGATATTAAACCTCATCATTTGACTATGGTGGCAGTTAAAAACAAAATGCAAGTGCAGATAGATATTACAGTCCTTTGTAGAGTCTTGGGTTGTGTTGTACTCATGATTCTCTTTGTGACATCGCTGTCCTCTTATAATGTGTTAGGTACTTCCATTTCTACAGCGATTGTTCATAAGTGTCTGCAGGTAACTTGAAAAGTGTTTTGAGTTTTTTGTTATATTGTGTTTCGAGTTACCTTTTTAAGTTTATGAACAAGGGCTAACAAGTTCAAAAGAGCCACAGAAATGGAGTTAATGATAACATCATAAGAAGACATTCACACTGGAAGAACAAACATGACCACAGCGTACGCCAAGACTACAAAAACATTTTCATATCTGTGTGCATTTGTGTTAAATGTTGTTGTTGTACCACTGTAACCTGATGATGAGGTCTAGCCTTGAAACTTGTTGCTAAATAAATACAGTATAACCCGTCTTTTACATTCCCGGAAGTAATGTTTTCCCACCGTTTACGACATTTTTAACCATTCCCGTCAAATTTCTTATGTCCACAATGCTAATTTGCATCCGATTTTGCGTCAACATATTAATAATCTTCCCGCGATTTACTCATTGTGAAAAATGTCCGTGAAGAAAGAAAGTGATGCTGGCATGATGGTGACCGTCCAGTAATGTTTACAAATATTACACGGTTAAGTCTTTTGGTACCAGGGCACTCTGCTCAGCGAATTTGAACTGGTAAACATGTTAAGAGTTGGAACAAGTTATGCCGTATCTCCAGCCGCTGCCAAGGTCTACATGATATGGTGGTTCATGGGAGTAACTAGGTTCGTTCGAATAAGGCTGAGTTCACATTGCCGGCCGGGCCGAGCCGAGCCTGGCCAGCCGCCGCCCGCTTTGATATCAAACACATGGTTTTGAATTGCGGTGTTCACACTGGCGGCCGCGCCGACACGACGTGAGCCTCCCGGAGCCGAGCCGGCGACATCCCGAGTGTTTAATATTGCCGGCGCGAGCCGACCGCAGGTGCGAGCCTGTGGAGGAGCACTACAGCTTCTGCAGTACACGCATCACACGTCTCTCTTCTGTGTGACTGCACACGTCTTTTATTTTAACATGTTACCTCACATTTCACAATCAGTGAGGAAAAATTACGTTTATTATAATGATACATGCGAAATTACTTTTATTTCATTTATTTAATCTACCGTATTTACATGCATTTACAACAATAGCTTGCCAGCGATCGTGGCATTGCCGCCACTAAATAGTTCGCATTTACTTGTAAACGGAGACAGATATGAGTGTCACTGAGGGACGGAAATGCGTCCCTACCACATGACAATGCATTGTAAAGTCATGCTGTGGCACGTTACTGTAAGCTGTTGTCTGTGACATCTTTTTGCGATGTTCTTACTTTAATGAATGCAGAATAACGTATACATGACATTAACTTGTGTCCATCAATTTCGTATCAGAAATTCGGCTAGTATGACAGTAATGATGCAGTTTCCAGATTATGGAACGAAGTAACCAAGGAGTGTGTTTCAGATAGTACACACAAATATAAATTATTTTCCTTCATAATTTTATTTGTTTTATTTACAGTGAAATGAGATACTTTCAATTCCAAAATTTATTTTTGAAAGGTTTTTAATTATTTTAAGTTGCATTTTAACGAAATATTCAACAAAAGTATTGCTGACAGTTTTCGAACGTAATGTCGAATTTCTGTTGAATGTGGCACCAGCTGTCTGCATATCAGCATTGTTACAAAACTTTTCAGCTTCAGCTTGCATCCTTCTCTGTCAATGACAATATTGTGAAGTAGACAAATGCACTTGACTATGTGATCAGCTACGTCAATGGATGTTTCAATTTCATTCCTCAGTAGTCTCCATTTATTGGTCATTATACCAAATGCACATTCGACAACTTTTCTTGCTCTGGAATGCATATCATTGTATAGAATCTTCTCGTTGTCCAAATTTCTGCGAGGAAAAGGTCTCATCAAATTCTCTAATAAGGGGTAAGCTTCATCTCCCAAAATGGCGTACGGTAGTTCCTGACACATTCCTTCAGGTCTTGTTGATGGCGGTAATAACAGCTCCCCATTTGTAAGTTTCTTATATAACATACTTTCCTTAAACACGCCTGCATAGGACTGTTTACCGTAGGCACCAACATCTACAGCTACAAATTTGTAATTTGCATCAGCAACTGCTTGGAGTACAATCGAATAATACTGTTTGTAATTGTAAAACATGCTGCCAGAAAGTTTAGGACATTGGACACGTATGTGCTTCCCGTCTATACACCCAACACAGTTTGGAAATCCCCATCTCGTATGCATTTCACTGGCAATTTCTTTAAATTGAGAAACAGTTGGCGTTGGTAAATGAATGGGGGCAAGTGACTCCAATGACGATGCTAGTGCATGAAAGGAGATGCCAGTGGACATATACCTGAGAAAAAAATCGTAAAATGTGTTACTCAAGTGTGGTGTTGGGCGAGGTTTTTACAGTTTTGTTTGCACAGTAGATATTTACTTAGTCCATGTCATTTCACAGTTATACAACAATCAACAATTAAAGAGACATTTTCTTGCACCCTTCTATATTCTTTCAATTAAAATAATGAAATCGAAATGCAAAGACCTGATAGACAGTTACAGAGAATAACTTGTATAACTTGGCAAAATAAGGTAATGTGATCCAGGGAACAGTACATTAAAATGCAATTCCACTCGGGCTTTGTTCTGTCATATGATTTTCCTAAGTTCCAAGAGCTATGCACAGTTACTTATCAGTGGAAATAGAACCACTGAGTCAAAGGGCATTATCTCAAAACTCTTCGCCTATCAATCTGTCTGTCTTACAAGGTAATGAAAAGAATTCTGTGAGGTCATCAGTGGCTCCACATGATGAACCATCACCACTGCCAAGCGCTGCATCATGAAGAAAAAAGAAGAAAAAAGTTGGAAAATTCTGAAAGAGTATTTCTGCGATTCTTCGTTGAAGGCACAGCAAGACATTACCCAAAATGACGAGCTAATTACTTACTAATGATTCTCAGGACTCCCATAAACTCTCTTCCCCTCAGAGGTAAGCGTTTGTGAAATTTAAAATACAAAAGCATGACTACAATTAATTGGAGGTAGTGAATGCTGCACAAAGTTCTACTGCAAACCAAAAAGTGTGTACTAACGAATCTTACCTTATCGTTATACACAATTTTTCTTCTCCTGTTATACTTCTGTGAAAATTTGTGTTCTGTTTCTAAATTTTGTCTGGAATGTTCTGCAGCACATACTGAAACGTATTGTGATTCATTCTATAATATGAATAAAATTTTTCAGGACAGTTTTTAAGTTCTTCATGTAAAGAAAAAAACTCTCCTAAATGTCTGTCGCTATTTATAGGATGAATCCATAACCTCCTAGTTCTTCTGTACTTCAAACCTCGACGAGTTACTGCAGAGTCAAAACAATACCAACAAAAGAGTGAAGACATTGTTCAACACGACAGCACAGACTAGCTAAAGGCGAGCAGCTGTTGACTGCAGCTGTATTTTCTACTGACTTTCTTGTCAGCTGTCGAAGGGAGCGGATTTTTTTAAATTAATTTATTTGGCCTCCGGCAACTAACAGCCATTTAACCAAAGAGTGGGGATTACCTTGACAGTGCAGCGCAGCCCGCCAAGGAAGAAAAAAAACAATGAAGAACAATGAAACACACATCTGTGTCGATCTACAGTAGTTTCATTAACTCTCCATTATTTTTTCTGTCAAAGTAGATAACGAGACTACAGAATTGCGCTTCAGTTTCTGCAGTAAACGTATCACAAATCTCCAGTTTGTTTTTGTGATTAGTTTTACACCAAATTTTATGAGACCTATGTCATTGACACCTCTACCTGTACATGTACTAAACCAACCTGTAACCGCGCGAATTCCGTGGCTTGCGCACGCGGCACTGACGCCACTGAATAGCTCGCATTATTTGTGACAGAGACAGATATCAGTATCATTTCAAAAACTTTTTGGTACTTTTAGCTACATTTCATTCCCAACAATGTATGGTCTAAAACGGATCTAACAGTAAGCTAACCGCTACATAACTTTTTCACTACAAGATTCGTAAATCAAGTGCACAACGTTCACAAATAGCATCATTTCACAATGACTGTTAAGAAATATGGAAAGATAAATGATTAAATACGAAGCTAAGATGTTACACTACCACGTGTACAAAAATCAGATTTTTTAGCCGCATACTTTCTTCAAAATCGGTTGGGAAGCGTTACGAAACTAAGAAATCACGCGAAACGAAAAGTAGACTTTTTCTTTTTTCACGACGTAAGTAACGCTTTTAAGGAAAAAATAAGTTCATAAAACGATGTGGCGAAGTCTTATATACCGCTAAGAATTTTTAAAACATGAAAATCGGAGAAGTGGATTTTCCCCCATTTCGCCGTCCCGGCTCGGCGCGGCGCGCAACGTGAACGCACTACACGTCGGCTTGAGTTGGCTAGGCACGAGCCGAGACAGTACACGTTATACCGGCCGGCAGTGTGAACGCAGCCTTAAGGATGTCATGACCAATCACAACCATTTCCAAACTGCCTCTACTGCGCAAACGCAGTTTCGTGATTGTTGTGATCGTTGTGACACCTTTGTCGAACCATATTTAGCGCGTTTTGGCGTTACGCCACTTGGAGCGCTAGTAAACAACGAACGTCATTCACTTTGCATTCCTCAAATGTTTAGTTTAACACAGCGATAGTTATGATTCTTTGCATGATGGGCAAAAAGTGTTTCGAGAATTTATTCTTGTTGTCAAGTTCAGTATTAACATATGTATTTTTTGTGATGTTACACAAACAAAAAGTGTGAGTATAGTATGTATGTATGTGTGTGGTTTGCGACATCAGCGAGGAGGCACTGTACCTGATAACCTCGAATAGACGACTACAGCGCAAGAGATGCAGACTAACACGTATTCAAACCCACAGAAAATACTTTCGTACATATGTGCACTTGACAATGAGAAAAAATTCTCGAAACGCATTGTGTTAAGCATGAAAAGATACGTAAATAGTGCAGTTTTTTTATTATGTAAATAATGAGTGACAGCTACAGGCTTTCAGAAACAACGATTATGACGTATGTTATTGAGCCAAACGGTCCTACTTCCCAAACAATTGTCAGTTCCAGTTACATCAGCGGTTTTCATCAGATAATAAATCTTTATTAGATAATTAACAAGACACTGACAAGCCTTTTGATGCTTGTTATGTACATATATCATACAGCAAGTGCGAAAATGCAAGGGAGTAACCTAGACGTAACTTTTATAGCTTAAAACGTTATTTCCCACATTTGTATTTTCCTGCGTTTCACACCATCTTTTTTGAAGTCCCATGAAAAGTGTAAAAGCGGGGTTTCACTAATTTAAGCACTCAACAAATTTTGTGCCTGGTAGTGGTATTTGTAAAACCTTTTCATATTTTTTAAACATTTTAAGCTGGTGAACAGTCAATATGGCTTCAGATACTAAGTTGTAATATTGATCAACAACTTGAGATGGCTTGCAGTGTTTCCATGTTTGAGAGACCTCCAGATTTCCAACATGCTGTGCTTTACCCTCTGCGATTACTCTTTGGGGAGGATAGTAGAATGTAATTCAAGCAATCACAGGAGGATCAAATGTATTAGCAAGGATACCAACTATGATTGATCTGTGATTCTATTTTGTGGGATAAATACATTTAACCCCTCCTCATGACTCACGATTATTGTTGGGGATGAATAAAGTGAAGGTGCAGTGGTATATATAAATGACTCCCTGGAAGTAGTTTCAGCTGGCTCAAGGACAGCTTTGAAGAAGATTGTAAGTACAGTCCTTGACTGAATGAAGTAGTTGGAAAGGGGGGGGGGGGAACATCAGTAGCAGTGAACAAGATGACACAGGTTCTGCCGAAAGGTAGATTTTCCACTAAAAGGAACAAGACTATTAGGTTGGGAGGCAATTCTATCTGCAGTTAGGTAGTGTGCAAATATGTGGGGTAACGCTAGACAAAAAAATTAGTGTCCCAACCGCACATGACCAATGCAGCCCCAGGAGTGTGTGAAATGATACATGGTTAAAACAGCAGGAGGTACAACCTACAGACTGGCACAGCTGGTTGTAATGTGGTAGACCATGAAACATGATAGTGAAGTGATTAGTGCCATAAATGATGCAAATATTGATGCACAGGTTGTAACTAGAACAAATATTTCGTAAATTACTGATAACATTGTCATTCTTAATTTCAGTAATATGTGAGTTCACAATTGTCATTATGTTTGAAAAAGACATCAGAGTCTGAATTTTACTGGATCATTGTATACACACATAAATCATTGATTGACAGGAGACATGTCAGTATCAACAATATGACTTAGATACATATAATGTGACAGCCATGTGTCCTAGCCACTACAACCCAACCCAGCTATCGCAGAGGTTTTTTGTCCTTGGCTCTTGCCATGGCACTTTTTTTCCTCTGCCCTTCAAACTGCTACCCTTTGTTTAACTTTTGAACCAATCTACCTCAAGGTGAGCATGTATTAATGGTTAATCGGTTTGGAAAGCTGGATGCTTACCAAGAAATGAAGAGAAAAACTGAATGTTTTTTAAAGAAAAGTGATCAGAAAAATTTGGGGACCTCTGTTGGAGAATGTCACGTGGAGAGTTTGAAAGAACACAGAAATTTATCAATTAATGAAGCAACCCACTATCGTCCAGAATTTGAAAATGCAATGGGCAGGGCATGTGGCTAGAATGGAAACAAACAGAATTCCTAAGAAGGCATTTGAGGGCACTCTCCAAGCAAAAATACTACTGGACTGACCTTGCACGCAGTGGCAAGATAACATAGAGAAAAACGTTACAGCATTAGGAGTCCCTGCAGGGTGGAGAGAGACAGAAGAAGATGGAAGCAGATCATTGATGCAGAGGATTGTCTACAGGGTCTGTGATCACTGAAAAGAATAATAAGAAGTAATGGTAGATTCAAAAGCCTTCATAAGGTCACAGAATATTCTTGTGACTTTTTGGGATTTGTCCAGAGATATGCAAATTTTCTCAACAAATTTTTTAATACCACCTATTGTACTCTTCCCTTTCTGGAAGCCAAACTGATTTCACGTGGTGATGTTAGGTTTTAATATGAAATTTTACATTTGATTTGCAGCAACTTTTTTAAAAATACCTTTGAGGATATTGGAAGAAGAAGAAGACTTAATAGTTGGTAGTTTTCTACATCTTCCTTTGAGCCTTTCTTGAATAGTGGGTGTACTATTGCATACTTTAGAGCATCTGAGATGCATCCTTCTTCAAGCTGCTGGTTTTTCGGATAAGGGTCCTGATATTTTAACAGAAACTGTTTTTATTACAATAGTGGGCTCTTCATCCCATCCAGATCAATTTTTGTTTTTGAGGTGTAATACTACTTTTTCTACATCTTTAGCTGTGACTTGTTTAAATTTAGTTAGAACTTCCCTGGTATCCTGACTAAAACTGAAGGGTTGGACATTATCTAGGTAACCACTTCGATCAACACCTGATTATGATATATTTACAAAAGCTCACTGAGGTATTCTGATATTTCTGGAGGATTTACAATGGATTTGTCACCTATATTAATTCTGGAGATTTGTGGACTGCCAGCTATGACACCAAGTTCAGATTTTACAACTGACCATACTGCATTTGGTTTATTTGTACAGTTTGGAATAAATTTTTTGTGTGCCATTTCTTTTGCTGCCTTTACCACCCTTCAAAATATGGTTTTATACTTTTTCTTCTAAATTTACATTTATACCTTCTTATGTACCAGCAGTTCCTCATTTCAGTTTTCTTGTGACTTTTTTATGACTGACTGTAAGGGGTAAAGTTCAGAAAATCATTGCAAATTATTTTCTATCATCAAATGAATAATTTGTCAGTCTGTTTACCCTCTCCTGTGAATTCTATGAAGTTTAGCTTGAAACCAAGTGCTTGAATCAGATCAATAAATTCTGTTGATTCACTAGATTCATTTATTATGTTTAATGTTACTGTTACTACTTTAGGCAGCTTGTCACCCACATATTTCACATTTAGTTTTTCTTACTGTTTATAATCTTGCACATGTCAATAAACATCTTTCTGGTAAGCTTATTTCTAGGCATCAAATCATCATTATTTTTTGTAAAACTAATCTCATAGAAAATTCTAGAATGTTGGACTAACATGTTCTTTTTATAGCATTCCCAAATTATTTATTTCAAAAACAACTCTTGTATAATGTCAGTTACCATACCATGATTATTTGAATATGATAGTATAAAAATCTGTATTTTAATTAAAATAGAAATTAGAACTTCTGTGATTGTTTTAAATAGACATTGTACTAAATTTCATATTAAAAATGCATACCTGTCAAAATTTGGTTCACACAAAATATGTCAACACATTTTTATGAACAGAATTGTGTAACTGGATTCTTGCAAAACTATAAAAGTTAATTTAACAACGAAAATAATCAATTATTGATAATATAATGTAAATCAAAAGATTAAAAAAATCTACACACCAAGCAGCGGCAGGAGAACACACACACGAAAGGGCTTAAGTTTTATAAGCTTTTGGAGCCAATGGCTCCTCCTTCTGGCAGAAGAGTTGAAGGGGAAGGAAGAGGGGTGAAGTAAAAGGGCTGGAGAGGTTTAGGGAAAGGGGTACAGTTCAGAAAAGTCACCCAGAACCCTGGGTCAGGGGAGACTTATTGGCGGGATGAGAAGGAAAGACTGATTGATGGGAACTTACCAAATGGGATCCCATCCAGTAAATCTCACATGACCTGGGATTCTGTACCCCTTTCCCTAAACCTCACCAGTCCTTTTCCTTTACCCCTCTTCTTTCCCCTTCAACTCTTCTGCCAGATGAAGGTGCCACTGGTTCTGAAAGCTTGTGGAAGTTAAACCCTTTTGTGTGTTTGTTATCCTGCTGCCACTTGTTTAGTAGATTTTTTATCTATCCATTTACATTATATAAAAGTTCATTGTTACTCTTTTCATCAATCTTGTTAATTCTGCCATATGAAAATTGTCATTGTTACCTGTTATAAATAATCAGACATCTGAACCTTAGTTAGTAAGCTACTTAGTAAAATTGAGTTAGATTGGGAGTTGACTAATGTCAGTTCACTTGAAAGTTAGAACAGCAAGCAGAGTAAGTTTGTTTGTCAAAATTGGTGTATTTGTGAATAAATATAATCCAGAGTGAAAACTGATCAGATATCAGTGTACATTTTTTAACTGGATTGCAGATACAACATCCTGAATGCATGAAGAACCTGTGTTATGTGTATTGAAGCAAAGCAAGCTTATTGCCCCTAATATGAAACAAGGGCTAGAGCTAAGTAATTATCTGATACCAATTATGTCAGTGTTTGTAAAAAAACTCCTTTAATTAGAAGCAAAACACAAAATTTAAATTTAATCATCAGTTTATCACACCATTCTGTAGCAGATTGTTACATGGCAACCAATGCATAACACAATGCTATATTTATGGGCATCAGTAGCTTCATGGCCAGTGTGTTGGCGCACCAGCCTTGCTATGCTCGATGTAGTATTATCTTATTCAGGGCACAGAGAGTCGTGCTAATAAGGCTTACCATAGTACTTGGAACCACTCCAGTAGAGTCACTGCTTGTGATTTTAAGCATATTCCCAATATATATTACTGACAGATATGTGACACACTCATACTGGATCAAGATAGGCAAGCTGGACAAGGTCCATGTGCCAACCACTAATGAATTTACAGTTACATCTGCTGGTGTTTGGGTATCAGGCCAAATGATTCAGACTTATCTAGGGAATCTTCCCAAACATCTGACAAATGCTAAAACTACACCACATTCACCCAATCTAGTCATGGTTTGTCAGTTGACTGGATACAGCCTTTATTCACAGCATCTATCTAGAAGGAAATGCCAGTAGGGAGGAGTATGTGCTTGCAGAATGGCTGATTCCCCAGAACACTTTATATTTGAGTGTCCATTATTCAAATTATAAAAACCATGCTAGACAACCTGTTAAAAGTATGTGTTAAAGATTTGAGTTGTGAGAAATTGTGAACAGCATTTCCTTATAACTGTACGATAAATACTTCTACAAGCATCAAATAAATCCAAAAAACATGCTTAAAGCACACATAGTGTCTGTATAAGTGCAATTGATGCAAGTGATGGAGGAATGTATAAAGTACTACGTGCAGCAGATTCAGTGGATTGGAGTAGACCTTTGTCAGCATCACACACATTATCATGACCATTTCTTGTGTCCACTGTTGATATTAATAGTGACAAGCAATCTAGAGGATGTCGCCACTTTTTATGCGTTATAGTGGCATCATTTATTTAGAAAACACAAGCAGCATAGATTACATGGCAATTAAAATTATGCATAGAAATTACGAACAACCAGTTGCATGAAAGAAATTCAATTTCCTTAATAGGTTTCAGGCGCTTAGTACTCTTCTTCAGAAGGTTATAACTATTGCATTCTTTGTTATTGTAGTTTGCTTTTGAAATCATTTCAGAATTCCATTGATATGGTGTAAATACCAATGGCAGTAAATATAGTTGTACTAACAATAGCTCTACATTTACAACTACATACGTACTCCACAGCCTCCTCTACAGTGCATGGTAGAGGATACAACATAGCATTACTAGTCATTTCCTTTCCTGTGCCATTTGCAAATAGAGTGAGATAAAAATGACCTTCTAAAAGCCCCTGTAAGAGCCCTAATTTCTCACATCTTATCTTTATTGTTCCTATGCAAAATGTATGTTGAAGGCAATAAAATCCTTCTTCATTTGGCATCCATTGCTGTTTCCCTAAATTTCTGCAATAATGCTTTGTGAAAATACTGTTGTCACCACTCTATGGATTCACATTTGAGTTCACAAAGCATCTGTAATGCTTGCATGCTGATTGTACACAACAGTAACAAATCTAGCAGCATGCCACTGAATCTGGTAGGTATCTGAAACATTTGAACAGTACTCAAAAGTGGGTCATGCTAGCATCTGGTATGCAGTCTCCTTTATAGACAAGCTACACTTTCACAAAACTTTGTGAATAAAATGAAACTGAGCATTAGCTTCCCTACTGCTAACCTGATGTGCTTATTCCATTTCATATCACTTTGCAATGTTATGTCTTATAAATGTAATTGATGCAACTGTGTCAAGCAGTACACTACTAGTGGTGTATTCAGATATTTTAGGTTTGTTTTTCCTACTCATCTGCATTAACTCACATTTTTCTGGTTTTAGAGCAAGAGGTCATTCATCGCCAACTATAAATTTTGTCTAAGCCATCTTGAATACCCCGACAGTCACTCAACCATGAAATATTCCTGTACAGCACAGCATCATCACAAAACTGCCGTAAATCACTGCTCACCTAATCCATCAGTTCATTTATGTACATAGAAAATAAGAGCAGTCCTATCACAATTCCCTGGAGCACTCCCAATGAGACTCTTGCCCCTGATGAACACTCACTGTTGAGGACAACATTATGTGTTCTATCACTTATGAAGTCTTTGAGCCATTCACATATCTGGGAACATAAACCTTATGCTTGGACCCTCATCAGCAGTCTGCAGCGATGCACCATGTCAAATACTTTCCAGAAATATAGGAGTATATAATGTGCCCATTTTGCTCCATCCATGGTGTGTAGGATATCATGTGAGAAAAGGGGGAGCTGTGTTTTGCATGTGTGATGTTTTCCAAACCAGTACCGATTTGTGGATAGAAGCTTTTCCATCTCAAATAAATTTACTATATTTGAACTTGAATGTGTTCCAGAATTATGCACCAGACTACTGTTAAGGATACTGGTCTGTAATTCTGTGGGTCTGATTTCTTACCTTTCTTATATACAGGAGCCACCTGTGCTTTTTTCCATTTGCTTGCGACTTTGGGCTCGACAAGAGATTGTTGTTAAATGCAAGTTAAGTAAGGGACCAATGCTGCAGAGTACTCTTTGTAAAAATGAATAGGGATTCCATTTGGACCTCATGACTTATTTTTTCAACTCTTTCAGTTGTTTTTCTATACCATGTATGCATTTTACTATGTCCTTCATACAGGACTCTGTATGACAGTCAAACATGGGTATGTTTGTATGAACATGCCACTGCTATGAACACAAGGAGCAGGCACCAGCTTGGGTGTTAGCAGTTCTGAAGTTTTTATCAAGATACTCACATAACCAGTAGGCTGATGGTGAAAATAAGATTAGCTTTTTCTTCTTTTGCCCTCATTCATAATGCAGTTAATTTTGTATTTTTAGTATGATTTTTAGATCTTGGTTTCTGGTTGTAAATTGTCATTTCATAGTATTATAAGGTCTTTTCTTGTTTTTAAAAGTACTGCTGACTCTAAATTGATTAAACTAAGGTTATACATTTTTCAAAGATTGCAACCTGTTGTAGACAAGAAGGTAACAGGTTTAATAAATATAGCAATAAATATATAAATACATTCATGGTAATGGAAAATGTTACACCTTGAACACCTTCACTGAATACTACCAAAGTGATACTCAAGTATGAGGTGTAATAAAAAAAGTAACGGATTTTTTTAATCCCGTGGGCTTTACACAACCAGTTTCAAAACATTTTCTTTATCTTGTTGGTAAACATGTTGCTGATGACTATTTACGTTTTCAGCTGATTTGAATATTAGTTTCTTTTTGACAGTCAAAAACATTATATCAAAAATGTTGTGCATGTTTTTGAGTGCGTACCAATTTATACTTATGAAAAAGATGGATTAAAGTATTTGCATTAGAATTTGCTTGAAAAATGGAATAAAGTGCAGCACTGTATTCAAAATGTTGATTGTGGCTTTTGGTGAATCTACTATGAATTAGAAAAGAATTTATAAGTGGCATAAATGTTTCAAAGAGGCCCAAGAAAACATTGAAGACAACTGCCCCGGATGCCCAGCACTTCAGTTACTATGACAATGTGGAAAAGGTAAAGAAAATGGTTCTGGAAAATGACATATCATTATCAGAGAGATTGCTGATTATATCTGCATATCCTTTGGTTCATTCCAGGCAGTTTTTTTTATTTTTAGTTTTTTATTGGCATGAAACATGTAACAGCAAAGTCTGCTCCAAAACTGTTGAATTTCAACCAAAAACAACATTGTGTAGACATCATTCAGGAATTGCTGAATGAAGTCAACAGTGATCCAGAACTTCTAAAGAAGGCTATAACAGGTGACAAAATAAGGGTGTGATGTCAAAACCAAGACCCGGTCATCCCAGTGGTAACTGCCGGAAAAAAAGAAAAAAGGGGGGGTGGCCAAGTTTTATCACACATGAAGGTTCTTCTCACTGTGTTCATCAATTGCAGTTGGATAGTGCATAGTTCATACAACTTCCTGCCTTACGGTTGTATTGTCAATAAGGTATACTACCTGGTAGTTCTGCACTGTTTGCATCAAGCAATGTGAAGAAACTAATGAGAAATGGTGGCAAAACCACCCATGGAAATTGCATCATGATAATGACCCCACTTACACCTCAATGCTTGTCCGTGATCTTTTAGCAAAAAATACAACTCTTATGTTGCCTCAGCGACTTTATTCACTGGACATGGACCCTGTGACTTCTTTCCATATCTGAGGCTGAAGAGAACCATGAAAGGATGTCATTTTGCCACTATTGATGAGATAAAAACAGAATCGCTGACAGAGCTGAACACCATAACAAAAGTTGAGTTCCAGAAGTGCTTCCAAGATAGGAAAAAGTGCTGACACAAATGTATTATATCTCAGAGAGAAAAAGTTACTGTTGATGAATAAATAAAGATGCTTTAATAAAAACAAAAATTCCCTTCCTTTTTTGACACATCTTGTGTGTTCATGCCTGTGGAATTTGTTGATTAAAGTTTCTTCCTTATGTGACCATACTTTCAGTGAAGAAAAAAACAACCTGTTCCTAAATATTAAGGCTGGTGAGAGTGCATGATGTCTACTGTGTTTGTATAATATCACCGAAATTTTCAGGTGGAGATTGCAGCACAGTATGCCCAGATGATGTGCATATGGAGCGTATTGGCATCCTTCAGTCATTGAGAAAGGTCAGATCATTGGCATCAGTGGTATGGGAGCATCATACCAACAGATTGTTCAGATAGCTAGCTGTCATGCAATGACTGGAAAATGAGTTCTGACAAGATGGAGTCAAGATAACAGTAAGGCACAAGGGGTTTTGATGGGTCCTGAAAGACCACACCATGTGAGCGCAGTGGTTAGACACTGGACTCGCATTCGGAAGGACGACGGTTCAATCCCGCGTCCGGCCATCCTGATTTAGGTTTTCCGTGATTT
This sequence comes from Schistocerca serialis cubense, assembly GCF_023864345.2. Lineage (NCBI taxonomy): Eukaryota > Metazoa > Arthropoda > Insecta > Orthoptera > Acrididae > Schistocerca > Schistocerca serialis. The sequence continues at coordinate 504,727,648 of NC_064640.1, forward strand.
CCCTAAATCACTGCAGGCAAATGCCGGGATGGTTCCTCTGAAAGGGCACGGCCGACTTCCTTCCCCATCCTTCCCTAATCCGATGAGACCGATGACCACGCTGTCTGGTCTCCTTCCCCAAACCAACCAACCAACCAACACCATGTGAAGATTATAGGATTGTTCGCCTGACTCTGGTAAATAGATCAATGAGAACAGCTGAAATCTGGGCAGAAGTTACATGTAGAATGTCACCACAAACCTTCATGACAGATTGTTGAGAGCTCTGTTGAGATTTTGAGTTATGGTGTGATATTTACCAGTGATACTGTATTTCAGACAACAGAGACCTGCATGGTGCAGATCCAGAGTGAAACGGGACATTGATTGGCATTCTGTGGTGTTTAGTGAAGAGTTTCACTTCTGTTTATGGAAGCCAGATTGACACCAATGTGTCTGCAGACAACTTGGTGAAAAGCCACAGGTAGCAGCAGTTCTCAAGACCCATACCTCTCCAACAACTTGAATTATTCTGTGAGGAGCTGTTGTATATGATAACTCTTACCTTGTACAGATAGCTAGCTGTCGTGCAATGACTGTAAAATGAAACCTGACAAGATGGATTCAAGATAACAGTTGTTTAAGGAAGGCCAAATGCTCACCAATATATGGGAAGGATGGTAATTCCTGTTGTCATACACTTCATTACCAGTATAACAAATGGCATACTCATATTCCTGCAGGGTACTGTAAGACCCTATACTCCATTCACACCACAAACATCTTGAGGAATGTACAGAATCTTGATTGACTTGCCCAGTCCCTGATTTTTCATCCCTAGAATATGTCTGGATTGTGATGGGACACGTATACTTTTGTATCAGGCTCCAGCTAGCTATATTAATGAATTGACACTGCATGTGTTTCAGGCATTGCGAGAAATTCTTTTGTATTACATTCAGAGGATATCTGATTCTATGCCACAACAATACTAGACTGTATTTATGCCCATGAGGGAAGCATATCATACTGATATTCCTGATGGGCATTGGTTTCAAATGTAATTTAACAGCCACTATGTGATGAGCATCTCCACAAAGTTTGATAAGTATGAGACATCATTGCCATCAGTGTATATCAGTAAATACACCTTTTTACACTGATTCCAACAATATTACTCAATTACTACACTGGTGCATGCATAATTAGTGGAACAATTACACTACATATATTACATAGATACATACATGCACTGATAACAAGAAAAATTGTGGGAAATTAAATAAATAATTGGATAATATTACATTAAACTGACAGGGGAGAAATTAGTTATTAATGGTTGTCAGCTGAGATAGAGGACCTAATTTCATGCACCATTTTTATCAACTAAATATTTGTCTGTCTTTAAATTAGTTTCAGCTGTCAGCTTAGTGTGTTGCTCATCATTAGATATGTTCTGGTGGCTCTATCAAATGCTACATAGGGTTTTATTTATTAATTAAATATTTCAGACTGCTGTGCAATCAAAAAAGAGGAAAAGGGAACTACTTTTACCTTCACCTTCAATTACACAGAGTATTTTAATGATTATTAACTCTCAGTGAGAGTTTTACCTTTTGTGATGTTATGTAAAAATTATAAAACAACAGTTCCATTCATTTTGTATCAGTCCTGAATTCTGCAAGAAGGAAGTATCCATATCTCTTCTCTCTCAGCAGTGCTGTATGTGTGGGACAGAACTTCCTTCCTCAGCTCCTAGCACACAAATATATATTTGTGTAATTGTAACTAGTAAATAATTAAATACAGTAATGGCATCAGCAAGATGGTATAAAGACACTTTTCTTCTGTGTAGAACTAGGGTGTAGGAGAGAGCATGCTTGATGCAGAAGGGTTGGTAGCTTTTTCCATGTTTTCAGAAATAAGTTTCTTATTTTGTATTTCTTTGGAGCCCAATAAGTCTCTCTTTGAGACTCTTGTAGTGTTCAAATAAACATGGCAGAAATTGTTCAGCTCTATTTCAATTATTTTAAGTTTTTCAGCCAATATGGCCTGTTATGAATCTTAGACAAACAAATAATATTTGAAGTTATTTCAGTGAGAGTCTTGTAGTTTACTCCCTTTATAGAATCTCTACATTTCTGCAGGATCTACCCAATGAATCCTGGGTAACTATCCTTCACTGGGAAGAGAAATTTAAATGTACTTAAGAAAAAAAGCTGTAACCAAGAGCTTATGGGAGCCTTTATATTTTATGAAGTAACAGCTTTTTCATGAGATGAGAAAACATTTTATTTTCCAAGCACAGATCAAAAACCACAAGAATAAACAACTCGTAACCAAGCCGACTACGGCAAAGATAAATATCTATCAGCTGCAGCTTTCACCTGCTGTTTTTGGCGCAGTGGATAAATGACGTCGCCACATCAGGCCCCCTCCTTTTGAAACTGGGTACACCAGGTATGTGGGGAAACTTGCACTTGATTTTTCTACCAGCTCTTGTGAAAACATCTGGTGCAGGCAATGGTTGCTCCTGTTCTGCACTTGCTGCTTCGTTGTCCTCTTCTGAAACCGAGGGCTCGGCGAGACTATCTGCTGTTTCTTTGGCCTCCACGTTTGAGGGTGATTTTGCAGACCGATGAAGGAGTGTACCCTCTTCGGTGTAAGCAGGTTTAAGCCGCTCAATTGAGACTGTCTCTTCTTTACCATCCTTATCGAGTTTGAAGCTGTGGCTTCCTCTTGTGATTACCCTGTATGGTCCAGAGTAAGGCGAAACAAGCGGCGGGCGCACCGTATCATCCCTAAGCCACACGTGGGACGTTGCTTGCAGGTCTTTATGTAGAAACACTCTCCGGTCTCCATGTCTGATAGGGTTAGTGGGTTTGATGTTTCTCATTCTAACACTGAGTTGTCTCACGAATTGCGTGCATAGCTCATGGGCGAACAGCTGTGTAGATGCTGGAATGATAAATTCTCCAGGAACCCCCAATTGCTCGCCATAAACCAATTCTGCGGAAGAGCAGTGTAAGTCCTCCTTCACGGCCGTTCTCAATCCGAGTAGGACCAGCGGTAGTGCTTCACGCCATGAAGTGGAACTACACATTAATACAGCTTTGAGCGTGCGGTGTAGTTGTTCCACCATTCCATTACTAGATGGATGATAGCTTGTGGTGCGTAGGTGGTTGCACCCGCACAGTAGTAAAAGTTCATTGAAAAGTTGGCTTTCAAACTGCCTTCCGCGATCTGTTGTTATGTTTTGCGGAACGCCAAACCTGGAGAACCATGAATGCAACAGTGCTTTTGCAACCGACTCCGCAGAAATGTCTTGTATTACAACTACTTCTGGCCACCTGGTAAAACGATCAATGATTGTGAGCAAATAGCGTTGTTCTGAAGAGCATGATAGCGGGCCCACAATGTCCACATGTATATGTGAAAATCTTGCAGATGGCGTCGGGGTCACCACTATGGGAGCCTTTATATTTTATGAAGTAACAGCTTTTTCATGAGATGAGAAAACATTTTATTTTCCAAGCACAGATCAAAAACCACAAGAATAAACAACTCATAACCAAGCTGACTACGGCAAAGATAAATATCTATCAGCTGCAGCTTTCACCCGCTGTTTTTGGCGCAGTGGATAAATGACGTCGCCACAAGCTAAAACGCAACATTACAATAAGTATTGCCAAATCCTTAGGTCTTATATCAAAAAAGAAAAAAAAAAACCAAATGTGGTATACACAAATATAAGTCACTCAGGGGGAATAATAAATCAATTTGCAGCATTATTAAGATGAAAACAGCAATGTAAACAAAACTGTATGCCTAGAGAGTAGCAATGGCAGAAACGATGACACACTGAAGTTATTTGTGATCAGTTTCAATGATTACTTCCTCACAGAGGCAGTAAACATTTTGTCTATTAACAAACTACTGGATACTAACTATTGCCATTAGTTTAATAAACACAGATCCTAAGGAGACAAGAAAAGGGCAAAACCTCAATGGAAAAATACGGAAAATAAGGGAAAGACAACAATTTACCTCCAGAGGACTGGTGCATGGTGCACAGAAAGATGTGATAGAGACAGTTAACTTTAGCTTTTGGACTCTTGCTCTCTTTTTAATGGGAATACATGCACCTAAACACCAACACACACACAAACACACACAAAATGTACATGCTCGTGGTAGCAGCGAGACTGATTATTATTCAATATCGATTATTAAATGCTGTGGCATGGATAGATGGGGAGGGGACAGGGAAGGATCCATGAGGCAAGAAGGTGTAGCAGAGCAGTGTGAGGCAGGTCATTCACCAAATTGCTCAGAAGCTGCATAACAAGATGAAAGAAGTTTAGAGAGAGGGAGAGAGATGGGTGGGGGTGGACAGAAGAAAAAAGTAAGGTGAGGCAGTGGGAAAAAAGTTAGCAGGGAGGGATTGATAAGAGTGCAGGATATGCTGGAGAGACAACTGCCACCTGCATATTTAAGAGAAAATTGTGCTGCAGGAGGCATCCAAATGGCCCATGTAGTGAGGCAGCTGTTGAAGTCATTGTGGAGTGCAGCATGTTTGGCAACTGGATGGTTAAGTTTACAGTTTGCCACTTTTGTCATACCCACATAGAAAGTTGTACAGTAATTACAGCATAGCTGATATGTAACATGGTTGCTTTCACATATGGCCTTGCCTTTTGTTGGGTAGACGATGCCTGTGATTGGAATGCAGTAGGAGGTGGTTGGTGAAAGTGTAGGACAGATCTTTGACCTTTGCTGACCTCAGCGGAATGACCAGTGGGGTGCAGGATTGGAGTATAGATGGACAAGGATATTCTGTAAGCTGTGTGGTGTCAGGACACAACTTGGTGTGATGTGGGTAAGTTTTTGGGTAGGATATCCCTCATCTCAAGGGACAATTAGAGCTTGTCAAAGTCCCAGTGAAGGATGTTTTTGAGCTTTTCAAGGATAGGGTGACAGTAGGTGATTAGAGGAGTGCTGGTCAGTGGCAGTTGAACAGGGTTACTGGTGTCAGAGGAGGAGATGGCATAGGAGATCTGACTATGAATGAGTTGGATATGATACTGTCTGCTGATAAAAGCTGTTGTACAGTTAGCAGTATACTTTGACAACTTCTGCTTTCCAATGTAGATGCAGCATCCCTTGGTGGCCAAGCTGCATGGAAGAGACATTTTGGCATGGAATGGGTGACAACAGTCAAAGTGAAGCTACTGTTGGTGTCGATGTGCTTGACATGAATGGACATGTTTATGGAGCCATCTGGAATGTGGAGATCAACGTCTAGGAAGGGGCTCACTGAGCTGAGAAGGACCAGATGAAGCAGATTTGTGAATATGTGTTAAGGTTATGGAGGAAGGAGCACTAGTTTTCAATGCCATGTGTCCAGATCATGAGAACACCATCAGTGAATCTGAACCAGACATCCTCCAGATTGCTCATAACTAAGTTGTCATAGGAAGGTGCCATGCACCCATGGTAGTACCATGGATTTGTTTATAGATCTTGCAGTGAAATAATTATGGGTCAGGAGGATTAGGAAAGAGTTGACCAGATTGCTATCTGGAAGACATTGGGAATGGTTGAGTATTCCATGGTTGCAAGTTCATGGGCATAGGGAATGTTGGTATATAACGTCATCACATCCAAAGTGACCAACAGGGAGTCTTGTGGTAATGGGACAGAAACTATGGAAAGGTGATGAAGGAAGTGAGCAGTGTTTTGAATGTAGGTTGGGTGATTACAGGCAATGATTTGGATGTGTTGGTCAACAAAGGCAGAGGTTCATTCAGTTGGAGCATATTACCCAACCACAATGGTATGACCAGTGGGGAGACATGTGGGGATGGGTTTGTGTGGGAGTAGGTAATAGTCAGTATTCTGGGGGTTGCTAGTATGAGGAGAGAAATGGATTCAGGAGTCAGATTTTGGGATAGACCTGAGATCTTATTCGATTTCTGGGATGGGATCATGGTCATAAGGTTTATATGCAGAGGTGTCAGAAAGTTTGCAGAGCCCCTCAGCCACATAGTCTCTCTGACTCATGAACACTGAGGTGGTGCTTTTGTTTGCAGGAAGGATGATAAAGTCTGAATTTGTTTTCAGATTATGGATAATTGTGTGTTCCATAGGAGTGATGTTGAACTCACTGGGGAGAGATTTAGGAAAGAAAGATGATGCCAGGTTAGAAGTGTGGAATCCATAAAAAAATATCCAGGGGATGACTTGGTGAACGGGAAGGAGGGTCACCATTGATGGGATGTTGGAACTAAGAATTTTTAACATGTTGCAGCCCTGTCAGCAACTATGATAAATTAGTTGGAACTGTTTTAAACAAGGTTCTCTGTGGAGTTTTGGTTGATTGTCATCAGTGGGATGAGTGGCGAAGAAATATTTCCAATGCAGAGCATAGATAAAAAAAGGTCCTTTACAAGTCAAGCACAATTGAATTAGGGTTTGGGGCTAAGGGTGAGGCTTTTAGAAAGTACTGAGACTTCCACAGGAGTCAGAGTTTTGGCGGAAAGCTTGACAACAGTATTAAGGGACGGATGTTTAGGAGTAATCTGTTTCACAGTGAGTGGACAAAGTTTTTGGGGGTACAGAAGGCAGATTAAGTCAGCAAGTCATGGCCGGGGAGCTAGGAAGGGTTTAAGAGGATCAGAGTGGTGAGCTCTTTCTTAGTTGTAGGTAATTCCATGCTGGCAGGAGTAGCTGGGATAGGTTGCTCAAATGATGCTGGAATTTTGTTCCAACTGTTGAAGGGCATGAGTCTTTAAATCTCTAATTCAAATTGTGAATGGCTTGGCTATTTGGCGCCATGTTATTCTTCCCATCAGCATAAAGCAGTACTTTTGCCAATCTGGTTTACTAGTGTACTTCCTCCATCATGCTCACTACTCTGTGCTCTGTGCTCGCTGGTGGTTCACCATGTCCTTGACTCTCCACTGTGGCAGTCAGGTCACTGTACAAAATGTAAATGTCGTGGTGTCATTCTATTCTTATTTATCCAAGACAACTATGGTTCAAACCCATCTCCGGCCATCCTGATTTAGGTTGTCTGTGATTTCCCTAAATCATTTCAGGTAAATGCCAGGATGGTTCCTTTGAAAGGGCATGGCCAATTTCCTTCCCAGTCCTTGCCTAATCTGAGCTTGTGCTCCGTCTCTAATGACCTCATTGTTGACGGGACATTAAACTCTAATCTCCTCTTCCTCCTTTATCTAGGCAATTATCCTTTGCACCGTTTGGTGTTGCTTTGGCATTGCTTTATGTTTTACTGCCTAGCCCAAATGCTGTTTTCCGAAAATTTTATATGGTACTTCTTTTTTGTTTTCTCATGTGTGTGTGTAAAAACTGTTTTTAGCTTCAGTCTGTTTATTTTATGTTTCACACCTGATGATGAGCATGTAATAGCCCAAGACTGGCCATGGTCTAAGCATTGAAAAATAAGAAAATCTTACAACTGAAAATGTATTTTCAACTTCTACTCTAATGCTTAGTTGTGTCTGTTCCCCTGTCAGGATTATCTGAAGTAACCAACTGTCAACTCATATGAGTGGCCACCACCAAACCATGGCAAACCACAAACTTGACCATCCAGTTGCCGAACATGCTGCACATCACAACTCTAATGATTTCAACAGCTACTTCACTACACACGCCCTTTGGAAACTCCCTTCCAGGACAGGTTTCTCTGAACTGTGCAGGTGGCAGTTGTCTTTTCAGCATATACTGCCTCTTGCGATCCCCATGGCATAAAACTCCACTAATTTATTTCCCACTGCCTCACCTCATCTTTCCCCTTCTATCTTATGTCGATACAACTCCTTTCCCATTGAATCATATACTGCTTTCTCCCACTACTCTTTCTCCACCCCCCCTCCCTCCCCAAATGCAGACACATTTCTCTCTCTCCCTCCCTCCCTCCCTCCCTCCATCCCTCCCTCCCCCCCTCCCTCTCTCCCCACCTTTTCCCCCCTCTCCACCTTTTTTACCAATCGTCTCCCTTAATCTCTCCTCTACCTGCCTCCCTCTTCACCACCACTTTCCTCTCCTTTCATTTCCTCTATAACCCTTCCTTTCTCTACCCCTTATAATATGTTGTACCCTCTGAACTCCTTTCATCCTGTTGTGCATCTGCTAAGTCATCTAGCAAAAAACCTGCCTAACACTACCCTGGTACTCCTCCTTGCCTTGTGCAACCGTCTCTACATGCTTCCCACTTCCATCTACCCAGGCAAATACTTTCAATAATCAATATACAATAATCACTCCCACTGCTACCATGAGAGAGAGAGAGAGAGAGAGAGAGAGAGAGAGAGAGAGAGAGAGAGAGCAAGAATTCTAAAGTAAGTGTTAACTGTTTTCTGCCACATGTATCTGTACATGACGCACCAATCTGGTGCTATTGGTAAATGGTTTTCTTTTGCTTATTTTACATATTTTATCAGTAAGAACGACAATTCTTCTAGCTATGGTGGTGTTTCTTGTACAGCTTTTAAATCTTGTGTTAACTTGATATGGCAATCCTTGCACTATTTTTTAATCTGCCAATCACACAAAGAAGATTTCCTGGCAGACTTAAACTAATGATAAACTAAAATACTTTTGCACTTAAGTTTTGAATGTAAAGTTATTAGTCATTAGTAGCTACAAAAGGAACTGTTTCACTGCATATGGTATGCCACCAAATCAGTGCAACAAAAGGGAACATGTCACTAATGTAGACTAGGCTAGTGAAGAAATGTTCTGCAAAAACAATACTAGAAGTAAGTCTGTAACTGTCTTAGGTGGTCTTTCTCAAGGAAACAGTTAAAGTGGGCCAAACCCTACCAGAATATACCTGGAAACAATGAAAAATTGCAGATAATGAACAAATACACACAAAGAACAGATTTTAAACTGAAGATCAATGGCACTGTAATGATGACTCTGAATTCACAACAACTAGAACAGATAAATGCAGTGCACAGTCGTTATAACTCTGAAATAGAATCATTAATACCAGCTTGTAATGTAAAACTGATGTACAACCCTTCAGCAAATAAATTTATGTAACTCTAATACTGCCTGGAAAAGTGAAACTGTAGTGTTCTTATGGTAGATGAAAACTAACATATGGAGAATTAGAATTAAGTAGACAAATAACACTGAATTAGTAACAGATAACAGTAGAAAAAGTACGAAACATGGTGGTGTGTTTGTGTACATTAATAAAACAGAGTAAGTTATTAAATTATAGATGTAAGTGAGCTCTGAATAGAAACTAACTTTGAAACTGCTGCTCTACTGTTTACAAAAGTGGAAATTTTAGCTGTCCCTGAATACTACCCTTGTTCATAGAGGGTCTCAAGATACTGGTAGTCCTGCTTCTCAAGAATAAATATTGCAGAGTGATAATGTTTGTTGACATTAATATCATCAATATTACGTTTAAACTTAGAACTGTAAGCTATTTACTTAAAACATTAGAATTGCTAAATTTTTACTGTATAAATGACAAACCTAACAGGCTGTACACTTGTCTGGATGATAGTAACTACAAATTTCAGTTCAGCAGAATGGAGTCTAGTACAATTAAACTAGGTATTTCTGACTATTAAGGGCTGCAGCTCAGAATTCCCCTAGATAACAAAGTAGATGCAAGTCAGACAAGAGTAATCAGATGCATTAAGCAACGGAAGCTATACAAACTAAAAAGCTAGATACAGCTTAATGTACTGGAATGAACTAACTGCACACAAGTGGAAGCTAATGAGTCAGTCAAAAGATTTATAGATATACTGTCTGAAATCTATGAAGAAAAATCCCATAAACTTTATGTTGACTAGCGGTACATGGCTTATTTATTAAGTACAATACCCTGATTTCACAAAAAACAAGTAATATACTCAAAATAAAGTCCAAAAATTGTCAACCATGAGCTGTAGGTGAGAATCTGGCTGACATAGTAAACCTCACAAAATCCAAGTCCATCACAGTGGTTATCATATAAATAACAGCCAGATAACAGGGCCTTAGCATTGATTGAGAACAACACACAACTGAATTTATTCTGAGCTGGAAAAAGCTGAGTAGTACCATGTGATCCTACATGTAGGTGGGAGGCATGTTGCTAGCTTGTAGCACCATTCTTGTTGTAAAAGTGGTGATTTCTGTGCCACGGACCCTGCAATAGTGATCATAAGTATTAATATCTGAGCTACTGGATACAGCATCCCTCCCCCATGAGATGGCACATAGGGACAGTACTGACCCAACTTACACTCGCTCCAAAGATGGAAAAGGGATGGAAGGGGGGGGGGGGGGGGGGCAGGATGCACTTCCTCCATCTCAATGTTTCTGTCCACTGAGGCTGGCTACTGAAGGGCTGCTGCTGACTCTGTAATCCCACTAGCTAATGTTGTCACTGGGAGTAGCACCGTATTAGTACTGTTTTTGCCATGAAAGGTCAATGAGTCCATCTTGTCAATGGAGACCGCTGCTTCTCGCTGTGGAGAGCATACAGGAACCAATCCATGGAAACTTCAGAGAACTGGCACCTGCATGGTTCTTGCTGCTGCAACTATAGAGGATGCAGTGGAGGAGGTCAAGCCATCCGGAGCATAGCTTGTAGGTGTATGATATAGAAAGTCCTGGAGGGTTGCCTAGACCAAAGCTGATGCTGATGCTGATGGCAACACCACTGGCAGACATCTGCTCATACATCTACATCTAAATACATACTCTGCAAACCACTGAAAGTGCATGATAGATGGTAAGTCCCCATTGTACCAGTTATTAGGGCTTTTTCTCATTCCATTCATGTTTGGCGTGCAGGAAGAATGACTGTTAAAATGCCTCTGTGCATGAAATAATTAATCTAATTTTGTTCTTGTGGTCTGTATGGGAACGATGTGAAGGAGGTTGTATATTCCTAGAGGCATCATTTAAAGCCAGTTCTTGAATCTTTGTAAGAGGGCTTTCTTGGGATAGTTCACATCTGTCTTCAGCAGTTTGTCTGTTCAGTTCCTTCAGTGTCTCTGTGACGCTCTCTCCTGGGCCAACCCAAACAAAACTGTGATGATTTGTGCTGCCCTTCTCTGCATACATTCAATATCCTTTGTTAGTCCTATTTGGTATGGGTTCCTCATATGTGGGCAATTTTCTATGATGGGTTGCATATGTGATTTGTAAGCAATCTCCTTTGTAGGCCAAATGCATTTTCCTAGTATTCTACCAAAAAACGAAGACTTCTACTTGCTTTACCTACAAATGAACGTATGTGTCATTCCATTTGATGTCCCTACAAAGTATTACACCCAGGTATTTGTATGAAATAAACGATTCCAACTGTGACTCACAGATATTATGGTCATAGGCTGTTACATGTTATTTTGTTTTGTGAAGCACCAATTTTACATTTCTGAACACTGAAAGAAAGTCACCAATCTTTGCACTACTTTGAAATCTTACTGAGATCTGACTAAATATTTGTTCATTCTCTTTGAAACTCTACTGTAGATTACTGCATCACCTGCAAAAAGGCTGAAGTTACTATTAATATAGTTCACAATGTCATTAACATACAACACAAACAGCAAGGAGCCTAACACACTTTCTTGGGGCTCATCCAGAGCTACATCTATTGAGGACACTCTATTGAAAGAAACTTGTTGCATCCTTCCTACCACACAATCATCAATTCACTCACAGTTTTCACTTGATACCTCCTACATTTATACTTTTGAAAATAATCATAGGTGTGGTACTAAATCAAATGCTTTTCAGAAACTGAGAATTACTATGTCCACATTCTAGAGACATCATTCATCGGTCCTGGGTACTAGTTGTTGGTACCCATTCTGGCTGCTGGATAAGTATTTGCACCCACACTGTGGTGGCCATGTGGAACCCCCAGGGGCATAGATAATTTTTTGTTCTGGGGTGGGGGATGGTTCAGTTCTGTTCATAAACAAAATGTTCATTCCAGCCAGTACCCCAGAATAATTGCAGCCGAACTGTCATAAACTGTTTCAACATTTAGAATTGGAACACAAGTTGTATCTGCTGAAAATTCTGATACAAATGAATGTAAGTGAAGGCACTGCAGTAGGAAAAAAAAGTGGTGCTTATTGATGCTGATGTAAATCACTCCATAAATCACTAGTACTTGACACCTGTAGGCTGTGTGCTATGCCACAGTCCATTTCAAATGCTTTCTTTCTCAGCATAGTTGCCCATATATTGTTTACTATTTGAAGTTAGTCAGCATTGCTTAAGCTATTTCTGACAAAAAATGAAGAAATGTCACTTTTTCCTGGTGGAGTTGGAAATGGAGAGTGGTTAACACAGTTGTATCTATCTTCTGAACTAATATCAGACTGAGAACAAGAAGTGCAACTAGAACTATTTTCCTGTATTTGTAACATCTTCTCCATTTTCTTTAAGGTTTTCATTGGGTGATTCTAGTTTTGGTACTTTATTTTGACTAAAATGATTTAATTTTGCTTGCAGAGCTCCTTTTTGAGCTGTTGGCTCCATGATATTCCTAAAAAGAGGCAATGAACATGTGAAATATTCTGTGTTTAACTGTTGTGGCAATGTAAACCATAAATGTTGTATGTTAAGGAAAAAGAATGAAAGTAGTCTAAATAAGCTGATTTTCTGGAGCATGTGTTTTCTAACATGTAATCAGAAACATGACAAATTACATAGAGTGAAATGTTTAAAAATTCCACAGACTGACTTTGGTAATCCTCTAGAACAGGAATTCCCCAACTTTTTGCCAATGCATACCACATGGTATTTTTAAAAATTGAGTGTACAACTTTAACCTGTTCACTTTATAGTGAATCCTGGTGTAGGGGAGGGGGCAGTGTGGGTGTGAGAGGTTGAGAAATGACTGCTGCAGGGGTAAGGAATGGTACAGGAGTAACAGTTCTTGGCATATTGCTCAGTGCTGACAACATGTGTGGTTTTTGCATTGTGCCAATCAACTTCTGTGCATGGTAGAAATGTGACACACACAAGTAATGATGTTCGGGGAAGAACTTTTTTGCAGAGTTGTTCATGCTCAAATGTGGTACTTATTCATGACAAATACACTCCTGGAAATTGAAATAAGAACACCGTGAATTCATTGTCCCAGGAAGGGGAAAATTTATTGACACATTCCTGGGGTCAGATACATCACATGATCACACTGACAGAACCACAGGCACATAGACACAGGCAACAGAGCATGCACAATGTCGGCACTAGTACAGTGTATATCCACCTTTCGCAGCAATGCAGGCTGCTATTCTCCCACGGAGACGATCGTAGAGATGCTGGATGTAGTCCTGTGGAACGGCTAGCCATGCCATTTCCACCTGGCGCCTCAGTTGGACCAGCGTTCGTGCTGGACGTGCAGACCGCGTGAGACGACGCTTCATCCAGTCCCAAACATGCTCAATGGGGGACAGATCCGGAGATCTTGCTGGCCAGGGTAGTTGACTTACTCCTTCTAGAGCACGTTGGGTGGCACGGGATACATGCGGACGTGCATTGTCCTGTTGGAACAGCAAGTTCCCTTGCCGGTCTAGGAATGGTAGAACGATGGGTTCGATGACGGTTTGGATGTACCGTGCACTATTCAGTGTCCCCTCGACGATCACCAGTGGTGTACGGCCAGTGTAGGAGATCGCTCCCCACACCATGATGCCGGGTGTTGGCCCTGTGTGCCTCGGTCGTATGCAGTCCTGATGTGGCGCTCACCTGCACGGCGCCAAACACGCATACGACCATCATTGGCACCAAGGCAGAAGCGACTCTCATCGCTGAAGACGACACGTCTCCATTCGTACATCCATTCACGCCTGTCGCGACACCACTGGAGGCGGGCTGCACGATGTTGGGGCGTGAGCGGAAGACGGCCTAACAGTGTGCGGCACCGTAGCCCAGCTTCATGGAGACGGTTGCGAATGGTCCTCGCCGATACCCCAGGAGCAACAGTGTCCCTAATTTGCTGGGAAGTGGCGGTGCGGTCCCCTACGGCACTGCGTAGGATCCTACGGTCTTGGCGTGCATCCGTGCGTCGCTGCGGTCCGGTCCCAGGTCGACGGGCACGTGCACCTTCCGCCGACCACTGGCGACAACATCGATGTACTGTGGAGACCTCACGCCCCACGTGTTGAGCAATTCGGCGGTACGTCCACCCGGCCTCCCGCATGCCCACTATACGCCCTCGCTCAAAGTCCGTCAACTGCACATACGGTTCACGTCCACGCTGTCGCGGCATGCTACCAGTGTTAAAGACTGCGATGGAGCTCCGTATGCCACGGCAAACTGGCTGACACTGACGGCGGCGGTGCACAAATGCTGCGCAGCTAGCGCCATTCGACGGCCAACACCGCGGTTCCTGGTGTGTCCGCTGTGCCGTGCGTGTGATCATTGCTTGTACAGCCCTCTCGCAGTGTCCGGAGCAAGTATGGTGGGTCTGACACACCGGTGTCAATGTGTTCTTTTTTCCATTTCCAGGAGTGTAGTATGAAATTAAATTAAGCCACTTCTGAAATAAATATCCAATGAGTAAGAGAGGAATAACGTTTAAAATATATATTAATCTTTTATATCATAGACAACATAAATCAGTTGTGCAAAAGAGTAATAACATCAAGTATAGTAAATTAGAGTCTACATCTACATCCATACTGTGCAAGCTACCTGACAATGTGTGGTGGAGGGTACCTTGAGTACCTCTATCAGTTCTCTCTTCTATTCCAGTCTCATATTGTTCGTGGAAAGAAAGCTTGTCGGTAGGCCTGTGTGTGGGCTCTAATCTCTCTGATTTTATCCTCATGATATCTTCGCGAGATATACATAGGAGGGAGCAATATACTGCCTGACTTCTCTGTGAAGGTATTTTCTCGAAACTGCAACAAAAGCCTGTACTGAGCTACTGAGCGTCTCTCTTGCAGAGTCTTCCACTGTAGTTTATCTATCATCTCCGTAATGTTTTTGTGGTTACTAAATGATCCTGTAACGAAGCGCGCTGCTCTCCATTGGATCTTCTGTATCTCTTCTATCAACCCTATCTGGTACGGATCCCACACCTGTGAGCAGTATTCAAGCAGTGGGCGAACAAGTGTACTGTAACCCACTTCCTTTGTTTTTGGACTGCATTTCCTTAGGATTCTTCCAATGAATCTCAGTCTGGCATCTACTTTACTGACAATTAATTTTATATGGTCATTCCATTTTAAATCACTCCTAATGCCTACTCCCAGATAATTTATGGAATTAACTGCTTCCAGTTGCTGACCTGCTATATTGTAGCTAAATGATAATGGATCTTTCTTTCTATATATTCACAGCACATTACACTTGTCTATATTGAGATTCAATTGCCATTCCCTGCACCACGTGTCAATTCGTTGCAGATCCTCCTGCATTTCAGTACAATTTTCCATTGTTACAACCTCTTGATATACTACAGCATCATCCACAAAAAGCCTCAGTGAACATTTGATGTTATCCACAAGGTCATTTATATATATTGTGAATAGGAACGGTCCTACAACACTCCCCTATGGCACACCTGAAATCACTCTTGCTTTAGAAGACTTCTCTCCATTGAGAATGACATGCTGAGTTCTGTTATCTAGGAACTCTTCAATCCAATCACACAATTGGTCTGATAGTCCATATGCTCTTACTTTGTTCATTAAACCTGAAATCACTCTT
Organism: Schistocerca serialis cubense; assembly: GCF_023864345.2. NCBI lineage: Eukaryota > Metazoa > Arthropoda > Insecta > Orthoptera > Acrididae > Schistocerca > Schistocerca serialis. Next base: position 504,743,350 of record NC_064640.1, read on the forward strand.
ACTTCAGAAGACTTCTCTCCATTGAGAATACCGAGCGAGGTGGCGCAGTGGTTAGACACTGGACTCGCATTCGGGAGGACGACGGTTCAATCCCACGTCCGGCCATCCTGATTTAGGTTTTCCGTGATTTCCCTAAATCGCTCCAGGCAAATGCCAGGATGGTTCCTTTGAAAGGGCATGGCCGACTTCCTTCCCCATCCTTCCCTAATCCGATGAGACCGATGACCTCGCTGTCTGGTCTCCTTCCCCAAAACAACCCCAACAACCCCTCCATTGAGAATGACACGCTGAGCTCTGTTATCTAGGAACTCTTCAATCCAATCACACAATTGGTCTGATAGTCCATATGCTCTTACTTTGTTCATTAAACGACTGTGTGGAACTGTATCAAATGCCTTGTGGAAGTCAAGAAACATAGCATCTACCTGGGAACCCATGTCTATGGCCCTCTGAGTCTCGTGGACGAATAGTGCGAGCTGGGTTTCACATGATCATCTTTTTTGAAATCCATGCTGATTCCTACAGAGTAGATTTCTAGTTTCCAGAAAAGTCATTATACTCGAACATAATACGTGTTCCAAAATTCTACAACTGATCTGCACATCTGTTCGACGTCCTTTCTTGAAAATGGGGATGACCTGTGCCCTTTTCCAATCTTTTGGAATGCTGTGCTCCTCAAAAGGTGTAATTATCTCTTGAACTAAATCTTTCATGGGAGCTAGTTCATTGTCTTCCAAAAAGTTTTGTGGCTTTAAATGAAAAAGTGTGGTTGCTTTGCCACTGTTCACATGTAAGTCCCTGTATTTTCTTCCTAAAATTGAAAGGTATCTCTATTTAATGGAAAATAGTGGACATGCAACATACCATTCCCCTTTCTTTCACACTCGTGTAGTGATGCTTCAAGCAATTGACCCACACCACACTTAAACTTTTGTGTCAAGTAACTTAGGAGCTTCTTACTTTGTACACTAAGGGCAACTGCATTTGTATAATGTGTCCAAACCATACAGCTTGTCCAACTTATCTTGAGGTAATGCCCTCAATAAGGCTTAGAATTGATCAATAGAATTTGGAAATTTTTGTGACACTTGTAACTGTGCTTGCCAATCTACACTAGTTGGCAGTAATTGTAAGAGGCACTTCACTAGCCATTATGCAGTGAACTGCTCAACCTTGAGCAGTTTCATTAATTTAGCTTCATTTCATATTCATAGCTACAAGTAAGTACTAGATGTGAACATGAATATAGCCCTAAGATGCATTCATGAAACATTGTTACTTCCTTGCATCACTTCCATCACAGCAGTGGCCGCATTGCAATGCGAGCTGGAAATGCCAACATTGTGGTAGATTGCCTCCCATAAAATTCCACTGAACAAGCTATACTGCTATTAGCTTATGGCAAAAAAAGAAAAACAAGTCCACCATGCTGGATTTATGTGAGTTTGCCATATTCCACAGTTTTAGATTTCCTTTACCGTATTTCAATTTGATATGGTCTGCAGGTGCAATTAATTTTTTGAAAGATTTCATGATGCCTTCAGCTGCCATTCTTTTTATTAATTATCACACTGAAAATTATAGAATCATTGTCCAACCAGGCAAAGGATACAATAATATTTCAAATAAAAAGAACCACAGCTGAAGGCATCATGAAATCTTTCAAAAAAATTCCTTCACCATGTTATGAGTGTTTGCTGTTTTCTGGATGAACGCAACTGGAAAATACTCTCAAAATTTTGTCTTCTATTTTAAGCATAATTTGTAGGTGTGGCATATCAGGGAGGGTCAGCAGCCCTTTAGGACTGTTACCAAAATGAAATATGAATCAAAAGCAAAATTGTATATTAGGTTTACCAGACTATAGCATCGCTTCTCTGTGGCTTCCCCCTGCCCCTTGTGGGCATGGTAATTACATCTCTATAACTGAGTAATTAAATGCTTTTCATTTGGTTACAAACATTATTCTATACATTAAAATATACTGCAACTCCCTTTTTGCTATCAGTGTGACAATTTTTTTTAAAAGTTCCACCAACTATACTCATATTTGTCGTTTAACTCTCATGTAAACGAACACAGCCGCAGTGACTGGTCAGTAACCATAGGACACAGTCCACTATGTATTGTTATGCCACTGGAAATAGGCCCAACTCATGTATTAAACAATGGGAACCTTAGGTAGGAATATCAACAACGTAGGAAAAGGTATATTGCCACTTACTGTAAAGAGGACATATTAAGTTGCTGACAGGCACAATTGAAAGACCCTTACACATAAGCTTTCAGCCTCAGCCCTCATCAGGGAAAGAGAGACATACACCATTCATTCACACAAGGAAGAACACCACATGCAAACATGACCACCAACTCTGGCAGCTTGGGCCCGAATTCAACTATGACGTGGGATGGAAGCAGCAATCTTGAGGGGGTGGCGAAGGGGAAGGGATAGAAGTGAACAGATGGGTGGATAAAGGGGCACTGTCTGGAAAAGTGCTCAGGGATTAGAATACCAAGAGGTGCAGCATGAGCAGGCTGTGGAGTAGGGAGGTGAGGAAAACACAACAAAAAAGGGGAGGAGTTATCAATGGGGACAGTTGAAAATGTGTGCCTCAACCGGGCTTTGAACCAGGGATCTCCTGCTTGCATGGCAGATGCTCTATCTGACTGAGCCATCGAGGACACAGAGGATAGTGCAACTGCAGGGACTTATCTCTGGCATGCTTCCCGTGAGACTCATGTTTCCAACTTACTGTCCACATACTACATTTGTAGTGTCCCTGCTCACTATACTCATTACTCCTTACTAACTTTATCCTAACACTCAACTACTTCTCCTTTTAAGGAAAGGTATACAAACAAATCTGCAGCACAGCCACAGGCACCTGCATGGCATCATCCTATGCCAACCTGCTCACGGGCCATCTAGAGGAGACCTTCCTAGCATCCCAAAATGCTAAACCCCTAGTCTGGTTCAGGTTCATCAATGATATCTTCATGATATGGACCCAGGGTCAAGCCACCCTATCTTCATTCCATCCCCATATCACACCTTCTCTCCCATCCACTTGACCCGGTCCTCCTCAACCCCGCATGCCACCTTCCTAAATGTTTGTTGAATCCTGTGCATCGATGTGACAACAAGATGCAGCATAAGTGTCAAAGTCTGTATCAGGACCAATCAGAGGACATGAAAGTGCGTCCACATTACCATGTTGAGCTGTCGGACAACACACAACCTTGTACTGGTATTGAGACAACAATAAAGCCCATCTTTACAATTTTTGGGCAGTTCATACAGGAACTGGCTTGATCGGATGGAACAAGGATTGCAATGGCTTGTGATCCTTTACTAAGTAGAATTTTCTGCCACATAAATAGTGGTGGTATAGCCAATGCCTCTTTCTCTATTTGTGAATAGTTACAGGTTTTGACAACACTTTTGATGTGAAAGCAATAGGCCTGTCTTTACCTCCAATTCTGTATGAAAGCACTACACTGATTCCGTAAGAGGAAGTGTCAACTTGCAACACTTCTGGTTTATCAGGGTTAAAGTGCACCAAACATTGATCACTGAGCAATGCATCTTTAAGTTTCTGAAAAGCTTCTTGTCACTCATCTGTCCAAACAAAGGGAATGCTCTTGTGATGCAAGGGATGCAATGGAGCTGCAATTTGAGCAGCATTGAGAATGAACTGAATATAATAGTTCATTTTCCCTAAAACTGACTGTAATTCTGTGACACTGCAAGGAACTGGCAGATCGCATGTGGCTAACAAATGTGACTGAAGAGGACATACACTTTGACTGTTCATGACGTGGCCAAGATACTGCAACTCAGGTTTAAGAAAATCACACTCTTCCAGTCTACACTTTAGTCCCACATCAGATAACACATGAAACAAAGAATGCAAATTTGCCACGTGTTCTTCAGTTGTATGACCTGCTATGACTATATCATCCAAATAGTTTGAACAGTTTGGTAGGTGAGCAATCAGCTGTTCCAAGTACTGTTGGAAAGTGGTGGGCGCAGGAGCACTGACAAAAGGCAAATGCAAATATTCAAACAAGCCCTAATGAGTGTTCACAATACACACTTTTTGCGATTCATCATCTAGTGGTATTTGAAAATATGTGTCGTACAAATCAATTTCTGGAAAGTAAAGACCAGGGTCTAACCTGTCATAAGATCCTCTGGGTGTGACAATGGATAAGTATCAATTACAGTTTGTGGGTTGGCTGTAGACTCAAATTCAACAAAGAGGTGAATGTGACCTGAAGGTTTGGGGAGCAAAACCAGTGGATTTACCCATTGACTAGGTTGTATGGGTGCAATAGCTCCACCATCTTGCAATTCTTTACGTTCAACAGCAAATTTTTCCCATAATGCAATGGGAATAGTTATGGCCTAGCAAAATTTCGGCTGAGCATTGTCTTTTATAGTAATGTGTGCAACAAAATTGTTAGTCTTGCCTAAACCTCCAGAATTTTAAAGCCAAATGAATCAAGGCCAAATATGTTACAGTACGCATATACGAGTGATACAGGGCAGGCAAAGTACATTTCCTGAGAACGGGCATTGTCCATTATAAGCTGTCAGGTGTGTGCTAGTTTTAGACAGGGGTGAAAAGCCTAACAGTTCGTATGTGTTAAGATTCCGCAGTGTAACAGAGGCATCCCTGTCCAACTGAAATTTCATACGTTTTCCACCAACATGCAAATGAACAAAAAGTTTGTTGGACTGGCGTAGCACTGAAGAAACTATTCGGTTGCTAGTTTTGCTAATGCCCATGAAGCAATTCCGCTGGTGATCATCCATCTTGTGGATATGAATGATAGGAGGCGAGAAACAGTTGAAGGTTCTGACAAAAAGTTCTGCTTTGCCGTTTGACTGTGGATGGAATGGTGTACTAGTTAAATGCTGTATGCCATTTCATTTGCAGAATGTTTCAAATTCATTTGACATGAACTGAGAGCCATTGTCCAATACTATGACCTCAGGCAAACCGTCGAGGCAAGAGATAGACCAGTAAAAATTAAGTAAAAGTTCTTTAATTGCAAGAAAGGGTCAGAATAAACCTATCATGAGTGATCATCCATCTTGTGGATATGAATGATAGGAGGCGAGAAACAGTTGCAGTGTGAAGTTTGGCCGTGTGAAGGTTCTGACAAAAAGTTCTGCTTTGCCGTTTGACTGTGGATGGAATGGTGTACTAGTTAAATGCTGTATGCCATTTCATTTGCAGAATGTTTCAAATTCATTTGACATGAACTGAGAGCCATTGTCCAATACTATGACCTCAGGCAAACCTTCAAGGCAAGAGATAGACCAGTAAAAAGTAGGTAAAAGTTCTTTAATTGCAAGAAAGGGTCAGAATAAATCTATTGTGAGTGGGTAACAGATTTGCAGGGTACAAAGAGGAAATGGCAACACATATTAAGAAGAACCCAGTGCCTGATAGCCACGGATTTTCTTTTCTGTTTTGCTGGCACCTTAATTCTACATTTTATTTTCCATTTAAGGGGTGTTTACTTGCTTTAACAGTTTTTATAATAGTGTTTTTGCTAATCGGTGTTTTCAGATAGGTGTTGCAGAAATTTTCTTTTCTTGTGTGCTTATTTTTATTGCTTGCCTTGTCTGTTTTTTGTGTTTGCGTCTCGCACCCTGTGCTCAGGTGCCACAGCTGCAACCGTTACACGCAATGCAGCTAACATAGATGTTTCAGTTTCAGGTACAGCAAATAGCTATACTGCTAAACACAGTACTGCAGCTACTGGCGAACCAATCTAATAATGCAGCGCAAACTACACCTACTGTAGCTCCTAGTGACATATCGCCTTTTTCCCCAGTTTAATGAACAACAAGAGGAATGACTCGAGTGGTTGCAATAGTTTGAAGCCCAACTAATTGCTCACTATGTACCAGGCACTGTGAACTCCATTATTTTTTGTCAATAGTAGGAAGTGCAGTGTTTCCCCTCATTCAGTAATTATTCCCTCATGCAACTCTGTGTGAACTTCCCTACAACCAGGTTATAGATTTGCTAACTAACTATTATGACCAACAAGTGAATGTGGTAGAGGCTAGGAAGGATACAACAATGTTAACCTCCTCCTCTCTGATGGCTCCATCCACACCTCCGTCCACATTAAACCCACCAGCCACCGACAGTATCTGCATTTTCCGTAAAACTGACTGTAATTCTGTGCCATTGTGAAGAACTGGCAGATCATGCATGGCTAACAAATGTGACTGAAGAGGACCCTTTCACACCAAAAAATCCCTCTCATACCAGCTGGCCACTTGGGTACTGCATATCTGCAGTGACAAAAAAATCCCTGTCCCACTCCACTGAGGGTCTCACCAACGCCTTCACAGACAGGCACTATCCCAGACCTAGTCCATGAACAGATCTCCCATGCTATTTCCCCTCACACCCCTAATCCTTCTGCCACCCCCTAGAACCGGCCATAAAGGAGCACCCCCTTTGTCACCCATTACCACCCCGGACTAGAACAAGTGAATGACATCCTTCATCAGGTATTTGATTAACTAGCATCTTTCCATGAAATGAGAGAGATCCTATCAGAGATCCTTCCAACCCCTCCTAAAGTGGTGTTCCATCACCCACCCAACCTCCACAACATCCTAGTCCATCCCCATACCACTCCTAATCCCAAGCCCTTGCAACAAGGATCATGGAGCACTCAGGTGCAATACCTGGCCAATCCACCCACGCAGCACTTCCTACTCCAGTCCTGTCACAGGTTTATCTTACCCCATCAGGAGCTGGGCCACCTGTGAAAGTAGCCATGTCATTTACTAGTTCTGATGCAATCATTGCACAGCTTTTCATATTGGTATGAATTCCATCAATCTACCCACAGCCACTGCCAAACTGTGGCCAAGGCCAAAGTAGACCACCCTGTGGTACAACGCACAACATGTAGCTAAATATTACATGCTTGATTTCAGTGGCTGCTTCAGCACTTGAGCCATCTAGATTCTCATCTCCACCACCAGATTTTCTGAACTGTGCTAATGAGAGTTATCCTTACAACGCATTCTGTGCTCCTGTAATTATCCCAGACTCAACCAACAGTAACATACTGTCTCTACACCCCCCATCCAACAGTTTCCACCCCCTCTCTTGTGTTACCTCTTCCCCATCCTCATCTCCCACTCTGTTTCTTTGCTGTCCTCTGCCAACTAACCCGACCCTCTTTCCTTGCACCTCTCCTTTTTTGGTCCATTTTCCCCACCTTCCTACTCCACAACCTACTGATGCTGCACATGTTGGTATTCTAGCCCCTGCACACTCCTCCAGACAGTGCCCTTCTATCCACCCACCCATGCACTCCTATCCCTTCCCCTTTCCCACCCCCACTTGATTGCTGCTTCCATCCCATGTCACAGTTGCATTTGGGCCCGAGCTACCAGAGTTGGTTGTCATGTTTGCTTGTGGTATTCTTGCTTGTGTAAATGAATGGCGTATCTCTCTCTCTCTCTCTCTCTCTCTCTCTCTCTCTCTCTCTCTGATGAAGGCTGTGGCCAAAAGCTTACATGTGTCTTTTAATTGTGCCTGTTGGCAACTTAACATGTCCTCTTTACGGTAAGTAGAAACCTATGTTTCCCTAAACTGTTCAACTTATATACACTGAAGTGCCAAAGAAACTGGTATAGAGAGATTCAAATACAGAGGTATGTAAACAGGTCTATATAAGACAACAAGTGCCTGGTGCAGTTGTTAAATCGGTTACTGCTGCTGCAATGGCCGGTTATCAAGATTTAAGTGAGTCTGAATGTGGTGTTACAGCTGGTTCATGAGCAATGGGACACAACATCTCTGAGGTAGCGATGAAGTGGGGCTTTTCCCATAATACCATTTCATGAATGTACTGTGAATATCAGGAATCTGGTAAAACATCAAATCTCTAGCATCATTGCGGTCGGAAAAAGATCCGTCAATAATGGGACCAACAACGACTGAAGAGAACTGTCCAACGTGACAGAAGTGCAACTCTTCCACAAATTGCTGCAGATTTCAATGCTGGGCGATCAACAAGTGTCATCGTGTGAAACATTCAACAAAACATCATCGTATGGGCTTTCAGAGCCAAAGGACTTCTTGTGTACCCTTCATGGCTGCACGACACAAAGCTTTACACCTCAGCTGGGCCCATCACACCAACATTGGACTGTTGAGGACTGGAGACATATTGCCTGGTTGGACAAGTCTCATTTCAAATTGTATCAAGCAGATGGACATGTACAGGTATGGAGACAAACTCATGAATCCGTGGACCCTACATGTCAGCAAGGGACTGCTCAAGCTGTGGGAGGCTCTATAATGCTGTAGGTCAGGGCTTCCAACCTTTTCAGCTGGCGGACCCCTTCTTCAGTCGAAAATCCGTGGCGGACCCTAGTCAGTCAAGAGCACAGTAACTTTAAATTTCAGAGCCAAACCCATGGGAACTGAAAGCTTCTTAATGCAAGTGCCATGTTCCCAATGACCCTCCCTCCTCCCCCCCCCCCCCCCCTCCCGAATTATCAATAGTCTTTGCTTTAGAGATGAATGAAAACAACTTGAAATTAACGATCCAATTTGAATTCCCACTGTATCCAGACACTTACTAGTGGATTTACTCCCTTTTTTCCACACACCTTAGCCTGATTAAAATTACTTGGGAACTGACATGTCTCACGTTGGAGCTGCCTTCCTCCAAGAGCAATCAACGTCACATCCAAACTGTTCGCTATTGACAAGCTAGTGCTTCGCCTGTGAAGAAAAGAGGCAGACCCATGATTCGGGATACAAACACATCATGAAAGAAAAGAGGCCAAGGAATTGTCTTTAAAGGACTATTGTAACATCTGTTGTGCAATGTGTGGGAATACATTCACCCGGTTTACATGCGTTTCCAAAACCAGATTTCGTAAGCCAATGTCCCAGTTCTGCTTTTGGTTGGTGAGGTAAACACTTAAAAATCGATTCTGAAAATCTGAATCGATTCTGGAAATCTGAATCGATTCTGGAAATCTTCTTTTATAAAGCCATTTCCCAGTTCCACAATCGATTTTTGTGCCCATGTAAACAGCTCGGAAAGTCTAATTATTTGTACGCCTTTGCGTATCTACCAAAAGGCAGCTGTCAGTCCATAGCTGGCAGCTAGCAGGCGGCATTGCAACAGCATACTGTCAGTTGGTAGCTGGCAACTGGCAGGGCAACAGTTTAGTCACAGCTGACAACTTCAACTGCTACTTGGACACTATATTGTGGCAGTCAGCCTCGACTGTAAACAAATTAGGAAAACAAACAAACAGACTCTCTTATTTTTATATAAGAAGACAAAGCATTTCACAGAATGTAAGACTTTTTTTCTCAAAGGAAACAATTCTGGCAGCGGAGGCTTACCTTTTACAAGGTGGCACGTGAAAAGGCCTCATTTGTTTACACTCGCAGCCAGTTGCCACAATATAGTGTCAGAGTAATAGCAAGTAATTGTAATTGAAGTATGGGCAGGCCATATTTTTAACTGAGAGGACAGAATATATTTTAAAGAAAAGAAATTAGCTTTGGAGATCATTTTAATTTTCATAACAAAAACATCAATGCCAACAGAATTCAATTAATAATTATTTTGTAAATGATAGAAGACAGAAACAAAATTCCTATAGAGTTATAGTTCAGGTACATTCACTGAGCATCTATGAAGAAAAATGCTTTCCTCTTTACTATACATGAGTCTGTAGGAATAATAATGGAATCCTAATGTGATGGTTGAGGGTGATTCTGCTGACACAATTTTGAAAAGTTGGGTTCAGTTCTTGACAACTGGAGACGGATTTCTAGTTCTGCATCTAGACAGCTTCGGTACTTAGTTTTGTGGGCAGCATAGATTGAGAATCCAGATTCACACATGTATGTTGTGGCAAATGGAAGTAGTACACGTTTTGCCTTTTCATCAAGGGGGTAGTATTTCTTGTTATCCAAACAGATCCAAAAGTGTGAGTAACCGTCAATGTCAAAACTTGATTTCGAGGTAGGGTCTGCGGCAATTTCTATCAACAACTCGTATTGATTTGATGATAGAATGTTCGGCTTTTTGGATACAGTGAATGGGTTGACCACCCATTTGTATTTCTGCAGCTTCTCATCTTCAGCTGTAGGGAAATGATGCTCCAACAATGACATCAAGCTTCGGAGATGTTCCAGGATTTGGTGAAACAAATTCTTCCCAAGCGCCAATGTTTTGTTTTTCAAAAACTCCTTGAGAAGAGAAAAACACTCAACCTCCCCCTCCTCGACACTCTCTGCCCAAAAATTGATTTTCCTCTTGAATGCTTGAACTTTGTCGATAGCAGTGACCTTTGTTTCACTTTGCCCTTGGAGTGAAATATTCATTTCATTCATTTTGGAGAAAATATCTGACAAATAGGCAAGTATACACTGCCAATTTTTGTCATTAATAAGGTCTGCTAATTTGGTATTATGCTCCAAAAGGAAAGCTAAGACTTCCAATCTTAATTCGTACAACTGAGAGAGTGCATTCACACATGAGAGCCCCCTCACTTCTGCGTGGAGAAGCAGGGAACGATGAAGGCTTCCCATATCTTCACACAGTATTGTGAAAAGTCTTGACTTCAACGGCCTTGATTTTATGTAGTTAATGATTTGAATGGATTCGTATAAAACTTTCTTGAATGAAAGAGGCATTTGTTTTGTGGCTAAAGCGTATGTGTGGAGAGCACAATGACTACTGCTGCAATTCTTGGCGTTTTCTTTTATTTTCGTTATTGCTCTGACTGTAGGACCCATCATAGCTTTTGCACCATCTGTGCACACATCTATGCAATTAGACCATGAAACTTTGTTAGTCTTTTAAAAATCATCCAATAGATGGAATATTTCAGCAACTGTTGTGTTGGCAGGTAGTGGTCTGCACAATAAGAAGTCCTCCTCAAAACATCCAGAATATTCATAACGGACAAAAGCCAATAAAATCACTAATCCTGCAACATCACTGGATTCATCTACCTGCAAAGAAAATGAACTGTGTTGGATGCAAGAAACAAGTGTCTTTCACATCATTTTACATGTCAGCAATGCACCTCTTGACAGTATTGTTTGATAATGGCACCGAAGATACAAGCTTTACTGCCTTTTTGTGTAGCATGCAAGAAACAATATCATTATCACATGGCTTTATGAGATTTCCTGCAATGGTATGAGCTTTGCCTATTTTTGTCACTCAATAACTAACCAAGAAAGAAGCTTTTAATGAATTTTCATTAATTGTTTTTGCATGAGTTTTCATGCAATGCTGAGAAGGAGCTAGTTCAGCACTCTTCCTTTTGAAAAAATCAATGTCTTTAGCCTGGAAGTCCAGGTGAGTACCTTCAAAATGACGATGCAATTTAACTGGAACCATTGAACTGTTCGGAAGGACTCAAATAGCTTTCATTGTACTTACGCTTCTTGGTTATTCCATTTCCACAGGATATTGCAACCAATGGAGTACTTGCAGCATTTTCACATAATAAATCTGGCTGTGGAGCTTCTTGTGATTGTTCTTCCTTTGGTCATCCTCCCTCCTCATTCATTTCAACTGGAAACTTCCCTTGTTGTGAAGGTGACGGAGAAACTACACCCTTCTTCAATGATCCTGACTTCAGTGACTGATCCAAGTTAGAAGTAATAAACTGGTCAAAAATCGACTTATGAAATAGGTAGTGCAATGACAAAGCAAGTTTAACATTTAATGATGCCTGGGGCCACATACATGCCAGCAAGCACTGTGATTGGTCCACAAAGCTCGCTCCGTGCATGCGTAAAAGGTTTCAGCGCATCTAGCGCCATGACCTGGCACACAAACAACTCCCATATTGTTGCGAAACACTCGATCAGAGAAGCCGCGTTCTCTGGCACTAAATTGTGTATGCGTTCTGACTTAGGAACTGCAAAGGCTGCTTGGGAATATGACCTGAGGTAAAAGTACACATGTTTTTCACATGAAAAAAAGTGATGAATTTGATTTTCACATTTTTATTCAATAATTTTACTCATTATTTTACACCATTTGATGAAAGGTGGCCACGGACCCCCTAGAAGGAGCCAGCGGACCCCTAAGGGGTCCACAGACCACATGTTGGGAAGCCCTGCTGTAGGTCATGTGCAGTAGGAATGATATGGGACCCCTGATATGTCTAGATATGACTCTGATGGGTGACATGAACGTAAGCATCCTGTCTGACCACCTGCATCCCTTCATGTCCATTGTGCAATCTGATAGACTTGGGCAATCCCAGCAGGACAATGGAACACCCCACATTTTGAGAATTGTTACAGAGTGGCTCCAGGAACACTCTTCTGAGTTAAAACACTTCCACTGGCCACCAGATTCTCCAGACATGAACATTATTGAGCATATTTTGGATGCCTTGAAACATGCTGTTCAGAAGAGATTTCCACCCCTTGTACTATTATGGATTTGTGGACAGCCCTGCAGGATTCATGGTGTCAATCTCCCCCAGCATTTTATCAGACAATAGTCAAGTCCATTTCTTCAGCTCTTCAGAGTATTAGGCATATTCATGGTTGTTCCCAGAATTTTTTTGAGGAGAAGGGATCAAACATTCAGAATTTTTTTATATAAGTGAGTTGGACAGTTTTGAGGCAAGTCAAGGCATACAGGCTAAACTCAATACATGGCACAAAAACATACATCACATAGAACTGACAGTTATCCACTTACTATATGAATAAATATTCTGTACCTCTGCCCCCTATTGTTCCCCTTTGCAGATGCCTATGCAGATACTGTTATTACATCACTACAAAAAAAAAATAATTTTTTTTTCAAGTTGTAGCGATTTCAGACGCCATAGTCTGCTCTATAGAAAGGAAGGATTTTTTCCCCAGGCTGAGGGAGGGACATACGTGGCAGAATGTTATCTGTCTGCCTTACAGTGATGCCACTTCAGGCATGCATGTGCACCGATAATCAGCAGCTATTGTACTAATTACACATGGAAGTAACAAGGTTATGTGAAAGCATGTAGTAGAGTTGTTCTTATTCAGACACACATGTTACACTATTTGTTTTTCAGTTGACACACACAACACGAGTTTGCTGTGCTACTACAATGCTACCACTGTTAAATCAATAGAGCTGGCAACAGCAAAAACTGAAAGACAGTTGCCACAAAGTTTACCAACAAATAGAGAGCCAAACTGCAAGTTGGCATTGCAATTTGATAGACATGGTGGCACTTCTTGCTGCAACCAAACTTTGCAATTTAACACTAATTGCAGTCATTGTAAGTGTACAACAGGCAAAATTTAGTCTCATAAGCTCTAGTTTTTCTTTCAAATTGTGGGCCATTTACTCAACCTCTTCATTGGACTGAGGGTGGGAAGGAGCAATACAGATGTGTTGAATTCCATTTTGGTCTAAAAAATTCATAAACCTGGATGTCCATGAGCATTGCACAGGAAGCCCTAAAATTGTGAAAATTTGTGTTAATACCTTGACTGTTGTTTCTACTTTTGTTGTATACATTCACATTACACAGGGTAACTCAGAAATAGCATTTAGCACTAAAAGCTAGATAAGATTCTAAAAAGGTCCTGTGAATTCAACATTTACACTTTCCAAAAGATCAGATGATTGGGTCCACAGGGAATGGATCTTAGGAGGACCAGCCTGGTGAGGTGCACATTTTGAACATGCATGTATGAAGGCATTCCATTTCTTTATGCACTGTTAGTGGCTGACATCTCCATTCAGGTGATGTTCTGGTGTACTGCATGAAGTAGTGAAATCACTTTGCTACATAGTGTAGGTGGAACTACTATCCAGCGGAATTCATCTGCCATACCAAGGAGTAGCTTGCCATCTCAGACTGCCTCATGGAAAAGAAGTTCCCGATATTGGGGTAGCCCATGCAGGCCAGTCTAATCTCATCCACTCTAGAACCTGCCAAAGGGATGGATCCTCCTTTTTTTCTGCTGTGATGACTGATTGGTAATCAAGAAATCTTCCACAGAGTGGCATGTATCTTGAAAGAAACGAACCTCTTGTTTGTCAGACTGAGCCTGAACCAGCTTGGTGCCTATATAATGCATTTTCATTGGCATGATCACTGGTAGGTTTGCGTAGAGTATGATAATTGTAAGCTGAAAGGAAGAGGGCCCAATGCTTACTGTTTTATCTTGTAGTGACATTTGGTGACTGAAAAAAACCAACACTGGTTTGTGGTTTGTCACTAAATGAAAACTTAACTCATGTATATTTGTATGGAACTTTGAAACATCATAGATACAGCCAGTGCCTACTTTTTTGTCTGACTGTAGTTTTGCTGAGCTGAGTTCAGAGTACTTGACACAAATGCACTGAGATATTTAGACCCATCTCATTCACAGTGCAATAAAACTGTACTGATATCATACTAAGACACATCTGCAGCTAGAGTTAATGGTTTTCCTGGAATCCTGAAGAGTGTGGGACTAAGTAAGGTGTTCTCTAGAGTACCTATTTAAGGGTGCAGAATGCCTTACCACACTCTGAAACCATATAAATTTATCTCCTTTGTTTCACAGATCAGTTAGTAACTGATCTTTCCCAAGAATAACTGCAGTTCTTTGAGACTGTGAAGAGGAGGCATGCTGTCAAGGGCTCATAAGTGCTGATAAGTAGGCGGAATACCTTTCTTACTGACTAAAAAGCAAGATAGTCCACCAACTGTTGAAAGAATTAACCATCTTAAGATTATATGGATGTGTGGTGTCCGTTCTTTCATGCAAGTGGTTTCAATCGGCAATAAATCCACCACCTTCAGCATGGATGCAAAATTACATCCGACCTCCTGCAGGAATCTCAAAGCAGCAAGTGTGGAGGACATGGATAGGGACTGGATGAGTGGTGCTACATCGGAATGGGGGTTGGCCTAGAGTTGTGCCAAGATAGTCCACGCATTGTGATAAACACTGTGTCTGGATGGTGTGGTGGTTAACACAACTGCCTAGTAAGCAGGAATCCCAGGTTCAAATCACAGCCCAGCACACATTTTCACTCATTGCCCCTGATTCCACATAATGTTCCATTGCAGATGACACCAGTAGTCCCTTTCCTTTCCTTTCTTCCCCTTCCACCTTCAATTTACATAACATTAAGATTGTATTTTGGGTCCTCCTGTAATGCTGTAAGTTGCTTGTGAAGATTCTGTAAACATTCATGTGTATTCACTCCCATAACAATTATGTCATCCAGATAACTGCAACAAGCCAGAACTTTGCACATTAGCTATTCTAAACAGCATTGAAAAGAAGTGAAATTCAAAACTGTTCAAATGTGTGTGAAATCTTATGGGACTTAACTGCTAAGGTCATCAGTCCCTAAGCTTGCACACTACTTAACCTAAATTATCCTAAGGACAAACACACACATCCATGCCCGAGGGAGGACTTGAACCTCTACCGGGACCAGTCGCACAGTCCATGACTGCAGCAGCACCTTAGACTGCTCGGCTAATCCCATGCAGCTAAAAGTAGTGAAATCACTGGAAATTACAAAAGGTAGACTCAGGTATTGGTACAAACTGAATGGTGTGTTCTAAACTAGAAGCTGTCTGGACTCTGGTTGCAGGGTGAGTTGCAGATGATCATCAGACAAATTAGTTGTAGTGAAGCATTCATCTTCTAATCACGGAATATGAAATGTATCCACACAACTTGGGCATTTACTGCTTTGAAGTCCCCATACACATTAAGTAGGCCATTTGCCTTTCTATAAAAACAGCTAATGGAGATGCTTGGAACCTGGAAAAAATGGCTGTGATGACATTTAGTTCTTTTAGGTAGTCCAATTCTGTCTTGGCCACATCATACAAAAAGTAAGGTATTGGCCAGGTTTGGGAAAATGGGGAATGATGGTTCCCCAGTGTGCATGTGATGCTTCATGTTCTTTTCATAGGCTAGTACTGTAGAAAAGAGATTGGAAAGTTTAGTATACAGTTTACCAACATATTAAATGGAATCTCAATGCAAACTGCATGAATTTTTCCATTAACTGATAAACTGAGTTGGTTGAAAGTATCTGTATTGTCAGCGTATGGTGAACTGATAACCAATAAAGAAATTCATTTCACTACAAACTTATACACAACTTCAGCCTGGAAAGTTCCTTTCATTTGTAGTTCATGAGCATTATACAGGGTCGTCCATTGATAGTGACTGGGCCAAATATCTCACGAAATAAGCATCAAATGAAAAAACTACAAAGTACGAAACTTGTCTAGCTTGAAGGGGGAACCAGATGGCACTATGGTTGGCCCGCTAGATGGCGCTGCCATAGGCCAAATGGATATCAACTGCATTTTTTTAAATAGGAACCCCCATTTTTTATTACATATTAATGTAGTACGTAAAGAAATATGAATGTTTTAGTTGGACCACTTTTTTTGCTTTGTGATAGATGGCGCTGTAATAGTCACAAACATATAAGTACGTGGTATCACACAACTTTCCACCAGTGCGGATGGTATTTGCTTCGTGATACATTACCCGTGTTAAAATGGACCATTTACCAATTGCAGAAAAGGTCGATATTGTGTTGATGTATGGCTATTGTGATCAAAATGCCCAATGGGTGTGTGCTATGTATGCTGCTCGGTATCCTGGATGACATCATCCAAGTGTCCGGGCCATTCGTCAGATAGTTACGTTATTTAAGGATACAGGAAGTGTTCAGCCACATATGAAATGTCAACCATGACCTGCAACAGATGATGATACCCAAGTAGGTGTTTTAGCTGCTGTTGTGGCTAATCCACACATCAGTAGCAGACAAACTGCGTGAGAATCGGGAATCTCAAAAACGTTGGTGTTGAGAATGCTACACCAACATCGATTGCACCCGTACCATATTTCTATGCACCAGGAATTTGGTGGCAATGACTTTGAACGTTGTGTACAGTTCTGCCACTGGGCACGAGAGAAATTACAGGACGATGACAGATTTTTTGCACACGTTCTATTTAGCGATGAAGCATCATTCACCAACAGCAGTAACGTAAACTGGCATAATATGCACTATTGGGCAACGGAAAATCCACAATGGCTGTGACAAGTGGAACATCAGTGACCTTGGCAGGTTAATGTATGGTGCGGCATTATGGGAGGAAGGATAATTGACCCCAATTTTATCGATGGCAATCTAAATGGGGCAATGTATGCTGATATCCTACATAATTTTCTACTGATGTTACTACAAGATGTTTCACTGCATGACAGAATGGCGATGTACTTCCAACATGATGGATGTCCGGCACATAGCTCGCGTGCGGTTGAAGTGGTACTGAATAGCATATTTCATGACAGGTGGATTGGTTGTTGAAGCACCATACCGTGGTCTGCACGTTCACCGGATCTGATGTCCCTGGATTTCTTTCTGTGGGGAAAGTTTAAGGATATTTGCTATCATGATGCCTGACAACATTCGTCAGCACATTGTCAATGCATGTGTGAACATTACGGAAGGCGAACTACTTGCTGTTGAGAGGAATGTCATTACACATATTGCCAAATGCATTGAGGTTGATGGACATCATTTTGAGCATTTATTGCATTAATGCGGTATTCACAGGTAATCACGCTGTAACAGTATGCGTTCTCAGAAATGATAAGTTCACAGAGGTACATGTATCACATTGGAACAACCGAAATAAAATGTTCAAACGTCCAATGTTCTGCATTTAATTTAAAAACCTACCTGTTACCAACTGTTCATCTAGAATTGTGAGCCATATGTTTGTAACTAATACAGTGCCATCTATCGCAAAGTGAAAAAGTGGTCCAACCAAATCATTCATATTTCTTTACATACTACACATATATGTAATAAAAAATGGGGGTTCCTGTTTTTAAAAATGCAGTTGATATCCATTTGACCTATGGCAGTGCCATCTAGTGGGCCAACCATAGCACCATCTGGTTTCCCCCTTCAAGCTAGACAAGTCTTGTTCTTTGTAGTTTTTTCGTTTGGTGCTTATTTCGCGATCAATGGACCACCCTGTATATTGGCACTATGAAAGATTACCTACCTGCGTAAACTAGTCTTGTGCCTCATTAGAGAAAATTTATTGGATTGTCATAGAACTGGCTTTATGGGAAATATTCTAATAAGGTATACCATGCAGTTTTTAATTAATGTGACTTGTTCCACATTTATTGTCACTATTAGCAATATGATGGCCAGTTTTAGCTCTCACATTAAATGTTTTTCACAGGCAGATACTTTCAGCATCATGTTAATCAGTGTGACAGCTGCAGATTATCTACAATACACTTTCATGTATGAAGTCCCACAGTTGACTATCAGAGTTGCCTTTCAATTACACAGTCATTGAAAATGATAAACTTTCTGATCGCTTATAGAAATAAATACATGTCCATGTTGTTGATACAAAAACAGCGAGACACAGCTGGCATGCAACTTGCTCCCAGACTGACTCAAAGAAATTGATAACAAGTAGTAAAAGTTACTACAAAGATGATGATGATGAGCAAAATATCATGGAGGTATTAATTGTGTACAAGCTTGCCCATGACTTTCACATAGATGCTGCTTGTGTGATTTTGGAACATAGACAAGAGTTTTGGGCTGGTGGGGATATTTATATATTTTTGGATTTAGGAAAGTATATATTTGTCCACAAAATTACTTGATTGAAATTTAATTAAGTAGAGGAGCTATATGTTCAGACAATAATTTGTTTTACAAGGTAGGTTGTTACCTAATAAATTAAAAAGGTTTACAGAACTACTTTGTATTACTATGTTGTGAATTATCTATTTATGAGTACAGCTGCCATATTTGAAATTATGATTAATTATGCATTTTCTTAATTAGTGGTTTAGCTTATTGATGAAGGGTGTTGTATGGTCCAGAAAATTTAGGGCAACAAAAGTATAGTGTTAAACTTGGGAATTAAACAAATATAATGATCCAAAAGTCAACAGCAATTTTAGGTGGATGCAGACGTCAATAATAATTATCCGATAAGTTCATTAGTTTAGAAAATTAAAACATGTTACTCTAAAATTTCAAGTCATAGATCTCAGGTGCAATATATCCATACATTCAACATGACTGACTGTATCAGACAAAATTCCCCATTCTGTACTGTAATAAAATGATCGGTGATTAATATCTTTTCATGATCATCGTTTCTAAAAACTAAATGCACTTTTTAATCAGCATACGCCGAGGCGACGAAAATCATGGGCTATCTCCTAATAACGTGCTGAACCTCCTGTGCCCAATGTAGTGCAGCAACTCAATGTTGGGTGGACCTGACAAATCATTGCAAGTCCCCTGCAGAAATACTGAGCCATGCTGTCTCCATAATTATGAAAGTGTTGCTAGTGCAGGATACTGTGCACAAACTGACCCCTCAAATATGTCTCATAAGTGTTCAATGGGAATCATATTGAGTGATCTGGGTGGCAAATAGATTTGCTCAAATTGTCCAGAATGTTCTTCAAACCTCCTAGTGGCCCGCTGGAAATTCAAACATTGTTTGGGGCTATGAAGTCCACAAATGGCTGCAAGTGGTCTCTAAGTAGCCAAACATAACCATTTCCAGTCAATGATACATGTGAGTACAGCCCCAACATTATGGAGCCACCACCAGCTAACAAAGTGCCTTGCTGGCAACTTGTCTCCATGGCTTCATGGGGCCTGTGCCACATTTGAACCCTATCATCAGCTCTTACCAAGTGAAATTGGGACTCATCTGGCTAGGCCAGAGTTTTCTAGTCATTTAGGATCCAGTCACCTAGGGTCATCTATGGTCAAAAGCCCAGGACAGGCACTGCAGGCAATGTCATGCTGTTACAAAAGGCTCTTGCATCGGCCATCTGCTGCTATAGCCCATTAATGCCAGATTTTACCACACTGTCCTGACGGATATGTTTGTTGTACATGCCACATTGATTTCTGGGGTTATTTCACCCAGAGTTGCTTGTATGTCAGCACTGACAACTCGACCAAACACCATTGTTCTCGGTCGTTAAGGAAGGTTGTCGGCCACTGCCTTGTCCTTGGTGAGAGGGTAATGCCTAAAATTTGGTATATTTGGCACTCTCTTGACACTGTGGATCTCAGAATATTGAATTCCCTAACAATCTGTAAAATGGAATGTCCCATATGTCTAGCTAAAATTACCATTCCATATTCAAAGTCTGGTAATTCCTGTCATGCAGCCATAATCATGTCGCCAACCATTTTACATGAACCACCTGAGCACAAGTGACAGCTCTTTTATGCCTTGTCTACATGATACTACCCCTCATTGCAAATTATCATAGCTTTCTTAGAAAAGAACCAGAGATCCAGGTGCTTGTACAAAGCACTGAAACAAATACTCCTTATAGGTACTGAAATCTGACTAAAGTTGTAGATAAATTCTGCTGAAGTTTTTACCAAGGACCAGTGGCAGTTCGTGCAGTTTTTCGAAGGGTGTTCACTGAAAGATGGTCTACAAAGTTCCTAATAACTAACATAAAAGGCTAATAATATATAAAAATACGCTTAATGTATGATGAATGTTTGTATGAAAAATTCAATTCTCCACTGATTAAGAGCAGAGACTCTGTTACTGAAGCATTCATTAAAGTCTATGGTGGTGTGTATGAAACCGTTCTCAATGGAGAGCACTATTTCTGCTGTTAGCCACTCCTGAGACACAGTATTTAGCAGAACAGCTTTTTTTCTCAAAGATCACTGTGCCTCAGATGATGTCACCAACATGGTAACTATCACTTGGGGGAGTTTGATCATTTCACTGAAAGGCCTCTGCCAATTATTTTCAAACAAGAAGTGGAACAGCACCTGTGAGAGTTCCAAACTCATTCCTCATGTATAGTATCTGAAATTCTGTTCTCAGCTTATTGCAGTCAAGGAAGTAATATGTTTTGCAAGACCTCTGCAGCAACGTTTGTGGAAATTGACTTGAATACAAGACAAACTTTTCAGAATTAAATAAATTTGCAGCAACAAGATACCCTGTAAAGTGAAAGTGTTCAGCAACCTGAGTGATAATTTTCTCTCTCACTTTTTTTGCAACAACAATTTTTGGAATTCATTTCTCAGTCACTTCGCAGGATGCAGCAGCTTTCTGGATGTGGAAATCCTGTCAATGATGCTACCTTGGAATCAGTTTCGAAATGTTTGACCCCTTGTTGTACAGTCAATGGGTCAACTACTCATTTTTTATAATCGACTGTAAAATATAGCAATGTGTGCCACATTATGATTAAATACAGACAAGCAAAACTGAAATTCTGGGTGCCTTAATTTCATGCAGTGCCCTGCAGCTTGAGTAATTCTAGTGGTTTGTCAAGATGTATGCTCAGTTTTCTCCAGGAATTCTACAAGTGACTGACTTTTCATACATAACTTGCACAGTTCTGGGTTTAAAATTCCATGTTGTGTTGGAAATATGAGTTACTTCCTTGCTCACTATGTCAATTCACACAGGATTTTGCACATGTGTTGATCTGAGCTCATGAAGCTGACTGCCAGTTTTTGTCATGACTGTAGATGTAGATGGGAAGCAATAATTATCCTCCAGATAGGCAGGCAAATGGGAGATTTTAAATTTAAAATCTTCATGCACTGTAACGTTCTCTCAGACGTGAATATTTTGATGGGGATGAACCACCACTGCCAATGGTCTAAGAGAGACAGACTAAATTCAATTGGTAGTGGTATTTTTGTTGCAGTTAAAAGTAGTTGATCTTGTGGTGAGACTGATGTAGGTAGCTGCTACGAGTTAGTAGGCATACATGTTACACTCAATAGCATGAATTAAATTAACTAATGGTTCCTTTTACCATCCCCCACACTGACAGCTTGCAGATTCTTGAAAGTGTATGGAAATTTACATCTCATTTTGAACAGGTATGCAACTAATACATTTATAGATGGTTGGTTGGTTTTTTTATTTGATTTGATTTAGGGTGCAAAAAACAACTGGGGTCATATGCACCCAAGTCAAAACTATAGAACACAATCCCAATGGGCAGAATAGGAGACAGCTAAAAAAGGCACGTGAAAAAAGGGCTAAAAAATGCCATACAAAAACGGAGGTCCAAAATTAAAGATTAAATGGCCTTCATCATATTGCTTTAGCGGATAAAACATAAAACATGGTCAACAGCCCACACGTCATTTGCTCAAATGGCTGATAAAATAGATGGCAAACCCAAACTGGAATGTAAATTGGTAAAAAAAGGGGATTCCAGCAGGAAGTGGCGCACAGTTGAAATTTGGGCGCAATGCATACAAGGTGATGGGGCAGCACCACTGAGCAAATAACAATGGCTGAAAAGACAGTGCCCAATACGCAGCCAAGTTAAAATAATCTCCTCCTGATGGGAGGGCTGAGAGGAGGTCATCCAAGGCACTGGGACAGGCTTAATAAGCTGAAGCTTATTACTGTGAAGGGAGGACCATTGGCGATGCCAAAGGGACATCACCTCCTGATAGACGGCAACGCAGAGATCATCGGAGGGAATATAGGTACTCACAGGCTGAGGTTCGACAGCAGCGTCAGCAGCTTCATTTCCTGGCAGACCGACATGACCAGGAACCCACAGAAACATGACACTGGCTCCACCGAGAGTGAGCAAGTGACAGTTTTCTTGGACCTGCTGCACTAAGGGATGTGCAGTGTACAGCGCACATAGACTTTCAAGGGCACTGAGTGAGTCTGAGCAGAGAACACAATTGAAAAGGCTGTGTCGCCGGATGTATTCCATGGCCTAATACAGGGCGAAGAGCTCAGCTGTAAATACTGAGCAGTGTGCCAGAAGCTGATATCGAGAGACACAGCTGCCAATGACGAAGGCACACCCAACCCCATGGTCAGTCCAAGAGCCATCAGCGTATACAAAGGTAGCATCACTAAGTTCCATGCGAAGGTCGTGAAACTGAAGGTGTTAGACTGAGGCCAGAGTAGTGTCCTTAGGAAGTGAATGAAGGCCAAGGTTAACATAGGCCACTTCACAAAGCCAAGGTGGTAAAGGGTTCACGACCACTAGGAAAGTTGCAGGTAGCGTGAAGTTAAGCCGCTGTAGCAAGTGGCAAAAGCGAACTCCAGGAGGTAACAGAGAAGAGGGGCAAGCCCCATACTGACAATCAAAGAAGGAGGCATAGGAGGGGTGGCCATGCATGGCAGACAAATGGCATCCATACTTGCTGAGGAGAAAGTCACGGCAGCAGGACAGTGGTAATTCAGCAGCTTCGGCATACAGACTCTCAACTGGGCTGGTGTGAAAGGTGCTCGTGGCCAAATGGATGCCATGATTATGGATAGTGTTGAGACAGTGTAAAAGGTATGGGTGTGCAGATGCATAAACAAAGCACCCATAGTCGAGTTTTGAATGGACAAGGGACCAGCACAAATGGAGGAAGATGGTTCAATCAGCACCCCAAGAAGTACCATAGAGGACACGTAGGAGATTGAAGGACTGTATACAGCAGGCTGCCAGGTAAGAGACATGGGAGGACCAAGAGACCCTACTATCAAGCATGAGCCACAGGAATTTCATAGTGTCAATGATTGGAAAGGCAACAGGTGCAAGATGTAGAGTTGCACCACCAGAAATTCATACAGACGGTTTTGTCAGTGGAAAAGCGAAAGCCATTGGCAATGCTCCAGGAGTGAAGATGATCAAGACAGTGCTGCAGATGTTGCTCAGTGAGATATGTCTTTGGAGAACTGCAACTGATGGCAAAATCATCGACAAAAAGGGAGCCGGAGAGACCTGGTGGGAGACAGGCCATTGTAGAGTTAATGGCGATAGCAAAGAGGATGACATTCAGGACACAACCCTGAGGCACACCATTTTCCTGAATAAAGGCATCCAACAAGGCAGAACCTTCACGCACCTTGAAAACTTGGTCTTGTAAAAATGCCTGAAGAAAACAGGATAGACGCCCACAGAAGCCCCACATGTAAAGAATACCGAGGTTACCAGTTCTTCAGCCGGTGTCGTAAGCCTTCACCAAATTGAAAACCATGGCAACAGTCTGGGATTTCCACTGAAAACCATTCATGGCATGGGTGGACAAAGTAACGAGATGGTCAACTGCAGAACGCCACACTCTAAATCCACACTGTGCATTCGTGAGTAAATTGCAAGGCTCGAGCAACCACACCAGCCGGGCATGAATCATACATTCCATCACCTTGCAAATGCAGCTGGTAACAGATGGACCAGTAGCTAGAAGGAAGGCTTTCGTCCTTACTGGGCTTGAGTATGGGTATGACGGTGGCTTCACGCCAATGTCCAGGAAATGAGCCCTCAGCCCAGATGCGGTTGTATGTGTTAAGCAGAAAGTGCATCCTCGCAAGAGAGAGGTGCTGCAACAACTGAATGCGGATAGCATCTGGCCCTGGGGCGGAGGACTGGGATGAACTGAGAGCATGATCTAGCTCCCTCATAGTGAAGGTGGCACTGTAGCACTCACGATTCAGAGAAGAGAAGG
Source organism: Schistocerca serialis cubense (assembly GCF_023864345.2). Taxonomy (NCBI): domain Eukaryota; kingdom Metazoa; phylum Arthropoda; class Insecta; order Orthoptera; family Acrididae; genus Schistocerca; species Schistocerca serialis. The sequence continues at coordinate 504,767,908 of NC_064640.1, forward strand.
GTATTGCCTGAGCCTCCTCCACTCATTTCCGATGGATGAAGGCAGGGTGATAGTGGGAAGAGCTTGAAACTTCCTCCAAATGGCGGCTCAAGGTGGGGGAGATAGCAATAGGATCTACAGTGACTTCAGTACCTACTGTCAGACTGGAAATGGGGGAATGGATCTTGGTTTCAGAGAGCCATCAGAGGTTGGCCCACACGACAGAGGAAGGTAAAGAACTGTTAAAAGAACTAGTGAATGAAATCCGACTAGCTCTTTTGCTATCCTGAGGAACTAGATGACACTTTTCACGCATCTGTTTATAATGAATGCAGTTTTCTATCGTAGAGTGGTGGTTAAAAACATGGAGAGCACATCTCCATGTGCGAATTGTGCCGTGGTATGCCTCAGTCAACCAAGGGACTGGGACACAACGTGGTAAAGAGGAAGTGCGAGGAATGGAACATTCTGCAGCAGTAATGATAACGTCACTGAGATAGTCTACCTGGCCATCGCAACTGGGGAAATCTTGTTCTGCAAAGGTCGCCAGGGAGGAGTAAAGCTGCCCGTCAGCCTTAGTAAGCTGCCATTTGGGCTTGTATGTGGATGGGGTAGGAGTCAGCAGATGGAGAGCACACAGGAAATGGTCACTCGAGTAGGTGTCGGAAAGAACAGACCACTCAGGACGATGGACAAGCTGGGCAATGCAGAAAGATAGGTCCAAATGGGAACAGGTGTGTGAGGAGTCAGAAAGGAAAGTGGGTGCTCCAGTGTTAAGACAGAAGAGGTTGAGTTGGTTAAGGAGGTCATCCAAGAGGGCACCTCTCTGGCAGGTCCTGGGAGAATCCCAAAGGGGATGATGTGCATTAAAGTCACAGAGTAGCAAAAATGGAAGAGGTGGCTTCCCAATAAGCTGAAGGAAGTCTGCCCTGGTGACACCAAAGGACGGAGGTACATAAATGGTACAGAGGGAGAAAGTCAGGTGGGGAAGGAAAAGGTGAATGGCAACAGCTTGAAGATGGGTAGTTAGGGAGATGGGTTGACTATGAAGGTCATCCTGTATGAGCAGCATGACAACCCCATGAGATGGAATGCCGACATCAGGGGTGAAGGTGAAAACGAATCGGTAAGTAACATGAAAGCTCAAAGCGGTCTTGAGGGCACAATTTTGTTTCCTGAAGGCAGAGTACAAGGAGATGCTGCGATGCTAGAAGAAACCATAAATCCTCTTTGTGGACCCAAAGACTGCGAACATTCCATTGGAGGACAGTCATGAGGAGGAAGAGATGTAGGGGTGTCAACTTGGAGGTTGCTGAGGGACATACGGTGTAGCGTCGCTACTACAGGGCACAGAAGTGGGAGGATCCTGTTCCATGGGGTCCACAGAAGCATTGGCGTGCTTGTGTGGTCAGCCTGTGGAGTTGAATGCTGAAAAATGGTTGGTGGTACACACCGGTGAGATAGACGCCGGCTGGGCTAAGTAACCACGTGGAGACACCGTCCAGCTAGATCTTCGAGTTGGTGAAGGAGAAGACCATTTGTCTTTAGCGGACTTCTTCGAGCCCTTCTGGTTAGAGGAAGACTTGGGTGTTGTTTGGCTGGAGGGATGGAGGAAGTCTTCTCGGGAGTACTCCTTCTGTCCTTTCCTGCCTGCCAGTTGTGTAGTGGGTTGTTTCGCCCCTTTAGGCGAGAGTTTGACGGATTGTTGCACAGCAGGATGGGGGGACAGTGATGCTACCCTCACACTGGGTGACTTCACAACCTCAGAGCCAAATTTGAGGTCGCATGTCTGCGTGGCCATGTCCTTCATGGAGTGAGGGATAACAAGAACAGAACTGTAGGTACCAGCTGGGAGAACACATGGTTTGCAACTAGCCAGTAACTTGTGAGCTATTGGGTTAGGAAATTTTTCCTTTACCCAAATCTTGGGCCTCAACACGAACAGGGTAACCGTGGATAAGCAAGGCAGCAAACAGTTGTGCTTGAGAATCAGAAGTGGTCTCCAAAACCAAAGTGCCATTCCATAAATGAGAGCAGGATATCACAGGGCCAGCAATGGCATCAACACCCTTCTGAGTAATAAACTGACTGACTGTGGTGAAGGACTGAACGTCTTCAGTACGTGATACCACAAGGAACCTCGGTGCAGCGGGAAGGGTCTTTGAATCAGTAGCCTCATTACATTTAGGTTTCATCAACGTCAATGGAGAGAATGATTGACTCATCGCAAGGAAATCCCCTATGATTGCCAGCATCTCTGATGGCGCGCTCCTTCCAACTGGGGGCCCCCTTCACAAGGGGGTGCACCCACCTTAGGCAATTGTTCACACCTCAGGTCAGGTCACACCTCCCGAACACCCAACGGAGGGACCAATTCACAATTTCGGAAGGTTACAGAACAGGCAATCACCCCTCGCTGGGCCTGGCCCATACCAGGGGGTACGTGTGGACTGCATGTTGATCCGGGGCTGGGAATTATATTTTACCCAGTCACTTTTTATGTGTCAGACATGTGGGCTGGCCTTCAGGAGTGCACAGGGAGGAAGAAGAAAAAAGAAGACCCTCAAACACCGAAGCAGAGGAACGAGAGGAGAAGGGAAACAAAGAAAGGGAAAAGGGAGCCAAAAAGAAAGTTGAGACTGTTCGCAGGTCGGTGACAGAATGGAGAACATTCCCAATAATACTCCAGACATGTTCCCCAAGGGAAGGGAAAAAGAACAGGAAGAAGATAGACCTACAGCATGGAAGGGTAAAAGTGTTGCAAAGGCTGGGGCCCCGTGGTAGCCAAGCACGTACCTGCCAAAGAGTGGCGAGCCCACTGGGGGGGGGGGGGGGGGGGGGGGTTTGCAGTTGGTGCTGTCCTCAATTGGCCCTTCTTCATATGCTGGCAGAAACATGTATTTAAACATTATGGTGAGCATACACTATTGTCCAGAACAGTAAGTACTTCCTCTGATGATTATTTTGAGTAATTATTACAGGAGCATGTACAAAGTGTAAATGTTTGGGTAACGTACTAAACCTGTTAGTGACAAACAATCCTGAGCAAATCATGGATGTAGAAATTAGTCGCTACAAGATTTTTGTAGCGAGATGACTGGGGAGGAAGAGGAACCATGCTTTGGCAAGGTTCAGCAACAGGACGGGACCTTCAATTCACCAAAATTCATTGCAAGAAACATCTGTTTAATTAAAAAAGCCAACAAAAATGTGCATGATTCCTTATTAAAATGCAGTCTCCATTTCAGATTCTCAAAACTTCTCAAAGTGTGAACTTCAGTGCTAGATACTTTTAATAGTTCTCACAACAAAATTCTGTCTCAGAGCCTGGAAATCATTACGAAGAGATTCTGGTCATATTCTGGTACACTGAGAGATAGCAATGGCAATCTTTCAAATGACAGCACCATTAAAAAAAAAACTAATCATTGTTTTCTAAAATACCATCAAAGATGATGCAGTAAATATGCAAGAATTCAAATTGAGAACAGCTGCCAGCAGCAACAATTCCAAAGTTGATAGCCTCATTTAATGAAGCAACTCAAATCAATCAATAAAGCAAGTATTCCTGTCCAGAGTGTATACTATTTGGGTTCCCATTGGAATATGCTAGTGAAATAGCTCCATTTTTTTTTAATAATCATGTACGACGACTCCCTTATCTATAAACTGCAAAAATGCACAGGTAACACCAATATATAAAAGTACACGAAAGTAATCTGATGAATTATAGACCCATGACTGATGTCAGTTTCTAATCAGATTTTGGAACACGTACTGTCTTCCAACATTATTGAATACCTTGAAGAAAACAATCTATTGACACACAACCAGAACAGATTCAGAAAATATTCTTGTGAAATTCAACTGGCTCTTTATTCACAAAAAGTGCTCTTGACAAGGGATCTCAAGCTGATTCAATATTTCCATCTTTCTCCTTCCTCACAGGAGGATTCTAATAAAATTGTGTGCCTGTTGAGCATTGTCTCAGTAAAACTGGATTTATGATTTCCTGTCAGAAATGTCACAGTTTGTAATAAATGACAGAGTTGTCTAGTAAAATGGAAGATATATCATGTGTTCCTCAATGAAGTGTTATAGGCCTTTCGTTGTTCTTAATCTCTATAAACATTTTAGGAGACAATCTGAGCAGCCCTCTTAAGACTGTTTGCAGATATTGCCATTTACTGCCCAGTAAAGTCATCATAGGATTGAAAATGATTGACAAGGTATCTGCATGGTGCGAAAGGTGGCAACTGATCCCAAACAATATAAAGTGTGAGAGTCCACAACATGATTAATAAAAAATTCCATTAAATTTTGATTACAATATATATAATATGAATTTAAAGGTTTTTACATTCAACTAGATACCTAGAGATTACAGTGACAAACAACTTAAATTGAAATAATCACATAGAAAACGTCGTTGAGAAGCTGAACCAAAGGCCATTTTATTGGCAGAATACTTAGAAGATGACTGCACTGTACTTATCTGCCCGCTTCTTCAGCATCACTGTGTGGAGTTGCAGCTTCACTTAAGGGGTGTTTTTCTTCCACTTGCAAGGATGGCATGCCTTTGTCAACTGTCAGTATATCTGCTTCTAGCTATCTCAGGAAAAAGGCTGTATTACTCAACAAATTACTAATAAGAATTTTGGTAAACAGTCTGATGGTCCAGAAGTCTGAATTATTAAGCATTAACTTAAACAGCTATTGAAAAATGAGAAACACTTCTGAATTCCTCCAGATTCTTCCTCAAATTTGATTACCACACCAAGCATTTTGGATGCAACTGATAATTTCATTGGTGGACTATCAATTTGGTATCACTTGGTGTATTTGAGTTGATTCACTTGCTACACATTATCTGAACTACCATGTTCTGTCAGTGTAGAACCAATGGAATATTCCAAAAAATGTGCACAATGCATTAGCAAAATTAAATATGTTTTTTTATACGGCTCATACAGGAAATTTACTGGTAGAAGCTGCCATCCAAAATACAGGACAAGATGACACAAAGAGAAAATTAAAGATGATTCATTAAAGTCAGTAAATGCCAGCTGTCATTTGAGATGAGCAGAACGTGAGAGGAATTCTACATGGAGAAACCTTCAAATTTGTTCTGGACCTGTCTGTGGTTGTATCGGAAATCCACTCTCTGGATCACAAGCCACACTGGATGTTGTGAAAGCAGAAAATTCTACAGAAGTGAAGCATTTTTTGGCAATATTCATAGTGTTTGAAAAGAGAAATGTCAGGCAAAGCCTTTGCAAAAGTTTACATAGCAGGATGGTGCGCAAAGTTGTTTCCTCCTGTCAAATGCACACTTTTCAAAATTGAACTTCACCATCAGCTTGAAAGCTATACCTTTTAACCATTCTGAAGTAAGATTTTAAGACAAACAGCAACACTGACTTGCTCCGAGTCCTTGGACCAAAGGTTAAACAACCCAAACATTTGGATTCAAATTTGCAAAAGCTCTTGCCTAAATTTAAAAATCTCACTGCAGTGCAGTCAGAAAAGGTATCATCATCAGAGTCAGAGACTGAAATTAACAACAGATTCATCAAACAAAATGGATACATCATAATGCTCTCATGGTGCCAAGCAAATTGAAGTGCATTTGTTCTGTGCTGAAAATCTTGATTGAGCAGAAATATTCCATCTGTGTGTCAATACCTGCAGCCATCAATTACCAAACATCTTTCACTGATGTCAGAAAATCTCAAGCATATGTATATGGCACTATGCTTTGACAAGATAACATTACTGACACACAGACTTTCGTCACAGCTGAGATGGCATTTTCAAAGGCTGGCGACAGGATCGTTTGTACTTTATAGAAAGTTTCTACAAAATGGGCTGCCACACAAACATTGAAATTAATGTTGTTTCAATTTTAGTGTAGACCACTACATATGTATAAAAATTATATAGCCCTCAGTTTTATGAAAATTCACCTTCTGTCAAGGGTTTGCAGACTTCAGCTTTGTAAGCAAATGTTACACAGCCTTTAGCACATCTTCAGCATTAGGGGGGGAATTTCCACATGAATTTATATTTTTTTGTTTGTATACAAACAAACTCCATCTGCCTCCACAGGTGAGTGGCCAGCACAGCTGACTGCCATTCAGGGAATCCAGGTTCCATTCCTAGTACTGCCAAGGATTTTCCCTTGGTGGGAGGACTGTGACAGGGTGCATTCAGTGTCCTGATAGCAAATGAGGACCAGCAGCTCGACGTCACAAAAACTGACAACAGCCCCACAAGAGTGGTGTGCTGAACTTATGCCCCTCCGTACCATATCCAGTGACATCATTTGGAGAATGGCATGGCGGTTGGTCAATACTGATGAGGCCCACAGTCTGCAAATGGAGTTTATATATTGAGTGTTTTTTTAATATGTTTTGCATAATTAATAAACTTTGTAATTTTTTAAATTTTAAATAAATGAAAATATAATTTTGTTTAATTTAAAACAAGCCACTTGACAAAGCTTCTGTGTCAGTCAACATTGACAGACCTCCTGTAGAACAAATTTTAGTAATAACTTCCTGTTTCTAATACAGAAGACAGTTGTTGGGTTTGAAAGACTTTTCGCCATGTATGAGTGTTCGGAAAATCACATAAACCAAATATATCCATATTTTACCTCCAACATATCACATCAACAGTATTAGTATATGCTTCAAAAATTTTTGCCGTATGTGGGCATGCACACCAATTCTCTTCCCATGTTTCAAATATTGTTAATATCTGTGTGTGAATTAGTACCATCTTTTAAGGGAAACATATTATGTAATCACATCATGCATGAAATTCTGAGGCTTCTGCTAATATCTTACACGATGTTAGTATGTAACATGAAGTATAGCATGAATGTGATGTTTCCCTGATGCTACCAAGACCATGTCACCACTTTCGAGAACCAACAAAAGGTGCGGTTATATTGAAGCACTCTGTAATAGGCTCTGGAAAAATATTTGCTTGCAAGGCTCAAGGTGACAACGTTTGTACCAACTCATGTACAGTTGCACTTCTCTATACAGGCTCTGTAAGCTGGTACTCCAGTCAATCATATCATTTCTCCCTTAGCCACTAAATTGTTAGTATCAGCTGACTTCTCAATAAAAGAGGGGCTAGAAATTCCCCATTACATTTTATCTCAATGGCAGAATGACAATAGTTTAAGTACCAGTAGCACTTTGGAGCTAATTGTCCATATTATTCCAAAATGGTGATATGATTCAAAGTATTTCTGGTATTAACTTTAGTCTCAATGATGCACTGCTTCTTGACTTGGACTCAACACTCACACATGCACTGGAGAGAATACTGCTGCAGTGTGGAGTTTAATGAAGGGAGAACAGTGTGTCATGCCATCAGATACAGGGAGAGGGAGCAGCCCTTTACCTTTCTCCATTTGCAATTCACTATGGTTGGATAGAATGATATAAAGTACATATGAATTTTATTAGTGGGTACCACACACACTGGTGAAGGAGTAGTTAACACACTTTACTTCATATATATATATATATATATATTTCATTGACAGCCACAGACTCAGAGAAACAAGGAAATAGCTTGTGTTCTTATGTGCAAAATGGAAGTACTGCTGTGTATATTTGCTAGGCTTTCTTCAACTCATTATCTACAGCCAGTAAATGGTAACTGTTTAATTGAATTTCAGTTGTAGTTGAATTACACAAACTAAATGTGACAACATGATCACACATTATCTCAGCATCAAATAACCACCACACACTTAATGGAACAGTTTTACTAATTCATCACGTGTTATACCTGATGTTGCCATATTTGGCAAAGACTTATTTTTGACTAATTGATGTACATTATTGTCTCCTGCCAAGATGGTAGCCAGTACAAAAACTGATAGAGAATAAAATAATTACAGCTGTTGAAGATTTTTTGCAAAACACATATATATTTGTTTCTTTTATATTGCTAAAGGCTAATACGGTAATAGTTGAAGAATAAGGACTGGATAGTGAGATATCTGTACTGACAGATAATCAGAAGAATAATTTAAGAATTTTATCTATAGAACACGTACTATGGAGGAGTACACACCAGACAGGTGGACTGATACACTAAAAGTTATCATGGAAACGGATTGTGTGGAAACGGAGAGAGTAGGAAGAAGGGAATGCCACTCATTAAACTTATTTGACACTATTCCAAGTGTTCCAACAATTTCGTCATTTAATGAAAAACCATCACATAAAATTTTATGTACAAATTTTCCATGCAAGTACAAAGTAAAAGTTCTCAGGAAATTAAATAAGTGAAGGCATTTACCATGCAGTAAAGTGGTACATAATTTAGTAATTTCTTCAGACTTCACTTTGGCACAGTTATACAGGTCGTCAAATAAAATATTTAATAAATCACAGTGGTAACTAAATTATATTGCTGACATCATAATTCCTCAACAATAGCCTGTATTGCACATGTTATTTGACACTTTCAAATGAAAAAGTTTACAAACCTTTTTTCACCTCTGAAATACTTTTATTTGTAATCTATATTTAACAGTTTTTTCAGTGCATACAGTAAATAAATTTCTCAGACCAATTACCAAGTACAGAGTTTGTTGTATCATCTACAGTAGAATTTAGTAGAATGCGAGACAAGTACTGACAGTGATCAATATACAAATGATATTTTAATGGCAAGATTTTGAAATATTTTACCAGTAATGCTGGATACATAGATAATATTCTGTACATGTCAGATGGTTAAGTACTATTGCAGAGGTACGAGAAAATAGCAACTATGATAATTCAGTCTTAATAGGGGAATTTCGGCACTCATACCAAGTGCATCATCATTTGCTTCACAATCCACAATAAACAAACCTGCTACACACAAACCAGCATATTTTATGAAAAAAAAGGAGACACACACACACACACACACACACACACACACACACATTTATATATGCACGGCAACACTTATTTTATATTAAGGCACTTTGGGCACCTCATTTGTGGTATTCTAACCTAATCACTTTTTAAGTGCCAGTATTTAAAATTATGAAGTCACCATTTTTGCAACAGTCTAGTTTCTTCAGGGAAATTCCTGGAGCTATCATGTCAACACAGTCCAATATATTCAAAACATTATGATTTACGTATTACTCATTTCTAGAATGAGAATACACTCAATATACGAACAGCTTTACATTTTTTCACTAATTACTCTCACTGATACATAATTTATGATGTATTTATTTGTTCTATACACATGATAATTCATACAGAATTGAAGCATTTGCTTATTTGCACATCAATGTGTTTTCAATTTCCTGTGCCTTATTCTCACAACTTTTGTCTGCAAACAGATCTGGTAACCTATTACAGCTATGAAAATAATGCAACACAGTAAGAAAATTAAGCCAGGTGGCTTGTTGCCCAGAACAAGACCCATACAACACCCAATAACTTGACCCAGTAAGACAATCAGGGCACCACATAACGATACTGAAATTCCATACTTCTTGTAAAGCACAGAAAGCTGTTGTGTATAGCCCTGAATAAATGTAAGTGCAGTGCTAAGGAACAAAAGCACATTGGGGAAAGCATCACAGCTTCTTGTGCACAAGTATGCAGGAAACTGCTTCAGACGGACGAAAGAACTACTGCGGGTGAAAGTATCTCGTTTTCCACTCTGAAGTCCTGGAGAAAAAAAATTGGAAGTCCATCAGTCAAATGGTAAATATGGGGTAACCAAATCTCTATCAGATAAAAGTAATAAATATACACTGATTTGATCCATTATAAATGGTTCTGAAAGCCTGCAACACTGAAATCAATATGTTTGTTTATAAATAACTGATCTGCTACCAGTCACGATTTTCTTTATTTTATTTTTTGCATGACACACATGAAAATGGGAATCATTTCCTGAAACATGTCGTACGAAAAATAAAATAAAGAAAATCTTGACTGGTAGCAGGTGAGTTATTTATGAACAAACCTATTAATAAATATATTAAATATACATACATACATAAAGAATTTAAGTAATGAAAAATTTCAGGCAACACAATGATACGTACTGAGGTTTGTTCAAGTACGAGTTTTCGGAATCCAGTAACTATATTTTCATAAGATGATGGGATATAAAAATTTTGAAATTTTAGAAGGTGTATACAGAATCACCAATAAAGCTTCCAGGCACCACCTCCTGTTGGTATCAGGGACTCCAGCCACAAAACTAACAATGTTTATCTCCTCTTGCTACTATTACAGTATTTCATCTTCAGGGAAGAATTTCCCTTTTAAGTTTGACACAAAGGATGTGGAATTTGCTTCCCTTCTTCCCAAAGCTTTTAGAGTACTTGTTGCCAGATTGTTGGGAAAATGTATCTAACACACAACAGTTGCTCTATTTGATGTAAGAGATGCCTGACAGCTGTAATCAAGGCATCAATGAGGTCAGTCTAGAAATTTCATGGTGCAGTGGGACATATTTTGTGGACAGCAGCATTGATTTGCTGATACAAGGAAACCTTTTCTTCAAGCTGTTGCCCCTTCGCAAGAAGTGTGCTACTGTCAAATGTGTTTTTGCATCATTTCTATTCATTCTGCCATAGGTTAAACGTAATGGCCCAACCCTCCACAAGAAATGAGCACCATACCATAACACCAAACCTTATCCTGTGATTTGTTTATAAATATACTTTCTTCCACTGCACCACAAACCAATGCTGCTGTTCTTTGTATCACTAAGTGACATTGTATTTATTCTTGCTTTCAATAGCTTTTTGGTGGCATTATAATGCTCTACGAACAGTCATGACCATTCTGCCACTAACGACTGCACTTTCAAAGCAATGAAAAGAGTGTATGACGACTGATTTGAACACTATACTTTACAGAGTGGTTGTCCCTATCAGTTAATTTCCTAGGGCTAACAGACCGACTTGATTAACTTGACTTCACTATACATCATTTCCTCAGTTGAATTAATATCCATAGATCACAAGAATTACCTACAGACATTATTGTACAATCTTAACACACAATATCTACCACCTCTCAGGGCTTAAAAAAGGCAGTCAAAGCACACCTTTTTAATGCTACTACAAAAATTAGAGAACTCAGAGCAGGGGTTAATTTAAAAAAAGTGACAACAAACGCCTCTCTCTCATTATAACACACAGTAACAATAACAGTACACAGATATTTGTGCAGCAGTTCTGACAATGACACCAACTTGTGCTAGGGAAACATCAGGGAAATTGTAACACAAAAATTGGCCAAAGAACCGGAGACAGAAGCCAACAGGCAGTAAGTCAACAAGTGGCCTCCAAAGCCACAATAATTTTGTATAACACATTACCATGCCTAATACGATGTACAAAAACCATTTCCATTCAAAACAGTTTCCAGCCATCTCAGTGTGGATAAACAGAGGTCCAGTATGGTTGTCAGGGTCATCATCTTCCTGCAAAAATAGTGGCATGTTCACATAACTATGATCGATGGATAGCTATCATGTGGCCTTCCCTCCAAAGCAGACCACAAAGGTTCAACAGTATTGAAATCTTGGGACTGGGGGTGCAGAGGAAATGTGTATCCATCTTCACACTCACAAAACTAGTCTGCTGTGTGATAGGTGCTCAGTCACCTTGGAACACAGCTTCACCATTGAGGACCAAACATTGTACCATGGGATGGACCTGATCAGCCAAAATTGTCAGATAAAGCTTGCAAAATAACAATTAGAACCTTGGAATACAATGATATGGGTGCCAAAATCATAGCCAAACACTCTCCATGTTTGAGTCTTGGGATATAGCCTCTGCCAGAAGCTAGAAATTGTATGAAACAAGACTCATCTGGCCAAATGACTTTCCTTCATAACTTCATAGTCCAAGTTTTATGTCTCTGTCACCACTTTTTCCTGTTACGAGCTTTTGCATCATTTGTAAGTGGTTTTGAAATTCCACATTTCCCTGATTATGGAGTTCACTTTATGCTGTTTTGGTAGTCTGAGGGTTTTGCAGGGTGGAATTTGATTTTGCAGCCATTTTGCAGCTGTGATCTCCTTTGACGTCCTGAGGACATTGCATAGTTGCTGTTCATAGTCTAATACAACAGAGAAACCTGCAGGCTTCACTGGCATCTGCATTTGTGTTCAAGCATGCATTTCTGTTTGTGTTTCCACAATTTTGCCTAACCCCTATATCATGCAACTGATTTGACTGCAATACAGGGTCTTTAATAGTGATAGGAACAAAATTTATGAGCATTATGAATCTGCAGCTACATGATTACTCTGTAATTCACAAATAAATGTGTGCCACTCTCATACAGCACATGGGAAAAACAAGCACTTACATCTTTCTGTGCCACCTCTGATATCTCTCAGTTCATTATGATGATCATTTCTCCCCATGTAGGTGTGTGCCAAAAAAATATTCTCTGAATTGGAGGAGAAAGTTTGTGACTGAAATTTCACAAGATCATTCTGCAATGAAAAATGCCTTTGTTTTAATTATTGCCATTCCAATTCATGTATTATGTCAGTGGCACACTCTCCCCTATTTCACGGTAATGCAAAATGAGCTACCCTTCTTTGAACTTTCTCAATCTTATTAGAACAGCAATGCCATTCCGTGGTATTTATTTCTACATCAATAATAAAAACTGGCATACAAACTAAAAGAGTGAGTTGAGCGAGTTCTGACATTCGGAATAACTTGTCTTCTAATCTCTTGAAGAAATTCAGAAGCTTCATCACTTTATAGCCATTCCACTTGGGTGGGCTTACCAATGAAGCTGCTAGTAATGAGTTACTAAGTGGGGATGAGTTAACATAGTTACTAAAGGATGTGATTTACTTTGATTTCTATCAAAAACATTGTTGCGTAGTAGGTGTGTTGCTTGGACACCCAGATGTCAAGCTAAGAGAATGGTGAGGAAATTACTCTGCAATGTTCCTAAAGAAAATGGCTATATATTCCAATTCAAATAAAATAGTTGCTTCATCTTTTACTAGGCAGACAGTAGTGAAAACACCATTTTTATGGAATATTCAAGTGCCATTACATCAACAGGTGTTGCCAAAAAACCAAAGAAGGGATGTTACATTTCACTTGTGTCACACTTCAAGCCTATCTAGTTTCTACCAGAATGTTTTTTTGTGGATGGTAACATGCTGCCACACTACCTATTGTTGACTGGATCAAGTATTCCTATATTCTGCATACGTGACACTTTAACAGAGGATTGTTCAATACATTTTAGGAAAAGAAGTGGTAGGTATGGGACTTTAACTGTTGTTACCAATAAATTACTCAACTGTTAAATCTGTATGGAAATGCAGTGTTTTTGTCTTCTAAAATATAATTTCTGCACTTTAACTTAGAAATTTTTGGAATTTCACAATTTTAAATTAACAACTGGTCTTCATTTTTTACCAGGTCGTTTAGAAGGTGGTGATGAAGTTGCCATTGTCTTCAGCAATTGATCTGACTGCTTGCTTAGCACCTGCACCTGGTCTACCAGCACTTGCTGAATAGAAAATGATCCCACCATCCTGAAAGTGAAGAAAATGTTTTTAATATAGGAGTTATACATTTTTTTAATACATGAACTGTAACTTGAGAGTTCACACAGGACATGCTGGGAATGAAGGAATAGAGGAACCCTTACTTTTTCTCCCAACAGTCCCTGCATGAAGAACTAAGTTACAGAGTACATATAATAAATGCAGAACTATAAAACATTTATTTACATATTTCGATTTGTTGTACTTAATCCGTTCAGTCAGATGTCATAAGTAAGAGGATTTGTTAGTTTGTAAGGTAAAGAGGAAACTGCATGCGCAAGGAATCAAGAAGTCACCTCAAAGGAATGGCACAATGCCTTTCTTAGAAATTTAAGTATATAGAATAATGGAGCACACATTATGACACAGAGTAGATCAGAAGTCTACACAGACAGGTATCCGCACGCAAAATCCAACCACCACAGAGCAGAACAACTCATTTCTCCAAACTTTGGCTATCCCCACACAGTGCTGAAGTGATGCTCATGAGCTCAAAAGGCTGTGTACAACATTCTTCACCAATGGTTACAACCATAAACTGATCCACATAGCCATGCAAGGAACAAACAACAGCACAATAGACAAGAAATTGACAAACTATAGACGGAAGCACGTTACCCGGTGTGAAGCTTGTCTCTGACTGGATTGGTAAACACCTTTGCTGGGTTCAGCCTGTCTTCTCCAACAGCCACAAGATCCAGAAAGTGCTAGGCTCCACCAAGACAATGTAGACTCTTTAAACTGTAGGTGTGTAAAAGTTAGAATGCCAGTGAGAAGAAGTACACATTGGTGAAATTCGCAGGCCAATAGTAACGCACATATGGGAACATGAGTGCTACATTCATCTTGGGCAACACTGCAAATCTGCACTCGCTAACTACCAACAAAACCGTGGCAAGGAAATACAATTTAACAAAGCCAGTGTACTTGTCAAGCAAACGGTTTTGGTAAAATGCAAGATGAGGGAAGCCATCTAAATACTGAAACACCCTAACACGAATGGAGGATGGACTCAGGGTTGCACTAGTTTCGCTGCCAGCCCTCAGAATCCTTCAGGCCACACCAGCAACATGAGATGGGAGCACTACCAGCAAGTAACTGCCACCTCACTGCCTGTGTCCTGGAGGAGGAAAACAGGAGTCCACATCACCAATCATGGCAGACAATCTAAGAAGAAATAAGTAACAGCAGTTCCCCACTTCCTTCACCATAGTAACTTATTACAATGAAGTTCCCACTCCTACCTTAGTAGATCAATTGTAACAACAGTATTTTAAAATTGTGATGTACAAATAATGTCATGTACACTGAGCAGTAATAACAAACTGTAAGTGACTCTGCACAGCTAAAACATGCCAGTAGAGGCAGAAGGAGGCTAATATAACCACAGCCAAAACAATGGTTTGCTTACAATATAGTATGATACTATACTGGAAAAACTTATGACAACCACCTCAATTTATCAACTTAAAGCAGTGCAGGTGAACAGTCAAAGGTGTAAACAGTGAAATGCAGAATTATACTTTTGATACTGGAATGTGCTAAATTAACTGAAGCTAGGCAAACTATATTGATGTTATTCTGGACAGTGAACACAATTATTAGTGGAAAGAACCTTCATTTGGTAAAGGTGGTGCATGGAAGGGGTGAATTTACATGCACTCTGGGCTGTTGCTAAGCTAACACTTTCATTTGCTGTTTCTTCATGCTGACATCAATTTCAATTAAATTCCAGTAATAAAGTACCCAGTAAATGCTAGCACTTTCTGTATTGCAGAATAAATACATTAAATCAGTGTAAAGCAAACTATGTTGGAATGTTTAAATACAATCAGCATAACTGTATTTCACTTACACTTATGACGAAAAATGAAACAGTGATGATAGCACATAACGATCAAGACAATGCTAAAATTGTGTCAGACTTCTTCAAATTATTCAACTGAAGACCCAACAGAACATGTAAGTTTGATCCTAGTCTAAAAAACTAAAAACTACTAGAAAAGATTACACCACAAAGTTACAATAAATTTACCATGCAATTAGGTAACCGAAAAACTATGAGTACAAAGTAGCAGTACAAGTATGGAAGCATGCCAATGTTCAAAACCTACATAAACACATTTTTGACATTTGGTTTATTAAAGAAAGATGATGATAAAATAAAAGTGAGCAAAGAATGGAATAGTGATCATCCACCCACTTCACCAAATGGCTGCTAAGTCATATCGGAACAATTATGGAGGACGTGGCTGACTACTTGACATTATACGTCATTTTACCCAAAATTGTTCACAGTAGAAATTACGAACAAGAACTGCAAGAATATCAACAAGGATTTGAATACTGACTGTGGGATAAATGAATGCTTCAGTGACTCCATGCCTGCTGTATTTGTCATGTCTTTGTGGTCCTACACGCACATACCAAGCTATGTTTCATTCTTAGATTCCTCCTTAATACTGGTTCTTTTAACTTCCGAATTAGAATTTTTGTGGGGGTTGTTGACATCTATCTTTAAGTATCTGCCAATTCAGGTTTTCTATGATACTCTCTTCTTTGTTAACTCCCTTGTTAGATATGGGATCCACACACTTCAGCAGTATTTTAGCAAGGGACAGGAGTGTTTTTAAGGAATCTCCTTTGTAGAGTGACTGCATTTTGCCATTATCCTACCTATGGAACTGTCACCTGCTGTAACTACAGCTGAAACCACGTCGTCATATCTGCACAAATTTCTACACCCCGATATTTCTGTGAATTGAAAGATTCCTACCATAACTTCCTATCATAGCCAGAGTACTGTGTTTTTGAATTTCATGTAAGGAGCAGTTTTGCATTTTATATACACATAAAGCAAGTTGCCTTTCTTTGAACCACTTTTGAAATTTTATGAAGATTTGACTGAATATTGGTGCGTTTTTTCAAAAAGTATTTCATTATAGGTAACAGAATTATCTGTAAAAAAATCTGAGTTTCCTATTAACAGTGGCTGCTATGTCATTAATGTACAACATGGATTTTAAAGATCCAAACTTACCTCCATGAGGGCACACCTTAAGTTAAATCTACAGCTGTTAATTACAGCATACTGCAGCCCCCCCCCCCCCCTCAGAAATCTTCAATTCAGTCACAAATTTTGTTTGATGCCCAACATGATCGTGTTTTTAATAAGAATATTGGTATGGTAGAGTATTAAAAAGTTTTCGTAAGTCAACAAGAGCTGTACCCACTCTGTTATGTTGATCTTTGATTTTGGGTACCGTCACTTGGGGTGATTTGGAACTACTGGGGTGAAATGGAACACGGCATCCATTTCAACAAATCATCTTTGCTGTGGAGTGATACTTTGGTGTAACTAATGGAAACCACCCTCTAGAGTTACCACAGATATTAGTTGTTCCAGTGATATAAAAATTGTATGTGTCAAAGAGGTATGAGATTTTAAAAAAAATAATGTATTTAAGTGTAAACTTTGCCTTTTTTCTAAAACTCTGTAAACAAACTGTTGCACAGCTACTCTGGTAATAATAATACAGTTCTCTGAGATTGGAATGTGGAGGACAACTATCAATGATGATGTTTGAAAAGTTAAGTTAGGTTTCGTTATGTTATTCATTAGCTGCAGGCATAAATGTAGAAAATCATTTTTTCAGTGTGAATTGGAACATGCCACGGGTATACATAAAGAAGATTGGGCCAGCTGGCTATCAAAAATACAGCGAGACAAGCCTGCAGAAACCTGTCTGTGATGTCAAGGCATGTAAATTATCACTCAGGAATGCATCCAAATAATATGGTATACTACCTAGTACACTTTCAAGGAAATTAAATAACAAAAATCCTTTGAAAATAGGTGGACAAACTGTTTTGAGCTTAGAAGAAGAGAAGACATTAGTCAGTGGATTATTTAAATGTGCAGAATGGGGTCAGCCATTAACAACAAGTGAGATAAGGGATATTGTAAAGAGCTACTTGGACCGAAGGGGAAGAGTGGAAAAGAGGTTTGAAGACAACAGGCCTGGATATGAGTGGGTGAAAAATCTGCTTTCACGTCACCACAATCTTACTGTCCGTTTGAGTGAAAATGTAAAGAGAGCTAGAGCTCAAGTGAACAGAGAAGTCATAGCAAGCTATTTCGAAAATTTGGAGGAGACTGTGAGAGGTGTTCCACCTAGCCACATAGTCAACTACGATGAGTCTAACTTCTCCGATGATCCTGGTGCTATCAGAGTATTGGTCAAGAGGGGATGAAAACATCCTCATAGAATCATAGACTCATCCAAAACAAGCACATCTGTAATGATAGCTGCTGCAGGAGATGGACATCTTTTGCCACCTTATGTAGTTTACAAGGCCACTCATCTGTATCCAACCTGGACAGAAGGTGGAGTGAATGGTACAGCCTACAACAGAAACCAAAGTGGATGGTTTGACCTCAGTATATTTGAAGATTGGTTTCAGACAATAGCTTTGCCGTATCTTAGAAGGCTTGAGGGGGTCAAAGTTCTGATAGGAGACAATCTCTCAAGCCACATTTCCTTGTTTGTAGTCTCCCAATGTGAGAAGTAGAATATTAAGTTTGTGTTGCTCCCGCCAAATACAACACACATCTGCCAGCCTCTAGACGTGGCATTCTTTCGCCCAATGAAGATAGCTTGGCGAAAAGCTTTGACTGATTGGAAGAAAGGCAATAGGGGTGTGCTTCCAAAAAGCGACTTCCCTAAGACATTGAAGGCGACATTTCACTACATGGGTGAGAAAATTCGAGACAATGTTATTGCAGGATTTCGTGCTTCTGGTATCATACCTTTCAATCCAGGAAAAGTTCTCTCTCTCTTACCTGTTAGTAGTTTGGAAAATGAAACAGGTGACCCAATGCAGGTATGGTCTGAAGCCTTTGTGGAACACTTGAAAGATGTTCGTTATGGATCTGTTAATTCCCAACCCAAAAAAGCTCGTGGTAGAAAACTGGAAGTTCTCCCTGGGAAAAGTGTCATGTCACAGACAGAAATTTCAGACAACATTGGAGAGAACAGCAAGGAGAAGGAAGCTGATGATCCCAAAGTTTTGGAGCAGGAAACTATAATTTCTGAGGCAACGACTGAAGAGGAATATGGACCTGGACCTTCTGAGGCACCTCCAATGACTCTGGCCAAAAACGATTTTGTCTTGGTTAAGTTTCCTGTTACAGAGACTAACCATTCAAAATTATATGTAGGAAGGATTGAGGCTATGGAGCTGCATGACGACATTCAAGTTAATGTCATGAGGAAAAAAAATTAGTGAGAAGCAAGAATCCTTTTTTTCCCCTGATGTTGCAGACATGTGTGTGGTGTCAAAAGCACAATTTGTGGTGAAGGTGCGAGGAACTGATTTTCGACGAGGTAGAATGATATTTAAAACTCTTGAAGGCCTTGACATCATGTGATGTAAAGTGTTGTATTAAGTAATGAATGATAGGGTTTGTTTTTTGTAGAATAATTGTCTTAGATAAGCATTTGTAAGCTCAGAGATTTAATGGTTAATAAAGCTGGTCGCTAATATAAAAAATATTAATTGGCAATAATTAATACAAAGTTGAGGTAGAATAAATGCATTTTTCTTGGTAAAATGCTTGTTGTGTTTCACATGTTCCAATCCACCTCCCCACATGTTTCAAATACAACTACACCCCAAGTCTTGGGGTGATTTCGAACACAATTCAGATCAAAATTTGAAGCAGGGTTGTGGTACAGATTTTCATTCATGTAACACATTGCTGTAGGAAGGACTAGAGATGTTATATTTAAAATTTCAAAATTATAGTACAATATTTTGATATTAATTTTCAGTAAAAATTTCATTTTCTGTACCAATTCACCCCAAGTTACGGTATGTGAAATGAGAAAGTGTGTGTCAGGTGTAACATTTCACACGACATTTATGTAACACATGCTGGTTGGCATGGAGGAAATCATTCTGAGTGAGATACCTCATTATGTTTGAGTTTAGAACACATTCCAACATATGGACATCATTATGTTGGAAATTTGATTTTGCCTACCACTTTTGATACTCTTCTTTTAGATGGGTGTGACCTGCGAGTTATTCCAACCACACTGTTTCTCAATGCTACCAACATTTTACGCTGGAAGGAAATCCTCAACACTGAACTGCACAAAACCACGTGAAAGGAATAATTCTGAAGGGCAGATTTCAATTTAAATACTTCGTTTTTTCAGGTTTTGCTTTCACAAATAACATATTACAGCTCTATATGCAACAAGCATATATTACAGTCCCTAATCTGAGAAACAGTGGATATAATAGGAATTCAATGGCACACTTTTCAATAAAGTCTGCGTTGGCACAAAAGCAATGCGATGCTTCCACTTTGCCATTATGCTTTGTTGAGACCCATGATGATAGCAGGACCAGTCCGAAAACATTTCTGTACGCAAGCGACTTGTCATTTGGGCGCCGCTTTTCTAGCGTTGCCCCTCGTACAGTTTACATCTGTGTCAGTTTTCGCTACTGTGATTGGCTTACGTACTGTATACAAAACTTGCAGTCATGGCGGCTCAAGCAAACCCTACATTATGATATGTCCCGTATGGAAATTTTACAGTTGTGGCTCCCAAGCGTCGGTTCTGTTACTTGGCACTAAATCGGCACCTAAGTGATTTATCCAATTCATTATACTTTCTGTATGTGGACATGCAACTTCAGTACATGCATCAGTTCACACTGGTGCCTTGCCTGAAATGTCTATAGCTTGACATGTGACGCAGCAGCAAGCCATTATTAGAGCAGAAAGTGTTGCTCTGTGTATCATGTAATGTTCATTGAAGTACGTTTTGGGGTTTTGTGCTATGTATATTCTGGGATGCAAGTAGGTAAACATATTTGGGTTAACCCAAATTCACGACAAAAGTATTCTTAAATGAGTGATTTATGGACAAATGAAATAAAGGGAAATTTATTTCGTTTAAGGCAGCTTTGAATGTTTATCGATAATGAATGGCAAGTTTCGCCGTACTAGCTATCATTAGATGGATTGAACTATCATTTTATTTTGGATTCTCCATTACTGCACATAGCCGTTTTCGAGTACAGGGACAGATGTTATGCATATTGCATAGGCTGTAACTGGTGTGCTATGTCACAGATGTTCAAACAATCTGTCTTATGTCATATTTTTGAAGTCCAGCCAACCCTCTAAACTCTAATGAAGTGACTAATTAACTGTAATCCAAGTACGTTCCTTTGATGGGTTATACCTACCATACATTCATTCGACAATGGTTAAAAGCCCTAAACTGAACAGGAGAGAATACAAATTAAAAAGATTCTGTATTTAGATTTCATTAACGGCGGCCAGTGTGGCCAATTAATGTTGCTCAAAGAAACTGTTTTGGCTGTGGACACCAATGCAATCAAAATATTAAATGTTTTATTGCTTAATTTCAAATAATGATGTTTTAGATCTTATTTTTTGTAACAAAGTTTAGAAAAAGGATTTCATGTTACTACGAAATGTATTACCCCAGGCTTAAGCTCTTACGTTTGTATGTAAGCTAAAAATATTATCCTTGCTTTGAAGAATTAAAGCTAACTATGTGCGCAATTCAAATAGACATTCTACTTCGAAAAATTTATGGGCCATATAATACATAGTATACAGAGAAGTTGCAGCATTAGAAAATTGCAGCGAAATGCAGGAAGATCTGTAGCGGATAGGCACTTAGTGCAGGAAGTGGCAACTGACCCTTAACAGAGACAAATGTAATGTATTGGGAATACATAGAAAGAAGGATCCTTTATTGTATGATTATATGATAGCGGAACAAACACTGGTAGCAGTTACTTCTGTAAAATAACTGGGAGTACGCGTGCGGAATGATTTGAAGTGGAATGATCATATAAAATTAATTGTTGGTAAGGCGGGTGCCAGGTTGAGATTCATTGGGAGAGTCCTTAGAAAATGTAGTCCATCAACAAAGGAGGTGGCTTACAAAACACTCGTTCGACCTATACTTGAGTATTGCTCATCAGTGTGGGATCCGTACCAGGTCGGGTTGACAGAGGAGATAGAGAAGATCCAAAGAAGAGCGGCGCGTTTCGTCACAGGGTTATTTGGTAACCGTGACAGCGTTACGGAGTGTTTAGCAAACTCAAGTAGCAGACTCTGCAAGAGAGGCGCTCTGCATCGCGGTGTAGCTTGCTGTCCAGGTTTCGAGGGGGTGCGTTTCTAGATGAGGTATCGAATATATTGCTTCCCCTACTTATACCTCCCGAGATCATCACGAATGTAAAATTAGAGATATTAGAGAGAGCACGGAGGCTTTCCGGCAGTCGTTCTTCCCGCGAACCATATGCGACTGGAACAGGAAAGGGAGGTAATGACAGTGGCACGTAAAGTGCCCTCCGCCACACACCATTGAGTGACTTGCGGAGTATAAATGTAGATGTAGATACGTTACCGATCCCCTGAAGACAGTGCGTAATATGTGAAAACATAACTGTGCAACACCGGCTATCTGCAGTCGTTGGGGGCTGCCCATACGTTGTGGCCTATGGTAACCGCTTTTATACTGCAGGTTGTCGCCTGGGTTCACGTGCCACCAAACACTGGACCGGGCCACAACATCCGTGGACACACAATATTGATTATATCCGTGATTATCATACGTGCCGCTGTATGTGTTGACTGCACACAAAGTGACTCAAGTCGGGTTCAAATGGCTCTGAGCACTATGGGACTCAACTGCTGAGGTCATTAGTCCCCTAGAACTTAGAACTAGTTAAACCTAACTAACCTAAGGACATCACAAACATCCATGCCCGAGGCAGGATTCGAACCTGCGACCGTAGCGGTCTTGCGGTTCCAGACTGCAGCGCCTTTAACTGCACGGCCACTTCGGCCGGCGACTCAAGTCAGGATAAATGTTTTATAGACACGAAAAGTACTCTGATATGAATACGAGAAATACTCTCAAAAAAGAAGAACCTTTTGAGGTTACTGACCGACAGCAGAAACATCGAAAGATTCCCACAATTTATCTATAAACCAACCAGCCTCTTACTGCTCTCCAGCAATGGCTGGCTGAAATATTACATCGATAGCAATGAGATTTCAGTAAATTTAAATACAATTTTTATTTTGATAGGCTTGTGAATGTGATTCATTTGTTGCACTGGCTAAGAACCTTCATCGCACCGAGGTATGAATTTTTTCTGTACACTTGGGTGAGTGGATGCCTAAGGAAGCCTAAAACCGTTACCCGGTTCCTCTGTACACACAAATGAAAACTTGAGCTCACCATTGCGCACACATTGCACCTATGCCAGAGTAGTTTGAGATTTTTGACCGCTTACACCTACATGTACTTAGCAAAAGAATGCCTGAACTACATATGTGTAAATGGCGGCCGAAAACTCATTTTTGGAAAAAAATCTCTCTTCCTGGAGACTGTCTAAAATGTTTTGTTTCGAAGCAGATATGGCCGTTCGTCCAACGTGATGGCTGTGCGTAAAGTGACAAAGGATGGCTGTCTTCCTCCATACGCTGGAAGAACATTATCGCTCAGCCGTGACATTAAGAAATTTTCCAGCGGAAACGAGACTACAAAGGAAGTTCAAACCTCTTCCGTTTCTTAGTCATTACATGACAAGTGCTGAAACAGTGAGTACGAACATGTGCGAAGTCGATTTCAGAAAGTAAAGAATTGGCTAAGGTTAAAATCAGCCCTTAACCTGACTTGTGCCAAACTGTACGAACAGTTGGGGCACCTAAATAATATATATTTAGAAATTCAAATATCCTCCAGATTTAAAGTTTAACGTTACGTCAACGTCGAGGTCATTTGAGACATGGCACAAGCACTGAATAGGGGAGAAAGAGGAAGGAAATCGGCCTTGTTTTTGTCGAAAGAACCGTCCTGACATTTGCCTCAAGAGATTTATGGAAATCACGGAGAACCTAAATCGGGGGCATTCGAAGCGTTATCCTTTAGAATGCAAGTCCAGCGTCTTACCACTGCGCCATCCCGCCCGGACATTTAACGAAAGTATATTATTGCACACTGATGTCTTTACGTGTACGCCAAATGACGTTTTAATCAACAATTTTCAGTATCGTAACCCAAACATACTGGCGCAGATGTAGTAATGAATGAGATCCAACAGTATGTAAGCCACATCTTAGCTACTGACACTGTCAAAGTAATGTTTTTCCCATAATATCAGCACTTTTTTTAGGGGTGGGGTGGGGAGAGCACTCCCAACAGGAGGTTAACAGTGGGACAAGGACAGTAAAGGAGTGATCTTCATGTTCTTCCAAGATAGTACTGCGGGACTCTTGAAGCAGTTGAATTTATAGCCAGCAGGATGCATAGTGATGCAAAAAATATAACAGAATATAATCAGCAGTGAAATTAGGTGTTTGTAGTGGATGAGAAAGAAGGCATGGATGAATGAGGAAAGGACGACAAATATTTCAAATCCTAAGAAAAATCTTGAAGTCTCTAGAGATTTCTTTGGCGGAATGCGTAGACGACTTAACGAAATAGAGGTGAATGTAGAGCTATCTAAAGACCAGCTACGGTATATTTGGATTTGAAAGGAAGAAGACTTCAGAAAGGGAACTTGTGGGGGAAAAGAAATTTGCTGAATCTCTGGTTCGATGGACACGCGACGCCCGTCTGTCCTTCTGAAGAAGATGGGTTTAGATCCGTCGAAATCGTGGTCAAGGTGACTTGAAAACCACCATTTTTTGCAACTGGTTGGTCGTCCTTTTTTCCTGCTGTCTAACCATTGCTGTAGTGCAGCCATGTTCAGAATATCGAATATAATCAACAAATTAAAGTATCTGGATTGTTGATGCCAGCAAAAGGTTCTTTATCAGGTAGTCAACCAGGATACAATATGAAGGAAGGTTCCATAGTGTAGTTAAATATTTTATTTGGAGCTGCGGTTGTTTAATAGCTGCAACTTTCTCTTAAATGTGCCAGTACCACTCTGATTCAGTCCTTTAACAAGTCACTGACAAAGAGGATGTTTACGGGGCATGTAATCAACCTCTTTCACCCCATAGAACACGATTAGGCTGTAGGACTTCCTTATTTATTTATCAAGGCGAAAGACCGAACTAAAATAGCTACTTCCACAATGATGGGAGTCCAAATAATGTGAAATTGTGCAGATGGAATACCTCGCATATTTCCTTTTTGCAACCCAGCTTTGAAACTTTCGCTTGCGTGAAGGTACGTGTCGTCGTCGTCGTCGTCGTCGTCAATGCGAAGGGCTTCAGTCCAGTTGCAAATGATGCGTTTCATTCGCAGAGGGAGCTGTGAGGCTTTTTTGAAGCAACAACACATGAAACTCTTGCAGCAGCTGCCATCTTCATGTTACTGAAGAGCATTTGACGACTTTCCAGGCGCTGAATGCTGTGCACCGAACAAGGCAGGTAGTGGATCCAGAGCCTCAATTAGGGAACAAAAAGAATGGGCCAGATGGTCGGTGTTAGCTCTCGCCCTTGCACGCAGAGCCATCGCGGTCCAAACTAAGAAAACACGTCTGCCAAATAGAAGAAACCTCTTTATTTGAAATCCAAGCTCTCTTTGCTTGCAAACATAGATAACTTTGTTAATTGTCTAGACCTGGAAGAATGCATATGCATTATAACGACTTTTCGTGTTGAGCTTTCCTTTGGGAAGTACTTCGTTTACGAGCATGAAGAGTTACACAGTAAACACACACTAGATAACGCACGTTTCGCTGGTTGATGAGACTGTTTTGGTTTAATGAAATGAGAATAAGCCTCTGAAAACGTTGAAGAATAGTACGTGTTGCAGTCTTACTGACGACGCTCATCACCTTTAAGAAAGAAATGTGACGAAGACTTCCCTGAAGTAAGTATTAGATTATGTTACACACTTCCACGATGAAGAACAGAACATATACAACATTCGATTCTTCTAAAGATTTCTTTGAAGACTAATCTTTTGAGCAATATATGAATGAGAAGAATTTGTACTTTATTTGGGACATCTTGCTGCTAGGGTTTTATGTGCAAACGTTAGCTACCTGTTTTTACAGAGATAGAGGAATCGATCACAGCTAATCTTAAGGAGCACACAGCTGATAAGGATGATTCGAGCAAAGCGCGGAAAATGCGAGTCAGGGTGGCCTCCTTCGGCAACAGAACCTGCATGCTCCCAGACACGAGATCAGAACTGCATCCAAACAGAACACTATAGGCAGAAGAATGATGCAAAGTAGCAACCTATAGTGTGTTAATCAGCTCGACAATGACATTTAAGCTTGTCGAGTTTTGAAACACAATGACCATCAGGCTACTACATCACGCAGATTGTGTCCCTTCTAACACAGAGAAGGAAGCTTCACATCACTAAACGTAAACGGGAGGAGAAATGACACTGCACAATTAATTTTCCGCACGTCAAGAGTAAAGCGAGGAGGAAAATGAAGAATAGGAATTGTCTTCGTAGCAAATCAGATGTACAGTAACGTGTAGTAGCAACGAGGAATGAAATCAATGTGACTATCCGAGCATTGAAAATACCTTGCAGATTTTCATTATGTGCCAACAGATTCGGCAGCGTTTGTCGTTGGTCTTGTTAAGTTCTGCTTGATGAAATGATGACAAGAAGCTTCAAATTTTGAAAGATATCTGCGTGGCTTTTGCGGAATATTACCAAAATCCTGCAAATGTGAATAAAATAAAAAGAACACTCTAAGGGACGATACGAATTGTGGAATACAGGATTTGTTCGAAAAGCTCAGGGTCGAAATCTCTACATAGCCACGCTAAATTTTGCATCTCCGACTTCCCCAAATATCTGAAACAGACCGAAAATGTGTTGCGCTTACCGATATTGTCAAAATTCGCCGGAATCTGAGCAACTACACCATGGCTATTTAAGAAACATTATGGAACGAGTACGTATATCGTACCCCCATAATTTTCTCACTACAAACTAAATGAAGAAAAAAAATCATAATTCCAATGCTAAATTACTCTTTTTGCTTCATTAACTGTGCAAAGACAGACACAAAAGAAATGCGGATGCAAGCACGTAGAATTTTTACGAAATAAGGTATCAACCAACCTTACCGAACGGTTGAAAGACTGACGTGAAGAAGGGGTCACTGAACAAACTCACTGAGGAGCACGAAAAGCAATTTTTTAATCTGAAGCCGTATTTTCGGAAGAGCAACATCACTCCAGCTGCAGATATTAATTACACACCAAAAAATCTGGAAGATTTGTTAGGATTTCGGGTGCAGTCTATAACTACCTGTTGTTGCAAAGATAAGGTTTTAAAGTCTAAGGCAGAAATGATTTAAAGAAAGACCACAGGTTGGATTCGAAGTGAATTGCACATGAAACACGTAATTGACTTCAGATAGGATCATGTCGATATGCAAGCATCGAACGTGTGGTTGATACTCGCAGATTTGCACGCAGAAACTGATGGATACAATCAAGTCAGATGATTGTTATGAGAAAATACTAGTTGTATTTATTGAAAGAGCAAGAAATAGATAACAGGTGCAGAAAGTATGGGGATTAGGAGACCATATCTCAACCATAGGTGAAAGTAAAACGATTCGCCAGAAACGCGGACAGCTGTTTGAATAACGCCAGGTGCAGTGCAATATATGGTGGCTTGCGGAGTATGTACAGTGTATGAAGATGTAAACTGAACATTCCCTCCATACTTCACTCTATAAGAAAGAGTATTGTCGCTGCAACGTAACAACTTAATAACTGGTAAACTACCAAATGCAAACAAACCTGACGTAACAGTGATCAATGAAACAGACTCGTCTTCCTCATAGACATTTCTGTACCTAATACGCATAATTTGCAAATCAACTGTATGAAAAGGCACCTAACTGCAAGGATCTGGAAGTTGAGATAAAAGCAATGCGGAAACAAAAATCCACACACATCGTTCCTGTGGTAATACCGAAAGCCGGCGTTATTCCAAACTGGACTGTGGAAAGCCTACACCTGCAGAAAATTTAACTAAGTTCTTCGACAACCCGATATCCTTCGTAATATTTGCTGAGTACACAAACAGAAAATTCCACAGGAAAGGAAATAGTCTAAAATTACTGACCACATATCTGTCGCTGCCAGTATGGGGGACACCAGCGGAGCTGACTCAACTGAAGATGTGGAGGTATGAAGTAACAAAATGATTCTGGTAGTAATACAACTAAAATTAAATATTACCCCATATATTGTTTTCTTAAGCTAATCACATAGCTGATGATTTCGCACGATTGTAAAGGCGATCATCAGAACACGGGCAATAATCTCGAAAGTTATGAACCATTCTGCAACATGAAGAAATAACACTACTTACATGCAGTCGCAACGGACGCGAAAAGAACGAACGATACCTACAGGCGCTCGGACGCCGCCTGCGAAGCTACTGGAGTCAGTACAGATGGGTACGTCGCCGCGTAGACAGACACACACACGCTCGCACACAGTCTGCGCCACTCGGACGTCAGGCTCTCCGGGGACAAGGTCTAACGCCCGTTCGTTTACGCTTTTGCGTCAGAAGGGAGATTCTGGTGGGTTTCTACGTCCATCCCTGATATATCTCCACCTCTTCGTGACGTCCAACCACAAAACAAACTGCCAGCAAACTACTTCCCTGAATCCAGTCTCGTTGACAGTTTCTGGTAAGTCTGGGGAACAAGAGACGCACCACCGTTAAGTTTATACGGCGCCACTCATTACGGCACGATCACTTAATGCTGCCTTTTAGCCCGTATCTTGTTGTGTGGTGTGATGTGATGTAATGTGATGGTTACACACTGTGTCTCCTGCAACTATTCCACCCTTATTATGTTAACCATCGAGTAAACACTGCTCCATGTATTTGCCTAATTATGGCAGCTCGAAATCTTACCATCGTGACATGTAGTACATCGTCACTGAGGCATGTGTTGATTTCATTAAATGGAACAAGCTGATTTCTTTGTTAAAATTTTCTCTTGCGATAAAAAGTAGGCTCGTGTTAACGAATGAACCAATTTATGTTGTTTAAGATGGCAATACTAGCTACTGAGTTTTATGTAGACGCCCGAGAAACCCGTAAACATTTTAATTATTTCTCCGTGTGTGCATTGTTAAAATATCTAACATAAAAAAAAATCAACCCACAGTAGTGATGAAAAACTGTATCTGAAGCACGTTACTTTCAATATCGTCAAAAAAGCCATCATGCTTATCAGATCACCATCTACTGCGCTCGATGGCATCACAGTTCAAATGATGAAGCTTATTATTGACGCACCAGCACCCACTGTAATATGTCTTCAACCACACCTTAACCACAAGTGTTTTCCGTGATACCTGAGAAAAGGGACTAGTTAAGCCACTACTTAAAAAGGAGTTTGCCACAGTACCCTCAGATTACCGACCTATTTGCATTCTTCCTACACTATCCGAGACCTTAGAATATACAGTCCACGACTAGCTAACTAATTACCTAACTATGAACAATCTAATAACGAATACCAATCAGGTTTCCGTTAAAGGCAACAGATGATACGAAACTTGCCGTGAATGCGCAAAATTCGACTATCATGCGTTTCTTTCACTTCAGCGAAGTCTTTGACACTGTCGACTTCGACCTTTTGCTTGTCAAACTTCGCAGCCTAAATTTTCCGCCAAGTGCAGCGCGATGTTTACGCTCATACCTAACGTTTCACCAGCAACGCTTCATGTGCGGAACCATAAGTTACAGTGGAGGCAGGTAGTATCAGGTGTCCCCCAGGGTTCGGTGTAAGCTCCTATATTCTTCTCAGTGTGTATCAATGATGTGTCATCAGTTTTGTCCTACTGTAGGTATCACATGTACGCTGACGACCTCCAGTTGTATCTAAGTTTAACACCAATAAACCTGAAACAGCTATTGAGAATCTCAATACTGACCCGTGTGCACTATCAAAATGGGCTCAGGATATAGATTTAAAGCTGAAGCGGTATTGATTGGTCGTTCTAGGCTCGTTAGCCCGAAATATCGGGAAACCCAACCACCTGTAACCCTAAATGGGCCAAATATCAACATCTCCCATTCAGCAATGAGTCTAGAAGTAATAGATGAAAATCTAAATCGTATTGAGCACGTACCTGCAATGTGCAAGAAGGCATCAGTATTTCTCAATGCCATACAAAAATGTAAGGAGCTCTTCCCTCTTGACTCGAGAAACCTGTAAAAACACGTACTTCCAATAATTGATTACAGCTATGCTATCCTGCAAGGCCTTTCTCAAGAAAACACACGGCGCCTGGAATTGGTTACGAATGCCAGTTTCGTTATATCTGAGAAGCTGGAATCTTCGATCATATTTCATCACTAAATGTACAGCTAGCCTGGCAGCCTGCAGACAGAACAGAAAGGATTTCTATGCCCTCTGCCGTATGTATTCTGATATCAACGTACACTATCCCTCGTATCTCTCCTCGACCTTAACGCTCAATCTGAATAACATCGTAGAAACACCCGTTCCCATAACAACAAAATCTTGTGTCCCACTCCACCGTTCAGCCACTTTCTCAAGGTCCTTCAATATGTAGGCGAATATAAATTGTAATGGATAGATGTTTACGGGGCTTCATTAAATAATTGACATTTATTGTCGAACTAAACTTGTTCTCAATTTAGCACGTGATATAGGAAATCACAAATGATCATGTACATAAAAGTAAACAATTGCTTAGAAAACAAGGTATAGAAGTTCATAAAGAAAAACAAAAATAACTAGGGTCTCGGCGGGGTCAGGGATTTTCTCTGCCTCGTGGTGATGGCTGGGTGTTGTGTGATGTCCTTAGGTTAGTTAGGTTTAAGTAGTTTTAGGGCACTGATGACCATAGATGTTAAGTCCCATAGTGCTCAGAGCCATTTGAGCCATTTTTTAACTAGGGTCTCAGTCATTTTTTAACAAATTCATTCAAATGCATCTTTACCAGAGTGCACAAGTTTTACCTGCTGTAATGTTGTAGACTGTGTAAAAAAAGAAAGAAAGAACCGCTCTTTGTTTGTTAATTGACCCACAGAACATTTATCACCACTCGCGCGCACACCCCTCCCCCTCTCCACCCCCCCCACTCTCTCTCTCTCTCTCTCTCTCTCTCTCTCTCTCTCTCTCTCTCTCTCTCTCTCTCTCGAGAGAGAGAGAGAGAGAGAGAGAGAGAGAGAGAGAGATCGGGATCACGGATTATGGCGATACCCCTGCCTGCTCTTTAAATCTCACGCGTCCCCATTCGTCTGTTTGAGAAACTGAGCCTATATCTTCCCATAATGAAAATGTTTGGCTCAGACAGATAAAAGGTGTGAAGATTTTTCCATCACCTATCTTGGAATTACTATTTTACAATTACATGCCTTATACTCTAAACAATTTACAGAATGACATGTTCAGTTTTTATCGAACTGAATGATTTTATCCAATTCCAGTTTTGTGTTAAAGCATACAGCTTACACAATGAAGTATTACTTAAGATGTAGCCTCTGCCGTTTTGAACATATTTTGTTACCTGTTCCATTTCCTGAGGCTATTTGTTATTAAGTTTGATTCTCTAGTAGAAAGTACTGTTTTGAGTTTTTGTTTAACTTTTTTCTGTACATGTAAGTTAGATCTTGCTCTTGCTTCATGATTAATAAAGTTATCAGTGTAATAACCGCTTATAGTTTTCTTAATGTATTTAATGGATTGGTAGCTATACTCAGATACTGTAGTCACACTCCTCCAAATATTCAGATTTTTACTATTAGCGCCCGCATCTCGTGGTCGTGCGGTAGCGTTCTCGCTTCCCGCGCCCGGGTTCGATTCCCGGCGGGGTCAGGGATTTTCTCTGCCTCGTGATGGCTGGGTGTTGTGTGTTGTCCTTAGGTTAGTTAGGTTTAAGTAGTTCTAAGTTCTAGGGGACTGATGACCATAGATGTTAAGTCCCATAGTGCTCAGAGCCATTTGAACCTTTTTTTTTTTTTTTTTTTTTTTTTTTTTTTTTACTATTAGCCCACTTACTGGTTTTAGTTGGTATTCTTATGGACTTTCACTGCAACTTAAATATTGTGACCATATTTTATGTTCTTGATTTACAAAAAGTGATACCATAGGTAAGAACTGAATGTATATACAAATAACATGTAACTTAAAGGCATTTTCTATTATATGCTGATGACAGGCCTGACTGTGTTACATGATGACATTGTCTTCAGTAACAGCTTTGGGTGCTCATTTCAATTTGACTGACAGTCTATATTCATTTCCAAAAATTAAGTGTTGTTAAAACAATTACAGAATTAGCATCTACATTTAATCTGAATTATTTTCACTCCCTTCACACTAGAATTCATGCCAGTTGCTTCCTTTATTTTCAGCATTTGTTTATTGTCTAATTGTAATCATTCCTAAGTGTTTCATGTGCTTTATTTACCTGGCGTGTTTGGTGTTTTATCTGTAATTGCAATGTTGCTATGATTCAGAAGAAGGGTTTCTTCTCCTGACTAACATTGTCTCTGAAGTCATTTGTGTATATCAAGGACAATATTAATTCTAAGATATTACTTTAACTGTTTCATAAATTTATAATGGGTGGACAAAAACATGTAAACACAAAAAAAACAATTACCGTGCCTAAAACGGTAAAAGAAACCAGCTGTCGTTCAAAACAGCTTCTAGTCGTCTCGGAACGGACAAGTACACAGGTTCTGTATGGTTTTCAAGGGAATCTTGTACCACCTTGCCTGCAAAATAGTGGCAAGTTCAGGTAATAATGATGGAGGTGGGAAGCTATCACGCACTTTTCTCTCCAAAGAAAATCACAAAGCTGAATAATATCGAAACCTGGTGGCTCGTGGCCATTGGCGATGCGAGACTTAATCCTCGCGTTCGCGAAACCAATCTTACACGATGCGGACTGTGTGAACAGGGACCCTGTCGCCTTGCAACTTCACATCACCATTGGGGGAGCAAACATTTTACCATTGGACGGACCTCATCAGCCAAACTGGTCACATAATCCTAGGCAGTAAAGCGACCTTGCAGAGAGGGCCCAAGGAATACCACGATATGGCTCCCCACATCGCCCCGAACCCCAGCCATGTTCCAGTCTTGGGACATAAACACTGTCAGAAATCGGAAACAGTGTGAAACAAGACTCATCCGATCTAACGACTTTCTTTCAAAGCTAAATAGTGCAGGTTTTATGAATTCTGCACCACGTTTTCCTTTTTTTTGTTTTGGTTTTAGGGCGCAAAACTGCTATGGTCATTAGCGCCCGGTCTGTGACTTAGGAAACAGTAAAAAACCGAAAATGGAAACCAGCAGCAATGGGAACGAAACTCAAAAAATTGGAGAAACTAATAGCAGAAGGAAGGCTTAAAAATCCACTAAAGAAAGGGGTTGACCACCACGTTTTCCTTTTATGATGTGTGGTTTTGGAATTCCAGCCTGCCCCGTAATTCCTTTCTTATGGAGTTCCATTAGTGTTGTTTTGTTGAGAGTTCGCGAGTGCGACATACTGTTCAAAATGGTTCAAATGGCTCTGAGCACTATGGGACTTAACATCTGTGGTCATCAGTCCCCTAGAACTTAGAACTACTTAAACCTAACTAACCTAAGGACATCACAAACATCCATGCCCGAGGCAGGATTCGAACCTGCGACCGTAGCGGTCACGCGGTTCCAGACTGATGCGTCTAGAACCGCACGGCCACAAAGGCCGGCGACATCCTGTTCTGCAGTGACATCTGCAGCTGTCGTCCTATTTTCTTCGTCACAATCCTCTTCAGTGACGCTCCATCACAATCATTTAAAACATTTTCGTCTGCGTTGTTACTAAGAGGATGATGTTTTTTCCGCTTTGCTTATGTGCGGTATAAATCTTCGATACGGTTCGTGTTGAAACAACAAACTTCGGCTCCCTCGGTTACGGAAGCACTAACCATACGAGCACAAAATTTTCCCACGTTCAGATTCACTTAGCTCCCACATAATGCACTCACACAACCATACAGAACACTGTTCTGACCACCACTGACACTTGCAACGTATTGAAGACATTGCAGAGGCGCCTTTCGTGGTCAAACACAGCAGCGCAACCTGCAAACTTGGCCAGCACCTACCTTTTGTTCAAGCATGCATTTCTCAGTGTCTTTCCACATTTTTGTTCAATCCCTTTATTTTGGATAAGGTGTATATATTATTAAAAGTTTCGCTTTTGTGAGGTGCAAACTCACTCACCTCTATACCATGCTTTCCAGATACGGTAAGACTCATTTGCTATTCGTCTTTTTCCAAATGATTAGATCTTTTTAGATCGTGAACAACGTCGAAGGTCTTGGATGTAAGAAGTTTAGTAATCATCATTCTGTGGTTCATGACGTACTCATTTTGTAAGCACTATGTCTGTCGTTTATTTCTATGTCTTCTGCACTACATTTCTTTAGCAGAAGTGTGATTTTGTATGTTTTTGATACTCCGCAAAGTTACCAGAGATGCAAATGCCGGAATCAGTTAGGAACCATATTTATAAAACCGCGTTTCATCTCGTCTTACTGAATCCACTGCGAGTTGGATTGCTAGAAAATGCTACGCCCAGCAAGTTCGGCAAATCAAAGCAGCATCTAATGAAGGTCCCACGTCATGTCCACTTTGCTATAATATGGAGGAAGAGAGAAGAAGATATCCACCTACTGTGTGTTTCGTAATAGGGGACACTGTACTGTAGTTTTTTTATTCTTGTTTGAAGACAGGTGCACGCACGCACACACACACACACACACACACACACACACACACCACTGACGAGCGAACGCGAGGAATCCTATAATGATTCTTTGGGGAACATATTTTTGCTGCCTGGGATAAGTCTGCAAATGAAATGAAGAAAGTTCAGTAAGCGAGGTTTGAGTTTCGTGGTTGACGCCCATGAACCACGCGGTGTTTTCCAAAGGAACCATGCCGAAACTGAATGATATAAGGGAAGGACAGGACAGGACAGGAGGACAGATGGGCTGGAGGCGGATTTCAATTCCGCTTCTCTTTAAGGTGAGTACAGCATCTTTACCACTGCACCACGTCCGTCAGTAATAAAGTTCGTTACGTCTTTATGTAGACTGATCTGATGAGCCAAAACATTATGCCCACCTGCTTAATAGCTTATTTGTCAGTCTTCGGGACCAAATACATAACTGATTCTGCGTATCAGGGACGCGACAGTTTGTTGGTGGGTTTGTGGAGGTACGTGGCATTAGGTATCTATGTATAGCTCATTATTTTGCGTAAATAACGAGCCACTGATTGAGAGTACGAGATGTGGCTCCCGGTAGCGATTCAGATTGATTCCATCTAATTTGGTTGCCAAGACAGCAACGTGAGTTTATTGTAATGCTACACAAACCACTGTAGCACGAATCTGGCTCCGAGACACGGACAGTTATACTGCTGAAAGATGACACTGCCGTCGGTGAAGACATAGAGCATGAAGGTGGCCGAACGGTTTGAGGCACCGTTTCACGGATTGCGTGACCTCTCCCGTCGGAGGTTCGAATCCCCCCCCCCCCCCGCCCCCTCCCCCCCATATATATATATATATATATATATATATATATATGCCCATGAACATTTCGAACATGGAGGGACCCATGTGGTTCGCAGTTGTCAGGGTGTCTTCGATTGCTTCCGCAGGTCCCACGCAGGCAGGCTAAGTAGGAGAATGTATCCCACAGCATAGTACTGCACCTATTAGCCTGCGTCCGTGACGCGCTGTACGTTTAGAGCCGCTGTCCCCCTTGATGACTGCGTTTGTGGGAAGATCATGTACCTTGTTTAGCAAAAATGTGACTCACCCGAAGAGCCGGCACATTTCCACTGATCGATGGTCGAATCCCGATGGTCCCGTGCCCAATGAAATCGTAATTTATTATGATGTTGATCGGTCAACACGTGAACACAGCGGTGTTCTGCTGCGGAGCTCCATGCTCAACAATGTACAATGAACGGTGTGCTCCGGAACACTTGGGTGCACACCATCATTGTGTTCTTTCGGCAGAGATGCCACAGAACACAATCTATTGCACTTTACAGAGCAGACAAGCCTCCGAATCCCACGTTCTGTGCCGAGTCGTGGACGTCCAACTACTAAGTGCCTAGGGACAGTTTCACTGTGCTGCCTCTTTTCGCAGATACTCAAGACAGTAGTGCGTGACCATTCGACAAGCTTCGCCGGTTTAGAGATACTCGATCACAGTCTCTGCATAGTAATAATCTGCCCTCTGTCAAAGTCGCTTTTTTCCAATGGATTTCCGAATTTGGAGCCCATATCTTCTCTAGGGTGATCCCCCGTCCGTGTCTGCTCGGCTTACATAGGCTACTTTTGTTACCGCGTTACGTGCCTACAACGCCACCAGGCGACATCCAACGTCGCGGTGGGCAGTGGTCATAATGTTTCGGTTGAGCAGTGTATTTCAAGACTATCCTTTTAAGCATGCGTTTATCTTCTTGTGTTCAACAGATGGGCACAGCAGCGGAGGCAGCTAGAAACATTTGCGCCGTGCATGGGCAGAGCACAGCAAAAAATGGTTTTCTTGTTTTAAGGAGGGCCGTTTTGACGTTAGTCTCTCGAAGTTGAGGAAGACCTTCGGGGTTTCATATAGATCATTTAAACGCATTACTCCACAATGGTTCACGTCATTGTACTCTGGTACTAGCAGCTGTGATTAACTGTGATCATTTCAACTTCGTAAGACATTTGCGCGCAACGGGGAAGGATAAAAAAAATCGGGCGAGCGGTCGAAGGCGCTGCAGTCATGGACCGTGCGGCTGGTCCCGGCGGAGGTTCGAGTCCTCCCTCGAGCATGGGTGTGTGTGTTTGTCCTTAGGATAATTTAGGTTAAGTAGTGCTCCCTGCCGTCGTTGGATAAGCAGCTGCAGCAGCAAATCGTATACTCCTAGCTCACTCATTTGTTACATAGTTTAATTCTTAATTTCTTTGCGTGTTTTTGGTACTTGCATTGTTTAATTCATAAATTTCGGGCGTATTATAGTATTTGAGAGTTGTAGCATCGCGTTTTAGTACCTGAATAGTGTAAAATCGCGTAGTCTCCTTCCGCCGCCGAGCAGTGTGTCAGCAGTGCGCAAGTAGCAGCATTACTGCATTTACTAGGCAATCTTGTATTTTAATAACCGTTTAAATTTTGTGTAGATTTGTTTGCGCTCTCTGTAGATTAGTTCAGACGTTCTTTGCACAACAGTTTTTAGCATGGATAGAGACTGCAACTGCTGTGTTTGGATGCAGGCTGAGTTGGCATCCCTTCGCTCCCAGCTTCAGGCAGTGTTGGCTTCGGTCACACAGCTTGAGGCTGTTGCCAATGAGCATCACTGTGGGGTTCCGGATGGGGGTTTGTCGGGGACGGCCAGCTCGTCCCACGCATCCCCCGATCGGACTACGACTGTGGTTGCCCGGGATGCTGCCCGCATTGAGGCTGATCCCTCACCTGTGGTAGAGTGGGAGGTCGTCTCAAGGTGTGGCAGGGGGCGAAAGACATTCCAGAGGGCTGAACGGAAGGCCTCTCTAGTTTGTCTGACGAACCGGTTTCAGGCTCTGTCTCAGGCTGATACTGATCTTCGGCCTGACATGGCTGCTTGTCCTGTTCCAGAGGTTGCCCCTCAGTCTGCAAGATCCGGGCGGTCGCAGAGGGTGGGCTTACTGGTAGTTGGGAGCTCCAACGTCAGGCGCGTAATGGGGCCCCTTAGGGATATGGCAGCAAGAGAGGGGAAGAAAACCAATGTGCACTCCATGTGCATACCGGGGGGTGTCATTCCAGATGTGGAAAGGGTCCTTCCAGATGCCATGAAGGGTACAGGGTGCACCCATCTGCAGGTGGTCGCTCATGTCGGCACCAATGATGTGTGTCGCTATGGATCCGAGGAAATTCTCTCTGGCTTCCGGCGGCTATCTGATTTGGTGAAGACTGCCAGTCTCGCTAGCGGGATGAAAGCAGAGGTCACCATCTGCAGCATCGTCGACAGGACTGACTGCGGACCTTTGGTACAGAGCCGAGTGGAGGGTCTGAATCAGAGGCTGAGACGGTTCTGCGACCGTGTGGGCTGCAGATTCCTCGACTTGCGCCATAGGGTGGTGGGGTTTCGGGTTCCGCTGGATAGGTCAGGAGTCCACTACACGCAACAAGCGGCTACACGGGTAGCAGGGGTTGTGTGGCGTGGGCTGGGCGGTTTTTTAGGTTAGATGGCCTTGAGCAAGTACAGAAAGGGCAACAGCCTCAACGGGTGCAGGGCAAAGTCAGGACATGCGGGGACCAAGCAGCAATCGGTATTGTAATTGTAAACTGTCGAAGCTGCGTTGGTAAAGTACCGGAACTTCAAGCGCTGATAGAAATCACCGAAGCCGAAATCCTTATAGGTACAGAAAACTGGTTGAAGCTAGAGATAAATTCTGCCGAAATTTTTACAAAGGTACAGACGGTGTTTAGAAAGGATAGATTGCATGCAACCGGTGGTGGAGTGTTCGTCGCTGTTAGTAGTAGTTTATCTTGTAGTGAAATAGAAGTGGATAGTTCCTGTGAATTATTATGGGTGGAGGTTACACTCAACAACCGAGCTAGGTTAATAATTGGCTCCTTTTACCGACCTCCAGACTCAGCAGCATTAGTGGCAGAACAACTGAGAGAAAATTTGGAATACATTTCACATAAATTTTCTCAGCATGTTATAGTCTTAGGTGGAGATTTCAATTTACCAGATATAGACTGGGACACTCAGATGTTTAGGACGGGTGGTAGGGACAGAGCATCGAGTGACATTATACTGAGTGCACTATCCGAAAATTACCTCGAGCAATTAAACAGAGAACCGACTCGTGGAGATAACATCTTGGAACTACTGATAACAAACAGACCCGAACTTTTCGACTCTGTGTGTACAGAACAGGGAATCAGTGATCGTAAGGCCGTTGCAGCATCCCTGAATATGGAAGTTAGTAGGAATATAAAAAAAGGGAGGAAGGTTTATCTGTTTAGCAAGAGTAATAGAAGGCAGATTTCAGACTACCTAACAGATCAAAACGAAAATTTCTGTTCCGACACTGACAATGTCGAGTGTTTATGGAAAAAGTTCAAGGCAATCGTAAAATGCGTTTTAGACAGGTACGTGCCGAGTAAAACTGTGAGGGACGGGAAAAACCCACCGTGGTACAACAACAAAGTTAGGAAACTACTGCGAAAACAAAGAGAGCTTCACTCCAAGTTTAAACGCAGCCAAAACCTCTCAGACAAACAGAAGCTAAACGATGTCAAAGTTAGCGTAAGGAGGGCTATGCGTGAAGTTTTCAGTGAATTCGAAAGTAAAATTCTATGTACCGACTTGACAGAAAATCCTAGGAAGTTCTGGTCTTACGTTAAATCAGTAAGTGGCTCGAAACAGCATATCCAGACACTCCGGGATGATGATGGCATTGAAACAGAGGATGACACGCGTAAAGCTGAAATACTAAACGCCTTTTTCCAAAGCTGTTTCACAGAGGAAGACCGCACTGCAGTTCCTTCTCTAAATCCTCGCACAAACGAAAAAATGGCTGACATCGAAATAAGTGTCCAAGGAATAGAAAAGCAACTGGAATCACTCAACAGAGGAAAGTCCACTGGTCCTGACGGGATACCAATTCGATTCTACACAGAGTACGCGAAAGAACTTGCCCCCCTTCTAACAGCCGTGTACCGCAAGTCTCTAGAGGAACGGAAGGTTCCAAATGGTTGGAAAAGAGCACAGGTAGTCCCAGTCTTCAAGAAGGGTCGTCGAGCAGATGCGCAAAACTATAGACCTATATCTCTGACGTCGATCTGTTGTAGAATTTTAGAACGTGTTTTTTGCTCGAGTATCACGTCGTTTTTGGAAACCCCGAATGTACTATGTAGGAATCAACATGGATTCCGGAAACAGCGATCGTGTGAGACCCAACTCGCTTTATTTGTTCATGAGACCCAGAAAATATTAGATACAGGCTCCCAGGTAGATGCTATTTTTCTTGACTTCCGGAAGGCGTTCGATACAGTTCCGCACTGTCGCCTGATAAAGTAAGAGCCTACGGAATATCAGACCAGCTGTGTGGCTGGATTGAAGAGTTTTTAGCAAACAGAACACAGCATGTTGTTATCAATGGAGAGACGTCTACAGACGTTAAAGTAACCTCTGGCGTGCCACAGGGGAGTGTTATGGGACCATTGCTTTTCACAATATATATAAATGACCTAGTAGATAGTGTCGGAAGTCCCATGCGGCTTTTCGCGGATGATGCTGTAGTATACAGAGAAGTTGCAGCATTAGAAAATTGTAGCGAAATGCAGGAAGATCTGCAGCGGATAGGCACTTGGTGCAGGGAGTGGCAACTGACCCTTAACATAGACAAATGTAATGTATTGCGAATACATAGAAAGAAGGATCCTTTATTGAATGATTATATGATAGTGGAACAAACGCTGGTAGCAGTTACTTCTGTAAAATATCTGGGAGTATGCGTGCGGAACGATTTGAAGTGGAACGATCATATAAAATTAATTATTGGTAAGGCGGGTACCAGGTTGAGATTCATTGGGAGAGTCCTTAGAAAATGTAGTCCATCAACAAAGGAGGTGGCTTACAAAACACTCGTTCGACCTATACTTGAGTATTGCTCATCAGTGTGGAATCCGTACCAGATCGGGTTGACGGAGGAGATAGAGAAGATCCAAAGAAGAGCGGCGCGTTTCGTCACAGGGTTGTTTGGTAACCGTGATAGCGTTACGGAGATGTTTAACAAACTCAAGTGGCAGACTCTGCAAGAGAGGCGCTCTGCATCGCGGTGTAGCTTGCTGTCCAGGTTTCGAGAGGGTGCGTTTCTGGATGAGGTATCGAATATATTGCTTCCCCCTACTTATACCTCCCGAGGAGATCACGAATGTAAAATTAGAGGGATTAGAGCGCGCACGGAGGCTTTCAGACAGTCGTTCTTCCCGCGAACCATACGCGACTGGAACAGGAAAGGGAGGTAATGACAGTGGCACGTAAAGTGCCCTCCGCCACACACCGTTGGGTGGCTTGCAGAGTATAAACGTAGATGTAGTGTGCAAGCTTAGGGACTGATGACCTTAGCAGTTAAGTCCCATAAGATTTCACACACATCTGAACTTTTATTTAAAAAAAAAATATGTGTATGGGTACCGCCTGCTCTAAACGAAAACCACAAAAAAAAAAAAAAAAATCACAAAAATCAGCGGATGGCCATATGTGCATCTCTGGTTGCTCGTTGTCAACTGGCTAGTGACGAACACCAACCATTCCTGTCCTGTGTAGTTACTGACGACGAGAAATGGTGTCTTTATCCTAACACAAGCAAAAGAAAGGAATGGTTGAGCCCAAACGAAGCAGTAACTCTCCGTACAAAGACCTCTGCGCAAACACATAAGATAATAATGTGCATTGGTGGAACAGCGACTGTGTGGTGTACTACGAATTGCTTCCCCGAGGTGTAACCATCACTGCTGACATTTGTCAACAACTGAGACGTTCTGCAGATGCAGTCCAGGAACAATGACCAGAGAGACTGCGTGTCGTGATGCTACTCTACGATCACCCGCCCGCTTTCAGCAAGACTGACAAATAGACACTATACAGGAGATGCGTTGGGAAGTCATTACGCACCCACCTTATTCACTTGGTCTTGCACCCTCACCTTTTCGCCTTTCCTCTCTCTACCTAAATATCTTCACGGAACTTCCTTTCGGGACGAAAACGTACTCCGAACGTGGCTCGTCGAGCTCTTCGTCTCAAAACCGAGTCATTTCTACACTTACGGAAACGGAGAGTTACCCTGGACATGACAGACTATTGTAAATGTGTGTGTGAGGGACCAAACTGCTGAGGTCATCAATCCCTAGACTTACACACTACTTACACTAACTTATGCTAAGAACACACACACACACACACACACACACACACACACACACACACACACACACGACCGAGGGATGACTCGAACCTCCGGCGGGAGAGGCCGCGCGGTCCGGGACATGGCGCCTCAGACTGTAAATAGGGGAAGAGAATGTTACTGATAACTAAAATTTCTGCTATATGTATCTGTCATGGTTATTAAACCAAACTTAGTGCACCATGTTCTAGTCCTCCCAGCAAGAGAAAATCTTTGGCAGCGTCGAGAATAAAACCGGAGA
This sequence comes from Schistocerca serialis cubense, assembly GCF_023864345.2. Lineage (NCBI taxonomy): Eukaryota > Metazoa > Arthropoda > Insecta > Orthoptera > Acrididae > Schistocerca > Schistocerca serialis. Next base: position 504,809,742 of record NC_064640.1, read on the forward strand.
CTTCCACGTAGTAGTCAGGCAAGCCGACAACTCTGTTATGAGGGCGGACTTATACTTGCACAAGATAAAACTTTTAATGAAGGAAGTATGTAGTCATTTTCATTTGTCACAGTGTCGGGTAACTGGAAGCCTGTAGTCTACTTCGTCAGAAACGTCGTAAGTGGGTGTGGGACGGGGTTTACGGAAGATTATTCAGAAGGCATTCTCCTGCCTCGCAACGGATGTGCGGCCAGCGGCGTGGAGCCTGCCAGGCTCCATCCAAATCACGCCGGAGCCGCCTGTCCCCGGCGTGCCGCGCGACCTTTGTCCGCGATGGATCACGGACGCCCCCTGCCGCTTTCAGACCTCTGCGTCCTCGTTTCCACGCCACTCGAAACACACACACACACACACACACACACACACACACACACACACACACACAAGAGAGAGAGAGAGAGAGAGAGAGAGAGAGAGAGAGAGATTACCAAGCGCATGCTCGCAAAAACAGCTTGCTAAACATTGACGCAGTTCCATAAATGAACTGATTATACGCCATTCATAAACAGTAAGCCTCTTATCGACGTGATACTACCAACAGCCAAAAGCAACTGTTAACACAAGATCTCCCGATAGGACGTTAAGACGTTCGGTGTAACGCAAACTAGTCCACAAAATTTTTAGCACCTTCGTATAGGAAACTAGCTGCGAAGAAAATACCAGAGGATCGTTACAGACCCATACTTTACTCCTGCTCAAGTTGCTGGTCAGACTAACATGAAACATCGAGCGTATATCAAGGAGCAGAGTGCAAATAATCACAGGCTTCTTCGCTGGCGAGTTGTGTTGATAAATCCTAACTGACACACACTTTAAGAAAGACGCCACGCATCCCGCGAGAAACTGCTTACAAAACTGTCTTTCAGGGCAGGAACTAAATGAATTCATCCGCCTACGTATAAAGCCCCTAGAGATTATGCACATTCTCTCGGGCAAGTGCTCTATCTATGAGCGGAACGAAAGAAACCTACCTATGAGGTGTAAAAATAAGCAAAGCCTGACTACCGTTACAGGAAATAAGAGAGTTGTGAAAAACCATTCTGAGTCACAGTGTCCTACCTGTATCCCTTAACTTTCCGTACACGAGACGTGATGACTTGAGAAGTGCTATTTAAAAACTTAACATTTACATGAACACGGGAATTAACCCAAACTTATTACCTGCAGTGCTATTATAATTTAACACTTGTATAAAAGTAATTTAAATTCCATACGAGATGACATCAAAAACCAAGTTACATACTGCAATGTGAAGCCAAGCAACTTATTGAATGCTGCGCTGACCTACAAAGTGATACAGATACATGGCACTTGTTACCAACAGTCACCAAGTATCAATAAACACGGTTGGAACGTTCTACAATCGTTCAATTCCTCGACAATAGAAATTCGCTCCTTAGGATGGATTCATTCGATAACCACTGTGTGAAAGTCCTCATCACAGGAAAATCTATCGCTGCCAATCAGTTCCTACATTGTCTGGACGCTGTCGCTTGTGGTCGACGTCGATGACCTCCTTTCCCAATCGGAAAAACCCACGTCTGTCTGGGTAAAATTGTTGGCACCATTCCATTACGCCTGGAAGCGACACTGCATTTGGTTCGTACACAGCCAGAATTTCAAGGCGAATCTGTGTGCAAATTTAGACATTTTGCCCACAAAAACTGTACTGTCACACGTGCTTCAACTTTGTACCTTTCCAGTTGCCATGCCTTTCCACGTCCACACTGATGCACTTGTTATCCGTGTATGCGTGACACCCAGAACATTTACTTCCTCTGACAATGGGCCACTCTTGTTGCACTACGGTCTTAGCGTGGGGGGCGACATGGGTAATTTTCTTTTTGAAATCCACTTGTATATCTATTTCTGCATATGTTCCACGACTCAGAGTTGATTCTGGAGGGGACTTTTCGTGATGCAATATATGCACACCATACACGAAATAGGTTAGGCGGTCTCGGGAAAGTCTCAAAGGATACAGGTCGAACATAGGAAGAACGTAGATCTAGGAATCAGTTGTAAATTGTCTTAGCTGTGTTGGGAAAGTACCAGAGCTCCAAACGCTAATAAAAAGCACTGACGCTCAAATAGTTTTAGATATTGAAAGCTGGCCAAAGCCGCAGATAAGTACAGTCGAAATTTTTGCGAAGGATCCAACGATATTCAGAAAGGATAGTCCAAATACAGTTGGCGGTGGTGCGCTTGTTGTTGTTGTTGTTCAAAAAATGGCTCTAAGCATTTTGGGACTTAACATCTGAGGTCATCAATCCCCTAGACTTAGAACTAACCTACCTAAGGAAATCACACACATCCTTGCCCGAGGCAGGATTCGAACCTGCGACCGTAGCAGCAGCACGGTTCCGGACTGAAGCGCCTAGAACCGCTCGGCCACAGCGGCCAGCTGTTGTTGTTAGCAGTAGTTTATATTTCAGTGAAATTGAAGCAGATAGTCCCTGTGAGTTACTGTGGGTAGATATCATACTTGGCAACCGGAATAAATTAATAACTGGATCCTTTTACCGACCTCTCAGCTCAGATGGTACAATTGATGAAAGGTTCGAAGAAAACTTTAATTTCATACAAATACTGGACTCATACAATTACAGTTGGTGGCGACTTCACTTTACGCTCGGTATGTTGGCGAAAATACATGTCTGAATCGGGAAATACGCATTAAACATAGTGGCTGATGCATGGGGGGGGGGGGGGGGGGGCGCCGCCGCCCCCTCTTCCCTTGCAGGGCAGACCGCATTGCCACCCGCACCTCCCCCCGCCAGTCAGCCCGCACGCTATTCGTTCGTTTCTTTATTCAGTCGACTCGACTGAATTGAGTTATCGAGTAGTTGTACTTTCCCTTATAGCACGCGCGTTCGCGTCATCGTATTTTATACGTTTCTGTCTGGCACATAGATATCTAAACACATACCTACGAGAAAAGTTGCAGCCACTCTAGTGATCTCAATTAGTTATTCTGTCTGGCATTTGTTCGAAAAAAGTTACGACTATTCTACTGTTTTCTTGTACAGAAAGCCTTCGATTAGTAGCGTTATAAATATGGACTATTCGCTGAACACTTTGCACACGCTGTACAAAATATTTGCTTGTTTACCTGCATCTTTTGCTACAGTAGAAGGAAGTTTTTCAACATTGCAGCGTACAAAGACATGGCTGAGGTCTACAATGGAGGAGGTTCGATGTAATGGCTTACCTCTGTTGAACACTCCTCCTGACGCCTGACATTGATCGTCCTACTGACGATGTAATTAACCAAATAGCCAGGAAGAATACGCGCATAGAATTCATCATTTAAGGCAGAAAACCACAATTTTAACTTTTTCATATCATAAGATGGGATTGTCTAGTATATGTGTTTAATCAGTTTAAATAAAACTCTTAAACTTTGCACGTGACATTTTTTATTACGGTAAAAGTAAAGGAAGCGCAAGGTATCTTTAGCACCCCCTCCTTGAGGTTTTTCTGCATCCGCCACTGATTAAACATGATCCGAAACTGTGCTAAACGCATTCTCTGAAAATAATTTCAAGCAATTAGTTCATGAACCCACTCCAATAGTAAACGGTTTTGAAAACACACTTGACTTCTTGGCAACAAACAATCCTTAGCTAATAACTAGCAACAAAACGGATACACGGATTAGTGCACACAGTGCTGTGGTAGCGAGACTGAATACCGTAACTCTCAAATCCTCCAAAAATAAACGGAAAATAGACCTACTCAAGAGAGTAGTTAAAATTCTCTTGACGAGTTCCTGAGAGGCAATCTCCACTCCTTCCAAATTAACAATGCAAGTGTAGACCAGATGTGGCCTGAATGCAAAGAAACAGCATCGTCAGCAGCTGAGAGATTTATACAAAATAAATCAACAAACGATTGAGCTGATCCCCCTTGGGACACAAAACAGGTTGAAACACGATTGCAAGACCTACGAAAAAATTGTGCCAAATTTAAACGAATGCGAAATCCCAGAACTTTGCACTCTTTTCCAGAAGCTCGAAATTTAGAGTAGGCTTCAATGCGAGATGGTTATGATAGCTTCCACAACGAAACTTTGTCTCGAAACCTGTCAGAAAATCGTATTTAAAGCGTGCTAGCGGCAAGACACAATCAGTGTCTTCTCCGCGCGATAGCAATGGAAATACTATCGATTACAGTGCTGCTAGAGCAGAGTTACTAAACACAGCCTTCCGAAATTCCTTCACCAAAGATGATGAATTAAATATTCCAGAAGTCGAATCAAGATCAGCTGCCAACATGAGAAACTTGGAAGTAGGTATCCACGGAGTAGTGAATCAACGTAAATCACTTAAAGAAGACGAGTGTTCCTGTCCAGACTGTGTACCAGGTTCCTTTCAAAGTATGCTGATGCAATAGCTCTGTACTTCACAATCATATGCAACTGCTGGCTCGATCAAAGGTCTGTACTCAAAGACTGGGAAGTTGCACAGGTCACACCAGTATTCAAAAAAGACAGTACGAGTAATTCACTAAATTAAAGGTCCATATCATTAACGTCGATATGCAGCAGGATTTTGGACCATACATTGTGATCGAACATTATGATCTACCTCTAAGAGAACAGTCTATTGATACACAGCCAACACGGATTTAAAAATCATCATTCTTGTGAAAAACAACTATGTCTTTTCTCACATGAAGTGTTGATTGTTATTGACAAGGGATTTCGAATTTATTCCGTATTTTTAGATTTCCAGAAGTCGTTTGAGACTGTGCCTCAAAAGCGGCTTGTAATTAGATTTCTTGCTTGCAGAATATCGTCTCAATTGTGCGACTGGATTCGTGCTTTCCTGTCGGTGGTCACAGTTCGTAGTGAGAGATGGAAAGACATCGAGCAAAACAAAAATTATTTCTAGCGTTACCAAGGTAGTATTATTGGCCCTCTGCTGTTCTTTAGCTATATGAATGATTTAGGAGTCAATCTGAGCGGCCGTCTTAGGTTGTTTTGCAGATGATACTGTCGTTTCTCGTCTAGTAAAGTCATCAGAAGATCGAAACAAAATGCAAAACGATTTAGAAAAGCTATCTGTATGGTGCGAAAATTGACAATTGACCATAAATAATGGAAAGTGAGAGGTCAACCACACGAGTGCTTAACGAATTCCGTTAAACTTCTGTTACACGATAAATCTACATCTACATTTATACTCCGCAAGCCACCCAACGGTGTGTGATCTCAATCAAATCTAAATGCCGTAAATTTATCTAAATACTTAGGAATTACAATTACGAACAACTGAAATTTGGAAGAACACACAGAAAATGTTGCGGGGAAGGCGAACTAAAGACTGTGTTTTATTGGCAGAACGCTTAGAAGATTTAACAGATCTACTAAAGAGACTGCCTACACTAAGGATGTCCGTCCTCTTTTTGGAGTACTGCTGCGCGGTGAGAGATCCTTACCAGGTAGGTCTAACGGAGTACATCGAGGAAGAGCAGCATGTTTTATACTATCGAGGAAGAGGGGAAGTGTGTGTCATTGACATGATAAAGGATTTGGGGTGGATCTCATTAAAACAAAGGCGTTTTTCGTTGCAGTGGAATCTTCTCACGAAACGTCAGTCACAAACTTCCCCTCCCAATGTGAAAATATTTTGTTGGTGCTGATCTACATAAGGAGAAACGATCATCATCATCATAAACTAAGGGAAATCAGAGCCCGCACGAAAAGATATAGGCGTTCTTTTTTTCGCGCGCTGTTCGAGATTGGAATAAGAGAGAATTATTGTGAGGGTGGTCCGATGACCCCTGTTAAGCACGTAAGTGTGATTTGCAGAGTATGCATGTAGATGATCCTCGATAGTACTTTGTATTTGCAGTGTATTGGGCGGCTTGGGTTCATAATACAGGTGACAATGTTCCGGTTCGACAACCTATAAATGTTCACCACATTACATGATAACGTTCGTGACGTTTGACGTAATTTCGCAAGCAGTCCCATAGATTTTGCATGCTAACTGATACTCCGTGGATGAACAAGTAGCTACATTTGGATAATTACACTGGAAATATGTTAAGGATTCTATATCAAAGTCAGGAACTGACAGCCTCAGATCAACTTACGTACTATTGTTTCGCAAAATTGTCCTAGGTGACGGCTGGAGGATTAAATTATTATTTATCGCCGTTGATCGCTGATTAATGATTAGCTTAAGTACTTTGACAGTACGAAAATTATATCATAACCTAAAACACAAAAAATACTGGTAATGTGCACGAGCCTTTCAATGTATTTATACCTAACGAAGAGGAATACAGCAGTAAATATATCCTTAATAATAATCCTTTAAAGTTATTAGTACTCATGGAGCGGATCAGTGAAAGGATGAATCATGCGCCTTACGTGCGAGATGAAAATCTTCACTACCTCTTAGCGTGTTGTGATTCGTGTTCGTTTCCTTATTAAATCTATCATGTAGACCACTGTGCATGGAAAGTATGATATCCGCATTAAGGTGTGGGAAAGACCTACAGCAAACACACTGGAAGTAAAATATCCCATCCGCTAGAAAAGATTATTAACAGGTATCGGCTAAAGGTTGTCAGTATTTTTGAAAACGGAGCTGGTTTAACAGTATCTTGAGGAGTGTACTCATGCAAATGGGACGAACTATTTTATGGCGTAATCCAACGCGAACCAAGCGACTTGACACTTAATAGTCTTGTGAACAAATATCGTTGCTTCCGTATTCAACTCTATATCTGGTTTCTAGAGGCTGTGCGAAACTCGTTACAGAATGGTTAATCTCAGAAACATGGTGAGGGGCAAACCAAACCTGGTTTCTCCACGACCCACAGATGAAGTTTGAAGTGGAAACTCGCGTAATGCCGTAATGCCGTAGGCGACCGATTTACTACTGTGGATTCCCGCGCCCGGGTTCCCGGGTTCGATTCCCGGCGGGGTCAGGGACTTTCTCTGCCTCGTGATGACTGGGTGTTGTGTGCTGTCCTTAGGTTAGTTAGGTTTAAGTAGTTCTAAGTTATAGGGGACTGATGACCATAAATGTTAAGTCCCATAGTGCTCAGAGCCATTTTGAACTATTGTGGAAAAAGGGCGATTTTTTTTTGTGGGGTTTAAGGGCGCTCAACTACTGAGGTCATTAGCGCCCAGTCACTGTTGTTAGAGCACATGGAATCTAGTAAAACTCAAGGGGAGAGGGGGGGGGGACACCAGAAAGACCTAACAAAGATGTAGATAAAGTTAGATGTCTTTGGACAAGCCAGTCAAAGTTATAAAACGCAGAACACGAGCAGCTGCTCGAGCGTCATCAGCTAAAATATCTGGTGAAGTAGATGGCAGGGACAGGACAACACGAGATTGACTAAAGCGGGGACACGACAATAAAACATGGGGCACTGTTAATGCCTGACCACAAGAGCACTGCGGGGCTGGGTCACCGGAGAGCAGGTAGCGGTGGCTAAACCGGCAATGCTCAATCCGCAACCTGGTCAGAAGGACCTCCTCTCGCCGAGATGGTCGGGAGGAGGTTGTCCAAGCAGTTGGGAGCGGTTTTACTGTCCGGAGCTTGTTTCCTTGGAGGGATGACCAAGCATCCCACCACAACGACACAAGCCTCTTACAAACATCCCCACGAACGTCAGATGACGGGACACAATGGGAGGCTGGCCGTGGCAGGAGGACTGCAGCCGTGGCTGCAGCATCCGCAGCCTCATTCACAGGCACTCCTACATGTCTGCGAAAGAATGGAGGGACTGCTGGATCCGTTGTACCAACGGATGGACCAGGTAGGGAGCTCCAAGACTCTGAACAGCACTGAGTGAATCAGAGCAGAGTACATACGATGAATGGCGGTGGCGGCGAGCATACTGAACGGCCTGATGGAGAGCAAAAAGCTCGGCCGTAAAGCTCGAACATTGGTCGAGGAGCCGGTATTTAAAGGTGGCGGCCCCGACGACAAAGGCACAGCCGACACCATCGTCAGTTTTGGAGCCATCGGTGTAAATAAAGGTGTGACCGGCAAGTCGAGCACGAAGTTCGACAAACCGTGAGCAATACACTGCAGCCGGAGTACCCTGCTTCGGGAGTGAGCTGAGGTCGAGATAAATATGAACCGGAGCCTGGAGCCAAGGTGGTGTCGGGCTCTCACCCTCTCTGAAGGTGGTAGGGAGGGCAAAATCCAATTGTCGAAGCAGGCGACGGAAGCGGACTCCGGGGGGCAGCAGGGCAGACACATACAACCCGTACTGACGGTCGAGAGAATCGGCGAAGAAGGACTGATAAGAGGGGTGGTCGGGCATAGACAACAGCCGGCAGGCATACCGACACAGCAGTACGTCGCGCCGGTAGGTCAATGGTAATTCGGCAGCTTCAGCATTAAGACTCGCGACAGGACTAGTGTAGAAGGCTCCGGTCGCAAGACGTAACCCCCGATGGTGGATGGAGTTGAGACGGCGTACGAGGGATGTCCGAGCAGACGAGTAGACGAAGCTCCCATAATCCAGCTTCGATCGGACTATGGACCGATACAAGCGAAGCAGGACAGTGCGATCCGCTCCCCAAGATGAACCACTAAGATCTCTGAGGACATTAAGGGAACGTGTACAACGGGCCGCCAAATAAGAGACATGCGGATACCAAAACAGTTTCCTGTCCAACGTGAGCCCTAGAAACTTAGTTGTTTCCACGAATGGGAGAACAACGGGACCGAGATGTAAGGATGGCGGAAGGAACGCTTTATATCGCCAAAAGTTGATACAAACAGTCTTCTCTTCAGAGAACTGGAAGCCATTTGCCACGCTCCACGAGTATAGGCTGTCTAGACAACGCTGAAGGCAGCGCTCCAGGAGGCATGTTCTCTGGGCACTGCAGTAGATCACGAAGTCATCGACAAAGAGAGAGCCTGAGACATTAGGTGGAATGCAATCCATAATTGGATTGATCGCGACGGCAAAAAGGGCTACGCTCAAGATGGAGCCCTGAGGCACTCCGTTCTCCTGGAGGAAGACGTCGGACAATACGGAACCCACACGTACCCTAAACTTTCGATCCGTTAAAAAGGAATCAATAAAAAGGGGCAGGCGACCGCGTAGGCCCCACCTGTGCATAGTGCGGACGATACCTCCTCTCCAACAGGTATCATAAGCCTTCTCCAAAATGGAAGAACACGGCTACCGTTTGGCGCCTTCACAAAAAGTTGTTCATGATGAATGTCGACAAGGTCACAAGGTGGTCAACAGCGGAGCGGTGCTCCATCACCTTACAGACACAGCTTGTAAGAGAAATGGGGTCGTAACTAGAAGGAAGGTGTCTATCCTTCCCGGGTTTGGGTATAGGAACAACAACGGCGTCACGCCAACGCATGGGGACCTGACCTTCGGTCCAGACGTGATTGTAGGTACGAAGAAGGAAGCTTTTTGCCCGCCGGAGAAAGGTGTCCAGCATCTGAACGTGGATGGCATCTGGCCCCGGAGCAGAGGACTGGGACAGTGCAAGCGCACATTCGAGTTCCCGCATAGTAAAGGGGGCATTATAAGTTTCCAGATTCAGCGAGTGGAAGGAAGGTCGCCGAGCCTCTTCTGCCTCTTTCTTGGGAAGGAAGGCAGGGTGGTAATGGGCGGAGCTTGAAACCTCCGCGAAAAACCGGCCGAAGGCGTTGGAGACAGCCACAGGATCAATGAGGACCTCATTACCTGAGGTCAGGCCAGGTACCGAGGAGTGGGCCTTAATGCCCGACAGCCGGCGCAGTCCACCCCATACGATTGAAGAGGGAGCAAAACTGTTAAAGGAGCTGGTGAAAGAGGCCCAACAAGCTTTTTTGCTGTCTTTGATGACTCTACGGCATTGCGCTCGGAGCCGTTTGTATCCAATACAATTCGCCAACGTAGGATGGCAGCGAAAGGTGCATAAAGCCCGTCGTCGAGCACGGATAGCGTCCCTACAAGCCTCGTTCCACCAGGGGACGGAAACGCGACGTGAAGAAGAAGTAGTACGAGGAATGGAACGTTCGGCAGCATTGATAACAGCCGTGAGGTATTCGACCTGACTGTCGCAACTGGGAAAATCGTGGTCCGGAAAGGTCGCCAGGGAGGAGTAAAGTCCTCAGTCAGCTTTCGGTATGTTCCAGCTCTAAGGACGTGGGGATGGGGTGTGGTGCAGGAGACGAACGACACAGGGGAAGTGGTCGCTCGAATAGGTGTCAGAAAGGACATACCACTCGAACCGACGGGCAAGAGTGGTAGAACAGAGCGAGAGGTCCAAGTGGGAGTAGGTATGAGTAGAGTGTGAGAGGAAGTCGGGGCGCCAGTATTGAGGCAGACAAGATTGAGATGGTTGAAGACATCTGCCAAGAGGGAGCCTCGTTGACAGGATGCAGGAGAGCCCCATAGAGGATGATGGACACTGAAGTCGCCAAACAAGAAAAACGGCGGGGGAAGCTGAACAATCAGGTGCATCATGTCAGCCCGACTAACAGCGAATGACGATGGAGTGTAGATGGTAGAAACTGAAAAACTAAAAGCAGAAAGAGTAATACGGACAGCTATTGCTTGGAGTGGGGTGGTCAATGGGATGGGATGGTAATAGACATCGTCCCGAACGAGCAACATGACCCCACCATGAGATGTGATACCATCCACAGTGGTGAGGTCATACCGGTCCGAGGTATAGTGGGTAAAGGCAATACGGTCAGTCGGGCGCAACTTGGTTTCCTGGAGACCAAGGATGAGCGGACAGTGCAGGCGGAGGAGCAGTTGTAATTCCTCCCGATTAGATCGAATACCTCTTATGTTCCAATGAAACAACGCCATCGCTAGTCAAAAAGTTGGGGGAACGAGACGGGGGAAGAGCTGGTCACCTCGACGGCTGTGGAGGGCCAGGTTGCGAGGGAACAACTCTACAACCGGCGGGAGACGGATCCTGTTCCATCGAGTTGTCGCCAGCTGCGGCCGCTGTCCCTGGTGGTGTAGGAGGGGCATCATCATTTGCCGACGAGAGGCCAGCTGAGCGCCTGGCAGCAGAGCGTCCCAGCGAAACTGAGGACGGCCGGGAGCAGCGACTCACGGATGGAGCGTCAGACGAAACGCGCCGGAGTGGAGAGGGGGATAGAGACTTCTTCTTGGGGGCCTTCTTGGAAGTCCGAGGAGGCACAGGGGTGGTGGGCTGGACCCGAAGAAGGTCCTCACGCGCGGGGTCCGTTTTGGAACGCCGGACATCGGAAGCTGGGGTCCGGAACGTTGCCCCGATGGACTCCTGAGAAGAGGATCGCTTCTCAGGCGGTGGGGGGGGGGAGGAGGAGGAGGAAGGGTGGCCCCTGGGGCAGAGGGGGCGGGGGCCATGGGGGAGGAGGATTTGGAAGGGAGGGATTTGGGAGGTGGAGGCAGAGACCCCGGATGGGGGGAAGAGGTGGAGGGGGGACAGGATAGGTGTGAGGATACCGCGGAAGGAGGGGACACAACTGAGGCAAACGAAGTGGTCAACGGCATGGGATGGAGGCAGTCATACTTCTTCCTGGCCTCAGAATAAGAGAGACGATACAAAGTTTTGAGTTCTTGTATCTTCTTCTCCTTCTGATGTGCGGGGCAGTCTGAGGATCTGGGCGAGTGGATGCCAGGACAATTAACGCACCGAGGTGGTGGGGTGCATGTATGTTCCTCACGAAGAGGACGTCCACAGTCGCCACAAAGGGGCTCAGCCTCACACTGTGACGACATGTGTCCAAAGCGGTAACACCGAAAACAGCGCATAGGAGGCGGGACGTAAGGTCGCACGTCGCACCAGTAGCACATCACCTTTACCTTCTCCGGGAGAACGTCCCCCTCGAAGGCGAGGATAAAGGCCCCGGTGTCGATGCGACAGTCTTTGGGGCTGCGCTGGACTCGCCGGACGAAATGCACGCCTCGGCGCTCCAGGTTGGCCCTGAGCTCATCATCAGATTGCAGCAGGAGGTCCCAATGAAAAATAACCCCCTGCGTCCTATTTAGTGCCAGATGCAGGACAATGGACACTGGGATATCCCCTCGGCGGTCGCACGCCTGGAGCGCCGCCGACTGTGTGGCGGAGGTGGTCTTTATAAGAACGGCCCCGAACGCATCTTACTGAGAGCCTCGATTTTCCTGAAGATTTCCTCAATGTGCTGAACAAAGAACATGGGCTTGGAGGTGGCGAACGTCCCCCTATCGGTTCGAGAACAGACCAAATAGCGGGCGAAGTACTTCGCCCCAAGCCGGTGGGCCTGTCCCTCCTCCCAGGGAGTGGCCAAGGGGGAAAGGGCAGGAGAACCAGAACTAGAGACAGTACCTTTCCGTTTGAAAGACTCGGCCACAGAGCGACCTGATACGTGTTGACGTTTCATCTGCGAAACGTCCGCCCCGATACCACCCACTCCGACCAGGGGCTCTCCCCACGGGCGTCACCCAGCCTCAGCAAGGGCCACCTGGCAGGATGACCGTTGCCAGGAGTCCTGATGCCCCAAGGAGATGGACATCTACTCCTTGGCCGACGTGGGGAGGTTGCAGCTCAGGTACCGGCAGTACGATCCCTGTGTTTTCAGGGGGCTACAACCTAGAGGGTACATGACGACCCCACCACAACGGGCTGGCTACCGTGCTGGATTTCTGGTGTCATGGAAAGTCCATCATGATCGTAGGTGCAGATGGGGACGCACTATGGGCGTAACTTGTACAACCCATCAGGCGTTTAGGCCCAATTTGAGGAATAGTGGGTATGGTTACAACGCCGGTACAATGCTGAGTGCCAAGGACTTAGTGCACTGAGGACCAGTGGTACACCACGTAAGGCGTCCTTCCCCAAAAGGCTCGTACTTCTGTAGAATTTTGAAAAATGGAGGTCAAACCCCAAGGGGGACCATCACATGAAAGGCCGAAACGGTTGAAACTCCTTTTAGTCGCCTCTTACGACAGGCAGGAATACCTCGGGCCTATTCTTACCCCAGACCCGCAGGGGGAAAAAAAAGGGCGATGTTTTGACGGGTACAGCAAAGGTAGAATTTAATGTCTGCCGACTGCCAACGAATGAGCCCCTTCCATGCTATGTGCCATTTCATGCTTCAGTGAACGATTAAAACTTTGTTAGTAAAAATGATCGTATTTCATATGTGAAATGATATATGACTCATGCCGGACACCATGTGTCTAAATTCCTACAGCCAAAAGAATTGGGTTTAATAGAAACATACGTCGTCCATTTACACCGAAGCGCCAAAGAAACTGGTATAGGCACGCGCATTCAAATACAGAGGTATGTATACAGGCAGAATACGGTGCTGCTGTCGGCAACGCCTATGTAAGACAAGTGCATAGTGTTTAGTTAGATCGGCTAGTGCTGCCACAATAGCAGGTTATCACGATTTAAGTGAGTAAGCGTGGTGTTACAGTCGGCGCACGAGTGGTGGGACACAGCATCTCCGAGGTAGCGATGAAGTGAAGATTTTCCCGTACGACCATTTCAGGGGTGTATCGTGAATATGAGGAATCCGGTAAAACATAAAATCTCCAACATCACTGCGGCCGGAAAAATATCCTGCAAGAACGGGACCAACGACGACTGAAGAGAATCGTTCAGCGTGACAGAAGTGCAACTGTTCCGCAAATTGATGCAGATTTCAATGCTGGGCTATCAACAAGGATCAGCGTGCGAACCATTCAACGACACATCGTCGATATGGTCTTTCGGAGCCAAGGCCCACTCGTCCACCCTTGATGACTGCAAAGCTCAAAACTTTACGCCACGCGACATTGGACTGTTGAGGACTGGAAACTTGTTGCCTGGTCGGACGAGCCTCGTTTCAAATTGTATCGAGCGGATGGACGTGTACGGGTATTGTGACAATCTCGTGAATGTGTGGACCCTCCGTGTCAGCAGGGGACTGTTCAAGCTGGTGGAGGCTCTGTACAGGTGTGGCGCGTGTGCAGTTGGTGTGAATGGGGACCCCTGATATATCTAGATATGACTGACAGGTGAGACGTTCGTAAGCATCTTGTCTGATTCATGTCCAGTGCGCATTCAGACTGACTTATGCAATTCCAGCAGGACAATGCGATACTACACACGTCCAAAATTTTTGCAGAGCAGCTCCAGAAACACTCTTCTGAGTTTAAACACTTCCGCTGGCCACCAAACTCCCCGGACATAAACATTACTAAGCATATCTGAGGTGCAATTGCAACGTGCTGTTCAGGACAGAACTACACCCTCTCGTACCCTTCCGGATTTATGGACATCCGTGCAGGATTCATGGTGTCAATGCCCTCCAGCACTGCTTCAGCCACTGGTCGAATCCATACCACGTCGTGCTACGGCACTTTTGCGTGCTCGCACCCTACACGATATTAGGCAGGTGTACCAGTTTCTTTGGCTCTTCAGTGAACAAACCTATTTAATAATATCCAGTTCTGTTTGTGGAAAGTAGCTACTAAACAACAGAAAAAAGTACAATTTGTTATCGTTGCTGTGAATCTACAACTTAAATGCTGTGCTCACCATTGTTGGAGAGACGAACTAATGACTGCTGTGGCTTGGTCTTGAGAGGGCCTTTCTTTTTTTCTTTGTATCATTTACGCATGTCTAAGGTACTCCTTAACAATTTACCACTAATTCGGCCCTTGCTTATCTCCTCTGAAATTAATTCCTTGTGGCTGGTGATCCACGACCTTCTCCAACGAAATAGTTGGGGATCAATGCACTAGAAACATTGCCAGTACCTGCAGAAATACCTACATTGTGACAATTTAGGCAACTCACATCTACATTTTTTTCACTTCTGTTGCTTTACTTTTTTTGCACGCAAGTAACGAAGAAGTTCGACTGGAAGTAAAATACAATCACACTTGCCTAGATAATGTTAAGCATTAAGGAAATGTAAATCTTTTAGTCAAAAGCAGTGGTACTTCCCCACGGAGCTTATAACTAATTTTTATTTCTCGTATTTTCAGGCACGTTGCTGTTCATGATTAACGTAGCACGCTATTACGACAACAAAGGTTCAAAGGTGTGTGAATTCCTAAGGGACCAAGCTGCTGAGGTCATCGGTCCCTAGACTTACACACTACTTAAACTAACTTATGCTAAGAACAATACACACGCCCACGCCCGAGGGAGGACTCTAACCTCCGATGGGAGGGGCTGCACAATCAGTGACATGGCGCCTCTAACGGCGCGGCTATTACGCCCACACGCTCGTATCTAATCGATCATCTGTTGCCAGTCGGTGGGAATTCCACAGAGAGGCGAAATACTGCAATTTTATTTGGTTTGAGAGATTTCGATGCGACTGACGAAAACTTGTCTGTCATTAATATACTCCTCAAAAATGATAGATGCGTCATCGTGTGACCGGTCTCGGGTAAGTCATGCAACGCTAATTGGACGAGAGGAGTCCGGAATAATTAGATCTCTCCTGGGCTTCTTGGCTAACACAAGGGAGATTTTCATGTGTGAATTTCGTGGGGATTGTTCACAGTGTTTTCATTGAGTGATTGCGTATGATAAAGCCTGATCGATTCCAATCCTAATTTTTCTATGAGGATGTAGTTAATTGAATCGTGACATTCAGGACCTCAGAATCGAAAAAACGCACGAATTTCCAGGTTACGTAACAAATTTGATTGCGACATTCGTTTCACATCGCTGGGAGATTCGTAGGCTTCCTCGGGCATAGACGTATCATTGCTGATTAACAATACATGATACCTTATAAACAATAAAGTCATAATTGCACCCACGGGCATCGTGTGGCACGAAGATAATGCGAGAACCATTTGTCAACAACTGAGGGGATCTGTAGTGCTACAACCTCCATACAGTTACGATGCAGCCCCATTTCATTTTTATGTTTCTGGGCCAACCAAGGCACATCTTCGTGCAAAACATTTTAGAACGTACGCCATTTCCAAAAAGTGGTGTAACGATCAACATCATGTGTTCGTGAACGTGCATTCGTGATGGTAAATAACGGAGCCTACTATATAATGAGTCAACTATCAAACGTTTACTGACTTCCAACAGGACCAAAGCTTTTGCCTACGGCGTCTCATTTCATTAACGCTTGCAATTATAAACCTACAATGTACTGTAAATTATTTTTTGCCCGTCATAGAAAGACGTCCGAATTCGATCACTTCGATGTCCAGGCTGCGCTAGAGATAGTAATCTCTCATGCGTAAGAATTGGGAAACAACGAACTCAACAGTCGCAGGTGATCTAAGAAAAACGTAAATTAAGGTAGACTCACAGATTTCATTCTAGTTCCTGCCGAACATAAATTATCTGAACGACTGCGTCACTTAGCTCGTTGTGGAAAAGTACAGTTATCTCAGCTGTCGTAATGTTTGCTAACACAGCTACGTCGTATTCCCAAGGTAATTAAGAACATTCTTCTTACTCGCGCGTGCGTGAAGCATAGCTGGGGGAGCCCGCCGGAGCAGCAGCGGCCTGCGGTGTCCGCCCTGACATTGGAATTCACGTGACGATGCAGAACGCGCCACCCATACCGACAAGCCTACGGTGGCGCATCGGCCAATGCTCTTCCTCTGCGCTTGTTTCCGCTCCCCGCTCCCCTCGTCAGAACTTCCGTGGGTCACCGATTGTATGCTACAACTGGACAGATAATACGCCTCAGTCGCGGTTGATGCTTCTATGTAGCAGCTGTAAGAGGTCGGTAACGATAACCAGTGCAGTGGTGTTTGATTTCACTGCATGTTAAAATAACCTAAGAAAATTCCATTATGGAATAATGACAATGTTATGAAAAGGATGGATTTCTACTCTCTATATAGCGGAGATGTTGAGTCTCAGACTGGCATAACAAAAATGACTACTAAACACTTCAGTTTTCGGCCAGGAGGCCTCCGTCTGAAATGAACACCCCCACCCCCCCAAAAAATACACACACACCACACACACACACACACACACACACACACACACACACACACACACACACCCCAGTCTCTGGCTGCCGAGGCTAGACTTATTACCCGTATTTCACATACCAGCTCTGGCAAAATATGGAGTACAGTCCACTTTTTATTTTTTATTTTTTTTTTGTTTCTAAGTGTAGCTCTTTGATACATGATAGTATAAACGAATTCTTTCGCTGACAGGCTTCACTAACCTAGGTACGAACAGTTCCTTTATTTACAGGAAATTCATTTACAGTCTTCAAAGATCAGCATTTGGTGTCGCTATGGTAGCAAATTTATAATGATGCACATGAAGAAATTGAAGTCTCTACAACAATTGAAACGTAGTGTCTGTGGCAGATGACTGGCCACTGTCGTCGTCTGAATAAGTTTACGGCGCAGTTCAGGCATAAATAAAGAGACACTGATATGTGAAATTTACAGCAGAAGGGAGCAAACACCAGACGGCGACTAGTGGGAGGGTGCAAGAAGAGACATCACCATTTTTGAAGGAAGGAAAATTAAATTATTAGAGACGGAGCACTAACTCTGGTGCCGTGTCCTTTTCAAGAGCATTTGCGTAATGCGATTCAGGGGAACCAAGGAATTTTCATCAGGGTGGTTTGACAGGGATATGAGCATCGCTCTGATCGGAAGCGAATCCAGTATGCTAACCACTGCACCACCTAGCACGGAGCTATTTTTGAAAGGAAGTTTCTTCAAAAAACGTTCACGTCACCCTAAGATACTTTTCATTCACATGTGACCCATATCATATTTAAGAGATTTAAGTTCAATAATAGCAACGAGTTTCTAGTGAATATACTTGGTTGGTAACGGTGTTACATGCCTGTACAGTGCACTTCAATGGGATACTCCACAATATTAACATTTTGGGAACTCTTGTCTCCACAACACTTTCCAATAAGGGAATGGTCCAATCTGTCACGACGAAGTATGCCTTGGAGATTTTTATACAGGACGAATACACCGAAAAGAAAATTTTAGCTGCTAAGACACGCTGCAAGTATTTCTGTAATACACACACACCTACCGGATCTGTAGCGTTCTGTGCATGCGTAACTCGTCAAGCGCGTATCCTTGGTTGATGGCGCATGGGTACACAGGTAACACGACTTGGCGCGATCGTTGTTTGCAAAACTTATTTCATCCTTTGCTACTACTTTCTCTTAAACAAATGTCCGTAGTTACTGTAAACTGAAATTTGCTACTCATTTAACATTCAATCATTATTACCAGTTGATTTTGCCGGAGCGTAAGTGTTAACAGTGGCGACAAAACTGAATTGATATTCAGTGTTTTTAACGCCTGATATTGAGCAGTGTTGAAACCCGACTTTGCTTCCTAAAATCTGACCGCGAAGGTGTGGAGGAGATGCACCTAATTCGTAGCTGACGTGATGACGAAACTTGCTCTTATCCCCAAATCTGCTGTGGCTCACGCCTATCATTCAGGTTTCGAGAAAGAAGTGCGAGCAAACCGCACTTTATCGCTTCGAGGCGAAAAAATGTGTTGTGCTATCGACTAATGCTATGGCACATTCTCATACAGTAATGGCAGTGATAAGTATGAGTACATTACTGTTTTCGCAGCTTTATATCTGGATTCAGGGACCTCAAGGCATATTAGGGCCAAATATAAAGACTAGTGATAAAAATATTATAATTGACCTATAAAAACGTGAAAGTAGGAAAGAATAATTTTTAATATTTCATTCGAAACAGTTTGTAGCCCGTTGCAGAAATTAATTTATTGATTTTGTTGAAATCTTCGCCTGGACGTAGCGACAGCTCTGTCTCTGATGAGGACAATTAAATGACCTGATATAATTCAGATTCCACTCCGAACAACCAATGTAACTCTTGATAAAGAATTTTTTTCGATTGTGAAAAGACTTTCTTAAGGAAATTGTCTGACACTATAATTTCCGATAGCTCCGTGTCATTTGAGGTTGATCAGGAGAATAGCATTCTCAAATTTCAGTCACGGCACGTTTTACCAATTGCTTTACATATATCTGGTGTGCAGCGTAACAAGAACAGCAGCCAGTACCATTTCTTACCCCTCCGAAATTCTGTCTAAATAGAATTAGCAATTACTGTGAAGTGCCTGAACGCATTAATTTTTCTTTCGTTAGGTATGTCTAGTGTAAGGAAATTGTTTGTTTTCGTCAGTCAAATGACACTTTGCTTTATTGTGTCGATTATGGGGAATAAACAACGAACTGTTTCATTGTACGTAAAATACATGTAATTTTTGAATTATCAGAAGAACTGTGCTACAGAAATTAGATATTCGCACTAGGTGGCGCTACGCTTTCGTCACGGCCGATCGCGCGCTAGGCTGGAAGGTCTGTACAAACGTCTGTCATAAGTGGTTCTTCGTGTGACGAAAACGAGTAACTTCAACAATTTTTAAGAATACTTGCAGTGCGTCTTAGCAGCTAGAATTCTGAAAGTCCATTACTTTCGTTGTATTCCCCTTGCAGAAAAAAGTTCGGGTTGGGCTTCGGTGTGTCGGATTGGACCATTCCCTTTTAAGATTGTCTTATTTACAAAAGATCCGTCCAATGACTTTAGACCTTTTACATGCCTTGCAGCGAAATTGCTGTGTTCAGCATTGAACTACTTTACTTAAACATTATAGTAGTCTCTTAATGCAATCGCATGTAGAATTAACTGATAAACCTAAATATTCGATTGTAACTTTTGTATCGAATAGAGGTGCTAGCGACAAAATGAATGTGTTTAGTGCATTCAAGGAAGCTTACAGGCAATGTTTCGTCCAGAGCACCATTCGTGGACGAAATGGGGTAAGGGACATACTGTAACTATGTATTACGTTCCATAAACATATATGGAGTGTTGATCTGCAATATTTTTCCAAGGCGCCCAGGTTTTGTAGCCTAGTTTCTGTATGGTAGTCGCCTCAGTGAGTTTCCGTTGGCCAGGGAAAAAGGGGGGGGGGGAATTCGGCCTGGAGAGGATGGGCTGTATTTCCCCTGATCCTTCTACATGGCTGGTTATATACATAGACAGAAATTTCCCCATGAAGGCTGTTGCAGAAATGGTTCTGTAAGTCGTGTCAGTTGTCAGCACACTTCACGTGTGCTGTAAAAAGCAGGTAAATGGCCAGTGACAATGCCTACGTTTTTTTCCTGTTTTGTGATAAGGTGAACGGCCTATATTTTGAACAACTTTGTGGAGCAGTGGGGAGCTCAAGAAATCTAGAAGTTGGCCGCCAGCCCTTGTAGAGGGTGAGGTGGCAAGTCATGGGCTCTCTGGGACGTAGCTTCTGTTTTAACGTAGTTGTCATTTAGGAGTTCTGGAATGAAGGATCTTTCGCGATCAACTGAGTTACGTTCTCAGTACGGAAAGCCGACAGGTTATTTGAAAGTGTGTTCCTGTGCGCGGGCGCCAATTACCGCTCAGGCATTTTTCTGTTCTCTGTGAGTGCTACGGAGAAATGAGTGTGGACTTTTTCGGTGAGTTAAGAGCTCAGAGGAAGCATGGAGCTAGCAGTTAGCTGGGTGGTACGGTTTAGTGAACTAGACGAACTTGGCTGGGGCTAATTCTAGTCAATGAATGTCACTGTTTTCTGTGCAAATATGAGAAAAGGTTTTCAGTGCCCTTTTCCCTCTAGACATTTGACAGTGTTCCCGTCTGCTTGTTTGGGTAATTACCAAAAGTAGTTGATAATTGTCAACTGAAGGTGATTTGTTAAACTATTAGCTTTGAAACTTTCCAGTGGTAGGATCTAAGGATCTTGCCTGAAAGTAGTCGGGGCTTTTGCCTATGGAGCTGAGAAAACTGTAATCCTATATCGCGGGTCAAAGAGACGCTGGCAACCCTTATTTAAGCTGACTGGATGGTGTGACACAGCGGACAGTTAATCCAAAAATGTTTCCGACCAAATCCGCCGAGTGGTATGTCGCGTCCACTGGTTTCGCGTGCCGCATATCGCTAAGAGGACACTGGCATCTGGCCGTGACGGTGAGTGTGACTTCGCGTCAGGCCACAATAACTTTGAAGACGGGCGGAAGCAATGTTTGGATACGGCAGACGCAATAATCATACGGAAGGGAATGCGACTCCATGTCTTGTTTCTTTCGAAAATGATTTGACGGTATTTATGTGGAAACTGGGAACATATTTTGCTGTCTCCGAGAGTATCGAATAGTGAGGCCACGTAACACGAAGCTGTTATCTGTTTTCACATGAAGGGATGGGATGCGTGTGGTGGGGTGGGGAGGGGAGATGGGAAGATGGGAAGAGCGCAATAGCCGAAAAAGGGGGCATTGCACCAGCGTGTCGCCTGCTAAGACCCCGCGGGAAGAGCGTAAGCACTCGCCTTGAAGTTGACAGCCAGAGCGCAACTATTGACTCAGCTTATCAGCAGGCGTCCTCTCGCTAGCCGGATACAACCAGATAGACGCTGGGTGGAGAACGAGCCGACCCATCTGTGCGGCGGACAATTAGCTGAATCACAGCTACTCTGGGCAGGTGTTACGTGAGGGCAGCGACGACGTCCGGCCGAGTGTGATGACTTATTTTGTTTAGGCGTTGTAGTCTTACTGAGAGAATTATTGTTTTACGTCTCCATCCGCTCATTCCGACCAGGGACTTCTCGGATTTTTCTGAATCACCTTAAGTAATTGTCATGATGTTCCTTTAGATAAGGCTACGAACTGTAAATGTTTAACTTTACTGTTATCGTCCATTTATCAGTACCCAGACTGTCCTCTTTTACCTGTGACTGCTGCTGTTTGCCATTCGTTACGGTCAGGTGAAGAACAAAGAACAATCTCTGTTCCAAATGGAATGGCTGACAAAACGCTAACAGGCATGGTACGCTCTGTATCAAGTTGCGTGCATTTGAAGAATTTTTCTGTTATACAATTTACCATACTGTACGTTCGTCTCCTGAGAAGAATTGTAATGAATTAAAGAAAGGCGGGGGGGGGGGGAGAGGGAGGGGGAGATAAAGACTCCCCTTTGTGTCAAATAGGTGAAGATGTCGCAGGAATTTTAACACAACTGAAGTCCGTTTTTAGTCAAATTATACAAATTGACCCTTGTCTCAGTGAGAGACATTGCCTCTAGTGTAACACACACACACACACACACACACACACACACACACACACACACACACACACAGAGAGAGAGAGAGAGAGAGAGAGAGAGAGAGAGAGAGAGAGAGACGAGTAGCGTCAAAACACTAAGATTTCTCAGTTACGGCCAGTGGTCAGTCTAACGTTATGACTCTTGTCAGAACACAATACACAATGGAGCAACGCACTGACAAAGTTGTCTTACAAGCTGCGAGTAACTGCGACACCGAGGCAAGTGTTATTGAGGCAAGTATACTGAACATATGCCATAAAAATAAAATGCGTTTAAAAAACAAACCTCTTACGGGACGGACAGAATTCAGTTTATTTGCTATGTTCGGGTTGACTACCAAGAAACGAAATAACAAACAACTTCGAGCTAGTACGACAGATGTCGGCATAGAACTGGCGTCTGTTTCCAAGATTCATACAAGGGGTGTCAGGGATTAGCAAGGACAATGTCAACGCCATCGTACATAAACGTTTTCGTAAGAGGAAGATCCACATCAGTGAAACCAGTTTTCTGAGGAGCTGATGATTTCCTTAATGCGTGTGTTCATAATTTTTTCGGCGACAAGCTCTCGTCTTATACGTACACAACCAGAACTGTACAGGGATGGAAACCGATGTCTCAACACGCTGTGATCCCCGAGCTTTCCTCCAGCATTCATCCCATTCCTCCGTTCTCAGATAGTTCCTCGCAGCTTGATAAGCGCTGTCAGTTGTGTTACTAGCCTATGGGGATTACTTTGAAGGAGAGTGAAAGTACATTTATTGTGTGGTATGTTTCCAATATTTAATGGCACTTTTCGTCTAAGGTTTTAAACTCCCCTTGTCCCAGCCGCTGAAAAATAATTCTGCATTACGTTAAACATTATTTTCACAGCTATTCCTTTAATGTGCATGAATACTGAAATACAGAAACTATTAGTAAATATATCACTACTGTTGGTAAAAAGTTCGTGACAGTATAGCTTAGAAAATATGTCGCCTTGCCTCTAATCTGGTTTCCATGTTAACACTTCTTATTTGATCGTAGATCTTAGTTTGTGAACGTGTAACTGGACCATTTTTCTACTGTGAGTAAGTTCTAGATCTTACGAACAGAGAGTTATGATACTATTATTTAACTGAAAACACGATGTCGTAAGTGCATGTGTTGTTCACGTTCAAAGTTCGTGCGGCAACATCCGGTTGCGGCGGCCTTCGTCCGGGACATTTATCTACATTTTATAAACCGTAAACTGTTAGGCACCCATAACACGAGAACATTCACTGTGTACGGGGTATTTTGCAAATGTTGCTTTCCAAATGCCTGTATCCACCAACATTGTGTCACTAGAGAAAGGCTGCAGCGACCCTCACTTGTTGAGTAACAGTCTGATACATTCAGGAGCTTAAGGGTGCTCGTCTGTTTTTGATAGATTCAGAACATTTATTTTTGAGCGTCAAGAGTTTTATTAGTACATTATAAGGAGAAACTGCGCGATTAGACTGCATAACATGATATTATTACAGGTTATCGTAAAGCAAAACTGTTTTATATAAAAGACCAGCACATCTGACTACGTTAAGGAAATATCTAATAAAAGTAATGAGGAAATAAATGAAAAATAAATAATGGACAGTGTTAAAATTTAAGTTAACGTTGACATTGCTGACAGACCTCTTAGCTATAACACGTTACTGCTGTGCTTCCTTGCTATACGGAAGAGGTGGACTTTTGGCCCTTCATCTTACAGAGGGCAAACCGCTAGTCACGAAATCTGCCGCACATACACTGAAGCGCCAAAGAAACTGATATAGTCATGCGTATTCAAATACAGAGATATGTAAACAGGTAGAATATGGCGCTGTGGTCGGCAACACCTACATAAGACAGGTGTCTGGCACAGTTAGATCGGTTACTGTTCCTACAATCGCCGGTTATCAAGATTTAAGTGAGTTTGAAAGCGGTGTTATAGTCGGCGCACGAGCGGTGGTTTACAGCATTTTCGAGATAGCGATGAAGTGGGGATTTTCCCGTAAAACAATTCCACGAGTGCCCCGTGAGTATCAGGAATCCGCCGAAACATCAAATCTCCGACATCGCTGCGGCCGGAAAGAGATCCTGCAAGAACGGGACCAATGACGACTGAAGAGAATCGTTCAACGTGACAAATACAACCCTTGCGCAGATTGCTGCAGATATCAATGCTGGGCCATCAAAAAGTGTCAGCGTGCGACCCATTGAACGAAACATCATCGATAAGGGCTTTCGGAACAAAAGGCCCACTCTCGTACCGTTGACTGCACCACACGAATCTTTACGCCTCGCATGGGCCCGTCAACAAAGACATTGGACTGTTAATGACTGGAAACATGTTGCCTGGTCGGAGGAGTCTCGTTTCAAATTGTATCGAGCGGATGGACGTGTACGGGTATGGAGACAACCTCATGAATCTATGGACCCCGCATGTCAACAGGGGACAGGCTCCGTAATGGTGTGGGGCGCATGCACTTTGAGTGATATGCGACCCCTGATGCCTCTAGATACGACTCTGACAGGTGACACGTACATAAGCATCCTGTCTGACCACCTGCATGTATTCAAGTCCATTGTGTACTCCGACTGACTTGGGCAATTCCAGCAGGACAATGCGACACCCCACACGTCCAAAATTACTACAGAACGGCTCCAGGAAAACTCTTCTGAGTTTAAACACTTCCGCTGGCCACCAAACTCCTCAGACATCAACATCACTGAGCACATCTGGGATGCCTTGCACCGTGCTGTTCAGAAGAGATCTCCACCCCTCGTACTCTTACGGATTTATGGACATCCCTGCAGGATTCCTGGTGTTAATTCAGCCATTAGTCGAGCCCATGCCACGTCGTGTTGTAGCTCTTCTGCGTGCTCGCGGGGGCCCTACACGATGTTAGGTAGGTGTACCAGTTTCTTTGGTATAGATCTTGTAGCGTGCCTTTCTAAAATCTTCCTGTAACTCACCTGCCGGCCGGAGTGGTCGTGCGGTTCTAGGCGCTACAGTCTGGAACCGCGTGACCGCTACGGTCGCAGGTTCGAATCCTGCCTCAGGCATGGAAGTGAGTGATGACCTTAGGTTAGTTAGGTTTAAGTAGTTCTAAGTTCTAGGGAACTTATGACCACAGCAGTTGAGTCCCATAGTGCTCAGAGCCATTTGAACCATTTTTGTAACTCACCTAAAGGATGTGGTGTCAAGCTGTAATGAACAGCATAAAAATGAAGATTCGTTAGTTCTAAAGGACTGTAGACGTAAGTTAAGTTTATATGTTGACCAAAAATCGGCAACGGTTTACCAGCGACGGGTTGCAAGCGCACAGAGCTTGAAGTCATTTTGGATTCTACACGGGTAAACGTATTAGAAAGACATTACACTTGAGCGGATGTATGTCTCAAACAGTGCGCCAACACACCCTTCCTTGCACGTCCGAATGAGAAATGTGCTATTAGTTTATTTTGTTAATTTGTGGCGTTATGATACAACTGTTCAGTGTTCATTTCGACAAAAATTATGAACACATTTCTTTACCAGTATTGTATGTATCTGTCATTACACTGAGGTGACGAAAGTCATGGGACAGCGATATGCACTTATATAGATGGCAGTAATAGTATGGCGCACAGAAGTTAGTGTATTGGTGGAGCTATCATTTGTAATCAGGTGATTCATGTCAAAAGGTTTCCAACCTCATTATGGCCGCAAGAGATGAATTAACAGACTATAAACGCGCAATGGTAGCTGGAGCTAGACGAATGGGACATTCCATTTCGGAAAGCATTAGGGAATTCAATATTCCAATATAGGTTGACTCTCATACAGAAGATAATAGCAACCAGCCACTTTTTACAATGCTATTTATTTGTTTAAATATCGCGCTTGCCGGTTTCGAACTGACAGGTTCATCTTCAGACGGCTCGTTCACATTTTGCATTAGCTTTCGCCTTTTGTTTTCCCAGCTACTATAACTTCCTTGGGTTGGTGGTACCGATGAAAAATCCGCGCTATTATGTTCCAGTGCAGACTGCTTATGATCTTGCACCAGCGAAAACTGTATGATGCTTTTTTTTATTTTATGTATATGTATGCACATAA
Source organism: Schistocerca serialis cubense (assembly GCF_023864345.2). Taxonomy (NCBI): domain Eukaryota; kingdom Metazoa; phylum Arthropoda; class Insecta; order Orthoptera; family Acrididae; genus Schistocerca; species Schistocerca serialis. The sequence goes on from NC_064640.1 coordinate 504,835,947, forward strand.
TGTAAAGCACCTCTCACACACTAAGAAGCTTCATCACATGGAGGTATGCAATGCTAACAGATGAGCAACATTGCGAGAAATAACCTTAGAAATCCATGTAGGACGTACGACGATCGTATCTGTTAGGACAGTGCGGCGAAATTTAGTGTTAATGGGCTATGGCAGCAGACGACCGATGCGAGTGCGTACGTTTGCTAACAGTACGACATCACCTGCAGCGCCTGTTCTGGGTTCGTCAAAATATCGGTTGGACTCTAGAGGATTGGAAAACCGTGACCTGGTCGGATGACTTCCGATTTCAGTTGGCAAGACCTGAAGGTAGGGTTCGAGAGTGGCGCAGCCCCACGAAGTCATGGACCCAAGTTGTCAACAAGGCATTGTGCAAGCTGGTGGAGGCTGGTCTAAGGCGCTGCAGTCATGGACTGTGCGGCTGTTCCCGGCGGGGGTTCGAATCCTCCCTTGGGCATGGGTGTGTGTGTTTGTCCTTAGGATGATTTAGGTTAAGTGGTGTGTAAGCTTAGGGACTGATGACTTTAGCAGTTAAGTCCCATAAGATTTCATACGCTTTTTAACTGGCTGGGTAAGTCAGTCCAAAGATATGAGGATGGCAAACGCATACCATCTCCAGTGGGGTCATGTCTACTGAAGCCCTGCTGTGTCCAACCAATACTTCACGTTGATAGAAGCTTTACAGTAACATGTAACATAAAATACTGCGTAGGGAATTCCGAAGCTGGTTACGTAATCAAAGAGTGTTGATAAACAATTTTAAAATAGCTTAATGGCATATTGACAGTGAGAATAAAACAATGACTTTCAGGTCGCTTTTAGCATTTACACCAAGAAGTGTTTGTGTCAATGCTTCGCTGAAATCCGTGTCATTATTATATAAATGGACCTCTCTCCACAGAAATATCGATCTAATTCGCGCTCGTATTTCACAGCTACCTGGAAGCAATAGCACGAGAACAGCATGTCGACAGCATCCAGCTTTGTGTAGCCAACTCTCAGCACGTAGCTGGAGTCTAGAGACACAAACAGCTTTTCCTGTGTCCCTAGCGAGAGGGCACTTTAGCTACCATTACTCAATTACGCACCCACCCAGTCTCCCCTCGAGTTGTGTGCAACCTACCCGTCAGCTGTAATTGGCCTTTAGTTGCGGCTTCCGCAGCACCCGTGTTTAGGGCCAGACTCCTCTGGAGCGCGACCCAGCTGAATGCGTACGTCCCGACCTGTGCAAGCGCCATTTGGCACACACGGTATGAGCCAAGGTCTCCCAAACCCTGCGAAAATCTGAAAAAGCCATTTATCAGGAAGGAAGATAAGGGTTTAACGTGCCGCCGATGACGAAGTCTTAAGTGACTGAGCACAACGTCCAAATAGGGTAAGATGTGTAGGGAATTCAGCCGTGTTCTTTTTGCAGGAACCATTCTGGCATTCGCCGCAATTTGCTTCGAGAAATCACAAAAAACTTTAGTCTTTATGCCGGATGGGGATATGAACGGCTGTCTGTCTAATACGAGTACAGTGTTTCACCACTGCGCTACATCATTCTATCATTACGCCTGTTTTAATTCTGACTTGTATTTGAGTACCACTCGACAAATCTAAGAAGGGGACCACACGGCAATCGAATTTTTGTAATTCCTTATATTTATAGCACGTGAAGTTCAGAACTATAATATTATTTACCTGAAATAGTCCGATATAGCTCTCAAAAAATTCTCACGAAAATAGACCTATTAAAGTTTTCCGGCAATCTTCAATATGCTAAAGCAACGTCGATTTTTCTAGACAGGCTGTGTGGTAGAATGCTCGTCTGCAACGTAGTGGTTTCAGGTTAGATTACCGGCTGATGCTAATTTTTAAACAGAGGTGCATAGCAATTTCGTGAAGTTTCAAATGCCTAAATATTGAAAAAAATCAGTTGCGCTCGAGACTGGTAATCGATGGTTCTAGACTCCTTTCGGTCATTACATTTTTTTTCGTTCAGTTCGAATACCTACCTTGAATGTGAAATTCATCAAATATATGCTACGTAACTTATCTAACAGTAATTTGATCAAAAACTGCTGGTCTTCATGTTCTAGTTACGTATCTCACACAAAAATCCAGTGTTTATTGCTGATATACATTCTTAATTATTGATCTTTTATAAAAAAGATTCTTAAATGAAAAAAAAAACATTATGCTTCATGGGAATGTTCGTGGAACACGCACCTTTGTTTAAAATTATGGCCAGGGCTGGGAATCGAGCCTGTGCCACACACGTGGTCGGCGAACATACCGAATAGCCACACGGCCGGTCGAGAAACGTTAACCATACTTTAGCATATTTAAGACTGTCGGAAAACTTCAAAGCCGATTGTCTCGAGAAATTTTGGGAATTGTATCTAACTGCTTTTGCTGATTTATGATTGAGTTCTGAACTTCACCTACAATAAAGATAAGAAAAACACAAAAAAAGGTTGCCATGTGGTCCCCTTGTAAGTGATCTCCCTGCAGTTCGAAGAACCTAGTTAGGTCATTAGACGAGGAACAGCCTCGCTGGCTACTGTACTTCAGCGTATTGATATATTTTCCCGTATGTGCGCGATGTCTATTGTTCATGTTCACTGATTACCAAAAGAACAACGGATTTCTGATGAGCTTCAAATTTTTATTGTGGATCTGCATAAAGGTGCTATGTGAGAGCTGTTTTTCCTGTACCGAGAATACTAATTCTCTATAGAATAAAATGCGGCTCTCACAGAACTCTGCTTTCAGGACATCAACATTTCAGTGCCATTATTCCGTTTGGGAGATATGTTTTTTTTTTTTTTTTTTGGTAGGGTTTAAGGGCGCTCAACTGCTGAGGTCATTAGCGCCCAGTCACTGGTGTCAGAGCACAAGGAACCTGCTAAAACTCAAGGGGATGGGGGGACATCAAAAGGACCGGACAAAGATGCAGATGAAATAAGTAAAAGGTTAAATGTCTTTGGTCAAGCCAGTTAAAGTTATAAAACGCAGAAGACGAGCAGCTGCTCGAGCGTCATCAGCTAAAACATCCGGTAAGGTAGATGGCAGGGACAGGACAACACGAAATTGACTAAAACGGGGACACGACAATAAAACATGGCGCACCGTTAATGCCTGACCACAAGGGCACTGTGGGGCTGGGTCACCAGAGAGCAGGTAGCGGTGGCTAAACCGGCAATGCCCAATCCGCAACCTGGTCAGAAGGACCTCCTCGCGCCGAGATGGTCGGGAGGAAGTTGTCCAAGCAGTTGGGAGCGGTTTTACTGCCCGGAGCTTGTTTCCTTGGAGGGATGACCAAGCATCCCACCACAAGGACACAAGCCTCTTACAGACATCCCCACAAACGTCAGATGACGGGACACAATGGGAGGCTGGGCGAGGCTGGAGGACTGCAGCCTTGGCTGCAGCATCCGCAGCCTCATTCCCAGGCACTCCCACATGTCTGGGGACCCACAGAAGGCTGACAGAACCGCCATTATCAGCGAAACTATGGAGGGACTGCTGTATTCGGTGAATCAAGGGATGGACCGGATAGGGAGCCCCAAGGCTCTGAAGAGCACTGAGTGAGTCAGTGCAGAGGACATACGATGAATGGCGGTGGCGGCGGGCATACTGAATGGCCTGATGGAGAGCAAAAAGCTCGGCCGTAAAGCTCGAACATTGGTCAAGGAGCCGGTATTTAAAGGTGGCGGTCCTGACGACAAAGGCACAGCCGACACCATCGTCAGTTTTGGAGCCATCGGTGTAAATAAAGGTGTGACCAGCAAGTCGAGCACGAAGTTCGACAAACCGTGAGCAATACACAGCAGCCGGAGTACCCTCCTTCGGGAGTGAGCTGAGGTCGAGATAAATACGAACCGGAGCCTGGAGCCAAGGTGGTGTCGGGCTCTCACCCTCTCTGAAGGTGGTAGGGAGGGCAAAATCCAATTGTCGAAGCAGGCGACGGAAGCGGACTCCGGGGGGCAGCAGGGCAGACACATATAACCCGTACTGACGGTCGAGAGAATCAGCGAAGAAGGACTTGTAAGAGGGGTGGTCGGGCATAGACAACAGCCGGCAGGCATACCGACACAGCAGTATGTCGCGCCGGTAGGTCAACGGTAACTCGGCAGCTTCAGCGTAAAGACTCTCGACAGGACTAGTGTAGAAGGCTCCGGTCGCAAGACGTATCCCCCGATGGTGGATGGAGTTGAGCCGGCGTAAGAGGGATGGCCGAGCGGACGAGTAGACGAAGCTCCCATAATCCAGCTTCGATCGGACTATGGACCGATACAAGCGAAGCAGGACAGTGCGATCCGCTCCCCAAGATGAACCGCTAAGAACTCTGAGGACATTAAGGGAACGTGTACAACGGGCCGCCAAATAAGAGACATGTGGAGACCAACACAGTTTCCGGTCCAACGTGAGCCCTAGAAACTTAGTTGTGTCCACGAATGGGAGAACAACGGGACCAAGATGTAAGGATGGCGGAAGGAACGCTTTATATCGCCAAAAGTTGATACAAACCGTCTTCTCTTCAGAGAACCGGAAGCCATTTGCCACGCTCCATGAGTAGAGGCTGTCTAGACAACGCTGGAGGCAGCGCTCCAGGAGGCATGTTCTCTGGGCACTGCAGTAGATCGCGAAGTCATCGACAAAGAGAGAGCCTGAGACATTAGGTGGAATGCAATCCATAATTGGATTGATCGCGATGGCAAAAAGGGCTACGCTCAAGACGGAGCCCTGAGGCACTCCGTTCTCCTGGAGGAAGACGTCGGACAATACGGAACCCACACGTACCCTAAACTTTCGATCCGTTAAAAAGGAATCAATAAAAAGGGGCAGACGACCGCGTAGGCCCCACTTGTGCATAGTGCGGAGGATACCTCCTCTCCAACAGGTATCATAAGCCTTCTCCAAGTCGAAGAACACGGCGACCGTTTGGCGCCTTCACAAAAAGTTGTTCATGATGAATGTCGACAAGGTCACAAGGTGGTCAACAGCGGAGCGGCGGCGACGAAAGCCGCATTGGACATTAGTAAGTAGTCGTCGAGATTCAAGAATCCAAACTAACCGAGCATTAACCATGCGCTCCATCACCTTACAGACACAGCTTGTAAGAGAAATGGGGCGGTAACTAGAAGGAAGGTGTCTATCCTTCCCGGGTTTGGGTATAGGAACAACAACGGCGTCACGCCAACGCATGGGGACCTGACCTTCGGTCCAGACGCGATTGTAGGTACGAAGAAGGAAGCTTTTTCCCGCCGGAGAAAGGTGGGCCAGCATCTGAACGTGAATGGCATCTGGCCCCGGAGCAGAGGACCGGGACAGTGCAAGCGCACGTTCGAGTTCCCGCATGGTAAAGGGGGCATTGTAAGTCTCCAGATTCAGCGAGTGGAAGGAAGGTCGCCGAGCCTCGTCTGCCTCTTTCCTGGGAAGGAAGGCAGGATGGTAATGGGCGGAGCTTGAAACCTCCGCGAAAAAGCGGCCAAAGGCGTTGGAGACAGCCACAGGATCAACAAGGACCTCATTATCTGAGGTCAGGCCAGGTACCGAGGAGTGGGCCTTAATGCCCGACAGCCGGCGCAGGCTACCCCAAACTACGGAAGAGGGAGTAAAACTGGTAAAGGAGCTCGTGAAAGAGGCCCAGCAAGCTTTTTTGCTGTCTTTGATGACTCTACGGCATTGCGCTCGGAGTCGTTTGTATTCAATACAATTCGCCAACGTAGGATGGCGGCGAAAGGTGCGTAAAGCACGTCGTCGAGCACGGATAGCGTCCCTACAAGCCTCGTTCCACCAGGGGACGGAAACGCGACGGGAAGAAGAAGTAGTACGAGGTATGGAACGTTCGGCAGCATTGATGATAACAGCCGTGAGGTATTCGACCTGACTGTCACAACTGGAAAAATCGCGGTCCGGAAAGGTCGCCAGGGAGGAGTAAAGTCCCCAGTCAGCTTTCAGTATGTTCCAGCGCGAAGGACGTGGGGATGGGGTGTGGTGCAGGAGACGAACGACACAGGGGAAGTGGTCGCTCGAATAGGTGTCAGAAAGGACATACCACTCGAACCGACGGGCAAGAGTGGTAGAACAGATCGAGAGGTCCAAGTGGGAGTAGGTATGAGTAGAGTCCGAGAGGAAAGTCGGGGCGCCGGTATTGAGGCAGACAAGATTGAGATGGTTGAAGACATCCGCCAAGAGTGAGCCTCTTTGACAGGATGCAGGAGAGCCCCAAAGGGGATGATGGGCATTGAAGTCGCCAAACAATAAGAACGGCGGGGGAAGCTGATCGATCAGGTGCATCAGGTCAGCCCGACTAACAGCAGATGACGGTGGAGTGTAGACGGTACAAACGGAAAAAGTAAAAGCAGAAAGAGTAATGCGGATAGCTATTGCTTGGAGTGGGGTGGTCAATGGGATGGGATGGTAATATACATCGTCCCGAACGAGCAACATGACCCCACCATGAGCTGGGATACCGTCCACAGGGGCGAGGTCATACCGCTCCGAGGTATAGTGGGAAAAGGCAATACGGTCAGTCGGGCGCAACTTGGTTTCCTGGAGACCAAGGACGAGCGGACAGTGCAGGCGGAGGAGCAGTTGTAATTCCTCCCGATTAGATCGAATACCCCTTATGTTCCAATGAATCAACGCCATTGCTAGTCAAAAAGTTGGGGGAACGAGACGGGGAAGAGCTGGTCACCTCGATGGCCGCGGAGGGCCAGGTTGCGAGGCAACAACACTACAACTGACGGCAGGCGGATCCGGTTCCATCGACTCGTCGCCAGCTGCGGCCGCTGTCCCTGATTGTGTAGGAGGGGCGGCATCATTTGCCGACAAAAGGCCGGCGGAACGCCTGGCAGCAGAGCGTCCCGGCGAAACTGAGGACGGCCGGGAGCAGCGACTCACGGATGAAGCGTCAGATGAAACGCGCCGGGGTGGAGAGGGGGATAGAGATTTCTTCTTGGAGGCCTTCTTGGAAGGCCGAGGAGGTACAGGGATGGTGGGCTGGACCCGAAGAAGGTCCTCACGCGCGGGTTCCGTTTTGGAACGCCGGACCTCGGAAGCCGGGGTCCGGAACGTTTCCCCGATGGACGCCTGAGAAGAGGATCGCTTCTCAGGTGGCGTGGGGGGAGGAGGAGGAGGAGGAAGGGTGGCCCCTGGGCCAGGGGGGGTGGGGGCCGCGGGGGAGGAGGATTTGGAAGGGAGTGATTTGGGAGGCGGAGGCAGAGCCCCCTGACGGGCAGAGGAGGCGGAGGGGGGACAGGATAGAGGTGAGGATACAGCGGAAGGAGTGGACACAACGGAGGCAAACGAAGTGGCCAGTGACACGGGATGAAGGCGGTCATACTTCTTCCTGGCCTCAGAATAAGAGAGCCGATCCAAAGTTTTGAGTTCCTGTATCTTTTTCTCCTTCTGATAGGCGGGGCAGTCCGGGGACCTAGGCGAGTGGACGCCAGGACAATTAGGGCACCGAGGTGGTGGGGTGCAAGTATGTTCCTCACGAAGAGGACGTCCACAGTCGCCACAAAGGGGCTCAGCCTCACACCGGGACGACATGTGCCCAAAGCGCAAACACCTAAAACAGCGCATAGGAGGCGGGACGTAAGGTCGCACGTCGCACCGGTAGCACATCACCTTTACCTTCTCCGGGAGAACGTCCCCCTCGAAGGCGAGGATAAAGGCCCCGGTGTCGATGCGACGGTCCTTGGGGCCGCGCTGGACTCGCCGGACGAAATGCACGCCGCGGCGCTCCAGGTTGGCCCTGAGCTCCTCATCAGATTGTAGCAGGAGGTCACGATGAAAAATGACCCCCTGCGTCCTATTGAGTGCCAGATGTGGGACAATGGAGACTGGGATGTCCCCTAGGCGGTCGCACGCCTGGAGTGCCGCCGATTGTGTGGCAGAGGTGGTCTTGATAAGAACGGACCCCGATCTCATCTTGCTGAGAGCCTCGATTTCCCCGAAGACGTCCTCAATGTGTTGAACAAAGAACATGGGCTTGGAGGTGGCGAACGTCCCCCCATCTGTTCGAGAACAGACCAAATAGCGGGGGAAGTACTTCGCCCCAAGCCGGCGGGCCTGTCCCTCCTCCCATGGAGTGGCCAAGGGGGAAAGGGCAGGAGAACCAGAACTAGAAACCGTACCTTTTCTTTTGGAAGACTCGGCCGCAGAGCGACCTGATACATGCTGACGTTTCATGTGCGAAACGTCCGCCCCGATACCACCCACTCCGACCAGGGGCTCTCCCCACGGGCGCCACCCAGCCGCAGCAAGGGCCACCTGGCAGGATGACCATTGCCGGGAGTCCTGATGCCCCAAGGAGACGGGCATCTACTCCTTGGCCAACGTGGGGAGGGTGCAGCTCAGGTATCGGCAGTACGATCCCTGTGTTGTCAGGGGGCTACAACCTAGAGGGTACATGACGACCCCACCACAACGGGCTGGCTACCGTGCTGGATTTCTGGTGCCATGGAAAGTCCATCATGATCGCTGGTGCAGATGGAGAGGCACTATGGGCGTAACGTGGACAACCCATCAGGCGTTTAGGCCCAATTTGAGGAATAATGGGTATGGTGACAACGCCGGTGCAATGCTGAGTGCCAAGGTCTTAGTGCACTTAGGACCAGTGGTACACCATGTAAGGTGTCCTTCCCCAAAAGGCTCGTACTTCTGTAAAATTTTGAAAAATGGAGGTCAAACCCCAAGGGGGACCATCACATTGAGGCCAAAACATTTGAGACTCCTTTTAGTCGCCTCTTACGACAGGCAGGAATACCGCGGGCCTATTCTAATCCCCGGACCCGCAGGGGGGTGGGAGATATGGTTTGTACAAAGGTGCAAAGAGGTCACAGCAGTGAAACGGTGTAGATTTTTTGATAAAAAATCTAATCTGCACAATCTAACAGCTTTCAATAGATTTAAAGATGACTGCATACAATCCACGCTGAACGAGTGATGGAAAAATTGTTTAACAAGTGTAAGTAACTTTGTCCCTTCTCCATATAATCTAACTTCGATTGTTTTTATAAACAGTTTAATTCACGTTGATAAAATCTGTTTTTCGCTACAAACAATGAAAAACAGAATCGCTGCGTTTTAATGACGTCGTATGACTGGGTAAAGACACCGCACTAAGTTAAGAGCTGAGGCCTCAGCGCAGCTAGACAAAGATGCAGTGCAATGTCTGTCACTTACTGAAGGAACCATCTCAAACGTCACTGAAACGATCTAGTGAAGCAGCGTATGAATCTAAATATGGAAGACCGGGTCCTCGACTTCAGCTGTTTCTAAATGCGGGTGAGCTGTATACCACTAAGATATCTCGCTTGGTTCCTTCTTGAGTGATTGTGAAGAAGGAAGAAATGTATTGCTCATGTAATTTCACTATGGCATTTTTTTTTCAAGCGATATCTATATTAAATGTGAATATTACTTCTTTCGTACAGAATGTGGTCGCCGTAACAGCTATAGGCGGAAAACTGGGAACTCATTTCATAGGTGTGGAATGTTCACGTGGAGTTTTCATTACGGTAAACTCTAGTTTGATAGAAATTTTACACCAACTGTTTTAGCTTTACAATTTGCTCTTACTAACAACAGTTTTGGTGCTGCAGTTGGCAGGTCTGTTATCTTACTTCGCACTAGTATGAAATACATTTGATGTGCGCCTCTCGAGATACACCAGATTTGATTCAGCATGCTTTAGTTTAAGTTTAAAGCTCATGGGGCTCGTGTAGCGAACCAAATTACTGATGCACACAAATTACTTTCCGGTTATTCGGTTAGAAACATTCCATGTAATAATAGAATAATTACTCCTGGTAGACATATCAGGTCAATGTTCATAGGTTGATAGAGGAATTTGACGTCCGTTTCATATGCAGGTTCGTGAAAGCACAAAGGAAACTGGTATCGAGTGCTGGAATATTTTCTGGTATATAGCCACTATTCTTCGTTAAAACAGTATCAGGATGTGATGAAAATTTCTGCATTACATACTTACTACAATATCGACAGGACAGAAGTCAGGACATCTCAATACAGTTTTGAAGTCCGGACCATCGTTTTCAACTCTATGCATTAGTCGTATGATCAAAATCACTGCCTTGATTTATCCTTAGAAGTTTTTCAACAGTTTCAGTGAACATCTAGAGTCCCTCCTTTCAATAGACGTAAATTTAGCCCCGTAGTGGCAACTGATGCCTTATGTACTTTTTTCTCTGCCTGGAGATTGTTTTGCAGCCTCAACACGCTCTTTTTTACGAGAAAAATGGTACTAGACTTCAATATACGTAAAAACCTTTTTTAAACAACAGGTATTACTGGAAAAATGTTTACACCCCTTAGATGGTCTGTCGCATGTTTTTTTACGTACTTGAACTCGTCTGAGACGCCAGGTGCTTGCTGAGTTATTAGTATATCTATGAGGCGGATCCACTTCGACAGTATTCATTATAAACCTACAGTTTATTTTCAGCTCCATTAAGCACCTATATGAGTACAAATGAATGCTGTTTACCTAGTAGGAGTCCAACACAAAATTACTCACATGAATTGTTGCATCGCCCCAGTTCCCCCAAACTCTGGAAGATAGACGTTGATTGTGGATATTTTATCACAAACATAGTCCCTTTGACTGTTCAGAGATGTCACTAAACCCGTCCAAAGATGTAAACAACCATGCGTGAGCAGCGACTATTAGACGGAGGGGGTCTGACAGCCGATCAGTTCCAGTCATTCCACCAGGAAGGAGGTACACGGCTCGTGTTGTCTGTAGTTGAACCATGCCTTGGCTGTCAACACTGCGGTTCGATCGCGTCCGCATTGTTACCTTGTGCCAGGAAGGGCTCTCAAAAAGGAAAGTGTCCAGGCGTCTCGGAGTGAACCAAAGCGACGTTGTTCTGGCATGGAGGAGATAGAGACAGGAACTGTCGATGACATACCTCGCTCCGGACGCCCAAGGGCTACTACTGCAGTGGATGACCGCTACTACGGATTATGGCTCAGAGGAAAGCTGACAGCAACGCCACCATGTCGAATAATACTTTTCGTGCATGATGTCGAGTTACGACTCAAACTGTGCGCAGTGGGCTGCATGATGCGCAACTTCATTCCCGACGTCCATAGCGAGGTTCATCTTTGACACCATGCAGCTCGGTACAGATGGGCCCAATAACATTCCGAATTGACCGCTCAGGATTGGCATCACGTTCTCTTCAACGATGAGTGTCGCATCGCATATGCCTTCAACCAGACAATCGTTGGAGACGGGTTAGGAGCCAACCAGGTCAGGCTGAACGCCTTAGTCACATTGTCCAGCGAGCGCAGCAAGGTGGAGGTTCCCTGCTGTTTTGGGGTGGTATTATGTGAGGCCGACGTACGCCGCTGGTGGTCATGGAAGGCGGCTTAACGGCTGTGCAATACGTGAATGCCATCCTCTGACAGATAGTGCAACCATATCGGCAGCATATTGGCGAGGCGTTCGTCATGGACGACAATTCGCACCCCCCATCGTGCACATCTTGTGAATGACTTCCTTCAGGATAACGACATGACTCGACTAGAGTGGCCAGCATGTTGTCCAGACACGAACCCTTTCGAACATGTCTGGGATAAATTGAAAAGGTCTGTTTATGGACGACGTTGACCCACCAACCACTACGGGGGGGTCAACGCCGAATCGCCCTTGAGGAGTGCGACAATCTGGACCAATAGTGCCTTGATGAATTTGTGGATAGAATGCCACGACGATTACAGGCATGCATCAGTGCTGTAAGAGGACGTGCTACTGCGTATTTGAGGTATCGGTGTGTACAGAAATCTGGACCACGACCACTGTATGGTGGAACAACATGCAATGTGTGGTTTTCATGAGCAATAAAAAGGGTGGAAATGATGTTTATCTTGATCTCAACTCGAATTTTCTGTACAGGTTCCGCAACTCACGGAACTGAGGGGATGCAGAACTTTTTTTGATGTGAGTATTTTTCAGCTGAACAGAAGTAGCTGGCCAAGGCGGGCATACTGAAGATGGACAGAGGAGAGGAACTAACACGGTCCCTGCTCCCCCCCCCCCCCCCCCCCCCACACACACACACCCGCGCGCGCCAAGCTAACTCGCATCCTACTCCGCCCGTCAGATAGATGTATAAATTCAGCATCAGTTTGAAAAAAAGACAATGAAAGTAGAGCAGCAGCAAGTGTTTTTTTTTGTGGTTTTAGGGCGCACAACTTCAATGGTCATTAGCGCCCAGACTACGTTAGGAATGCACCGCGAGGCACAAGTTTAAAACAGCAACTAAAAGGGAAAACACAATAAAAGACAGATTGACAGGCATAGGATTAAAAAAACAGCATAATCAAATGTCCTTAGACAGTTTTCTCAAGTTGATAAAACGAAGAACGCGAGCAGCTGCTCCTGGGTCATCCGCTAAAATGGCATCTAGAGTACATGGCAGGCCAAGATCAAGACGCAGTGTATTAAAATCCGGACAGGACGTTAAAATGTGGCGGACCGTCAGCAATTGCCCACATGGGCAGAACGGCGCCGGCGCAGCCGTCAGCAGATGGCGATGGCTGAACCGGCAGTGTCCAATTCGTAACCGGGCCAAACTACCTCCGACGTCGAAGTCGCGGGAAGAGGTTTCAAGGCCCGAAGCTTGTTGTCCGTAAGTGCAGCTCAATCGGCATGCCACAGCGATAAAATGCGCCGACAAATGACCCTGCTACAATCTGATGAAGGGACACAACAAGAAGCTGTCCGAGGCTGGAGGACCGCAGCCTTGGCCGCGGCATCTGCAGCTTCGTTCCCAGGGATACCGACATGGCCAGGAACCCACATAAAGCTAACCTGAGAACCGTCGTCCACCAGCTGCTGAAGAGAGCGTTGGATCCGGTGCACGAAAGGGTGAACCGGATACGGATCACTGAGGCTCTGGATGGCGCTCAGGGAATCGGAGCAGATGACATAAGCAGAACGTCGGTGGCGGCAGATGTAAAGAACAGCCTGGTAGAGGGCAAAGAGCTCAGCTGTGAAGACCGAACAATGGCCATGGAGCCGGTATTTGAAACTTTGTGCCCCGACAATAAAAGAACACCCGACCGCGTCATTGGTCTTAGAGCCATCTGTATAAATGAAGGTCATATTAATGAACTTTGAACGAAGTTCGACAAAACGGGAGTGGTATACCGAACCGGGGGTAAACTCCTTTGGGAGCGAGCTGAGGTCAAGGTGAACATGAACCTGAGCCTGGAGCCAAGGTGGCGTGTGGCTCTCGCCCACTCTAAAGGTTGCAGGGACTGAAAAATCAATGTGTTGAAGGAGGCTGCTGAAGAAAGCGAACTCCAGGGGGTAGCAGGGCAGAAACATACAACCCGTATTGAAGGTCGAGAGAGTCGTCAAAAAAGGAACGATAAGACGGGTGGTCGGGCATTGACAGTAGCCGACAGGCATACCGACAAAGCAGTATATCGCGCCGGCAGGTGAGTGGCAATTCAATGGCTTCAGCATGAAGACTCTCGACGGGACTAGTATAAACGCTCCGAACGCAAGACGTAAACCCCGATGTTGTATGGAGTTGAGGCGGCGTAAGATGGACGGCCGTGCAGAGGAGTATACGAAGCTCCCATAATCCAGCTTGGAGCGGACGATCGACCGATATAGGCGAAGTAGGACGATTCGAACCGCTCCCCACGACATACCACTGAGAACACGGAGGACATTTAGAGAACGGGTACAACGGGCAGCCAAATAAGACACATGTGGAGAACAGCTAAGTTTCCTGTCAAATGTAAGACCTAAAATTTTTGTTGTCTCCACGAATGGGAGAGCAGCGTGACCGAGTCGTAAGGTCGGTGGGAGAAACTCTTTGTAGCGCCAGAAGTTAATACAGAACATCTTCTCGGCAGAAAAACGGAAGCCATTGGCAACACTCCAGCAGTAAAGACGGTCAAGAGAACGCTGAAGACAGCGCTCCAGGAAACATGTAAGCTGCGCGCTGCATTAGATGGTAATATCGTCCACGAAAAGGGAGCCTGATACATCAGCTGGGAGGTAATCCATTATTGGATTGATCGCTATGGCGAAGAGAGCGACGCTCAAAACTGAGTCCTGTGGCACCCCATTCTCCTGGCGAAAGGTGTCCGACAGGAAAGAACCCACACGTACCCTTAACTGTCGATTCATTAAAAAGGAACGAATAAGAAGAGGGAGGCGACCGCGAAGGGCCCATGTATGCATGGGGCGGAGAATGCCCGCCCTCCAACAGGTGTCGTAAGCCTTCTCCAAATCAAAGATCACAGCCGCGGTCGGGCGCTTCCGCAAGAAGTTATTCATAATGAAGGTCGACAAGGTAACCAGATGGTCAACAGCAGAGCGGCGCCTACGAAATCCACATTGTACATTGGTAAGTAGGCGTCGAGATTCGAGGAGACAAACCAAACGAGAGTTAACCATTCACTCCATCACCTTACATACACAGCTGGTAAGCGAGATGGGTCGATAACTGGAAGGCAAGTGCTTGTCCTTCCCCGGCTTAGGAATCGGTACAACAATAGACTCGCGCCAGCATGCGGGAACATGTCCCTCAATCCAGATGCAATTATAAGTACGAAGAAGGAAACCTTTACCCGCAGGAGAAAGGTTCCTCAGCATCTGAATATGAATAGAATCAGGCCCTGGAGCGGAGGACCGTGATCGGCCAAGTGCGTATTCGAGTTCCCGCATGGTGAATGGGGCATTATAACTTTCACGATTCGAGGAGCGGAAGTTAGGTGGCCTAGCCTCCTCTGCCTGTTTTCGGGGGAGGAAGGCAGGGTGGTAATGAGCGGAGCTCGAAACCTCTGCGAAAAAGCGGCCGAAGGCATTGGAGACATCCTCATGGGCCACAAGGACGTCATTCGCGACCGTCAAGCCAGAAACTGGTGAGTGGACCTTAGTGCCAGATAGCCCGCGCAGGCTACCCCAGACAACAGAAGGAGTAAAACTGTTGAAGGTGCTTGTGAAAGCAGCCCAGCTGGCTTTCTTGCTTTCTTTAATAATACGACGGCACTGCGCACGTAATCGTTTATAATTGATACAATTCGCCACTGCAGGGTGGCGTTTAAAGGTGCGTAAAGCACGTCGACGAGCACGTAAAGCGTCTCTACATGATGCGGTCCACCAGGGGACCGGTACGCGACGTGGAGAAGAAGTAGTGTGAGGGATGGAATATTCAGCAGCAGTGAGAATGACTTCCGTGAGGTGTGCGATCTGACTATCGCAGCTTGTGAAGGTTTGATCCTGAAAGGTCGCCCTGGAAGAGAAGAGCCCCCAGTCCGCTTTGGAGGTGTTCCAACTAGTTGAGCATGGATAGGGGGTATGATGCAGGGGATGGATAACACACGGGAAGTGGTCGCTCGAATATGTATCAGAAAGTGCATACCACTCAAACCGGCGTGCAAGTTGGGGCAGTACATATAGAGAGGTCTAAATGGGAATAGGTGTGAGATGTGTCTGAAAGAAAAGTAGGGGCGCCAGTATTGAGGCAGACAAGATTGAACTGGTTGAAAAGGTCTGCTAACAGGGAGCCCCTCGGGCAGGATGCTGGAGAGCCCCAAAGGGGATGGTGGGCATTGAAGTCTCCAGTTAACAAAAATGGTGCAGGTAGCTGAGCAATAATTTGCATCATGTCTGCCCTGGTAACGGCAGACCACGATGGAGTGTAAACGGTACAAATGGGAGAGCAATTCGGACGGCAACTGCCTGCAGGGCGGTGTGCAATGTGATGGGATCGTAGTAAATATCATCCCGGATCAGCAACATAACCCCTCCATGAGCCGGAATACCTACCACAGGGGGTAGGTCAAAACGCACAGAGGTGTAGTGTGCCAAGGCAATTTGATCGCATGGGCGTAGCTTCGTTTCCTGGAGGGCTACGACGAGCGGACGGTGCAAGCGGAGCAGCAACTTCAAGTCCTCTCGGTTGGAGCGAATGCTGCGAATATTCCAGTGAATAAGTGCCATCGTGAGAAGAAAAGTAAGATGAAAGAAGGGGTCACCTCGAAGGCCGCTGAGGGCCTGGCTCCGATCGAGTACTGCCGCCGCTATCAGTAGGCGGACAGTCATCGTCCATTGGTTCTATAGGTTCATCGGCCATCTTTTTAAGATGGCCGGGAGGGGGAGCTTCCTCTGCAGGTGAACGGCCAGATGTTCGGCTACCAGCGGTGCGGCCAGGCGAAACGGATGACGGCCTGGGGCGACAACCGCTGGGTGGCGCAGGAGAAGAAATGCGCCGTGGCGGAGAAGGAGAACTGTGCTTCCTATGAGCCTTCTTGGAAGGTCGTTTAGTGGAAGTACTGGTCGACGGCTGGGAGTTCGAGGTACGTAGGAAGTCTGCACGGGACGGTTCCTTCTTGAAGGCCCGTGCATCTGACTTCTGGGTCTTCGTCTTGGCAGAAGTTGATGAAGGTGCTTGTGTCTGAGGGGTGACGGGAGGAAGAGGAGACGTCGACCGCGCGATCTTAGCACTGGCCGAACGGACGACCGTGGTGCTGAAGGTCAGATCGCATGTCTGCGTCGCCACCTCCCTGGTAGTCCGAGGAGAGGCGAGGACAGTACTGTATTTTCCCGCTGGGAGCAGCGTGGGCTTCCTACTAGCCAACAGCTTGCGAGCAGCCGAGGTGGACACTTTCTCTTTGACCCGAATTTCTTGGATACAGCGTTCTTCCTTGTAGATGGGACAGTCGCGGGAGGACGCTGCGTGGTCACCCTGACAATTCACACAATGAGGAGACGGAGGTGGACAGTCACCCTCATGGGCATCCCTGCCACAAGTGACATTTAGCCGCATTGGAACAAGACTGGCGAGTGTGATGAAAACGCTGACACTGGTAGCAGCGCGTAGGTGTCGGGACATAGGGGCGAACAGAAATAACCTGGTAGCCCGCTTTGATACGCGACGGCAGCTGAACACTATCGAAGGTCACGAAGTGTCCGGGTCGGTAAAAGGTCATTATTGACCTTTTCCATGACCCTATGGACAGCCGTCACGCCCTTCTCAGCGAGGAAAGACTGAATCTCCTCGTCAGTCAATCCGTCGAGTGATCGAGTATATACCAGACCACGAGACGAATTCAAAGTGCGGTGAGCCTCCACCCGGACAGGGAACGTGTACAGGAGTGTGGCCCAAAGCAGGTTTTGTGCCTGAAAGGCGCTCTCATTTTCTAGTAACAAGGTACCATTACGCAACCTGGTACACGACTTGGCAGATCCGGCTATGGCATCTACGCCCTTCCGGATAACGAAAGAGTTGACAGAGGAAAAATCCTTGCCGTCCTCAGATCGAGAAACTACGAGGAACTGTGGGGCAGGCGGTAGTACTTTTGTCACTGGTGGCTGGTCAAGTTTCCGTTTATGGGCAGAAGTCGAGAGAGAAGAAGAGAAATCCATTGCGGAGGAATCCCCCATGATTGCCAGCGTCTCCGGTGGCGCGCTCCTTCCTTGTGGGGACCCTCTCAGAGGGCACTGCCGCCTTAGGTGAATGTTTACACCTCAGGTCACACCTCCCGAGAAACAGACGGAGGGACCAATCGGCATGGTCAGAAGGTATCAGCTCAGGCAATCATCCCTCCCTGGGCCTGGCCTTTACCAGGGGGTACGTGCGTGCCTTACTAGTCTACCCAGGGCGGGGAATTAAGCGTTACCCCGTCACCGGCTACGTGTGCGAACGCGTGGGTCGGCCTTCAGGCGCGCACAGGGAGGAAGGGAAAGAAGGCAAGGGAAAGAAGGCAATGGAAAGAAGGCAAGGGAAAGGGTAAGGAAGACAGTGAGATGGAGAAGAACAAAGAAAGGAACCAACCAAAGGAAGGAAGAAACGAGAAGAAGTGAAAACCAAAATGACCGCAAATATAGGTCGTGGAAACGTCCGTCTCCGGACGCAGGTGCTAACTACCCCCTTGAGGGGGAGGGACTCCTTTTAGTCGCCTCTTAATTCCCGGACTCACAGGGGGGAGCAGCAAGTGTGCCCGGAGTAGTTATGTACCACGAAACTAACTTGCGTTCGGATCCTGCTCACAGTATCTTAAACAGCTTACTGTTACCAGTATTAATACAGCATTGAAGGAACGCTTTTTCACAACTTGACTCTTGCGCCCCCTTGATGTATTGGTCAATTTTCCTGGGGACATGGTATCACACTCGTGACCAAACATTTCTCATAACGTAAATCGAATTACACTGACTGAGCACAGCTAAAGTTTCCAAATTAAGGACTGCAGGAGCTAAGAAACTTGTATACGCTAGTTACGAGTTCAGAGCTATGTCACATACTGAGTCGTGCCGGAATGGAGTTACAGTCTTGCACATAGAATGCTAGTGAAACCATTTACCGACTAGTCAGCGTTGTTATTATGACTTTTATAAAAGACGGCATAGAATGCTAGTGAAACCATTTACCGACTAGTCAGCGTTGTTATTATGACTTTTATAAAAGACGGCAGATTAGGAGGAAGAGTTGTATCTTAGAGAATTGGTTTAGACGCATGCGAAATTCTAAACGCTTATCTCGGAATAACAGCATATATTGGGGACGAATAAAAATATCTTAGTTTTATAATCTGAAAACCAGTCACCAATGAGTTCTCACAATAAAATAAATATGGGAACGAGTTAAAAACATTCAATATTTCTCGTACTCAGCATTAGTGAATGGATAGCGAACCCGCGGGACTCGTGGAAAAAAACCTGTACGGAAGAGCGAGAAATACAGTTACAATTTCTTGCTTAAATATGGAGAGCGAACATGTCTTAACTGATGTAAGGTAATGTGAAGACATGCCAAACTTTGTCTGCCTTTCACGATAGAAAGGTGTTATGAGCAATTATTATAACGTATAGACTAAACAATGTTAAAGGTTCGGGGATAGGCATATAAGCCGTCAGAAATGCATAAAAATGGGACCTGAAAATGTAAGAATTCTGTCTACTACTGAAATGTTCTTATGAGGCTTTGTTTGATACTACGAAAGCGAAATACTCAAACCACGCCTGGACTCTGTATAATTTCCGGCTGTGGATATGAGAAATTCTAAGTTGTACGTGCAGTAAAACAATATATTAATCAAACTACGGAAGGTTGGAACTATGTTTATGACGCTTCCGTCTGCAATGATTTAACAAATTCGTTTTCAGGTAACTTATCATGCGCGTTTCGCTTTGCTGTTTCGTCCTATCGTGGATCGTATTATTTCGTGATTCTGTGCTATTGGACCTGAAACGGTCAGTGATCACATATACCAACAGAACGCGAATAGCATCCATTAACTTTCAGAATAGGTATGTGAGCCCACGAACTGCTGAAATGAAATGTCGTGTGACGAGGGCCTCCCGCCGGGTAGACCGTTCGCCTGGTGCAAGTCTCGATTTGACGCCACTTCGGCGACTTGCGCGTCGATGGGGATGAAATGATGATGATTAAGACAACGCGCAGTCCCTGAGCGGAGAAAATCTCCGACCCAGCCGGGAATAGTCAATAATATACCACCGCGAGTTCAGGATTGACAGGAAAACAAGGTGAATTATTCAACAGGAATTAACAGATACAACCCCCAAAGTTAAATTCATGGGAGAAAGATCAGAAGCGTTTCATATTCATACTGGTGTTCGCCAAGGAGATGGAATGTGCCCCCTTCTGTTTAACATGATTCTGGAAAAAAATTGTGAGGACATGGGAAAAGGAAATAAAAGGAATTCAGCTTGAGATTAAAAAAGAGCAGAGCATTAGGGTGAAGTGTCTGGCTTTCACGGACGATCTTGCTATTCTAACGAACAAGAGAGGAAGCCAAACTTGCACGGGAAAAACTACACGGAATCTCTCAATGGCTCTGAGCACTATGGGACTTAACATCTGAGGTCATCAGTCCCCTAGAACTTAGAATTACTTAAACCTAACTAACCTAAGGACATCACACACATCCATGCCCGAGGCAGGATTCGAACCTGCGACCGTAGCAGTCGCGTGGTTCCGGACTGAGCGCCTAGAACCGCTAGACCACCGCGGCCGGCGCCGGAATCTCTCAAAACTGGGCTACAAATCTCCTACGAGAAAACACAGTATATGGAAAACAAACCTGTAGATAAGTTCCCAATTACTACTCAATATGGGGAAGTGGCACAAGTTGCCCACTTAAGATATCTGGAAGAGATAATCCAACAATCAGGCCTGAACTCAATAGCCAATAAAGATAGAATCTCCGGATTACAAAAAGCATATAAGCTCACTTGGAATCACTATAATAAGAAATCTATTTCAGTAAATGTGAAACTGAGGCATTACAACACAGTAGTCCTACCAGAAGCACTTAATGCTACAGAAACTACACTGATTCATGGTCATACGAAGATCAGAGATTGAAAAGAAGGAAAGAAAAATTCTGAGGAAAATATATGGACCAGGGTTTCTTGAATGAATTTTGATGAGGAGGCAACTAGAGAGATTTACAAAGACATTGAAACAGTAACAGACACCATTAGAAAGAGAAGGGTGAAATTTTATGGACCTATCAGGAGGATGAATTAAAGCAGGCTCACAAGACAAATCTTTGAGACAGTAAAAAAGACCAAAAACAAGGAAAAGTGGTTCACTGAAGCAGAAGAAGACATTAAAGAACTGGGGATCACACAAGACAACAAACAATAGAGAACAGTTTAGAAACATAATACAGAAACACACCCTTAAACAAGAACATACGGAGAACAGAACGGGAAAAAGATGGTCGGAAGAACGCAAGAGAGAACAGTGAACGTATGAAGAGAATTTGGGAAGAACGAAGAAAGAAGAAGAAATCATGACTACTCAACTTCAATCGCTCTCTCAATAGGGAAAAATCGAAAATAATAATAATAATAATAATAATAATAATAACACCGCGACAATATAATGCATATCTTAAACTATCTACATACCCGATGATGCTTTGGTGCAACAAAGCCTAACTCGTCTGATGATAAATGAGAAGAAAAGACCCAACACTAAAAATTAACTAAGATGATTATTACATATACTTCGAGTTTGGTATGTTTCTATGCTGTTCTCTTTCTGTAATGTACTAAAATAAATTATTTGTTACCCGTATAAAACTGTTACCTGACCAGTATCTTCTCACTGTTCCCAAAAAAAACTTTCCGAACAACAGCGCGTGCTCGAAATGCGAAGTATCGTAAAGCCGCGGCAAAACAATATTAATGGCCTATGCCCAACTGTCGAGCTTGTGGCGTGCATTCGTCAGGGAGCTGGAACGCCGGTACGGTACCTGATGAGCAACGGCGCTTGCGACATGGTTAGCGTGTGGTCCCCGTGCTGCTGTCCACCCAGCTGCCATGCACTCACTGAGCCACTGTCGCTAACGAATTTACCTGCCTTGTGCGGCTTCCATCCCCTCCCGCAGACCCGAGCGTCGCTATTATTGAACGATTGTGTGGTCGCCGTAACGGGAAGTGTGTGTACTTAAGTCATCTGAAAATCCCCACGACTCTCTTTCGCTTATCTGTCAGGACTAGTCTTAACGACTCAGTCGGCCGAAGATGGGGGTCTTGCCTCGTTGAAGCCATTACAATAATCAAATGACTTTAAAGATGCCCTTCCGCGTTCCACTAGGACGAAAGTAACAAATAATAACCATTATATCGTGACAATCAGATTCACACAAATTCAGAAATCATCCGGCCGCCCACGGTTATCTTCATTTGTGTAATCGCGATTATTATGTCAGCCTCAAAAACAAATTTTGCAGGAGCATCTTTTTTGGTTTCTGTTGTGAAATTATATTCGTTGGATTCCAAGACAAGAGCAAACTAAAGTACGACATTTAAATGAAGAGTTATTTCCTGTTACCTGCTAAAACTATCATTTTTCCCTACTATAAGCTTATTTCAGCGTCGTTGCTGTTTTCTAGTAAGTTAAGCTGTTAATAACGTATGTACACACTCCATCTGTGTCTGGTTGCTATTTTCTCGCTGTCAGATCATGAGTGAGTATATATTTCCCATAAGCTTAGGTACGAAAAAATAATAAAATTTAAGCTGCTAACAGGAAATAACTATTCATTAAAATGTTGTACTTCTATCTATATTACGCTGCAGGTCCTACAATGGGCAAAGTAAGACTAGAGTTTAATGACTCATCAGTAACGAGGACATTAGGGATAGCATAAGCTCTGATTGGGAAAGGGAATTAGCCTTTTCTTTTTGAAAGAGAAACGACAAATCTAAATGGTCACCCGTGGATTTTAGACCCTCTTTAATGAGTACAATGTGCTAACTACTGCGGTAACTTTCTCTATGTATGTGCCACATATCTATAACAAATACAGGGTGTTTCTAAAATCATCTTATAAATGCTACTTTATCCATGTTGGATTCACTAGCTTCTTATAAATAGTTAGGAAATAGAGGGCGCTTGGTGGATAACAGGTCGAATAGGAAACCGACACGTTCAGTTTTCCAGCATCAGGCAGAAATAAAGCAACGCGTTCAACTTTTCTGTGTGTTTTGTATGAAGGCAATAATAATCTACTGGTATTTATTACATTTGTAATCAACTAATTCGATATAAAAATGACCAATGCTGTGGCTATTTTAGTAGTGTAACAAGATGCTGAGATTGGAACAATCGGTTAAAGAAAAAGACATCGAATTTGTAACGCGGCAGTGAAGATTGCACGTTTTGTATGTACCCAATTACTGTAGGTAAGGAACAAATTTAGCAGTTCCTAGACTCTCAGTAAATTGCTATCGTCCAGCAGTCTCGGGATAGTAGAGAACATGTTTTACATGTTTGCTCCTGGAAGATGGATATGGTTCGTCTCTGAACACTGGCTTCAGATCAGATCATTGTCTATCTGGTGTCGTTTAGACGTAAAAAACTTTCAAGGGAGTGTAGAAGTAACATCACAAGGCAATTAAAATGTAATTTGTCGGTCTTATGACTTTCCGTCTGGAGCTTAATTTTTCGCATACCAAATGACTCTTATGTTCACAAACTTCTTGAAGGCGGTAGTGAACTACCGAAACACATGGTTCAATTTACTTCATGCCATATAAAATCACTCACTTTTTTTAAAATCACGAACGATCAAGTTCGTCGCCAAGTATTTTTTCTGAAGTTTGGGAAACATAAATTAAAACTGTCATTTCAAGACGTATTTAAGGTTATCTGGGAGTCAAGATCATTCAGCGTTTATTATGTTACTGCCTTAGTCTTCACATCCCGGTGTTACTTGGAGTCTGGAGACAAGATGAAGTCATTCCGTGCGAAATATCGACGGTATAAGAAAGGGAGATTAGAATATGACGTACCGTAGACGACGTACTAAACAGAGGCGGAGCGCAAGCTCACCAATTGGAGAAGATGGTTAAGGAACTCGGTCATGTCCTATCCGAAGAAACCATCCTGGTTGGTTGATTCGGGAGAGGGGACCAAACAGCGTGGTCATCAGTCCGATCGGATTAGGGAAGGATGGGAAAGGAAGTGTGCCGTGCACTTTGCCAGAAGTGATTTAGGGAAATCACGGAAAACATAGATCATGATGGCCGGAGGCGGGTTTGAACCGTCTTCCTCCCGAATGAGAGTCCAGCGTGCTAACCACTGCGCCACCTCGCTCGGTGAACCATCCTGGATTCTTTCCGTGAGCTATTTAGTAAAAATACGAAAAACCTAAATCCGGATGGCCGAGCGGTGATTTGAAGCGCCGTTCGCCCAGAAGGAAGTCCAGTGGCTTACCACTGCGCCGACTCACAGAGTTGAGAAGACGGAAATGGATTACTCTACCATGTCTTTCATCGTCGTATCCGTCACGACAAATGAGTCCCCTTGCAATAAGATTTGCTAGGACAGAATATTAGTTTAACCTCCACCGATCGTGACGGTATCAGAAACCGACCACAAGCTAGGATCGGACAAAGGTGGGGAAGGAAATAGCTCATGTCCTTGCCTAAGTTACCATCACAGCATTCGCCTTCATTTAAGAAAACCGCCGGAAAACCTCAATCAGGAAGACCAGCTGGGGGATCTGAACCGTTGTCTATCCCAAAGCGAGTTCAGAATGTTAACCACTGCGCTGCATCGCTCGATGGAAATTTAGGGAGATTATGTGTACAATGAGCTGGACTGGGAACTAAATCAAGATTTTTGCCTTTAGCTGACACCGGTCTATACCTTCAGAGACGGAAAGAGGTTATTGCTGAAACAACCAGTTTTCGGTATTTTTTTTCAACGCCAGCTTAACCAGACTTAAAGCTGCGTAAAATAACTGTTTCTGAAATAGCCTATTTTCGGTTTATTCCTATTATTTCCTGTAAAAAATTTAGAAATCGAAAAGAGATTGAGAAATTTTGACTCTTTCAGTTTCGAGATAAATAGGATCAAAAAATTAAACATGCAAATAGTAGAAAACTTGGTCCGTCCACCGTTCGCTGCTCTTCTTGAAAAGTGGTAAGTGGTTGACAAAAAAAATGATACCAATTTTTTGAAACTCTGCGCAAAAATCTTGTTTTAATTCGGGATCATACCACTATTTGGACATTACAGGTAGTGAGTGCTAAAGCGTGAAAGCTGAGGTTGAACTATTTTCTGTGTTGTCCGTTTTTCATGGGCTACAAGCAAAAAGGCACGTTATGTAGACACATGCAACAGACTAGCTACTTTCTATTTTTATTGTAAGTATAATGAACTCTAACGTTTTCTCCCTATATTAAGTCACAAGTTTATTTTGGTTTCTCCAGTTTTTAACCTTGTGAAGCAAATGGAGAATTGTATTTAATTGATACACTACGTAAAATACACTTGTCCAAAGTTAAAGCAACAAACAGCTATTTGGCTCTCCTGTATATAATTCATGATATAATCATACAAACTGTCAACAGATGTCCGTACGGTCGTGTTCTGCACGGAAGACGGTATTCCTGTAAAGCGAAAACCACGCCGAAGATGATGCCATGACACCTATAAAATTGGATAATGTTTGCCCGATAGTCCCACATCCACGATCGCTGTATGCACATTCACAAATGCTGCAATATGGCACAGAGAATATGGAGGGCCATCAGAAGAATGGAAGCAGAACAGTCGCAAACTTATGTGGCCTGATGGCTTAATGTGAATCGTTCTGTTTGTCGAATGTGGTGACGATATATAGAGACCGAAACTGTATCCTGAACACCAGGGTAGGGCCGACCACGTCCGACATCAAAAGAGTGAACCGTCTTTTGGCTGTAAGGGCACGACGGTACCGCCTTAGTACTGCATGGCAGCTGGCGTATCACCTAGCAGCATCCAATGGATGTGTTACAGCGAGGCAAACTGTGTGCAGAAGGCTTCGGCAGAGTGGCCTTTACTGTCTAAGACCTGCTGCTGTATGTGTACCTCTGACGCGTCTTCACAGAAGGGAACGTCTAGATTGGAGTCTTCAACATGCCACCTGGACGGTCTAGCAGGGCGCCGAATTGCTTTTCGCAGATGAGTCCCAATTTGATCTGGAGAGTCATTCTCGACGGATTCGCATCTGGAGGGAACGCAGAACAAGATTTGGGGACCCAGACATTGTGGAAAGAGACCGAGATCGAGGAGGACCCCTAATGGTGTGCGCAAGGATTGCGTTGACCATTCAAACATTTCTTCAGGAAACCTTGCGGGCGAATCGGCAGGGTTTAACTGCTGTCAGGTATCGTGAAGAGATCTTTAGCCCTCATGAGCGGTTGCTGTTGGCCCAGAATTCGTAACGATAGACAATATTTGACCTCATAGAGCACGGGTGGTTGACGTTTCATGGGAAACTGAAGATAACGTACACATGGCGTTGCCTGCTTCGTCTCGCAATTGGAACCGCACACAGTATGCCTGGGATGCACTAAGGAGACTGGTTGCATCACGTTAGCGTCCACCAACCACTCTCTAGGACTAGTGAGCAGCTCTGCAGGAAGAATGGGCATTATTGCCTCAATATGAGATTGATGACATCATTCACAGCATGCCCCGTCGTTGAAAGGTCTGTATCGCTGCCAGATGTGGTCACACCCCATACTGAGCACATTAACCAGTTGTTTGAATGTGTGTGTAAATCCGTAAGTTGGGACAAACGAAGAACCTTTTTGTCTACTATTATGCGTTTTGCAGTTGTTTAAGTTCTGTATTCTTTACATTGTGTTTACCTTATTGTCACCTGTTTATACTGTTTTGTGGCAAAATACACCCAATCTTGCAATATTTCCGCTTGTCACTTTAATTTTAGACACTAGTGTGCTTCCAGACTAGGGATGGTGCCGTTCTATAATACAGCTGATGTTTGACACCAACAGTGACAATCGACCATATAACCCGGAAGGAGCAAGTCTTGCACATTGCATGTACACGCGTACCATCTAACACGCCACGCCACATCGTAACAGGTACATTATTGTCCCAGACATGTGTTTGTTGCTCCTTTCGGTCGGAATTGTTATTTAAGTAGCACTGATAGGTTTTCCCATTCTCTATAATAACGCAATATTTTAAAGAAATTGAAACGTTACAAATAAAACTTACTCGTTCTTTAAAAATGTTTATTTAAAAACGAACAATTTTAGCACTGCTGCTACGGCTAACCAGTATTTTGACTTTTTACCCTATTACTAATAAAAAATAAGAACACCTGTTATAACAGTGACCAAACAAATATCGAAAAATACCGTTTATTTAGATCTAAAATACCGGCATCGGTTTTAACCGGTCGGTTTTTCCGAACTCTATCTTCAAACCACGAGGAGGATACAGCACTGCGCGGAACTGAGGTTCGTTCTGGGTGCGAATGCTTATGTCGGTGGGCACTGCACACGGCACTTAAGACAAAAACGTATTGAAGTTGTTCTTACTGTGGTCTACACGTGACAAAGTAAGTTGTGACATTAATGTGGCTAAATCTACATGAACTTTGCTTCTAAAGTCCTAGTGTTTCATTCACATGAATGTAAAGGGCTCGTTACGGATCGAAGAAAAAGGTCAGCGTTTAACCTCCCATCGACAGCAAGATCATTAGTGACAGCACTGAATCAGATGTACGTTGACACTGGAAGAAAAGTGGTCTCTGTCTATAAGAAGGAAGCTTTTGATAGTGTATCCCACTCATAGTTACTACAAATATTGGAAATATACAAAGTAGATCCTAAATTGATACAGTTCCTAAACATAGTAATGAAAAATTGGAAAACCACACTTAATATTCAAACAAATTCAAATAGTATCACATCACAGCCAAATACAGATTAAGCGTGGAATATACCAAGGAGACTCATTAAGTCCTTTCTGGTTCTGCCTTGCTCTGAACCCACTATCCAACATGCCAAATAATACAAATTATGGATACAATATTACTGGAACATACCCACACAAAATCACATTTGCTATACATGAATGATCTAAAACTACTGGCAGCAACAAATCAACAACTCAACCAATTACTAAAGATAACAGAGGTATTCAGCAATGATATAAATATGGCTTTTGGAGCAGACAAATGTAAGAAAAATAGCATTGTCAAGGGAAAACACACTAAACAAGAAGATTACATATTGGATAACCACAGCGACTGCATAGAAGCGATGGAAAAAACAGATGCCTATAAATATCTAGGATACAGACAAAAAATAGGAATAGATAATACAAATATTAAAGAAGAACTAAAAGAAAAATATAGACAAAGACTAACAAAAATACTGAAAACAGAATTGACAGCAAGAAACAAGACAAAAGCTATAAATACTTATGCTATACCAATATTGACCTACTCATTTGGAGTAGTGAAATGGAGTAACACAGACCTAGAAGCACTCAATACACTTACACGCTCACAATGCCACAAATATAGAATACATCACATACATTCAGCAACAGAAAGATTCACATTAAGCAGAAAGGGAGGAGGAAGGGGATTCATCGACATAAAAAACCTACATTATGGACAGGTAGACAATTTAAGAAAATTCTTTCTAGAACGAGCAGGAACTAGCGAAATACACAAAGCAATCACTCATATAAATACATCGGCTACACCACTGCAATTTCATAACCACTTCTACAACCCTTTAGATCACATATCAACAGATACGAAGAAAGTAAATTGGAAAAAGAAAACACTACATGGCAAGCACCTGTATCATCTAACACAGCCACACATCTATCAGGACGCATCCAACACATGGCTAAGAAAAGGCAATATATACAGTGAGACGGAAGGATTCATGATTGCAATACAGGATCAAACAATAAACACCAGATATTACAACAAGCATATTATTAAAGATCCCAAAACCACAACAGATAAATGCAGACTTTGCAAACGACAAATAGAAACAGTACATCACATCACAAGCGGATGTACAATACTAGCAAATACAGAATACCCCAGAAGACATGACAATGTAGCAAAAATAATACAACAACAACTCGCCATAAAACATAAAATAATAAAACAACACGTTCCCACATACAAGTATGCACCACAAAATGTACTGGAGAATGATGAATACAAATTATACTGGAACAGAACCATTATAACAGATAAAACAACACCACATAACCTGACATCATACTAACCAATAAAAAGAAGAAATTAACACAACTAATCGAAATATCCATACCCAATACAACAAATATACAAAAGAAAACAGGAGAAAAAATTGAAAAGTACATCCAACTGGCTGAGGAAGTCAAGGACATGTGGCATCAGGATAAAGTTGACATTATACCGATTATACTATCAACTACAGGAGTCATACCACACAATATCCACCAGTACATCAACGCAATACAGCTACATCCAAACGTATATATACAACTACATAAATCCGTAATTATTGATACATGTTCAATTACCCGAAAGTTCCTAAATGCAATATAACATATACCGTATAGTTAGAAGGAAGTCATGCTTGATCAAGGTCCGCGTCACTTTCCATTTTTGACCAGACATAACGTCTGAGAAAAGAAAGAAATAATAATAATAATAATAATAATAATAATAATAATAATAATAACAAAGACCTGATGTGTGAAATTTGCTTTTCAGTCGTGGGTGTTTTAGATATATGCGGACAAATAGTGTTAATAAATCTCATGTTACTTTTACACGCTACTCGCTTCCTGCCAGTGCAGTACTAGGAAATCTGTTAATTCAAAGACTATAAAAGTTTTTTGTTTTTAATATTATTTAAATTTAATTAATCCTAACTGCTTATTCTTGTCGCTGGGAGGCCAATGTCGTAGTGTTGGCTGTCACACACTTATGTAAGCGTGACAGAGTTGTCTCGTTTTGCATTATTTGTCATGGTCAATGCGAGTGCAGGACATTCTTTGGTAAGATTTTGTGCTACTGCACGCGCCTTGTAGATGTATTTATAATTCAGTCGTGTAGTTAATCTAAGATCGTGGCAAGTGTGTCAATGACTGGTCTATTGAGGATGATGTGATTTTCGTATCTTGCTATTAGTTTTTTAAGTCTGTACGGAGGGGACACTGTTCTGATGTCATGTAAGTCACATCTTTTCTTGGCGTTAGAGGTGGTTGGTTGCCACTGGTTTAGTCGTACTTTCCAGAGGGCAGCAACGTATTCATAAATCAGTCTTATGAAGTTATGTATTGACGTTCTGTCAAAGTAGCCGCATAATCGTCCCTGTATCTGCCGATGGAGTTCTGACATTTCCTGGCTTGTTGAGTGGGTACTGTAGGTGCGTCTTTATGTTTAAGTGCTTGTTTCAGGTCAGTCAGTTCAGGGTAATGCTGACAAGTCGAGTAACTATTTAACCTAAAACTAACGTTAGGCTGGTAAGTTCCTCTGCAGGTTGTGTTCACTTTACAGAATAAATAAAACAGTATCCTAACTGACTTCGAATAATTTAGATTCAGCATGAGGGGCCTTAGTAAGTTCCTCTTTTTCGTACGTTCGTCAGTACATTACATTTTCACTTTACATTAGTCACACCAAATACGTCCAGTTCTGAGGGTTTTTTTAGATGTGGAAGTCAAAGATTTGCATTTTATTTAAGTGAAATGCAACGAAAGAACATTACCAAAGATTATTGTACTACAGTACTATTGGCAATTATAAAATACCCAAGGCAATTTTACAAGTTTCTGTAAAAATACTGTTCAAAGGATTAGAATTAGATACCCAACAGAAAGTTTCTTAATTCACTTAAACTCTGCCATATTACCTACAATATATTTAATATGTTCTGGTAGGTTGTTGAAAACATGTTACCCATTTATTTGACTCCATTCTGTCCTGCTGCTGTAATGAAGCACTGACAAGGCGAAATGACAGATTTTCGAGATCAGGTTACCTTTAACGAAGCTGTGTTTTGTAAGACTGGGAAGGTGTAAGACTAAAATTAATTGATGCGAAGTACACAATTGCATGTATGTTCTATTATAGGAGATGCGATATATGTAACAAATTTCACGCTGCAGTTCATGCTTCAGACGAAAAACATACAAATTTCGTCCAATGTAAACAAAATGGTTTTATTCTTGTTCACTCCTACTCCACAATGAGAAAACACACGAGCTGCGTCAAACGAAAACTGGATACAGAGAAACGTCACTGTTTTATCACTGTAACGAGAAAAGCGCGCTATTTCTGTATTCACTTGGTCATAACAACTTGCGGTAATAGGCTAATAGTTAGTTGTATAGCTTATCATTCATTTCTGTAACGTATTTTAATAATTAATCATCATTTACAGAGTGCACTTTATCCTCATAATATACGAAAGCAACGTTGTCAAAATTTCGAAGCAATCAGTGAAGACCTTTCAGAAATTTAGGATTCTGAACAAGCGAAAATTTACATTTTTATTCATATAGATAGCAGTGCTGCTAGTTCCAGGAACTCTTGTTGCAAAGAGTCGACGGGAGTTATGTGAAGCGACAAGGAACTCAAACATAGCTCTAGAATACATATGATCTGGAAAATCAAAATTAAATACTGGTTCCTTATTTTTAATACAGATTAAGAAGTTTAATAAAGCATCACGTTTTTCGCAAACACCATCTGATCGAAAGTATCCAGGACCCGTATGTAACTCTTAATTGGCCACTAGATGTCACGAGAGGCCGATCCGCCAGCATAAAATGAGGCGGGATGTATTATGTTATCAGTAGACTCTCAGTAACAGCAGAATGGGTCGGTCACGAGAGTTCAGTGACTTCGAACGTGTATCACTTATTGGATGTCACCTGAGTGACAAATCCATTAGTGACATTACCAACCTTTTACAGCTGCTTATCACGACTGCTGGTAATGGGATTGTGAATTAGAAACGCGAAGAAGCAACCACAGCTAAACAAAGACAAGGCAGACCCATGTACCAGTACTGATGGACAGGGACCGTCTAAAATTTTGGTTCAAATGGCTCTGAGCACTATGGGACTTAACATCTGAGGTCATCAGTCCCCTAGACTTACAACTACTTAAACCTAACTAACCTAAGGACATCACACACATCCATGCCAGAGGCAGGATTCGAATCTGCGACCGTAGCAGCAACGCGGTTCCGGACTGAAGCGCCTAAAATTTTGGAGGGTGGTTGTAAAAAATCTAATGAAACCAGCGGAAGGAATCTAGGGATCTAGAAAAGACTGGTGTGCAGTGGTTGAGCAGCTCTTTGTATAACATATTTTGCTGTACACTCAATGCTAAGCGGCGCCTGATGTGGTGTAAAGAGCGACGCCACTGTCCAGTGGAGTGGTGAAGTATGCTGTATCCTGCGGCAATCCAGTGGAACTATTTGGGGGTTGGCGAATACCTGAAGAACGTTTCCTGCCAGAAGGTGTAGTCCCCACAGTGAAGCAAGGAAGAGGTAATGTTACGGTATGGTAGCGTTTCTCATGGGCAGGGTGTGCGCCTCTTATTGCGCTTAAGAAAATGCTATATACGGAAGGATATGAACACATTTTACAGACTTGCGTACTGCGTAGAGTAGAGGAACAGTTCGGAGAAGATGACTGTATAGCACGACACTGCACGCTGTCGTAAATCTGTGAGGTAACGAGTCGCGACCCGAACCCAACGGAACACCTTTGGTATGAGTGAGAACGTGAACTTCGCTCCAGACCCCAGTGTGAAACATCACTACGTTCTCTGGTTTCGGCTTTTGATGACCAATGGGCTGCAGTTCCTTCACATACACTCAGACACTTAAAAAAGTGCTGTCATGAAGGTGAAGTGTGGATACACCTCTATATTAATGACCACTAATAGGTGTCCAGATATATTTGATCAGACAGTAACTCAGAAATATCACATCGAGCCTTATATGTTATGGCTATCTGTGTTAACTTTCCATGAGATTCTATATCTGCAGGACAAAGTTTAAAATACCCCTCAGGAAAAACAGTTAATTCTGTTTCCAATGCGCGCAGGCGACAATGATTATTTCGCTAACTTTTTTTCCACTCGTGATGACACTCAAGGTATTTAATAGTACAACGGTGTCAAATTTCGGATACGGTTTTATTATAAACTGAAGTTTTCCATGTTACCGTATGATACGTTACTTTGACGTATTTTGACTGCCCTTAGCCCGGATACTAATAATACATCGAGAGATGTAGTGCAGTGATTAAGTCATGACTCTTGTTCAGAAGGAAGGCGGTTAAAATCGTAGTCAGATCATCTAGATTTAGGTTTTCCGTGATCCCCTCTTGTTCACGTAAGCCGAATAGCTGGGTGGCTCGTTTGAATAGGACACGGTCGATTTCATTCCCACACTCCTCTGCGACACAAACTTGCATTTTGTCTGTCTGATGTCGTCGCTAGAAAGGTAAAACCAAACAGTCTGTTTTAATTATGCGAGAACTTCCCGGAAACCTTAATTTTGGAGATGACTACGTAGGACTTAAGTTTAGAATTTTACATGTCGTCGACATTTAGGTCATTACTTAGTATCAGTAATCACGGACTGGATAAGAATGGGGGGGGGGGGGGGGGGGAGAAAATGACTGCAGCCTTTGAAAGGGACAATCCCGGTGTTCGGACTATCAGTTGAAAGATTCTACACAAGACATGGTTCTTCCAGTATATTATTGCAACTGTCTTTTTTATATCCGTCAATTTCACGTTTCTAATACATACTCTTACGCTGTACATAGTTACAGAAGCGAGTCTCCGAGGATATAAAAAGCTATTGATATGAATGGATATAAAAAGTCCGTGATGATCTTCATTTGACTTTCACCCCGATAACTGCGTAGAGTTGCGACACGCTGACACTGATACACCAAGCGAGACGATAATATTCACGGCCTCGCGTAATCCTGCTCTCGCAACTAACTTACACGTCTGCTGTTTGCTACACTTGTTCTAGCGCGCCCGTAACTCGCTTCGCGATAGCACCAATATAGAAAACATACTGTCGCGAACATTCCAGCGCATGGCCTTCTAGGAACAGAGAAAGTATTATCTTCGATAAGAAGTTAGCTATTTGACTCCAGTGGCTTAGAGTACATGGATGGTTAACATAGTTTCCTATTATATGACTTGTGGCAAAAAATTCGCAGGAATGAGTATTATCTCTACAAATATTTAGATGAATCCTAGTACAACACAAACCTTTTTGATGAAAAATTATTTATTAATAAAGAACAAAGAAATTATAATTGCTCCTTTCTGCTTTATTGTCTTAAATTCTGAGACAGCAACTAATGAAGAGGACAGGCGAGGATGAAAAGCCAAGTAAAAAATACACAGGGTACAACATAAGTAAGATAGAAATGGGACACCAGCCGAGAATCTTGTTTCTGGCGAGGAACTCTCCTAAAACTTGAGCTGTCCAGAAACGTCTCATGTCCCAGTTCATTACTTCAGTATTTTAATCTCCCTTCTATTTCATCTCCGAAACCTGGTAGAGGAACTCTGAAGTAGGCCTCAAGTCGAGCCTGTATAGCTGAAATCGCAGAACTAAAGCCAAAGTGAAGATTAAGTGGGCTAGTTAATGCAGTGTTGTTAAAACATGCTGCAAGAAGGATACTTCTTTTGGGTAGGTTTTTTTTAACTGATGATTGCGAACCATTACGAGGCAGACTGATCATTACCGACACTTTCAAACTCAGTCACCTTCGACCGATACCTGAATAGGACATTTGTCAGTATTGATAATTTTACGAAAGGATAAAGGAAATTTAATTGTGATGAGGGACTGGAATTCTATAGTATGAAAAGGACGAGAAGTAAAAAATAGTAGGAAAATATGGACCTGGGGACAGGAATGAAAAGCGAAACAGACTGGTAGAATTTTGATCAGAGCAGAATTTAAACATTGCTAAGATGTTGTATACGTGGAAGACACATGGAGACACTGGAAGGTTTCAGACTGATTACATAAAGGTAAGATAGAGTTCAGAACCAGATTTTAAAGTGTGAGGAATTTTCAGCAGCAGATGTGGACTACCACACTTTATTGGTAGATTTATGAACTGTAGATTAAAATTGAAGAAACAAAGAAGAAGGTACGTAGTTAAGGCGAAAGGCTTTGGATACATTGAAGAAACCAGAGGTTTCTGAGGGTCTCTAAGGAAACATTTAGTAACGATTGACAACCGTAGGAAAGGAATACAGTACAAGAAGAATGGGTAGCTTTCAGAGATTAAATAAGGAGGACAGCAGGTGATAAAATAGCTAAAAAAAAAGACAAGGCTAGTATAAATCTTTGAAAAACTCTGATATTGAATTTAACTGACGAAAGGAGAAATTATAAAAAACGCAGCAAGTGAAGCAGGAGAAAGGGAATAGAGAACTCTGAAACATGAGAGACAGTAAGTGCAAAATTGCTACAGGACAAAATAGATCCATGTATAACTAGGGGAAAATGTCGATACCATCAATAGGAAAATTAAGGTGGTCTTTGGAGGCAAGAGGAGCAGTTGCATGAATATTTAGAATCCAGATGGTAACCCAGTGGCAAGCAAAGACAGGAAAGGTGGAAGGAATATCTAGTGGAGTTATACAAGAAAATTGAACATGAAGGCAATGTTACGGTAAGGGAAGTAGATGCATATGAAGTGGGAGATATGATACTGCGAGAAAACTTTGACAGCACTGGAAGACAAAAGCCGAAACAAAGCTCCAGGTGTAGACCACATACCCTCAGAACTATTCTTATACTTCGAAGAGCTAGCCATAACAAAACTTTTCCACCTGGTGTGCTAGATTTAGGAGACCGGGGAAATACCCTCAGATTTTAAGATGAATGTAGGAATTCCAATTCTAGAGGAGTTACCGAGGGGTGTGACGATTATCCAACTGTGAATCGTAAAATACTGACACGAGTTACTTACAGAAGAATGGAAAACTGGTAGAAACCGACCTCCGGAAAATTAGTTTCGGTTCGGAGAAATGTAGGAACACGCAAGGCAATTTTGGCCCTACGACTTCTCCTAGAAGACTGTTTGAGGAAAGGCAGATTATATTTATCATTTGTAGAGAAACCTTTTGACAATGTTGACTGGAACACTGTCTTTGAAATTCTAAAAGTAGCAGTGGTAAAATACAGGGACTAAAAGGCTGTTTATAACTTTTACACAAAGCAGGCGGCAGTTAAAAGAGACGGAGGACATGAGAAGGGAGTGAGCCACGTTTGCAGCCTATCACCAATTTTATTAAATTGGTACATTGAGCAAGCAGTAAAGGAAACCAAAGGAAAATTTGGAGAACGAATTAAAGTTCAGGGAGAATAAATAAGAACTTTGATGTTTGTCCATGACATTGTAATTCTGCCAGGGGCAGCAAAGGACTTTGAGGAACAGCTGGAGCGGAATGGACAGTGTCTTGAAAGGAGGCTGTAACACGAACATTAACTAAAGCAAAACAAGGTTAATAGAATGTAGCAGAATTAAATCAGACGATGCTGAGAGAATTAGATTAGGAAATGAGACACTAGGGCAAGTATGTAAGTTTTGCTATTTGAGCGGTGAATAACTAATGACGCCGAAGTTGAGAGAATATAAAATGTAGACTGACAATGACAAAAGACGGCTTTCTAAAAATGAGAAATAAGTGTTACGATGTCTTTTCTAAAAGTGTATGTAGTATACCCTTATACGGTAGTGAAAGATGGTCGGTAAGCAGTTGAGACGATAAGAAAATAGAGGGCTTTGAAATTCGATGCTACAGAAGAATGCTGAAAATTAGATGGATATATCTCCGAACTAATGAGGGGGTACCGAATAGAAGGGAAAAAAATTTGCGGCACAAATTGACTGTAAGAAAGGACAGATTAATAGAACACATTCTGAGACATCAAAAGATTACACATTTAGTATTGGAGGGAAATGGGGGGAGGGGAAAGATAAAATTGTAGAGGTAGCTCAAGAGACGAATACAATGAACGTGTTACAATTGATGTAGGTTGCAGTAATATTCGGCTATGAAGAGAAATGCACAGGATGGAGTAGCTTGGAGAGCTGCATCAAACTCGTCTTCAGAATGAAGACGACGAACAAGACGAGACGACGACAAATTAGATTATCCGTCTTATTTGTTTACGTCTTACTTATCTCAGTCTACTTAGAGGTGTAAGAAACACTCATTTCTCTGTTGCAAATAACCGTAATTTTACCGAACTTCGGAAGCTGGTTGATTTTGTTTTACTTCTTTAGCCGTTTTCGCCATCCCTCTTATTCACTTTGGGAGCGTGATACCAGATGGAGCCACTCGTGCCCCTGCCGCTTCCTTCTCCAAGGCGTTATCCCATTGTAACATGGTCGACAACTAAAATTTCTCTACTATTCACGAATAACGTCACGTATGTCAGTTACCTGAAGGTGTAAAATCTATATTTAAACATTTAAGTGTTGATTTTCTGAGGTGAAGACGGGAATCACGCTGACATTCGACCGTATGGTCAAGAAAAACTGCCAGTACCCGTACCTGTGTAGAACAGTACAGTGTGAGTAAGTATGTATGTAGGTAGGTTTGATTCTACTCGTTGCCTGCACCATAATTTGCGCTCGGAAGTTACTCGTACAGCGTAAGTCTCCTCAAATTAATTCCATTATTCTCTGAGAAATATTCACTGAAGTTTTCTGCTCGAGGTCATTACATTGTTCGTATTTCTGTAGATACTTTCTGTCGACATTCAATTCATACTAGCATCCTCGTTCTTCGCTATATTATTTTAGTACCTTGCAATATTTCTCTCAATTATTATAGCCTTTTCCTGCAAGTACGGGACACACTGCGGACACGTTAACTACTACTTTCGATAAAAAATGCATTTTTTCAGCCATAATATCAGTTTACGATTACGAAAACTGTCAGTTTCGTCATTGCTTTGCAAAGGACTAGCGCTTTTGTGCCATTTATAGCTCCACCAGAT
Organism: Schistocerca serialis cubense; assembly: GCF_023864345.2. Taxonomy (NCBI): domain Eukaryota; kingdom Metazoa; phylum Arthropoda; class Insecta; order Orthoptera; family Acrididae; genus Schistocerca; species Schistocerca serialis. The sequence continues at coordinate 504,873,322 of NC_064640.1, forward strand.
GATCAGCGACTGAAACAACTCAACGGATGAAGTTTCCAAGTAGGCCTTACAACGTACACTCTAAGTTAAGAAAGAAGACGCACCACGAAGAAATTACCATAATAGGACAGAAATCTATAGATGTGATGTACATATTCAAACAAATGATTACAATTTCAGAAAAATTGGATGATTTATTCAAGAGAAACAGTTTCACAAATTGATCCAGTCTATAGCGTTGGTCCACTTCTGGCCCTCCTGCAAGCGGTTTTTCGGCTTGGCATTCACTGACGGAGTTGTTAGGTGCCATCCTGAGGGATGTCGTGCCAAAGTCTGTCCAACACGCGGGTAAGATCGTCAAAAACCGAGCTGGTTGGAGAGTCCTGCCCATAATGCTCCAAACGTTTTCTGTTGGGAAGAGATTCAGCGACCTTGTTGGCCAAGGCAGCGTTTGGCAAGCACGGATAAAGGTGGTAGAAACTCCCGCCGTGTGCGGACGGGCATTATCTTGCGGAAATGTAAGCCGAGGATGGCTTGCCATGAAGAGCAACAAAACGGGGCGTAGAACATCATCGACGTACTTCTGTACTGTAAGGGCGCCGGAGTGTATTAACATTATATATAGTCAACACAATGAAAACAGCGCAGATCGACAATGAAGTCTCACAGACATGTGGTAAGTCGTTACAAGGTGCAACATTGTCGCGAACGAATAGTTATCCAGGACGTTTATCATTTTTTAAAAATTATAGTCAATGACCACAAAGTGCCGTTAGACTGTTTCGATTCATATCACCATATTCAGACAAAAAAAAAAGTTTGTAAATGCATTCCCGGGTAATGCTTAGTTAGCGGTTATCTCCTTTCGCATATGTAAAGTTATTGTCTTGTTGGTTCGTATAGCTGTAAAGTCCCTATACATGCTACATTTTCACTGCTGACGTGATACAAGTGGTATTATGACAACTTCACATACGTATTGGAGTGCCAAGGAGATTTCAAGCAGTACTGCAGGCGTAAATTCTTGGTTGTTTGGTCTGCAAGTCAGCAGGGACAGACCAGAGAACGTGTTTAAGTTCTCCACAGCTTCATGACCCAACACAAGGACTTTCGAGATTCAGGGAGGGAGAGAGATAAACCAACTAAGCGGTACTCTGCAATGCTTTTAGAAGTAATATTTTTCGTCTGAAGGTGGTAATTATGGAGCGAAATCTATAGTCTGACGACACTGCGATCAGTGACTGGAATTACTGAAATTTCCTCAAGTTGTTTTATTTAGTGTGTTATGGACGATTAGATGGGCAGAAAAAATAAACAGAGTAATCATGACCTAGAGTTATTTTGGTGAACTAAAATGAGTTTTCAAAATGAAGGTTCCGATGTGTATGAATTAGAAAGTTTACAATGAGTGTGCATTACCAATTTTCACTTGCTACAGTGAGACATGGATTGTGAATGTGAAAAGCATTTATTCGCAAACTTATCGACTGTAGATGGACCAAGGAAGTTCTCTGCTGCATATCGATAGAGAAAGATCAAGACCGCGTAATGGGTGATGGACAGGTGACAGAACACTGAAGAGCAACGTGAATGCATTCAGCTCAAGACTAATTCGAGAAAAATTCTAGGAAAGGTATTGTTATCCATCAGAGGATGTCATGATGAGCCAATAGTGAAATTCGTCTTATTTCCGAATATATGAGCTAAAGCCGGATGAGTGCCATTGTGATTTACGTCCCTGATCCTTAATGTGGGTGAAATGCAAGATGTTCAGTGCCACTGTCAATTCCTCTGCCACTGGAGACAAAATCTGCGGACGGATTCATTGTGAGCGTTGCGCCCACTTGCTGACCTCGTGTGTAATAACGAATATTCTTCGAGTTTATACATAAACTGAAGTCCAGAACACACACTTATATTGTTGTGACCTGTTCAGCCGAAATAGGTTATCATCAGAAGCCATCATTTTGGACCTTAAGTGATCTAATTCAGCTGAAACCATTCGCTACAATGAATACAAGTTCCGGGCTGATTTTTTTTAATGAAGTTATATAAATAAGTTTTCTCTTGGTAACACGATACCTTTGTGTTAAGATAATTCGGGTTCAATTTAACATTAAAATTCCAAACTAGCAAATTATGTCAGAATTCTACCATCCTGCTTAGAAATCAATCCAATGGTAGCTAATGGAAGTAATTTTCTTCGCTAGAACGTATCTTGCGAACGGATAAGATGTAGTGCGTGAAGCTATTTTTCATTTTTTGAATGTTATCTGAGAACTGCCATACAGTCACTTATCAGTTTTATGCATTAACGTTACATGTTCTTGTTTCAATGCATTTATCTTGTTTTCTCTTTTTGGCAAATGGACACACATGCTTACTCGCTTTTTGCGAAAAAATGTGCTAAAACGGCGCATTCGAAATACGAAGATCTACACCCAAGATGAGAGTCGAACACACGATCTCTAGATACTAACAGTATCCTGTACACGGGGAAGCCACGACCTTGTCTGGCTTTCGACGCAATCCTTGCGACCCGCGCAGTATCACAGATGACAACCTTGTCCGCTTGTTACATTGTCATTTGAAAATAATTACGTTCTTTATTCCTCTTTACTTTGTTCTACACAAAGCTACTTTCAGAACCCTTTCTCCATTTCAACATATTTTACATGGTTGCAAAACTTTTGCATCCGCTTACTTGAAGTTTATAAACTACTTGAGTCTGTATCTGCAGACGTATAACCGAAGGAGCATCTCTCATTTGAACTACAACAGCGTCAATTTACGAGGTAGTGATTGCTGTATGACGAATGGTTATATACCTGAAGTAATTTCTCGCACGTTCTAAAAACTGAATGAGATACAGTCCCACGTGTGTCGGTAAAATGTTAAGCATTCGCTTACGCGTAAGGTTTCAATTCAATGGATTGTAATATGGGTTAAAGAGCTCTTTTACTGGTCGAATGATCCATCAAGTGGCAACGATTTATACTGTTACGTATTTATGGAAGACACTGAGAACATTAGATGATAACCCGGTAACTTATCGAGAAGAATAAGAAGAGCCTTACTTTGGTGGTTTGTGTAGCTTTCTTACACTATGCTGCGATGGTTTCTAACAAATTCGTACAAACTGAATGGATAATCCCCACATATGCCTCACACAGTCTACGCTAGTAAGTACTCTGTTTCTAGTGAGGTGCTAAACACAAAGAAAGCGTATCGTCGTTACGAGATAGGACATTTTTCTCGCTATCGTGATACATTAAAACGCTGCTTTAAACTCGCTACGGTTTCTTGCTCTCGTGTCAGCACAGGCAAATTAGTGCAGAGATCTGAAAACAAATGCGGAAACTGATCGGAATGTTTCGTAAAATCATTGTATCGAGTGAATTGACACAGTGCTACATTCTACATTTAGAATATTAGTAGGGAAAAAAAAGACAGCACCCATGACAACTAAGGTCTTGAATTGTTAGGCACATTCTTTTAAAAGAACTATTTCATTTATTACTTCTACAAAGTCAATTATTTCGGCAGGATAATTAACACACATTTCACCCAACATGATGACAAACCAGAATTTTGACTGCCATTCGAAGCTCACAATATTGCAGTATCGTTAGGAGTACTACTGACATCCGCGGAACTTTCAATTCGTACTTCAGCGTTAGTTTCTGCAAGCAAAGTAATATTCCTATTAGCTTAAGATTTTCTCACATCATCCTCTGAGCATTATTCGGAACAGCCAGTATTTTCCAGCAAGAAAGATAACTTAGAGGATCTCAGAGGAAGTTGCACAATGACTTTAATGACGACAGTGTTTGCTGTTTCGTGTGTGTTGACATGTCTGAGAGATTTACATTTGTCTGCCAGTCTATTCCTCCCAAGTTTCGAACTTACTGATCAAATATGTAATGCTTTCCCTCAGAAGCCCAGTGCAGCTCCTACTTCAGAAATAGACTGATAAGTATTTGTCGTATTCAGAACCATTTCCGCAGGTTTTTTTCAGATAGAAGTGTTCAAGTTCCTCTTTATAAAAGAGCAAGTTAACTTTTTTGTTGAACACTTTTCTCTGAAACTAAATATTTCACTTTTTGTTCTTAATCAGGACCGTTCCATAACATTATCTCGTATCATTGGAACTAAGATTTCGTACAGTTTTAATTATGATGTAGAGTATTTGCATGATTCTCACCGAATTCATGACATGGGATAGTGCAGTAATCTTGTTTTTCTCTTAGGTTAGTTACTTTAATGTTCCAGTATTTTCAGTTGAAACTGAGGATGGGTTGTGAGTTGGGTTGCCAGGTGTTCGGTTTTTTTACCAAATTGATCGGTATTTCAGTCCCGTGTTCGGTAGTGAAGTATGAGTGGTTCGGTATTCTACGAATTCCATTTATTTCTCTATTTATTGATTTGCAAAATCAACATACATGCGTAACATATAAAAAAATTATCAAACGATACTGGCTGTTTCATGCAGAAGCACCTACGTGGAAAGAATGTCAAATGTATCATTTATGGTCTGGCGCTCGAACTATACTGAGTATCTAAATGGTAAACGCAGAATGATTTGTTCGCTGTAATTTTAAGTTTACAACATGAGCGGCTCTTATCAAAAAATTAAAGGCAACACAAATTTGTTGAAATCTATAGCTACCAATAATAAATATAACTTTTAATGTTTATTAATTGTGTTATTGTGCTCACCCTAAGCTCGGTAAATCCTTTCGCCAGGCAATGTTCGGTAATTCTGTCAACTTGATCTGGCAACCCCAGTCATGAGTAGTGCCTTGAGCGCTGTCAGTAAGAGCTTTCGACAACTTGTTTGTTGTTCTACACGACACAAAATATACGAGATGTTTCGGCACAAGATTAAGGCAGATCATTTTCGTGGACATATTAAATAACTGAACTAAGATACGACATTGCTCGCGCAACGTTCTGTACCGGCTCATTTAATTTGCGACGTCCACTAATTGTTAGCTTCCCGACTACGCTAGGAACATGGAACAGTTAACAACGAAGACCTGTTTATAACAATCAGAATAAATTGATTATATTGTTAAATACAGTTTTATATCACCTTTTCTTTTCCTATTCATTGAAGTTTGTCGAGCGGTCTGAATGAATTCCTTGGCAACACATACTACGTGACACGGGAACAGAACCATCGTAGCGTATTGGTATCGGTGTTTCTGTAGCCATCAACAACGGTTCATAAAAATTACTAAAATAAATTTTTTCCAGTATTTTGGATTATGTGGAGTTCAATCTCTCAGAATAAAATTATGATACGGTGGGATTGATATACAGAAACTATTTCGAGCGTTGCGAGTCGCACCGTATCAGTTAGCCATGCTGCTCTAAATTTCAGTACGAACAACAGTTTAACAGTTTACTGGCAACAGCTATGTACTTCAAGCTAACAATTTAAACAATAAGCCAGTGTTAGCAGCGCATAAGACATTACTCGTCACCATTACGGCAGCAGGCAAATTTGAGCCTTGTTGGAGAGGATGCAACCCTCCTCGCTGACAGTGATTCTTCTTCCACTGAAACAGAACCGAATATCTTACCGCTTTTAAACAAAAGAAATCGCACCCTATTGCCAGTTTCCAATTGACAGCGATTCCGACGCATGTGAAGTAATAACAATCCTGATATCTGTGGTCTCTCCTGACGTTATAACAGCCAGTTTTAGAAATAATTGCTGATTAGGTGAACTGTGTCGATGCTTCTGTTTAACAATCTATTTTTATTAATTTTTACCGGCGGCACGACTACCATCATGTTTCAGTCACATTGTATTAAATATTGGCAATATGCTGTTACGGACTAGGGTATGACTAAACACTTATGGATAAGAAATTGCAAGACCGAAAAAATAATGGATATTCGCAAACTGGCCACGACGCTTGCTTATTGATAATGCGACTGATAATTTGTTTATTCAGCATTTCTAAGAAGTGGTTGCAAAAACATTTTAGCGCGATATAATATTAACATCGCAATCGATTACACCGTCAAAATAACTGTGCGAAGCAAGTCACGAAGCAAACACTAAAATCTTCAAATTTGCCTCTTTCCACCACGTTTCGTACAATGCTAACTGTGCTATCAACAGGATGTAATTCGAATGTTTGACATAAAATCTAGCGACGACAGACGACGTTTATCTGTAGCTTTTATACCGGAGCCATTGCCGGTGGCGATGTTGCAAGAACACGCACGGGGCACGCCGACTTGTGCGTCGCCTAACCCGTAAACATCGCTGGGTTGCGTGACTTGCAGCTGTTTCAGAGCTTGGGCAGCGACACGCTTGCTCCGATACACAAACTTCAGCAGTCTGGTAACTGAAGACACTAACGGGAAGCACGTACCTGAAGAAACTATGGAAACAGATGCGGCGAGCAGCGCTGTTGCAGGCGCAGGGCCATGAGGCAGGGCAGAACAGAGCACTGTGTGCGCGGCGCGGCGGTCTTAGCACTGCGGCGTGCGCAGCCCCACCGCCCCTTAACACAGCAGCCGTGTCACGTGGTCAGCCGGTTGCCGCCACGCACGTGCTTCCCCTGCGCCGCCGACCTGCCAGCTGAAGCACTTGCCGCTGCAGCCAGATACATCAGTTTCGCCTCTCTTTCAAGGGTGTGCTCGGGTTCTGAGCTTTGGAGGGAGGGGGGCACTCAAATTAGTTTCGTGTTAAATAACAAAACATTTTCCAGATTTCACGAGAAACGGTTCTGGGTACATTTGCTGCTTGTCTGTATCCATTACGTTATACATAATCTGATCAGAAGTATTTCGATACCAATTAGAGCAAATTACTGTGGAGTGGTTCTACGCTTCGCCTTTAAGGCGTGTTCGACTCTGATGGGGACATTTTCAGTGAGGTGTCTGAATGTCGATTGAGTAACTGCAGCCCGTTCTCCCTCAAGAGCCGAAACCAAAGAACGTAGTGATGTTGTAAGATGGGCTCTGGAGCGAAGTCGACGTTCTAACTCGCGCCAACGGCGTTCCATAGGGCTCAGGTCGGGACTAAGATGGCCTAGTACATTCAGGTATGTTATGGTCTACACACTATTGCCTCACAGATGCTGCTTTGAGAGGCTGCGTTGTCATGGTGATACAAACGTTCATCGTCTGCGAACTATTTCTCTACAGAATGAGATTTTCTCTCTGCAGCGGAGTGTGCGCTGATATGAAACTTTGTGCGCTGATATGAAACTTCTGGCAGAAGTAAAGCTGTGAGGACGGGTCGTGAGTCGTTCTTGGGTAGCTCATTTGGTAGAGCACTTGCCCACGAAAGGCAAAGGTCCCGAGTTCGATTCTCGGCCCGGCACACAGTTTTAATCTGCCAGGAAGTTTTATTTCTCTACAGTACGCAGTAGACCATCGAGTGCCGGCCGGGGTTGCCGAGCGGTTCTAGGCGCTACAGTCTGGAACCGCGCGAGCGCTACGGTCGCAGGTTCGAATCCTGCCTCGGGCATGGATGTGTGTGATGTCCTTAAGTTAGTTAGATTTAAGTAGTTCTAAGCTCTAGGGGACTGATGACCTCAGAGGTTAAGTCCCATAGTGCTCAGAGGCATTTGAACCAGACCATCGAGTAAAATGCGTTCATGTCTTTCTGAATTTAGCGTTTTCTTAAGCGCAATAAGGGAACAACATCCTAAACCACGAAACGCAGTCTCATACTGTAACACAAACTCCTCTGTTGGCACTGCGCATGTTGCCAGGGAACATTCTCCAGACATCCGCCAAAGTTGCCACAGGGTACAGCGTGATTTATCACTCGTTTCTAGTCATCCATCGACCAGTGGCATTGCTCTTTACAACCTCTCGAGCGTCGCTTAGCACCGACTACAGAAAAGTGGCGGCTTATGAGTAGCTGCTCGACCATTGTACGCCATTCCCTTTAGCTCCCTACGCACCCTAACTGTGCTAGTTCGATTGCTGGTCGCACTTTGGAACTCGCGAATGATCCCTTCTGCTAATTTCGTGCGATTTTTTGAAACCACCTTCCACAATGCTCCAGTCCCTGTGCTTCAGTACATGAGGTGGCGTCCGCCTCGGTAGCTGCGGGGTCGGCGTGGCTGGATGCCAACCGAGGGGACCCGCTTCTCAGTCCCGTCCCGGTCGACGAGTTTTCGGGGACTGGGTGTCGAGTTGTCCTCATCATTACTTCATAATTAAAGGCGTGCAAGTCGCCTAAATGGTATGAACTAAAAAGACTTGCTCCCGGCGGCGAGTCGCCACACGACAGAAAGAGAAAGAGAGAGAGGGAGGGAGGGAGACGCAGAGTGTACATGCAGGACATGCGGTCTGCCAAGTCTTGTTTTGGCTGTGTTTGTTTCTTCGCGTTTGCGAATATCTTGACATCAGCTGTGTCAGGTGCAGATATATTACCCGTTAGTGGCATTGGACCGGGACTCGAACTTGAATTTTCCAGTTATCGCGAGCGGTCGCCTTAACAACATTGGCTATTAGTGTACACTTCTCGGGCCGTCCCAAACTTCCATAAGTCACACTGTCTAGATCCTTGTACCACAGTCCCCAACATTTATTACTTGATGCCGGCAGCTTTACTCTGCATTTTCGCACGAGTGAGAACAAGATTGCGTGGAATCGAGATCCATGATACTTCCCGATTCCTCCACAATGCGAAGTAAATTGGACTGGCAGTGAATGATGAAAAAATCAAATATCTCGTTATATCACGCCGTCGGGCTCTCCTTCCTTCTATTGTTGTTGACGGGCATAGCTCTGAACGAGTTCATGAATTCAGATACCTGGGTTCCATACAGATCAATAAAAGTGAAGTGACGAAAGAAGTGCATCAACGAATAATAAACGCTAATAGCATGTTCTTTACTTTGAACAATTTATGCAAGTCACGACTGATACCGCAGAAGAGTAAGATCCCGCTGCACGTGGCACTAGTACGGCCAGTACTTTCACGTGGTTTTGAAACCTGGGCGATATTAGCAACAGCTGGAGAAGCAATCTGCGTCTTCGAGAGAAAGATACTTCGAAAGATCTAGGAACCCATCTACAGTACCATGGAAAGTAATGGGAAGACGATCTGTACTGGCGGTAAGGAAAGCCACACATTGGCCGAGTATTGGGGTATAAGAGGCTACAGTGGTTTGGCGAATCCTTCGAGCTGGTAGATCCCTCCCATACTGAGTCCTCCTTCTCAACGTGCTAGAAAACGCCCAAGGGAACGTTTAAGGACATGATGGAAGGATCGAGTATTAACAATTCTTGAAGAAGTGGAGCCGACACCGTTAGAAGGCAACGATGGACTACCATCTGCAGTAGATATCTACTCTGTTGTGACTGACTGAAATCCTTTTCTATTGTGCTCTTTGTAATGTGTTCATTTATAATTTTCTTTGTTTTTATGCTGTACTCCTTAAATATCTGTTAATGCAAAAAATTATGATTAATTTCGGACGGCTATCAATAGTCATTGACATCTGTTCATCCAGAAATGCAAGTAAATATCACATAGCGAGGCGGGCACGAGACGACAGCATAAAGGGTCTCCATTCTTGACAATGTCGTTCCCATTAGTGTGGGAAAACAGATTAATTCTGCAGGCGTTAAGTGCTAAAGAATAGCCGTAGTGGTTAAGGCGACCTCTCCCTATAAGCGGTAAATCCGAGTTCGAGTTCCGGTACGGCATAAATTTTCGTATATCAGTAACAGGTAGAGATAACAGAGGGTAGTTATAATTAAACTTTCGCTACTTCAGAGGGCCCCCATGAAAAACGAGTAATCTCAAGGCAATGAGACTTTGTGGAAACATTCGAAAGGACATGTGGAAGAGAAATAACGAATAAACCAATGAAAGATACACGTTTTAATTTCCACATGAGGCAGTAACAGATGTTTTCCACATGAGGCTGTAACAGATGTTAACTGAATATCATGTTTACTTTCCAGGTTACATCCGTCGCTCAATGTGATGACCTTGTTAACTGAATATCATGTTTACTTTCCAGGTTACATCCGTCGCTCAATGTGATGACCATGTGCTTCCACGATTGCCTTGAATTGCACTATAAGTTGCTCTACTGCTGCCCGAAGCATCTCAGGTGGGATGTTGTCCATCTCTGCCGTGACACAGCTCGTGTACTGCTTGAAGATCGCACATTGCGCCCAGTATTCACAGCCAAGTGAACAGTAATCTCTTCAACCATTTGTGGTGCAACAGACCGTCGGACTCTCCCAGGAGCACTTCCAAAATTTCCAGTTAAATCAAACTTCTGATCATGTTCTTCAACCCTGCTGCGACAAGAGGATCTTTCCGTATCTCTTTAATGCGTTTACACCAGCGAAGAGCAGTAGAAATATTTCCATTGTTTTGATGAAACAGCTTTACGACTAAAGTCCGGCTTACCTTGTCCAGACCCATGTTGACTGAACGCAACTGTAATGCGTAATGAAGCTTGTATTTCAACCCTAAATCACCGTATCAGTACTGTCACCTAACGGAAGTCATGATACTAAAACTACTAACAATACATATCCTGCAGTGCATAGTCTGAACATCATACCTAGGAAGTTGGGTACCTATACGGTTAAGTTTTCCATCTACGGTGGAACAAGTAGTAAATGTTTAATTATAACCATCCTGTACATCTGTACCGAACACAGATGATGCCAAAGAATTCACAGTCAACGAAGTTATATCGAATTGATATTTATTTATTTACGATAGTGATGTGGCAGAAGCTACGTAAATCAAAATATTTTCATCAGCGCCACAGTCAGAGAGACTAGCTGCACACAGCACAAAATATGAGGTCCCTAAAAGTCATCACCATTTAATGATAACTTGAGATAGCTCCGAAGATAACTAACAGCCGAGTGGAGGGTCTGAATCAGAGGCTGAGACGGTTCTGCGACCGTGTGGGCTGCAGATTCCTCGACTTGCGCCATAGGGTGGTGGGGTTTCGGGTTCCGCTGGATAGGTCAGGAGTCCACTACACGCAACAAGCGGCTACACGGGTAGCAGGGGTTGTGTGGCGTGGGCTGGGCGGTTTTTTAGGTTAGATGGCCTTGGGCAAGTACAGAAAGGGCAACAGCCTCAACGGGTGCGGGGCAAAGTCAGGACATGCGGGGACCAAGCAGCAATCGGTATTGTAATTGTCAACTGTCGAAGCTGCGTTGGTAAAGTACCGGAACTTCAAGCGCTGATAGAAAGCACCGAAGCTGAAATCGTTATAGGTACAGAAAGCTGGCTTAAGCCAGAGATAAATTCTACCGAAATTTTTACAAAGGTACAGACGGTGTTTAGAAAGGATAGATTGCATGCAACCGGTGGTGGAGTGTTCATCGCTGTTAGTAGTAGTTTATCCTGTAGTGAAGTAGAAGTGGATAGTTCCTGTGAATTATTATGGGTGGAGGTTACACTAAAAAAAAAAAAAAAAAAAATGCGTACGGAACGATTTGAAGTGGAATGATCATATAAAATTAATTGTTGGTAAGGCGGGTACCAGGTTGAGATTCATTGGGAGAGTGCTTAGAAAATGTAGTCCATCAACAAAGGAGGTGGCCTACAAAACACTCGTTCGACCTATACTTGAGTATTGCTCATCAGTGTGGGATCCGTACCAGGTCGGGTTGACGGAGGAGATAGAGAAGATCCAAAGAAGAGCGGCGCGTTTCGTCACAGGGTTATTTGGTAACCGTGATAGCGTTACGGAGATGTTTAATAAACTCAAGTGGCAGACTCTGCAAGAGAGGCGCTCTGCATCGCGGTGTAGCTTGCTCGCCAGGTTTCGAGAGGGTGCGTTTCTGGATGAGGTATCGAATATATTGCTTCCCCCTACTTATACTTCCCGAGGAGATCACGAATGTAAAATTAGAGAGATTAGAGCGCGCACGGAGGCTTTCAGACAGTCGTTCTTCCCGCGAACCATACGCGACTGGAACAGGAAAGGGAGGTAATGACAGTGGCACGTAAAGTGCCCTCCGCCACACACCGTTGGGTGGCTTGCGGAGTATCAATGTAGATGTAGATGTAGAACAGATAAATAAAAAAAATTAGAGACGTTGTCCACTGACTGATCGCAGTTTCCGCACGAATCATAAAATTGTATTTTAACTGGAGTAGAAGTGTCCAGTTTCCAGAATAGATACGACATATTTATTTATTAAACACTTCTTCCTTTTTCCAAACTGAGAGTGTTCTGTTTAACAGTAACTCCTTTTGTGCGATATAATTTGCGAGAACCATGTACTGCCGTAATATTCGTGTAATGCACTTGTTGAAGGAATGCGCTTATCTTTAGCTCCCTCACGAAATATTTGTGTAGAATTTTTTGAACTGATTCAGTCATTCAAGCAATAGGTAGAAGTTAAGATAAGTTTTGTAATATGGGGACATACACTCCTGGAAATGGAAAAAAGAACACATTGACACCGGTGTGTCAGACCCACCATACTTGCTCCGGACACTGCGAGAGGACTGTACAAGCAATGATCACACGCACGGCACAGCGGACACAACAGGAACCGCGGTGTTGGCCGTCGAATGGCGCTAGCTGCGCAGCATTTGTGCACCGCCGCCGTCAGTGTCAGCCAGTTTGCCGTGGCATACGGAGCTCCATCGCAGTCTTTAACACTGGTAGCATGCCGCGACAGCGTGGACGTGAACCGTATGTGCAGTTGACGGACTTTGAGCGAGGGCGTATAGTGGGCATGCGGGAGGCCGGGTGGACGTACCGCCGAATTGCTCAACACGTGGGGCGTGAGGTCTCCACAGTACATCGATGTTGTCGCCAGTGGTCGGCGGAAGGTGCACGTGCCCGTCGACCTGGGACCGGACCGCAGCGACGCACGGATGCACGCCAAGACCGTAGGATCCTACGCAGTGCCGTAGGGGACCGCACCACCACTACCCAGCAAATTAGGGACACTGTTGCTCCTGGGGTATCGGCGAGGACCATTCGCAACCGTCTCCATGAAGCTGGGCTACGGTCCCGCACACCATTAGGCCGTCTTCCGCTCACGCCCCAACATCGTGCAGCCCGCCTCCAGTGGTGTCGCGACAGGCGTGAATGGAGGGACGAATGGAGACGTGTCGTCTTCAGCTATGAGAGTCGCTTCTGCCTTGGTGCCAATGATGGTCGTATGCGTATTTGGCGCCGTGCAGGTGAGCGCCACAATCAGGACTGTATACGACCGAGGCACACAGGGCCAACACCCGGCATCATGGTGTGGGGAGCGATCTCCTACACTGGCCGTACACCACTGGTGATCGTCGAGGGGACACTGAATAGTGCACGGTACATCCAAACCGTCATCGAACCCATCGTTCTACCATTCCTAGACCGGCAAGGGAACTTGCTGTTCCAACAGGACAATGCACGTCCGCATGTATCCCGTGCCACCCAACGTGCTCTAGAAGGTGTAAGTCAACTATCCTGGCCAGGAAGATCTCCGGATCTGTACCCCATTGAGCATGTTTGGGACTGGATGAAGCGTCGTCTCACGCGGTCTGCACGTCCAGCACGAACGCTGGACCAACTGAGGCGCCAGGTGGAAATGGCATGGCAAGCCGTTCCACAGGACTACATCCAGCATCTCTACGATCGTCTCCATGGGAGAATAGCAGCCTGCATTGCTGCGAAAGGTGGATATACACTGTACTAGTGCCGACAGTGTGCATGCTCTGTTGCCTGTGTCTATGTGCCTGTGGTTCTGTCAGTGTGATCATGTGATGTATCTGACCCCAGGAATGTGTCACTAAAGTTTCCCCTTCCTGGGACAATGAATTCACGGTGTTCTTATTTCAATTTCCAGGAGTGTATATAACACTAATAAGTTAGCGCTGATTTCATCATCCTGATATTTACTTATATAGAGATGCTGCACGAAAGAAAATGCCGATAACTAATTGTCGGACTGATGACCATAGCTGTTAAGTCCCATAGTGCTCAGAGCCAACAAATTGTCTGATGGAGAAAACAAATAATTATCCTATTAAGACTCGCGGCCGATTAGAAATATTACAGATTTACAGCTGACATTTCTCGAGCTTTAATAAATCCTGCGTCAATTGTAAATACTGGCACTGAAGTGCTGAAAAGAGCCGGCCGGAGTGGCCGAGCGGTTCTAGGCGCTACAGTCTGGAACCGCGCGACCGCTACGGTCGCAGGTTCGAATTCTGCCCCGGACATGGATGTGTGTGATGTCCTTAGGTTCGTTAGGTTTAAGTAGTTCTAAGTTCTAGGGGACTGATGACCTTAGAAGTTAAGTCCCATAGTGCTCAGAGCCATTTGAACCATCCTGAAAAGAAAAATATTCATTTGAAGTTTTATATAAGTTGTTGTGTTCTGATCTTGAATCTGAACACTTGTCTGATGCAGCTCACCACGCCAATCTATGCTTTGCAAGCCTCTTCACCTCTCCATTACTACCGTAACATACATCCATTTGAACCTGTGTACCATAATTAAGCCTTGGTCTGCCTGTACAAATTTTACCACCCACATTTCCCTCCATTACCAAACCGACATTCCTTGATGCCTCAGGATGTACCCTGTCAACCGATCCCATCTTTTAATGATGTACTGCAATAAATTTCTTTCCTCCACAATGAGGAGGCGAAAATGCGCTAGTTCTTACGAAGCATGTTAGCTGAAATGAAGGGAGTAAAATATACAACAAATAACCGTTTCGATGAGTAGTTAGATGGGGCACATCGTAACCCTTGAAACAGAATGGAAGAAAAATTTGAGAATCTCCAAGTGGCCATACGGGAGGAGATAACCTATGAAATAAGTAAGGCGCTAGGTGTGGTGAAGCAGCGGCTCGGTGAGGTGGGAAACAAACAGCTGCGGCTGAGCAGAACAGTTGAGGATCAGGAGAGGACAATGGAAGAGAGATTCCAGGTTTTGGAAGCAGTCTCCGCGGGAACGGGCTGAACTATTGTCCAACGTCCAGGTAGCGGTTGACCGGCGTCTGGATGCCATTAAGGGGCAGGTGGACAACAACAGTGCCGCTATATGGACTCTCGAACAAGAGCTCGCCTCTAACAAGCAGCAAATTGCAGCCGAAACACAGAAATTGGGAAATGAACTAATGAGGGTAGCGGACGTGATAACCAACAGTTCAGCTACGGGCAGCTGCGACAACAAGTTGCCGTCTGAGATATGCGCTCCAGAAGAAGAGTAGTCTGGGTTGAAAATCCGGCAAAGACGTTGCGGAAACGGTAGGAGGTACATGGGAATACAGCGTGAACTCAGTGAACGCGTGGCTTGTCTCGAAGTTCATGAAAGAAGTGGCCGAGACGAAGTGGCGAAAAATAAGGGACGCAGGGACGCAAGTGAAGAAAGAGATTCTCGCCACGAAAATGAATGGGATCACAGTGATGACGACATTACTGAGAGCAAGTGGGGGCGGAGAAGATACACCCACGAGCGCTCCCCACGGAAGGAAACTAAAGAGTTTGATTTAAAACATTTTCTATCTTTGAGAAAATCTGGCGTGTTGCGTGATTCGGGTGGGGGAATTCACCCCGCTGCATGGACGGAACAATTCGAATTTGCACTCCTTCCGAAGTGGCCTAGCACGCACAAGATCGAATTCATGTGCGGATTCTTGGTGGGAGAACCCGTGTCGTGAATGAAAACGATAGGGCGGCGTTGTGCGTCAGTGAGAGAATTCAGGCGGGCATTACTCTCGGCTTAGTGGTCAGAGGCTATACAAGAGCAAATAAAATGCGGTATATTCATGATACCGGCCCTGAAACATTCCAGATTCACGAGCGCGGTGAGCTTATTTTAGCCATTTGAGCCATTTGTAGCTGCAGTCCCACGACATCAAGCTCCCTACGACAGTTGTGAAAGCACAGAAGTCGTGACGGATACATAACAGGTTTGGAGACATTATTTTCAATGAAGAATCGTCACCACACTATCTCGGAATCTTGTAACGAATTGACGTGGAGCCATAGCCGATAACTTTGAAACAGACTGGTAAGTAGGATCAGTGTCCCAGTTGCGAAAGTTAGATTTTGTCTCTAAAATAAAATGTTGTTCCACTAGTAATATTGCCTTAGACCGACAGTACTATCACAAATTTCCGCAACAGTACGAACATATAAATGTCGTATTTGCTCTACGTCACTACCTACAATTTCTCTGTTAATTTGTAAAATAGTGCTTATATATTTTCCTATTCATTCAATGTATTACCCATTCCACAGATTCTAATTCCTTGCGTAATAAATATTTTACATTGTGGACAGATTTGCATGCCGCCATTATACGGGATGCCCGCGAATACCAGAATTTTATTTCGTTCTGACTGGTCCAGAACCGTGGCAAGCCTTGCCCTCAAATCTGACAGCTGGTGTACATGTGTTCGGTGCTGGTTTGTTTACAGCATTACTCACGTTGAATGGGTTGAGCGCGTAATTGCATTTCTTGGTGCATGCATACTTATTATTCAAAATAGTGGTACTATATACTGGTGGGAACTATATTTAATGTCAACATGGTTGAATAAAGCTAGAGGGCGACTGTATGAGTACAGCGTTATTGATTTTGACTTGGACTGTAAATTTAATTTCACTCTTGCTAACCAAAGAATCCCACACATGGAATTAATCACTCTTGACTAACGCTCTTAAGTTCAGTCATTGCATCGTAAGGAGATTAGTTCACCAGTTGATTACACAGTCACTAAAAGTATTTAAATTTAGGTCGAGCATTCCGTCATGTTACATTATGTGAATGATTTGTATTGGAGAACTTAAAACTTCCTGACAGATTAAAATCAACGCACACTCAGCTGTTGAGTGAAAATTTCATGCTTTGGAAAAGAGACGTTGTAAGATCAAATTTTGGTTAAAAAAAATCACGCATTTTTGTAGTTGGAACTACAGAACAGAAATACCCTCAAGTATCCTAAAGGCGTTCTTGACTAACATCAGGCCTCCATGTACAGTCTCAAAGGTAACTATCGTTCGTGACCGCTACAGTGTGTATTCAAAGCAAACCTGATTTGCATCCTTATTGTGGCGCTACTAGCGCCAGTCTTATACGACTGACGCGAAATTTGAACGGAGATCATCTTTCAGATGTAGAAACACGCCTACAAGATTTTGTTTATGTCGCACAACTACTTCTTAGTGCTGCGATTATTCTTGCGTCAGTGTAAGGATGCTATACGACATTTAGAAATTAAAAAGTACAGTGTTGCAGATAAAAAAAGACACAAACACTCACTCACAGACACACACACACACACACACACACACACACACACACACACACACACACAAACACAAACACAAACACAAACATAAACACACACACACACACACACACACACACACACACACACACACACGCTCGCATGCGCGCCCGCACACAGTTTAAATTCGTACATTAGAAATATAGCAATAGTTTGAAATTACGGTAAGGTGGGTTTTTGTTTATGAGTACTAGCAACAATGGACATAAGAGAAAGGGGCGTTGGAGGGACGGAAACAGGAACGTGATAGCACACAGTCAAAGATTGTAGCAGAAAAGAAGATAACGTGACTCATAGAGGAAGAAAAAGAGAACGGAGCATAAGGGGGATAAGATAGGAGAAACTGATTTTGCTGTTTGACAGAGGGAAGGTAGGCCTTGTACGTTAATTTTTGAGGAAAAATGTCATGAGGGTGACAGAAGGAAGTGCTTCGACTACTTCTTCAAAGCAGCAGGACATTGAGTTGTGCGGAGAGCGAAGGTCAGCTTGTTCCAGAGGCAACAGCGGAGGAGTTAGTTGATGTGTTTGTATGTGTTTGTTTTGTGAGTCGGCACAGCTAGGATACTAGATGAATGGGAGTTTGTGTCTCGATTATGATGGCATGCTAGGCGGTTAATTTCCGAAGAGAGGTAATGGGGTGATTTCCAACTGAGATCCTGTGAAGCAGAAATAGCGTGCGACAGTCACGTAATTTGTCTGGCCGCAACCACTCTAACCGGGCGTGTAAAGCGCTTGTATGGTCACATCTACGGGTGTTGCAGTTGTAACGCACGCAAGCGTTCATGGGTAGTTCTAAGAATCTTGTGTTTTCACAACTCGTACCTTGTTGATATTAATCATAGTAGTGGAGTTCCATTAGTACGAGTGCTTCCAGAACATTACAACGTTATTCTCGTCCACTTGAGATGCTAATCCAAAGTTACACCCAAATTTTTCGCTGTTTTCTGATATGGTACTTGGAATGCTGTCGAGACAACCGTTCGCGGAATTCTGGACTTATTAATTTCTGTTGGTATGCTAAGTTTACTTGTGGCTTTTTTGCATTTAGTCTAAGTCTCAGTTTTTTTCGCCCATGTTACCACTGAAGAAAGCTCATCATTCATCTAAACGATCGCAGTATTTACATCTTCACGTCTGGCACTTAGCTGGAGGTCGTCGGCATAGAAATGATATTTGCAGTTGGACATAAGCGACAAAATGTTGCTGACATACAAGGAAAATAGTTGTGGATTGCGGCAGTAGGAAACACCGTCATGTTGTAAGCGGCCTTGTCTGTAAACAATGAAAACAGAAGAAAGTTGGACACTGTATATCTGCGTTGTTTAATTCATAGACAGAACTGAACTCAAAATCCTTTGGTCCCCTTCTGTGGAATATATTTTACGATAGGGGCGAACTTCTGCTTTATCCGTATCTACACACAGTACACTTCGAAATTAAAATTTAGCAGGCAACTTGATGAATGCTTCTTGATGACTCTTCTTACTTCTCAAATTGCATTGTGGGAACAAGCCGTTGTCAAGAGCCTTGGCCAGATCTCTGTGATGTGTCGACAGAAGTGCCGACACAGTGTGATTTGAGGGGACCGCAATGCACGCTATAAACACACGAAGGATGGCGTGAGGTCTGAAACAGGATACGTAATGAATGCTATAAAGAAAAGTACGTAGTTTTTGGAATACTTAACTTTAATCCATCCTTGTTGTATACATCGTTCTTGATGAGACATGCTTTATACGATAAGTATCAATTGCTATGTAAGGCTAATGGCGCCTTGCTAGGTCGTAGCCATGGACTTAGCTGAAGGCTTTTCTAACTATCTGCTCGGCAAAGGAGCGAGGATTCGTCAGTGTAGTCGCTAGCAAAGTCGTCCGTACAACTGGGGCGAGTGCTAGTCCGTATCTCGAGACCTGCCTTGTGGTGCCGCTCGGTCTGCGATCACTGACAGTGGCGACACGCGGGTCCGACATGTACTAATGGACCGCGGCCGATTTAAAACTACCACCTAGCAAATGTGGTGTCTGGCGGTGACACCACATTCCTCCCCCGCAAATCGGCGAACGGTCGTGTTATAAACCTTCCGCCCGCCGTGGGGAGGACCCCATGTTGACGTATGCGATGAGGTGGGGAGCCTAACAACAGGCGAGGCTGTGCCACCCGCACCCGGCCATTCGGTCCGAGGGGAGCTAGGAAACGCCTGAAAACCTAGTCCAGGGTGCACGTCAACATGCGGTGTATGCGCCCGTAAAGAGACAGGAGGAGGCCGAAGGGTCGACCTCCATTGCGACGGGGTACCCGACGCGCGAAGACGCCATGTGGTCCGGAGCGGGCAAGAGTTCCATGGCGGAGGACGGCTGGTCACGAGAAGCGATCGGCGGCGCGTGACCCAGGGAGGCGCCCGGCGGCCGCAGCGAGCGTCCACTGCGGGCGGCGCCGGCGGGAGACCAAGCGGCGGCGGCGGCGGCGACGCACACTATTTGTGGGACGAACACAGGCACTGTTAGAGAAAGTGGCACTGGACGGAGGGGAATTAACTACATGAATGTCCACGGGCGAAGGTCCACGAGCCTGAGTGTCCTTGGTTCGATTCCGGCGCGAAGCAAAGGGCCTGGACTGATTAAGAGTGTCTGATCTGAGCTTTTTCTGGCAAACACTTTGAACATGTCCTTTCTTATTACAGTAAAAACAAATAGCTTGGCGTGACGGGCAATTGTCATGCGAATGTCTAGTTGCACACCGCGGGCATGATTTCACTGCATTTGCATGCTTGCGCGGCACACGTGGAGAGCTAGGCGGCAGCTGCGCGGACGAGCGCGAGGGCTGGTTATCGTTCCGTGCAGCGCGCCCGGCGGGCCGGTTAATGTGACACACGGCTGGCGAAGTTTCAAATGATTCCTGTGCAAAGTCAAGTGTGTCTTGTCTATCTAATATGTCTATCACTTGTTGAAGGGAGGGATTAACTAGTTTCAAAATCCGTTCCCGTATACGAACATCAGAAACGTTCTGTGCAATTGCATCACGGACCATAGTATCTGAATAAGGGAGTCCACATTCACACTCAAAAGCACAATCCCTTGTAAGGCCTTGCAATGTTGCAACCCACTCCCTATTAGTCTGACCGGCCGTACGTTTCGTACGAGAGAAAGTATACCTCTTTGCAACTACATTGACTGTTTCTTTGAAATAGGCATCTAACGCCGACAAAATTTCTTCATAGGACAGAGTTGCTACGTCGCATCGGGGAAATAATTTCACTATCACACGGTACGTTTGCACGCCGACACAAGACAATAAGTGAGGCTGCCGCTCGTTACCTTGAATTCTGTAGGCGGCGAGATGAAATCCAAATTGGCGTGACCACTCCGTCCATGTTTCCTTAGCTGGGTCAAATGGCCGGAACGGGGGTGCAACAGCATGTTGTGGCTGCGGTAGCGGTGAAGCGGCGGCGGCCGCATCGTGGTGCAGTGCACGTTGACCCTGGACGAGCTGTCCAAGAGCATCCAATAACGCCTGCGTCTGCTGATTCTGCAAGCGATAAAATTCGGACAGTACATCTGGCGAAGCCATAACACAAGTCAATTAGGGCAATACGAACGCTAAATCCTCTTTTAAGACTCGTCGCCAAATGATGTGTCGACAGAAGTGCCGACACAGTGTGATTTGAGGGGACCGCAATGCACGCTATAAACACACGAAGGATGGCGTGAGGTCTGAAACAGGATACGTAATGAATGCTATAAAGAAAAGTACGTAGCTTTTGGAATACTTAACTTTAATCCATCCTTGTTGTATATATCGTTCTTGATGAGACATGCTTTATACGATAAGTATCAATTGCTATGTAAGGCTAATGGCGCCTTGCTAGGTCGTAGCCATGGACTTAGCTGAAGGCTTTTCTAACTATCTGCTCGGCAAAGGAGCGAGGATTCGTCAGTGTAGTCGCTAGCAAAGTCGTCCGTACAACTGGGGCGAGTGCTAGTCCGTATCTCGAGACCTGCCTTGTGGTGCCGCTCGGTCTGCGATCACTGACAGTGGCGACACGCGGGTCCGACATGTACTAATGGACCGCGGCCGATTTAAAACTACCACCTAGCAAATGTGGTGTCTGGCGGTGACACCACACTCTGTAGCTTGAACGACGTAGTGCCTAACTATTTTGTATCTACAGCGATAAATTTCTTTCAGTCAGTGTTACTACTGTTGCGAAATTTGCTCTGCACATTCGTTAGGCTTTGTGGGCACTTCATCCCAATGCTCCGTCCATTAAACGCATGTATACAACTTCCTGCAACGGTTAATGGTAAATTCTCGACAACTGGTCATGTGTTGTAAAAAGTGGTAAGTTCACCCGCTAACACATAGCAGACGATTATGTATTGTTTTTCAAGGCAGCGTCAAGAACGTCAATGCGACAGACAGCGGCGTGGTATATAAGATACGCTTGTTTTAAATAGTATTTTGTACATATGGGTCGACAGTTCCGCAGATTTCTTGAAGAAAATCATTGTCCTGCACAAGCTGTCCTTATTTTTTAAATAAACACTTTGCACCATGCGTTTTAACTATTAGCTAATTGCGCCCCCTTGGGCATTTTCTATCTACCTCCGTCACAGAGAAAAACTGTAATCACGTATCTTATCTTTAAGACATGTTCATACATAAGTGTAGAGGAAGCGCCATCTAATGGTGTATCTAATAAAGGTTAGTTGTGAACGTGATGGTAATGGACACAAGTTACACAGATATGAATTTTTGACGTTGACCATGTTATAAGCACTTTTGTTTGCAGTGTGCAAACGATTTTTACTGCGGTTTACGCTGGCACAGCGACAAAGACACACATAAGGTTGCATTTCATCGTTTTACGTACGGTGTACGGAACATCTCTTTCTAAGCTCTGTTTGCTATGAAAAGGTACAACTTTCACGTCGATTTATTTATTTGTTCAAGATAACAACCTTTTCTTTATTTTTATTTTTTATTTATTTATTTATTTTTTTTTTTTTTTACACAGTGCTCTGCAGTACGCATATTTCCTCACTAAATATCTATTTCTACTTTTACGTTAGTGTAAATAGAAGCAAAACATTAACAAATAGATCAAAAATTACTATTACTACTGCTGTTAAGAACACCATCACCGTTGTTAATGCAATACTAGCAATCAAAAATTGTGTCACCATGGAGGCAATAACGTCAAATTGGCATGAATTGTGCTACAAGGGCGTGCTGAAAAGTAATGCCTCAGAATTTTGTATGCGAAAACTCTTAAACTTCTCAAATAAAACAAACGTTCTTAACACTGTACATCTTCATTGTTCATTTCTACATATCTGCAGCCGTCTTCAGTTACAGGACTCCGCGTTCTAGCGTGTAACATGGCGGTGTGTAACGTAATTATGTTAGGGTGTGAGAAAAAAGATATTGTAATCAATTTTTGAATTGGAAGAGTTCGTCCACACATGGAGTACCCTCTGATTCAGCATGACAATGCCAGAACACACACGAACGCTGCGATATCTGCAACAGTCCAACACCTTGGGTTCACTATTATCGATCATCCTACATACAGTCTAGATCTGGTCCCATCCGATTTTAATCTGCTTCGAAAACTTAAAGAACACCTTCGTGGACTTAACTTCGACGAAGCCGTCCAGTCAGAGATGAGGTTGTGTCTCTATCAACAAAGTCAAACATACTACAGTGACGGTGTCTTGCTGGGAGAAACGTGTTCGTCGCCAGGGTGACTCTGTTGAGAAATAAATATTTAGACATGAAGAATAAAAATTTAGAATGTTAAAAAAGTTTATTTTATTTGAAAAAGTTCTAAGAATTTTTGCATTTAAAATTCTGGGATTAACTTTTCAGCACAGCCTGGTATTTACAAGTGTCTACCTCTATCGTGTCCGCCCCCAGTAGTTGAGTGTGCCGGCACGGTAGCTCAGCGTGTTCGGTCAGAGAGCTGGTTGGCCTCTGTAATAAAAAAAAACTGAGTGAAAGGATCAACAACGAGCTTGAACGGATGTTAAGTGACGTCCGCAACAACCAAACTCAACGATCAACAACGAAAAAAAAAAAAAAAAATTGTTCAGCGCGAAAAAATGTCAATCCTAAGGGCCCGGGTTCGATTCTCGGCTGAGTCGGAGATTTTCTTCGCTCAGGGACTGGGTGTTGTGTTGTCATAATCATCATCATTTCATCCCCATCGACGCGCAAGTCGCCGAAGTGACGTCAAATTTAAAAACTTGCACCCGGCGAACGGTTTACCGGACGGGAGGCACTAGTAACACGACATTAATTCATTCACCTCTATGGTTATTATTGCTACTTCCATTATAATCTATAATCACAGAACTTTTTATCCCTACTGTGATTAACTGATCATTACTGGATATTTAAGAACAGTTTTTGGCCGCGCGGGATTAGCAGAGCGGTCTGAGGCGCTGCAGTCATGGTTCAAATGGCTCTGAGCACTATGGGACTCAACATCTTAGGTCATAAGTCCCCTAGAACTTAGAACTACTTAAACCTAACTAACCTAAGGACATCACACACACCCATGCCCGAGGCAGGATTCGGACCTGCGACCGTAGCAGCCTCGCGGTTCCGGACTGCAGCGCCAGAACCGCACGGCCACCGCGGCCGGCACTGCAGTCATGGACCGTGCGGCTGGTCCCGGCGGAGATTCGAGTCCTCCCTCAGGCATGGATGTGTGTGTTTGTCCTTAGGATAATTTAAGTTAAGTAGTGTGTAGGCTCAGGGACTGATGACCTTAGCAGTTAGAACCCATAAGATTTCACACACATTTTTGAACAGTTTTTGTATCCAAAATTCGAGGCAGTCACTCAGTGGCGCCCTGTCCGTAAGTGCATACTGTCTACTCCGTGGAGATTGCACAGGAGGTTGTGAAAGAATCTGCTTCTGATATCTTCTATTTTTGTGTGATTAACAGTTTTTTGTGCATCTCTTCCCCTGCGCTCCTTGATAACAGGGCGAGATTTCGTATTCAGTGTAAATCTTCGTCACTTGACGACCAACGTTCCCCGGTCACTCGGATTTCTTTGATGTGCAGACCAGCACTCCGCCGGCACTGCTGTTCCAGTAGCACAGGGAAGGCAGTCGATTCAAATGTTAATGTAACTCTTAAGTCATTCGGAAGAGAGCGTCAGCAATGTTGTCTTGGACGTTCCAAGCTGCCTTTGTTACTAACACGCGGAAAGACTCGTTTCTCGCTACCCACTGTGGTCTCTATGGGTACATTGGTTCGGAATCGCGGTGATCGGCGGTGCTTGTGCACCGGTTCTAATAAAACAATAGCTAATACTGGATGTTAAAGAAAGAATGTTCGAATTATGAAGCCCAATATGCATGCAACCACTCCTAGCTAAAAAATAATAAATTCACCTCTTAGACTGACAAAGACTACAGCTGAAGTGGATAGCTGTTATTTGACGTCATTATCGCTATGCACTTGTTTTGTGGTAGAAACAAGCATGTAAGGGCCTTTATTTCTTTAAGTAAATATTTCTGCAGCAAACTATTGTACCTAGATCTTACAATACCGTATTTCTGCACAAATTCCGGAAGGTTCTCACGAACTTTCGATTTTCAGGATAAATAACGGTAAATTACCTATGGGAATTATTTGCAAAATTTCATGGAATATTTCTCAAAAATCTTCAGATTATGGTTATTACATACTTCGCAAGGGATTTACTCAGGATAATAATGTTTGTAAAACTATATCTGTTCCTAGTGTAAGAAGTATCATTTACCATGTAAGTTTATACAATGTACACAATACACATCAGCCACTCATCATCTTGTAATCGTGAAAACTTTTCGGATCTCGCACGTACATTCGATTCCTTTCGCTTTCTGAAACAACAGTCTCGATTATTTGAAGTTTCCAATTCTGCCGATCACTGCTTTAGGCATTTGTTAATACTCCCATTGCAGCATTAAACACTGGAAAACAGACAGAGTGCCATTTGCCAACCGAGAACGTGAAATTTGGGTAACCTTCCGGATGGGTAGACGCAGATCCAAGGAAGGACAGAGGGATGGGGGCGGGTGTCATGAGGTTCATGATCCCTCCAATAACATTTTAGTAAAAGGGTTTAAATTTTTACGTATATCCATCGCCAACCCGAGAACGTGATCCCTCCAATAACATTTTAGTAAAAGGGTTTAAATTTTTACGTATATCCATCGCCAACCCGAGAACGTGAAATTTCCTGACCTACTGAGTAGGCAGACGCGGATCCAATACTGGGAATGGGTTAGTTTGGGGTGGGGGTGTCATAAGGGTCGTGATACCTCTAAAAACATTTTAGTAAAAGCATTTACATTTTTAAGTACATCCATTTTCAGGGTTCCGTACCTAAATAGGCAATAACGAAACGCCGTAGGATCACTTCGCTGTTCGTCTCTCTGTCTGTCTGTCAGACCGTTTAAAATCCCTTTTTTTTTCTTTTCAGGAATGGGTAGAGGTATCGACCTGAAACTGCTGTCACATACTAGGGTCTACGGTCGTTGGCGGTGAGATAAATTTAAGCTTGTAAGTCAATGCAATCAAAAGATGTGGTCAGATATGCCACATATTGTGACAGTCGCAAATTCACTCCTCAGAACCTATAGATGAACTACGTATATACACATTGTCACGTAGAAGAAGGTGTAATTAGATGAATGACGAACACTAACTTCACATAACGAAGGTTTATTAAGCACTTGCACATACAAGAGCGCGGAGTAAACTGCCTCCGGCCAGAACACATGTTACAGAACATTGCAGTACAATGATACTTGACATTTGTGGATACGTCTAGAATGTACTCGAACCGAATATAGAAATTAAAACTTTACAGTTCAAGTGAATTTTGAACTCACAACCCTCCATGCAACAGTCTAGTATCATAACTACTACGCCGTGGTGACTGGGCTATTTAGCTTGTTCTGCGACATTGCCCCCTCCTTCAGGGAACAGCGTCTCGGTGATACGACCTCCTGGTCCGGGAACGAGTCATCGGTCCTGCATACTCCGACTCCCGATGACTGATGTTCGCCCTGGCGGTGATCTTCTTAGAACTTCCTTTGCCGCTACACTCTTCGTCACCTTTCCGCTTGTTGCCTGCCGCTGGAGCTTCGAATACACTCTGCGTTGCAGGATCCTTATAGGGCTTCATTCGAAGGACGTGGACCGTATCTCTTTCGTCGTCTTGTGTCGGGGTCGAAATCTTCAACTTCATAAGTAACATCAGACAATTGTTTTACAACCTTATAAGGTCCAAAGTAGCGCCTGAGGAGTTTCTCAGAGAGACCAACCTTCCGAACAGGAGTGAAGACACAGACGTGGTCACCAGGCTGGTAGACAACAGGGCGGTGGCTCGCGTCATAACTTCGGCGATCGTTTTCTTAAGCCTGCAGCGTGCGGAGTCGAGCTAACTGCCGAGATTCCTCAGCTCTGGTTAACACCTGGCCGATGTAGTCGTCGTCCACGCCATCAGGATGCAACAGAAATACAGTGTCCATCCTCGTAGTCGCCTCACACCCATGCACAAGGAAAAATGGCGTAAATCCTGTGGTGTCTTGTTTGGCGGTGTTGTAGGCAAACGTCACGAAAGGTAGCACCTCATCCCAGTTGCTCTGCTCAACATTGACGAACACTGATAGCATGTCGGCCAAAGTCTTATTAAGACGTTCAGTATGCCTGTTAGTTTGCGGATGGTAGGCAGTCGCCATGTCATGAGTAATGCTGCACCGACAGTTTATCACTGTCACAAGATTCGACTGAAAAACTTTCCCTCGACCGTAATTAATGAGCTTGGGGAAAAGTTTTTTAATAAAATGTATTCCACGATGAATTTGGCTACCTCGGATGCTTTGGCTGTTTTCACGGCTTTTGTAATGGCATAGAGTGTCAGATAATCAGTGCAGACAATAATCCATTTATTGCCACTAGCAGACGTTGAAAATCGTCTGAGGAGATCAATCCCAACACGCTGGAAAGGCGTTTCAGCTGGTGGAATTGGTATGAGTCGGACAGATGGTTTCTGAGACACTCCTACATAAACCTTGCCCGAAAAGTCTCTTGCGGACCCTATCGTATGTCTTAATAAATCCTAAATGTCCGGCTTCAGGTGCGTCATGGAATTTCTGTAAAACATCTAAGCGCATGTGTTTAGGAATCACTGGTAGCCACCTCTTTCAAAACGGATCAAAGTTTTTCTTGCAAAGTAATCCATTAACTACCTCAAATTGTCCTTCCACACCCTCTGACCGATTTAAGGGAAGCATAATTTGAGATACCTTGGCGTCCTTCTTCTGCTCAGGAGAGAGATCCTAGAGTGCAGAGAGACAGTCACTATCTTCATCAAAGTCTTGATGGCCTTGCACAGGGTTTCTTGAGAGACAGTCGGCATCTTGGTGGTTTCTTCCACTTTTGTACACCATAGAAATGTCATACTCTTGAAGATGTAGTGCCCACCTGGCGAGTCGTCCTGTTGGATCCTTAAGACCTGTCAACCAACAAAGTGAATAATTGTCTGCAACAACTGTGACTAGCCTTCCATAGAGATACTGTCGAAATTTGCACATGGCCCAGATCACAGCAAGACATTCTCTTTCTGTAGTTGAGTAATTGTAAGTGTCCTAGAAGCATAGGCCATAACCTCTTTTCCATCCGAAATTTACACCAGAGAATCACCGATCCCATACCCACTGGCATCTGTGTGTAGTTCTGTAGGTGCTCTCTCGTCATTCAGACCAAGTACAGGGTCAGTCGTCAGAGCTTTTCGCAGCACATCGAAAGAATCTTGTTGAACACCACCCCAGATAAATTTAGCATTGCCTTTTAACAACTGCCATCCTTCTTCCTGTCGAAAACAACTGGTGACGATCATGGGCTCTGCGAAGGCTGAATGATGTCATTCTTCATCATTTTCTCTAACTCCTCGCAAATTATTCGACGTTCCGTTGCTGACACACGGTATGCACTCTGGCTTACTGGTTGATGGTCTCCAGTGCTAATCCGGTGCTTCACCGCAGATTTGTCTAATTTGATCTTCACCTGCGGATTGAAGGATTCAGAGAACTCTTGAAGAATGCCGACCAGTGTGGCCGAGCGGTTCTAGGCGCTTCAGTCTGGAACCGGGCGACCGCTACGGTCGCAGGTTCGAATCCTGCCTCGGGCATGGATGTGTGTGATGTCCTTAGGTTAGTTAGGTTTAAGTAGTTCTAAGTTCTAGGGGAGTGATGACCTGAGATGTTAAGTCCCATAGTACTCAGAGTCATTTGAACCATCTTGAAGAATGGCAAGTAGCTTCTTCTGTTGTTCCTTAGTGAGATGCCGGCCGGTGTGGCCGTGCGGTTTAGGCGCTTCAGTCTGGAACCGCGTGACCGCTACGGTCGCAGGTTCGAATCCTGCCTCGGGCATGGATGTGTGTGATGTCCTTAGGTTAGTTAGGTTTAAGTAGTTCTAAGTTCTAGGGGACTGATGACCTGAGATGTTAAGTCCCATAGTACTCAGAGCCATTTGAACCATCTTGAAGAATGGCAAGTAGCTTCTTCTGTTGTTCCTTAGTGAGATGCCGGCCGGTGTGGCCGTGCGGTTTAGGCGCTTCAGTCTGGAACCGCGTGACCGCTACGGTCGCAGGTTCGAATCCTGCCTCGGGCATGGATGTGTGTGATGTCCTTAGGTTAGTTAGGTTTAAGTAGTTCTAAGTTCTAGGGGAATGATGACCACAGATGTTAAGTCACATAGTGCTCAGAGCCATTTGAACCTTAGTGAGATATGGTGACAGTCGAGGTAGAAGATCTTGTCTCGTAGTGTTAGCGCCAATTTCGCCCACAGACTCGGCATGGGAGGTTTCTATGACGCTCAGCTGTTCGACAATTAACGGCTCAGCGTCTGCTACGCACATGCGTCTTGGAAGGATCTGCGGTTCTCGCCGACAGTTAACTATCCACAATTTACCGAATCCGTTCTTAAACGAGGCGACAGAGGCTGGGATGACCAAGTTACTCTTCAATGGTACGCTTCTCTTACATTCCACTACAAGATCCATGTGTTGATGCATGACATGACACATGACAGTTACCTTTCTAGAGCTGACTGCAGGAATGATCACTTAATCCAGCACACATAGTCTTCACTCACTCGGATGCGCATCTTCCTTTCCACAGTATCTCATCTCGTCTAGCATAATCTTCGAGCGATCACAATCTATAATTGCCTGAGAAGCTTTCAAAAAGTCCCATCCGAGAATGATGTAATGATTACACTCTTGTAAGACATTGAATTATAAGGTCTGGGTATGGCCACTTATACCCACATGAATGACACATCTTCCTGTAGGTTTTACATATTTCCCAGTAGCCACCTTCAGCAGAGATGTTTTGCTGTCGACGAATACGGTTTTCTGCAACTGGCGACGGTACTTCTCCGAAATGACTGAATATGATGCTCCAGAGTCCACAAAAGCGTAGGCTGGTCGGCCATCCATGAGGATATCGACGTGGTTTCCTATCATTTTTTTAGTGATCGACGGCGGAGGATTTTCCTCTTCGGAGGCGTCATCTCCAAGGAAGGTCGCATCCTTTAGTTTTCCAGGTTGCGGCGGCTGGGTGACCGGCTGGAGTTTCCTAACGGCGATGGAGACCTTCATCGGCGTGTTGGGGAGTGTCCTCTCGAGCGGCCAGCTTGCGGCGATGGTGACCTATGTCGTCCTGCACCCACATCTTCTTGTTCATCTTCGTCGTCCCGGAATTGGTTTCGGCTAAGACCGGTCTGATGTCTTCAGGCGCTGGCGTCATCAAATATCCGCCGCCTTTCTCGACGATAGCGCACCACATGGCCGGGTCATCCGCAGTGGAAACATACTGGATGGTTATCCTGGATCCTCCAGACGTCAGTAATCCTTGCAGCCGAAATAGGTTCCTAATGCGGCATTGTAGGAACGTGACTTCACCATTTTATTAAGTCGCCTGCTGTCGAAACCTCCTTCAGGAGTAGGGCTTGGTACATGTCCTCAGCTACACCCTTCGTGAGAAGTGCACCCTTATCTTCCTCCTTCATTCTAGGATTCACTATTTTACACAGCTCCAAGATGTCCTGAATGTAGGATGCTGTCGTTTCTCCTGGACGCTGTGCCCTGAATTTTAATTTATCTTCAGTCTTGCACTTCTGTCGTTGTGTGTCGCCGAAATACTTGCGCAGTTCCGCCTGGAATACTTTCCAGCTTGTGAACGTCTCCTCGTTATTCTCATACCATTGTTTGGCAGTGACCTCCAAGTAGAAAAATACGAAAGCCAAACACACGATGTCATCCCATTTGTTAAATTTGGCTATACGCTCATATACCTTCAGCCACTTGTTTGTATCTTGGCCACCGTCACCAGAGAACCCGGAAGGATGTCTCATGTTGTGGCACACAGTTCCTGTCATCGTAACGTCCTCTTCTTTTTTTGTCTCCGATAGATTGAAATCTGTTGAATATGGCTCGAACTCGGGTTTCTCAGCACGTAAACGGCGACTCTGTCGTGGCCTGGTGGGAGCCACTGTGTCGTCGATAGTGTGCGCTACCACAAGTTCCAATACCCAGCTTCTCCAACAGAACAAGGTCACGTAGAGGAAGGTGTAATTAGATGAATGACGAACACTAACTTCACTTAATGAAGGTTTATTCAACACTTGCACATACAAGAGCGCGGCGCAAGCTGCCTCCGGCCAGAACACATACGGTATGTATACAGTTACAGAACATTTCAGTACAATGATTCTTGACATTTGTGGATACTTCTAGAATGTAATCGAACCGAATATAGAAGTTAAAATTTTACAGTTCAGGTGAGTTTTGAATTCACGACTCTCAATGCAACAGTCTACACCACAGTGACTGTACTGCTCAGCCTTTTTCTGCGACAATATTGGGCGTGATGATCTAGCTGTAAAGCACATGCTTGGAAACAGAGGGGTTCCAAGATTGAATTTTAGCCGTCTACGGACTTTTCAGTCTTTGTTTTAAACTAGCTTTCACCTCTCAACGACGTACAGAGTTGCCAGAAACTGCCACATTAAACTGTAGGTCTCCTTTCACCGGCTGGAACTGGGGTATGTTAGGGGCACGCTTGTCGCAGAAGTGACATTGCGAGCTAACACCGCCAAGATGTTAGGGCTCACATGCGGTTCCTCTTCGTCGAAATGTGTTGGTTCAAACTCCTCTCGAGGGTGAACCGCACTTGCCGCATTACACGCTCTAAATTAGACACTTGTGATCCATCTACATCTACATCTACATCCATACTCCGCAAGCCACCTGACGGTGTGTGGCGGGGGTACCTTGAGTACCTATATCGGTTCTCCCTTCTACTCCAGTCTCGTATTGTTCGTGGAAAAAGGATTGTCGGTATGCCTCTGTGTGGGCTCTAATCTCTCTGATTTTATCCTCATGGTCTCTTCGCGAGATATACGTAGGAGGGAGCAATATACTGCTTGACTCCTCGGTGAAGGTATGTTCTCGAAACTTCAACAAAGGCCCGTACCGAGCTACTGAGCGTCTCTCCTGCAGAGTCTTCCACTGGAGTTTATCTATCATCTCCGTAACGCTTTCGCGATTACTAAATGATCCTGTAACGAAGCGCGGTGCTCTCCGTTGGATCTTCTCTATCTCTTCTATCAACCCTATCTGGTACAGATCCAACACTGCTGAGCAGTACTCAAGCAGTGGGCGAACAAGCGTACTGTAACCTACTTCCTTTGTTTTCGGATTGCATTTCCTTAGGATTCCTCCAATGAATCTCAGTCTGGCATCTGCTTTACCAACGGTCAACTTTGTATGATCATTCCATTTTAAATAACTCCTAATGCGTACTCCCAGTTAATTTATGGAATTAACTGCTTCCAGTTGCTGACCTGCTATATTGCAGCTAAATGATACGGGATCTTTCTTTCTACGTATTCGCAGAACATTACACTTGTCTACATTGAGATTCAATTGCCATTCCCTGCACCATGCGTCAATTCGCTGCAGATCCTCCTGCATTTCAGTACAATTTTCCATTGTTACAACCTCTCGATATACCACAGCATCGTCCGCAAAAAGCCTCAGTGAACTTCCAATGTCATCCACAAGGCATTTATGTATATTGTGAATAGCAACGGTCCTACGACACTCCCCTGCGGCACACCTGAAATCACTCTTACTTCGGAAGACTTCTCTCCATTGAGATTGACATACTGCGTTCTGTTATCTAGGAACGCTTCAATCCAATCACATAATTGGTTTGATAGTCCATATGCTCTTACTTTGTTCATTAAACGACTGTGGGGAACTGTATCGAACGCCTTGCGGAAGTCAAGAAACACGGCATCTACCTGGGGACCCGTGTCTATGGCCCTCTGAGTCTCGTGGACGAATAGCGCGAGTTGGGTTTCACACGATCGTCTTTTTCGAAACCCATGCTAATTCCTACAGAGTATATTTCTAGTTTCCAGAAAAGTCATTATACTCGAACATAATACGTGTTCCTAAATTCTACAATTGATCGACGTTAGAGATGTAAGTCTATAGTTCTGCACATCTGCTCGACGTCCCTTCTTGAAAACGGGGATGACCTGTGCCCTATTCCAATCCTTTGGAACGCTATGCTCTTCTAGAGGCCTACGGTACACCGCTGCGAGAAGGGGAGCAAGTTCCTTCGCGTACTCTGTGTAAAATCGAACTGGTATCCCATCAGGTCCAGCGGCCTTTCCTCTTTTGAGCGATTTTAATTGTTTCTCTATCCCTCTGTCGTCTATTTCGATATCTACCATTTTGTCATCTGTACGACAATCTAGAGAAGGAACTACAGTGCAGTGTTCCTCTGTGAAACAGCTTTGGAAAAACACATTTAGTATTTCGGCCTTTAGTCTGCCATCCTCTGTTTCACTACCATTTTGATCACAGAGTGTCTGGACATTTTGTTTTGATCCACCTACCGCTTTGACATAAGACCAAAATTTCTTAGGATTTTCTGCGAAGTCAGTACATAGAACTTTATTTTCGAATTCACTGAACGCCTCTCGCATGGCCCTCCTCACATAACATTTCGTTTCGCGTAATTTTTGTTTGTCTGTAAGGCGTTGGCTATGTTTATGTTTGCTGTGAAGTTCCCTTTGCTTCCGCAGCAGTTTTCTAACTCGGTTGTTGTTCCACGGTGGCTATTTTCCATCTCTTGCGATCTTGCTTGGCACATACTCATCTAACGCATATTGTACGATGGTTTTGAACGTTGTCCACTGATCCTCAACGCTATCTGTACTTAAACCAAAACTTTTGTGTTGAGCCGTCAGGTACCCTGAAATCTGCTTTTTGTCACTTTTGCTAAACAGAAAAATCTTCCTTCCTTTTTCAATATTTCTATTTACGGCTGAAATCATCGATGCAGTAACGGCTTTATGATCCCTGATTCCCTGTTCTGCGTTAACTGTTTCAAATACACTCCTGGAAATTGAAATAAGAACACCGTGAATTCATTGTCCCAGGAAGGGGAAACTTTAGTGACACATTCCTGGGGTCAGATACATCACATGATCACACTGACAGAACCACAGGCACATAGACACAGGCAACAGAGCATGCACACTGTCGGCACTAGTACAGTGTATATCCACCTTTCGCAGCAATGCAGGCTGCTATTCTCCCGTGGAGACGATCGTAGAGATGCTGGATGTAGTCCTGTGGAACGGCTTGCCATGCCATTTCCACCTGGCGCCTCAGTTGGACCAGCGTTCGTGCTGGACGTGCAGACCGCGTGAGACGACGCTTCATCCAGTCCCAAACATGCTCAATGGGGGACAGATCCGGAGATCTTGCTGGCCAGGTTAGTTGACTTACACCTTCTAGAGCACGTTGGGTGGCACGGGATACATGCGGACGTGCATTGTCCTGTTGGAACAGCAAGTTCCCTTTCCGGTCTAGGAATGGTAGAACGATGGGTTCGATGACGGTTTGGATGTACCGTGCACTATTCAGTGTCCCCTCGACGATCACCAGTGGTGTACGGCCAGTGTAGGAGATCGCTCCCCACACCATGATGCCGGGTGTTGGCCCTGTGTGCCTCGGTCGTATGCAGTCCTGATTGTGGCGCTCACCTGCACGGCGCCAAACACGCATACGACCATCATTGGCACCAAGGCAGAAGCGACTCTCATCGCTGAAGACGACACGTCTCCATTCGTCCCTCCATTCACGCCTGTCGCGACACCACTGGATTTTCTTTTATTAAGAGGTGGAGCCCCTCCACGCCCACACCGGCATGATGGCCAACACAAAAGGTCTACTGCCATCTCTGCATAAGGGTTAGTATTCACTAAAGTGAAGTGTCGCAGGATGTGGGTGCTGCGATGTTTGCGTACGTCTGGTTAGGATTAACCATTAATACGCGCTCATCTGGAGATAGATTGGTCGAAATCTGACGAAGGGTAGCGGTTTGAAGGGCAGAGGAAAAAAAGTGCCAAGGCAAGAGCCAAGGGAAAAAAAACCTCTGCGAAAGTTAGGTCGGGCGGCAAGAGCAGTAGCGGTTGTCTTGCTGCCTGCGATAGGTTGTGCAAGGATAGGCTTTGTTAGTAGTGGGTATCATGCATGTCGATACCTTGACGTTGTGCGTTTGTGCTGCTCGGCGGCAGGCGCTGGGTGCTGGTACAGAGTCCTCGTTCAGCGTCCTGCAACCTGCAACAGTTATGTTTGTTATCGGTCTTGTGTCCGATAGGTCATATACCGGAGGCACAGTGTGAGGGAGTGTTGGGAGATTGTTCGTGCGTCTGTGGGCGAGCTGGTCGGTGTCCCTGCTGTGGCCTGTTGGTCGGCTCTAATAGCAGCTGGTAGTTGCCAGTCAGTATTGCTGATATGCAGGGGCTTACCGACGTTTGTCGCTGTTTGCGTATGTTAGTTTACCATAGGTGGTTATGCCCTAGCTAGCAGTGTCTTTGGTCGCTTGTGTTTCCACCTGTGGTTGTGATCGTAGTTTCCTAGACTGAGGATGAAAGGATTGTTCGAGTGTCTCGAGTTCCTGTATAGTCGTGTGGCGTGTTTCTTGAATACTTCCTTGAGGGTATCAAGGCGGTATTCATGGTGAAGATCCACGGTGCGTGTGTAGCGTGGAGCATTGCTAATGATTCGTAGCACTTTGTTCTGTATGATCTGCAGGCGGCGCAGTCGTGTGGGAGCTGCATATCCCCAGACGGGAGCTGCGTACGTCATCAGAGGTCTAATCAGTGTCGTGTATAAGGACCTCGACACCCTCCTATTCAGTGTGCTTTCCCTGTTGAGCATTGGGTAGAGCTGTTTGAGCCTCGCGTGCGCTCGGTTGGCAACGTATTCGATGTGGTCCCCCCATGTAAGTTTCCGGTCCAGCCAGACACCAAGGTATCTGACTTTCTCTCGGAAACGTATTGGGCGTGTATGTAGTGTTATCGGTCTACAGTGTTGGTGTTTGCGCAGTAGTTTCGGTCTGCGTGTGAACAGAATTGCTTCGCACTTGTCGACGTTTACTTTAATACGCCATCGCTCCAGCCAAGGCTCAGCTGTTCTGAGTGCTGTCTGTATTCGTGAGTTGATGTTCGACGGTTTCCAGTCTTGCGCGAGGATGGCTGTGTCATCCGCGTAGACGGCTAACGTCGTGTTTCGTGTCGCTGGGTAGTCATTAATGTACAGGTTAAACAAGATGGGCCCCAGAATGCTTCCTTGGGGTACTCCAGCTTGGATACCGTGTTGTGTTGATTGTTTATCCTGCACGTTAGTGTTGAAACATCTGTTCGTGAGATATGAGTGTATGAGACGTACGAGTCCGTCTGGGAAACCAGCTTCGCTTAGTTTGCGTATGAGTCCGTTGTGCCAGAGACGATCGAAAGCCTTTTCGATGTCTAGGAACACGGCTCCTGTGGCTTTGTTCATGTTGTAGCCGTGTGTTATATGTTCGACTACGCGGAGGAGTTGTTGTGTTGTCGAGTGGTGATTCCTAAAGCCGAATTGCTCCGGTCTTAGGGTGTCGTTGGCGATGCAATGCCTAGTGATACGTTTTAGTATTACCTTCTCAACAATCTTGCTGAGCGAGCACAGCAGACTGATGGGTCGGTAATTTTGTGGGAGGGAGTGGTCTTTCCCTGGCTTCCTGAACATCAGGACCTTGGCCGCCTTCCAAAAGTCAGGGAAGTGTTGGTGTGTCAGGATGGCATTCGTTAGGTGTGTGAGGTATTCTACGGCTTTATCCGTGAACTCCTGGAGGACACGGTTTTGAATGCCATCAGGCCCAGGGGCTTTTCTAGCGTTGGTGTGCTTGAAAGCTAGCACGTCTGATTTCGTTGCGCGAGGGCTGGGCTACAAGTCGTGTAACCTCCTGGTCCGTTTCAAGTGTGAATGCTGGGTCTGAAGGAACCAGATTCGGCATGAAGGACGCTGCAAGTGTTGTGGCCATAAGCTCTGCCTTCTCCGTCGCGGATTAGGCTGGGCCATCTGGTCCTTGTAACGTGGGAATGTAATGTTTCTCCCTGGTGAAGTGTCTGGCCAGCTGCCACACGCCAGGACGTGTGGTATCCAGCCGAGCGAGTTTCTGTCCCCATTGTTCGTTTCTGAATGTTTGGATTTTATTCCGTATTATGCCCTGGAGTCTGTTGACGTGCAGTTTATAGAACGGGCGCCTGGTACGCTGCCAGTATCTCCTGAGGCGGTTCCTCATTGAGATAAGGCCCAGAATATCCTGGGGCAGGGCCGTCGAGTGTTGTCTTGGTGTTGTAAATGGAATGGCGTCAGTCATTGCGTCTTGGACGGCAGTTGTGAGAGCCTCCACAGCCTCATCGATTTGCTGTGTGTTGTTAATTTCGTGGGTGTCAGGAATGCGACTATCAAGCGTTTCCTTGAACAGTGTCCTGTTCGCACGCTTGTAGTTAAGCATCCTGCGTGGTTCGATGTCCTGCAGTGTCTCTTCCATGTGCAGTATTACAGGCATGTGGTCTGAGTCCAGATCGTTTTCAACCGTTAGGTTGAGTGTGCATGTGATGCCCTTTATGAGGGCTATGTCTAACACGTCTGGCCTATGTCGGGCCTGTGTAGGCACGAACGTGGGAACGTCCGGCCCAAGTATAATGTAGTTTCGGCCTAGTGCGTGTTCGTACAGTTTCTTGCCGTTGGAGGTTCGTATTCGTGAGTTCCAATCGGGGTGTTTTGCGTTGAGGTCTCCAGCGGCTATTACCCGCGGTGCCATGTTGAGTACTGTGCTGATATCGCGTGTTACTATGTTTTTAGGAGGATTGTATAGCGATACCAGTGTGGTGTTGGCTCCGTTGAACTTGACCCTGACGGCCGTAGCCTCCAGTCTTTCAAGTGCTGGGAGCTCGATGTTCGTGTGGTCTATGTCTCTGTGTATAATGATTGCCGTGCCGCCTCCCCTCCTGCCATCCGCTCGGTCGGTACGATAGACGCAATAACCTGGGAGGTTTAGTTGTTTGCGAGGCGCAAGCAGTGTTTCGTTCACAAGAGCGATTCGGATACCCTTTCGCTCCATGAACGCGGCCATCTCGGCTTTTTTGTTTGCGATCCCGTTGGCATTCCAAAACAGGATCTGTGTGATGGTGTTTAAGTCTGCGTTTCGGGGCTGGTGTGGTGTATTATCCATGTAGTAGTGTAAAGAGCGGTGTGATAGTGGCTTGGAAGCTAGTCCAGTTGAGCGTACCCGACATGAACTGCATGAAGAGTTGTGAGACACACCCCATAATCTTCGTGACTATTTCGGTGGTCGTGCGTCCGGGGAATAATGTTTCCATTATTCCCTGGAATGTTGTTGTGATGTTGGTCATGTCGGCCTGGGAGTTGTTGGTCGTGTTAGCGGCCGCTTGTTCCAGTGTTGGCGTTTGGTGAGGGCTGGCCTGCGAGTCGGTTGTTCGTGTGGCAGTTGTGGGCGCCTGTGTATTTTCTGAGGTGAGTGGGTGTGTTATGTGGGTTGTTGAGTTGGTGTCCGGGATGTGTTCGTGGGTGTTGGTGTTCTGTTGACTGTGTACTTGTTGTGGTGCGGTCGTGTTCCTCGTGCTGCGGCTGTTTCTCCTTCTCCTCCTCCTCTGGCGCTGTGGTTGTCCCTGTGTGGGTGCGTTTTCTGTAGCCTGTGGTGGGCTGCAGTTCGCGATCTCAGGGGGTCGGGTGGTGTTGTTGCTTGTTTCGTGTGGTGTGCCCGGTGCGGGTGTGGTGTCATTTGTTGTGCTTGTCTGTTGTGTGTCTGTTGCTGGGGGAGTTTGCTGAGCGTGTTCTGAGCTCTGGGGCTCCTCTGACCGTCCCGCGCTGCTGGGGATGCCAGCGACCGCTCCAGCGAATGATATTCCACTTCTTACTGGGCGCGGGGGCGGTTTTGGAACTGTGATGGCGGTTGGTTTCGCATGTTTCGCGATTTTGCGCCTCAGAGCTGCTTTGTATGCAATGCACCCTCTGTAGTTTGCCGGATGGGCAGCACCACAGTTGGCGCACTTGCGAGGTGCTGTATTGGGGAGTTTGCAGCGTTGGGTTGTGTGACCGCCAGCGCAGATGCGGCAGCGGGGTGCGAGACCGCATCTGATACCCGCGTGCGCATAGCGCTAGCAGTTGTGGCATTGTTGGGGGGTGCGCGGCGTGTTGTACACCTCTACATTAACGACCATGTGAAGAAATAATTTTAACTTCAGCAGGTCGCGGGATTTGGCCGTGTCGGCCAGCTCCGCCATGTAGTTATGTGACGGTCTCGCTGTGCCGAACTCTGACATCCGGTTTACCCGAATGCACTCCCACCCGAGAGCAGAGAGTTCGTTGTGTACCGTGTCGGTCGGGGTTCGTGAGTCTATCCCCTTAATCACGTACTGTTGTGTTTTTTCCAAGACTGTCCTGTACGTGAAGTGTTCTATCTTCCTTTCTTTGAGAAAGTCCAGTAGATTCGTGTAGTCTGCCTTGTTCGCCACGTACAGTGCGCCGTGTTCCCCGGTGAGCTTAGAGTAGTATGTTGTGGGGCTGTGCTTATTGTTAAATTCTTTGTTTAGGAGACTTAGGTCTCCATAGTTGTGAATGATGACCGGTGGGAAGCCAGTCGCGGTGTTGTTTCTGTTCTGCGTAGCTGCGTGTATGTTTGTGGTTGCTGCAGTCGCAGGGTTGTTTGTGTTGGTCCCTGTGTTGTTATTGTTTGTTCGCGGCGTGGATGGTGTTTGCAGCAGCGCTCGGCCGTTGCCTCGTGAGTTTGTGGGCTCACTTGTTTGCGTAGTTGGCTGCTGTTTGCGCCTTGGGCCGACCTGCTGCCACGGCCCGTCTTCATCTGTGTTTGTTGTGTCCTCTGTCGGCTCTGGATCCGGTTCTGTCGGTGCCTGGGCCGCCAGAGGTGAAATAGGGGGCATGTCCTTCTGTTGTTCAGCAGGTGCCTGTGTGTGTGGTGTGGGTGTTTCTGTTCGTGTGTTTTCGCTGCCCATCAGCTCTGCGATCAGCTCCAGCTGTTCCGCGATCTGCTGGTCCTTCAGGGCAACCTGCTCCTGGAAAGTGGACAGTGGGACGGAAATGATGGCGGGAGTAGCCGGCATTACCGCCTCTTGTGCTGCAGCTTTGCTGCGGGTGAGTGGTGGGGAAGCACAGGAAAGATCGGACATCTTCGCTGTTTCAGGAGTAATTATTTATTTGGATAGGGAAGGATGGAACACGACAATTTTGCTCTTTTTAAGGAGCGACAATAATGCTTTTTAGCGAAAGCGCTGTGTATCTTGTTCCTACAGAAGAGGGGTGTCCCTACGACCTATCTGCGCGGAGTGCAATGCGCGGCGCAAGAGAGCGCGGGTTGAAGAGAGCGGCCTACAGTGCGCGGGGTTATCCGACGTGAACGGGCCCCTGACACTGAGATTACCCTACCAAAGAACGGGAGAGTCCCGCTGGGGAGATTTGCAACCGAAGTTGCAGGAAGTGGAGCCGAAGCTCTTGCCACTTAGCGCCGGAAAGCGTTAAGCAGCTTGCGCGGGTTCGTGCCGCTCAGAAGAGCGTCACTGGCAGCAACGCCAGTTGTAGCTTATTAGGGACCACTCCAAGGAGCTATCCGCGGGCAGCTACGCCAGGTGCAGAGAACAGCGTTCCGCTCGGGTCGGCTGCTCGACTGCACACCACTGGAGGCGAGCTGCACGATGTTGGGGCGTGAGCGGAAGACGGCCCAACGGTGTGCGGGACCGTAGCCCAGCTTCATGGAGACGGTTGCGAATTGTCCTCGCCGATACCCCAGGAGCAACAGTGTCCCTAATTTGCTGGGAAGTGGCGGTGCGGTCCCCTACGGCACTGCGTAGGATCCTATGGTCTTGGCGTGCATCCGTGCGTCGCTGCGGTCCGGTCCCAGGTCGACGGGCACGTGCACCTTCCGCCGACCACTGGCGACAACATCGATGTACGGTGGAGACCTCACGCCCCACGTGTTGAGCAATTCGGCGGTACGTCCACCCGGCCTCCCGCATGCCCACTATACGCCCTCGCTCAAAGTCCGTCAACTGCACATACGGTTCACGTGCACGCTGTCGCGGCATGCTACCAGTGTTAAAGACTGCGATGGATCTCCGTACGCCACGGAAAACTGGCTGACACCGACGGCGGCGGTGCACAAATGCTGCGCAGCTAGCGCCATTCGACGGCCAACACCGCGGTTCCTGGTGTGTCCGCTGTGCCGTGCGTGTGATCATTGCTTGTACAGCCCTTTCGCAGTGTCCGGAGCAAGTATGGTGGGTCTATCACACCGGTGTCAATGTGTTCTTTTTTCCATTTCCAGGAGTGTAGTTCGGGTCTATTTGTTACCAGAAGGTCTAATATGTTATCGCCACGAGTCGGTTCTCTGTTTAACTGCTCAAGGTAGTTTTCAGATAAAGCACTTAAAAAAACTTCACTGGATTCTTTGTCCCTGCCACCCGTTATCAACGTTTGATTCTCCCAGTCTCTATCCGGCAAATTAAAATCTCCACCCAGAACTATAACATGGTGGGGAAATCTACTCGAAATATTTTCCAAATTATCCTTCAGGTGCTCAGCCACAACAGCTGCTGAGCCAGGGGGCCTACAGAGACATTCAATTACCATGTCTGAACCTGCTTTAACCGTGAACTTCACCCAAATTATTTGACATTTCGGATCTCCGTCAATTTCCTTCGATACTATTGCACTTCATATCACTATGAACACGCCTCCCCCTTCACTGTCCAGCCTGTCTCTGCGGTATACATTCCAATCTGAGTTTAGAATTTCATTACTGTTTACGTCTGGTTTCAGCCAACTTTCTGTCCCTAGTACTATGTGGGCATTGTGACCGTTTATTAATGACAGCATTTCTGGGACCTTCCTATAGACGCTACTGCAGTTTACTATTAGCACATTAATATTGTTATTCCCTGTTGCATTTTGCCTACTCCTACTCCTACTCATTTGGTAAATTGTCTGGCTGATGGCAAGCTTGCGAAATATAAAGTTAATGTAACACATAGTAAGAGTAATAATAATATCGGGAACTAAATTAACGACCCATAAATGATGTAGACCATACAGTTGCGATTTGGTTAGAATAATGTTTATTTAGAAAGCAGACTAATAGCAAAAGTTACTATTACACTCGAGCGCATATCCATTTGATACAATTCGATCATTCACAATCTAATCGCGAAACACAAGTTCAATACTCCACCTCCTTGACTACGCAAGAAGTTAGAGTTCACACCAGGGGCTCGGCTGCTCATGCTCAGAGACTAAGTCCCGCGATACTACACAACGCGAAATTTTCCAAGTCGTTTCACTTTCTAGCTACTTAAAAATCGACTGTCCGCTTTCGCATCTCAATCCGAACTGTACCCGTTGGTGTCTCCAGCCGAACTGTCCGCTTTCGCGTCTCCACCCGCACTGGCCCTCGCTCGCTACCGGCCGCGTTTCCCGCGCGCCGAATATCCTCAAAAGGTTCAAATGGCTCTAAGCACTATGGGACTTAATATCTGAGGTCATCAGTCCCCTAGACCTAGAACTACTTAAACCTAACTTACCTAAAGACATCACACACATCCATGCCCGAGGAAGGATTCGAATCTGCGACCGTAGCAGCCGCATGGTTCCGGACTGAAGCGCCTAGAACGCTCAGCCACCGCGGCCGGCCGCGAATGTCCTCGCTCAACTGAGTAGGGCAGTTCCCTTTCCTGAAGCCGTCCATCTGATTGGATACAGCTTATCCTACTTTATTTTACATTTTAACATATTTAAATAATCAAAGTTTCATCACTTTCACATTGTAAATAAAGTAACAATAATATCCATTATATAATAAACGTTAAATTCTTTTACATAAAACAAATACAATTTCCTTCTTAGATTTGAATGTCACGGCCAGTAGCCTTGCACCAATGTACTTTCTGGTAAATAAATAAAGAACAAAAGTAATTATTATGCACTAAACTTTACAACAAATATTCTATTACCTAATGATTCAATATCGTGTCATGCTGTCATCGTTCAATGTGTTTTGTGTGGAGGAAATGATGATCTGATGCTTCACTGTAAATAGTGATTTTTTAAATTTACGATATCTTCTAAACCAATAAAGTTACAGAGTTGATATGTACAATATTTGTCATTTTAATGATGCTCTTCTATATGAAATGTCGATCGTTAAGATCGACCAAAGCGTTCAGATTTTAGGATTCAGGTTTTTGTTACAAAACTTGTTAATTTCACTTAGACGGTAAATCCTGAACTATTATACATATGATCATTCTTCAAGTTTTGTTGGGATCACCATGAAAATTTATGGAGGATGGCACATTAAAATTACTGTGGCTTGATTGTCTGCATTACTACACAATTAAATAGTTTTCATAAATGTTTTCCTTTATCGCTGTTCTTAGGTCAGCCGTATTTAACACTGCTAAGTCTCCTTGGCCGCAGACGGCTTCTACTGAGTTTCCCTGTGACGTAGGTGTTCGTCTGTCTCACTCGTACACTACAGCATTCAGGCATCAATAGACAATAGACTCTGTGAGTTTCCCCAGCTCGTGGTAAATTGCGCCCTTTGTGGCACGCGATCCTGGACGACAGGGTTCGTTTCACAATTCCTATAGGCTGACTCTTTCAGCCATATATTTAAACGAGAGCGCAATGCTCGCTAACTCACAGCATTCAGTAGAAAGACTTGCACCAGGCTACTGAGTCACACACTGTTATTATCTATATACATAATTGAGTTCATATGGAACCGTCAGAGCAGGAACCGTACTTGCACTTGTCTGTGTGTTTTTTTTTACCTTCAGATTTTGGAAGAAACGTTTATGTGCTACATATATGTTTCTGTATGTATAAAAGGCAAATATTTGTGGAGGAACAGAAGAAAGATTCAACTGAATTAAAATCGAAGTTGAAGATAATGTAAAACTCATAGACTAATGGATTTTTCATCTTCCACATAGAATGTCTCGGAAACTGATAATGTTGATTAAAGCATTCGTAAGACTTTCTTTGAGCAAAATTTGACTATAAATGTTTTTTGTCATAATGGATGTCTTCGAAAACAGCCATTTCTCGTACAAATTGAAAAAGGATAAAAGAAATGAATTAACGGCTGGGGGTTGTTCACCCACTAAGGAAGGTAACGTTTATGTTTCTTACTACTACATTCCCTATAAGTGTTTTTCCAAAGTTTGAAAATTTTATCAATTATTTCCCTCATTTTTCCTGATTTACTTGGGAAACTAGTGTCTTTTAGAGACTGATCTTACAAGCGTCGACAAATCCCCGGTGTTTATGTGGTTCCTCTGCTGCGAAGTCAGGAGACAATCGAGCAGCTGCCCATTATTATTGTCAGACTACATACTGATTGACCTAATCTGTTGTTGATACTGAAATAAATATTTACTGTAAATTATAATACTCAACACAACATTTACCTTACAAGTATGGTTTTCATATAAATAAAGATTTATTTACGCATTTTACATCATAACTAATAATAATGAATAATGAATGACAGAATTAAATGTTGCTCATTCAGGAGTTATGTATTTTACGACTATTTGAAAATTACCACATAAAGTGAATTTCAAATCACATCTCTTGAAGACTGAATAATCTGACTTAACGAATTTAAAACTCAATTGCTGCGCTGTAAATGCCATTAAAATGACAACAGAATTCATTCTTATGGGTAAGTGTGTTAAATCTGTAGATATTTGCAAACAAATCGTATCGTCTGCTATCAAATGAAATGACTCACTATTCCGGTTTTTGTGTGTTACGATTAATTTAATAATGAGTTTGTTTCAATATTTCTCTCACTATTCTGAATTTTACTGAACAGTTGTTATTTGAATGAATCGGTGTGCACTCCGATTCATGTCCAATATTACGTATTGTAGCGCCGTCACTAAACAATGACTGGGGAAAGGGTGACGTTATTTTCACAGATGTCAAAAACAATGTTTGCAAATAACTTAAATCGTCTCAAAGTACCAGTAAGCAGACCAGTGTGGCCGAGCGGTTCTAGGCGCTTTAGTCTGAAACCGCGCGACCGCTACTTTCGCAGGTTCGAATCCTTAGGTTAGTTAGGTTTAATTAGTTCTAAGTTCTAGGGGACTGATGACCTGAGAGGTTAAGTCCCATAGTGCTCAGAGTCATTTGAACCAAGCACCAGTAAACTGGACCATTTGATGGATTGCAGTTCTGTTTGCCATTTCTAAAATGAGCA
This sequence comes from Schistocerca serialis cubense, assembly GCF_023864345.2. NCBI lineage: Eukaryota > Metazoa > Arthropoda > Insecta > Orthoptera > Acrididae > Schistocerca > Schistocerca serialis. The sequence goes on from NC_064640.1 coordinate 504,918,298, forward strand.
CCTTACATATGATTATACCGCTGCCTTGAAAAAAAAAATAATGGCATTAATTCGCATTTTCTTATACGATGAACTTTTATCTGCTGCAGCACGGTGGGAGCGGATATGTCTCCCCAAAAATTCTTAAATTGCAACATTTCTATTGGTACTGACTCTTCAGTACTTACTTTTTAACACTCGCTCATATTCTATGAGCTTTCCCAGTAGAATAATGCAATTTTTCTTTCTGCAACTCACTTGCGAAGCACTGGCTCTATTTCCCACAATGCGTTTCTACGTAAAAAGCTGCCGAAAACCGAAATCCTAGGAATATGGCTAAACTCTCTTTACCATAGGATTGTCTCATTCTAAAATTTTACGTAGGAGCTTCCGTCTTTGACAACTTTCATGAGGCAATTATATCTGCATTACACACGCATATAAACATATAATAAACACAATTACTTAAATCAAAGGATGTTTTAGTTAAATTTACAATGTTTCTTTAGTATAAGGGGCAATTAAAATGTTTCCATTTGCTGCAGCGTATATGCAACGTAGCGCGACTCCGATGTGGGTATACAACCATCGAGATGTAGGCAAGGAATTAGTGTGGCTTTCATGTCTTTCTGACGTGCGTTCGGTAAAAGTGGAAAAGTGAATTGCGCCGATGTTATTACCAGGTGCATCCAAGCAGGGCCAATGTGCTGTTCTTCTTTTCTTGATTACCAAAGGACAAACAGCGGTAGGCATCCATCGGAGAACGAAGAATGGATGTGGAGCAGCATTTCAGGCGAAAACCATCGTTGCGGAATGGTGCGCGACAAAGGGTGCTGCTGCGTCATGATAACGCATGTCCCTATATCGCAAATTTCATCACGCAGAAGTCACGCCTACTAAGGTGGGAGACACTGTGTAATGTCTCTTGCAGCGGTCTCTCCACGATATTTTCAGAAATTTTATAAATTATATAACTCAGTACATATCTCGAAATATCTCTTCTTATCTTACCGATTATCAATGCAAAGTAATTTCAAGCCCAATTATTCCTTGGAGCGTCCATTTACTCCATGGAATAGCTTCTCTGCTATCTATGTTTTCTCTTATGAAAAGAATAGGAACTTCTTGCCGATTAGTCGTAAAAGAAGGAGATATATATGTATGTATTGTTGAGCGAGTCGCCATCTTGATGAGATTCTGTATGGGAAGGAGTTTAATACATGAACTAAACTAAAGTAAGTGTGTTCGCGTATTATTTAACGGATTATTATTATTGACAGTGTCTGCTTACTACGCTGTGTTGCACGGGATCAGTGGGGAACGTCTGATTTACACTGGACGAACCTGCCGTTTTGAATGCTCAAGATATCCAGTTACTTCAAATTATGAAACGTCCCCTTTGAACAATTATACAAGACTGTGCTTAACCTGACACACAATATTTTGCTAGCGCAACGCAATCTGACTTTCAAAATTCCCTACAAAAGAATGGCCCTGACTAATATTACACTATACCTTTCACAAATCACTTACCTCACAAAAATCTTCGCTGCACAAGCTACTGCAATACAGCGAGTGCCACTACTGCCAGCTAAATAAAAGATTCTAACTACGGAAGGCACTAACTACTCATAGGGATAGTTAGCAAATGAAAGATATTAATAGAGAACAAACAATGTATTTACCTTGATATCATCATATATAAATATAGCAGTTCATGACAAATTTCAAAACTCCGCCATCTCTCTCCCCACATCCACCACTGCTGGCGGCTCACCTCCAACTGCGCAACGCTACGCACTGTTCACAGCCAGCTGCCTAACACTACAATGGCGAGTATTACAACAATGCAAAGCAGCCACAGACTGCACACAGCACAGCCAGTGATTTTCATATTGAGCGCTACGTAACGTTGCCAATAAGAAAACATAAACAGCCTACTTACATAGAGAAAACATAAACAGCCTACTTACATAGAGAAAACATAAACAGCCTACTTACAAAATAAATAGGCTAACACGGTCTTACCAGCAGATCTCCGGTCTTCCCCATGTGATCACCGAAAGTTAATAATTATTACAAATGTTTCCAGGAGATCGACTCACAATTTTCTTCGCACCGAGACTTCGAAATTGCTTCACTGCCTTATGGAATTTAAGTTAAGCTTAATTTAATCAGGACAGAACAGTATTGAACTGTGTGAATGTGATAAGCCTGCTTTGTCAATGAAAATTCCCTTAATATACGCATGTTTTTACTATCCTGATCAGTGAAGCTAAATCAGGCCGGTGTGAGAGAGGTTCTTTAAATTTAAGAAATATTAAATTTGGCTTCACTGTGACAGGACTCATTTTTGAGCATTACTTAAACATCGTGTGAATTTTATGTTGCATGTGCACGAGAGCAAAGAAGACGAGGCCTGTTCCAGAAGTCACAATTTCGCCACAACCTACGAGAACGTCGTTCAGGCCAGACAATATACAATTAAATTTTTGTAGATAGAAATTTATAATAACTATTTAAATGTCTATCGGGTTGAACTTTAAATAGGAAATGTTTAATAGAAGTGAGTATTATGCAAAGTTTAGGTCAGTGACATTATTAACTCAGATGCGAGTGACTTTATATGTTTGTTGTTCTGTGTATTAATGGTTCTTACTAGGGCGGCTTATAAAATGGCAATGCAACAGCAGAGCGAATCACAAGAGCCCTCAGCTGTTTCTGAGGTTAGTGAAACATTAGACGCTAGCTTAACTGAAGTAGTGCCTAGCGGCAGCATTAGTCAAAGCTTAAGTGTTTCGATGTCATCTGAGCAGGACGAAATAACCCCATTGACTGTAATCATGCAGCATTTAACACTGTTAGCCAAAAATGTAACAGACTTAACTAAAGCGCAAATAGAGACTAAAAGGGAATTAACTAAAGCGCAAATAGAGACTAAAAGGGAATTAACTAAAGCGCAAATAGAGACTAAAAGGGAAATAAATGAACAATTAGCAGCCAATCAAGTGAAAGTCCAAGAGCAATTAGAAGCTAATCAAGCGGAATTAAATAATAAATTAGTAGAGAGTTTTCAGAAACTTGATGATAAATTAAATAAAACTGCGGAAGAATTGAAAATTCAGAATGAAAAGACAGAATTAAAATTAGCTGCTCAAATTGAGCAAGTCACTCAGCAGTGTAATGAAAATGCGAAGAAGTTACGCCTAGAGGTAACTGAGTATGTTGCTACTAAGCTTGATACTATTAAAGAGCAGGTCGAGTCAATCCCACAGATAGTTCATGCACAAGAACAGATGCAATGTTCTATCGCGGTAATTCCGGTATTAGCTGAAGTTCAAGATGAGTTGAAGCAACAAGTAAACGAGATGTCAGCAGATATGCAGGATTTGAGACAATCACAAGACAAGATCCCGAAGGACATCCAAAATTTGGATAAATCCATAAATAACATAAAGGAGAGACAAGACGAAGTTGATCATAAGGTAAACATTCTCGCGGGAAAATTCTCGCAGTTAAGTTTAGAAAGGAAAAGCATTTCTTCAGACAATATTGAACATACGGTCAGAGCAGCTATACAATCTACGACCGAGAGTTCTGAGGAAAATTTATTTAATAAAGGTTTTCGAGAAGCCAAAGAACAACTAGGCGAAGAACTTAAACAATGGAAAGAAAACACTGAGAGATCTTTAAATCTATCTCGAGAAGATTTGTGTTCCACGCAAGGAAATGAACCCATGACAAGATCTATCAATGAAGCTACATTATTTACCCGATCAAGTACAGACAGGGACGTCAATGCACACGTTCGTTTTTGCAATCAACATCAATCACAACACTATGAGGGTAGTCATAATGCCTGTAATTGTAAAAGCAATACTGAGGAGAAAATGCTGAAACAACCTCAATTCCAGATCTACAACCCAGACAAGAAAAATGTTCATCCCGTAGTGTTTATAAGAAGTTTTAGGGGAGTATTGCCAAAAATTTGGAGTGAGTGGCAAAAGGTTAGTTTCGTGACCGGTTATATTCAGGGGTCAGGAGCTATATGGGCATCTGATATGACATCAACTTGGGACACATATGAAGATTTTGAACGAGCATTTTTATCCAAATACTGGTCTGAAGGAGTACAAGAACGTTTAAGGCAGGAAGTATTATACACGGAACCTTTTTCTTTTTCACGTGGGTCTTTAAAGAAATACTTTGAGAAATATATAAACAAATCGCGGTATTGGGATAAGCCTATGCCTCTACAAGACGTGATTGGCATATTAAAATCTCGACTTCCGGCCAGCATCAGAAATAGAATGCTGTATATTAATGATCATGACCTTGACTCTTTCATGACTACGCTTGACACTATAGACATGATCGAGGAAGATGAACATCGGCCAAGACAACCGGTTATGCAGAGGAGAGCGATTGAGGCGCCAAATGCAAACCGGAATGGAAACGGATTTAATAATTATTATACTAGGAATAGTCAGAGATTCAACGGAAACAATTGCAACGGAAATGGAAATTTCAATAACAGTGCTGCGAGGGGCAGATTCAGAGACAATCGAACAGGTCGCAGATACAACCCAATGTTTGGAAATGCAAGAGATTATCAGAACCAGCAGTTTTCAAATAATAATAATGCGTACAGAAATTCTGACACTCGATTTGAAGCAAATAACACAACCAGTCATCAACAACAACCAGTCATAACAGAAGTAGTAGATGATTCAAGAGGAAATAATAATCGACATTTAAACTGAAGAGGGCCGCTTTATGCTCCGTAAAGTCGGCCGGGGAATACAAAAGGGGCAAACCTGTTTTAAACGAAATTAATTCCGTGGCAATGTTGAGATATAATGAAGGCGAATTAATGACAGATGAATTGACAGGAGACTTAGAGGCCTGTGTAGTCGAAGATAAAAGGGTTCCTGTGTCTGAGATCATCACAGAAGTGGGAGGAATTTTAACCAATGTTGTATTGGACACAGCTTCATCTACAGACGTAGTATCCGGAACTTTGTTTCGCAGAATTAGGAAAATTAAGAAAATCCCTGTCCTACCAGTACAAAATTGCCGAGTTGTAGGTGCAGTGGGAACAAAATCCAGGAACGTCAAGATACAAACGCTTATAGAGATAAAATTGGGAAATGTAGCTAAACAATGCACATTCCTTGTAGTGGAAAAGTTGTTAGTAGATTGTATTCTTGGCATTGGAACTTTGCAAGCCTGCAATTGCAAGTTGGACTTGGTAGAAGGAAAGGTGCATTTTAAAATCGAAGATCAATTTGTTACACTGATCTTACTGAGAAAGGAGGCAGTGTATGAGCGATATTTCCGTGGTGCTGCTGTGCAGTTGATTTGTGCTGAAAATAACAATATGTGTCGACTACCGATCAAGTCAATTCAAGAAGAGGATTTCAGACAAACAGTCGAACAGAAGATTGCTGAGTCAGATTGCCTAACGGATAGTCAGAGGGAACAATTATTCAATATATTAACAGAATATGAGTCAGTTTTCGATGAAAGGCCCGGAATTATTAGAGGATATGTTTGTACATTACAGATTAAGCCCCATAAGACATTTTGCCGCACACACTATCCCATTCCCTGGCGATTAAAACAACCAGTTCAGGAAGAGATACAGAAAATGTTAAACTGGAATCTTATTGAACCGTCGAACAGCCCATATTGTTCTCCGTTGCTTGTTGTACCAAAGCCAGGAGGAAAAGTTCGATTGGTATTAGATGCAAGGGAAATTAACAAAATTATAGTACCTGTGCGCACACATCCGGAGAACATCGATGAGTTAATACAGAAATTTCAAGATGTATCCTATTTAACCAGTATTGATTTGAGAAGTCCGTTCTGGCAAGTCCAGTTAGACAAGGACTCAAGAAAATATACTGCTTTTATATATGGAGGGGAAGCTATCAGTTCAAGGTCGTTCCGTTTGGTCTAAATATCAGCTCTGGAGTTTTTATTTCTGCGTTGGACTATGCCCTAGGACCAGAACTACGTAGTCGAATAACGATTTTTGTGGACGATCTATTAATTGCCTCTAAATCTTGGGAGGAACATGTACAACTCATTAGGAGGATTTTTGCTGTATTCAAACAAACTGGTATAACTGCAAATCTAAAAAAAATCCCAATTTTCTCTACAGAGAATAAAATTCTTAGGACATATGATTAATGCAAAAGGCATTCTTCCAACAGAAGCGAAGATTAGTGCGATAAAAAATTTTCCAACTCCAAGAAACAGAAGACAACTGAAAGGCTTTATAGGCTTGGCTTCATTTTTTCGTCGATTTATTAAAACTCAAGCAATGAACTCTGAAGCACTAAACCGGCTCCTGAGGAAAGATGTACCATGGCAATGGTCTAATGATTGTGAAAAGGCTTTTTGTGAAATTAAGGATCAACTGATAAATGCTCCGTTATTATACCACCCTGATATGAATGTCGGATTCTGTTTAGCCACTGATTCATCAGATGTCGGATTAGGATCTTGTTTATTTCAAATTAGGTACATCGATGGTGTAAAAACCTTTTGTCCAATTGCATTTGCTAGCAGAGTTTTATCCACCTGTGAAAGAGCATATACCACTACGGAATTAGAAGCTTGAGCAGTTATTTGGTCTTTGAAAAGGTTTAATTATTATGTATATGGCTCAAGGATAGCCGTTTATTGTGACCACCAATCACTAACCTTTTTACAAACTTGTAAGTTGCTGCATCCTCGCTTGTCAAGGTGGACGCTGGCGCTGCAAGAATATCAGTTTCAAATTATTCATGTAGCCGGAAAAGAAAATATTATAGCTGACGCGTTGTCAAGATCTCCAGAAGGAATAACACCTGAACTGAATGTAAATAATAAGGCAGAATTTCCAGTGCTTCTTCTTCAAGAAAATAATTACAAGTTATATTATATTCATTTATGTAAGACAATGGCTCAGCTTCAGAAGAAGGATCGACGATGGAATGCTATAATACGACAATTCAATCAACAAAATCCTATGGTCAATTTGGAATACTACCGGCTGGTGAATAATATTTTATTTTTTAAATCTGGGAAGGCTGAGAATCCAAAGTGGTGTGTCTGCATACCCGAAGAATATGAAGAACGATTAATTTGGTTTACACATTTGACCTGGGGTCATGTTGGTGTTGTAAAGTGTGCTAATAAGATTAGATATTATTGTTACTTCCCAAATATAAGGCAAAAAGTGCACAAAGTCATCCAGAAATGTATTCTCTGTCAAAAGGCTAAGCCAGACAACAAGGGAAATAAAATTGCGCTTCACTCAATAATACCTGAAGCACCAAGATCACTTATATCATGTGATATTTGTGGACCACTTCCTAGAGCCAGAGGTGGTGTTAAGTACATTATTGGATTCTGTGATGTGTTTACAAAATATGTTAAACTATATCCTATAAAATCAGCAACTGCAAGAGCTGCCGCAGTAAAGTTTGTAAATGACTACATTCCTCATGCAGGGATTCCAAAATCTATAATCTCCGACAATGCGAAGATATTTACTGGATATTTATGGAGAAAATTAGTATCACAACTAGGAATAAAAGAGATATTTACATCTTGCTATCATCCACAAGGGAATATAATTGAACGGGTTTTTCGAGAACTAAACAGATTCATGAGAACGTACTGTCATGATAAACAAACTACCTGGATAAACTATTTGACCGTGTTTGAGCAGATTTATAATAATTTACCTCATAGTTCTACAAACTTTACCCCAAATGAACTGATGTTCAGGGATAACGAAAGAAACTTTTGGGTAGATAACTTGCCTAAACTCGAGGACACCAAAATGTCATGGGAAGAAAAAATTCGCAATGCTCTCATTAATATTACGGAGAAAGCAAGACAGCGAAAGGAAATCCATGACAGAAACATCAAACGGATTCAGACTTTCAATATCGGACAAAAAAATTCTTTTAAGAAGACACATCAAGTCATCAAGGTTGAAGAAGACCATCAGAAAATGGAATCTAATTTATACAGGTCCATATATAATAGTTGATATACCGAATCCTGGTGCGTATTTATTAGCATATCCGGATTCTGGAAGAATAAAAGGATTGTTTCCCCATGTAGACCTAAAGAGGTACTTTTAAGGAAAGTGTTTCAAATTAAATGAAAAGTCTGTATGAAGTGTTTAGGTGTTAAAAATGAAGTGCGAAGGACAGTATGCCTCAGCTACTGTGATAGGTTAAATGACAGCATGCCAAGCATCTGTGATAGTTCAATGAACAGTAAGCGATTGCTTCTGTGATAGTATAGGAATATTTAGAAAAGTAAGTGGAACTGTAGCTATTGCTGCTGTGAAGACTTACGGTTTATCTGTCTACACGATGATCACCAAAAAAGCTTGTGCGTGCGAAATAATATACATTCAGGGAGTGTTAATCTCCAGTGAGAATAAGTTTACTGAAACTATATGATTGAATACGGTGCTTGTGTGTGAAGTTAGTGTTTGTAAACTGACAGTTCACAGGAGAACAAATGAACCGCGTTAGGAAATTAGAATTGATTGCTACTGTCCACAGATATAAAGAATCGCTGTTTTTTTTTTTTTTTTTTTTTTTTTTTGGCGCGAGCTAAATTCTATTCAAGAGAATTTAATTAACCAGCTTAGTGTGTGTTTATAAAATTAGAGTTAATAAGAAAGTTCTTCATTGAATTTATAATAATGTGTCATTTTCCAGTTGGATTTGTTTATTGTTATATTGCATTCATATATGTTCATGAGAAAATGCGGCATTTAGAGTATAAAAGAGAAAAATTAATTTCAGCTGGAGAGGTCATGCAGCAAGACTTAATCAAACGTTCTCTTTCAGCAAAATTTCATTTTAATCATGTATGAGTAAGATATAATTTTTTTTGGAAATTGTCTCCAATAATAAAGTTTTTAACATTCTGACATGCTATCCACATTCGTACTTGAAACCAAATTAGGAAAGATTCAGATCTACTTCCACCTCGAAAAGCCAACGAAAATTAAATAAATAAATAAATAATAAAAACCAGGATTAGAACCTTTCGGCTTACTCAAGAAGATGGATGAAATTATCCATGTTTTCAAAATTGTTTTCCGATCTGGAGTTGTGATATTGTGTAACTACAGTATCAATTAAGACACCTAAGTGTGGAAAGTATAAGACGAATGGATTTTCCCATTCCTCAGATGGAAGACTGGATGGATCAGGTCCATATTTGAGTTCAAAATGAATCTGGAAAATTTCGACTAACCATTCTCTTCCAGGAATCTTTAATAGTTGACCATTCCTTAGACGAATTTCGATTGTTTCATGCCACAATCCTGAGTACCTGTTCCTGAGGTTCCTTGTGGTCTCTCAAATCCGTCACGTCTCCCGTCCGGTACGCCAATGCGACGCCTGTCCTCCGAGCCGTGTCCCATGTTCCTGTTCGATCAGTTTCACCGCAGTTCAGCAAGACATCAATGAAGAAAATTTTTCGGAAGATTGTAAAAAAATTTGCATGTGTAAAGATTTTTTTTGGCTATGAGGCAGATTTTATCTTTCCTATGAATTTTAGAATATCTCTCAAATTTCTAAATTATTCTGTCTTTCCTATCATCTGTGATACCTAGTTGGGGTCTAAGCCTCCAGGTTTTCCGGGGTTCCCCTGTGAAGGCCAGTTCCTGAATAGGTAGACCTGATTAACAACTATATAAGTCCATCTTCCCTGATTGTGTACGTGGGATGCGGGTATGCCCCAGTACACGTGAAAGCAACAACTAGGTATCTAGGTAACGAAGATACCAAATCTCTTTCAATTCTTGTGATCAAGAAGAAAAATTCTTACTAACTTCTGAAAATTTATAGGAACGTATGTTACAGAAATTCTAACGAGTTAGCTAAGCCAATAGTTAGCTCGCAAAGTGGATACATATCAACTTTGCTCGCTGCGAGGGGCGATGTAATGTCTCTTGCAGCGGTCTCTCCACGATATTTTCAGAAATTTTATAAATTATATAACTCAGTACATATCTCGAAATATCTCTTCTTATCTTACCGATTATCAATGCAAAGTAATTTCAAGCCCAATTATTCCTTGGAGCGTCCATTTACTCCATGGAATAGCTTCTCTGCTATCTATGTTTTCTCTTATGAAAAGAATAGGAACTTCTTGCCGATTAGTCGTAAAAGAAGGAGATATATATGTATGTATTGTTGAGCGAGTCGCCATCTTGATGAGATTCTGTATGGGAAGGAGTTTAATACATGAACTAAACTAAAGTAAGTGTGTTCGCGTATTATTTAACGGATTATTATTATTGACAGTGTCTGCTTACTACGCTGTGTTGCACGGGATCAGTGGGGAACGTCTGATTTACACTGGACGAACCTGCCGTTTTGAATGCTCAAGATATCCAGTTACTTCAAATAAATAGGCTAACACGGTCTTACCAGCAGATCTCCGGTCTTCCCCATGTGATCACCGAAAGTTAATAATTATTACAAATGTTTCCAGGAGATCGACTCACAATTTTCGTCGCACCGAGACTTCGAAATTGCTTCACTGCCTTATGGAATTTAAGTTAAGCTTAATTTAATCAGGACAGAACAGTATTGAACTGTGTGAATGTGATAAGCCTGCTTTGTCAATGAAAATTCCCTTAATATACGCATGTTTTTACTATCCTGATCAGTGAAGCTAAATCAGGCCAGTGTGAGAGAGGTTCTTTAAATTTAAGAAATATTAAAACTGGTGCATCCGCCCGGTAGTATTGGTCTCTCCCGCCTTTGGTCTAATGAAAAAGGCCTTGAAGGATCCACGATTCGATAAATTTTTAAAATTTGTGGTAAAATCTTATGCGAACAAACTGTTTAGGTCATCGATCCCTAAGCTTATACACTAGTTAATCTAACTTAAAATAACTTACGCTATGGACAACACACGCACTCATGCCCGAGGGAGAACTCGAACCTTCGACAGGGGCCACGATTCGTGTCGGACGAAGATGTGCAGCAGGCAGTTACGGACTTCTTCACGCAGCAGGACACGTGTTTTACCAAACGTATATCTTCAAATGTGTGCGTCGGTAGGATGGTTGCCTCAATGCTCATGACGATTTTGCCTGACTCGTGTACCGATTATGGGTTGTACAGTCTTCTAAAGGAAACTTTTTAATCGCCACTTATTTTATACATACTCAGATATACAATTAACAGGTAGAATCGATGTAAAACTCAGTGATGAACTCTGTAAGTGCGATGAATGAAGCTTGCCCTTCAGTTAGTGTCCGATAGCCCACGAACCAGAAAGATTTTGGTACCTAGCCCACGAACCAGAAAGATTTTGGTAGCAGCACTAGAAAGGTTTTGAGAGTCATACGAAAATACATTCCTGCTGCTGGAAAAGCTGAGATTTGGAAACACAAAATTTGTTTGGCGATGCTCCGATCTACGACTTATTTTTGCGGCTGGAACTGAATTATCTTTCCAAATTCATTGGATATTTTCTTGTAATTTTTGTGAAATTATTGGAGCAGTTCTTACGTAATAAGTGTAAACGAGGAAATTTAATTTTTCTGTTGTAAAAAGATTATTTTACTCGTAAATTACAATAATATCTTTCATGTTTCACTTTGTGGGCAGTCTGCTATTATTTCTGGTTAGCTGCTACTACAGCAGTGAGACAAGGTTTCCGGCATCGGCGCCTCGCTAGATCTGTGATACCGCGCCCGTTTGCTAATGCCAATTCAACTATTGCCATAATGCCAACTATAACTGGAAAAGTGGTATATGCAGCCGGCCGGTGTGGCCGTGCGGTTCTAGGCGCTTCAGTCTTTTTCTGATGCAACTGAAAAGGACCAGAATAAAATTCAGTAACAGAATCTTAAGAAAATCTTTGAGTTCGTACTGCATTACTACTGTAGAATGAAGAGGCAATTTTTGATATTTATCTGTTGGATAATGGAATGTGCCAAACGTAATGAATTATTAACATTTTGTTATTATTGATATTGTTATTTAATCACACTTAGAGACATCTGTGTCACTTATTTTCACTATTTTTTGATTGGTGTGTTGGAAAGTTGGAAGCATTGTGTGTATTCTCTTTTACCTTTGTTGCTCTCTTAAGTTTCAAAAATGGTTCAAATGGCTCTGAGCACTATGGGACTTAACTTCTGAGGTCATCAGTCCCCTAGAACTTAGAACTACTTAAACCTAACTAACCTAGGGACATCACACACATCCATGCCCGAGGCAGGATTCGAACCTGCGACTGTAGCGGTCGCGCGGTTCCAGACTGTAGCGCCTAGAACTGCTCGGCCGGCTCTTCAGTTTCTGAGTAAAAGGAGAACACCTAGTCAGAAACGCTGATAAAAGGGAGCCAGTACTGTAGATATACATCTGCAACCATTTATGGTGATTTATCACTGGGACGAAAACGTAGTTAACGTCGGAGTGTGTTACCCAATTACAGAATGAGTAAATTTGCTACATGCCAGAAAGCCACGAATGGGCGGTCTTCAGTAACTTAGAATGGGTTTCCGTTGTTTTCTCTGTTAGTTCTATTGAGTTACCTGAAGGTGGCGAAAATTTTTCATGACACTGGAATTCGTATAAATTTGTAATGAAATATGAAAAGGTTGAAATCCTGAGTAAGTTACTTCCGGTTCTTGTTTCTGGATCGAAATCCCAGAGTTACAGCATAATAGTTCCTTGTGTGACGTGTGATACTGGAAAAAATCCGTAAGTCCCTTGGCAACCATAATTCAGATAATTGAGTGAGTAGCCATGGTTGACTGCTTCGAGAGCACTGAGTTACTTCGTAAATTTTCACCTGAAAGCCCGTAGGAACGAGCCGGAGAGCTACAGTGAATTAAACGAGCTAGGAGCTGAGGGTAAGCAAGCTGAATGTGTCCATATGTATACAGCCATTAATATAAGATGCTACTTCTGTCGTCTGTCCTTGAGGTGATGTGAGGGTTTGCCGTGGCATCAAATGAACTATTCTTATGTCCGCGGTGAGGGAGTTACTTGAGCTTTATAGAGTAGTATTTTTGGGGGCAAAGGCCCATGTGCAATGCAAGATGCGTATGTTTCTGTGTGTGGAATCATAATTTATAAGAAATCCACTGTGGAGGTGGGCGGCGGTCGGAGTAGTGATGGAGTCGTGATATAATGGTCTGTTGCTCTTGGTTATCGCATCCAAAATGTGGTGACTGTCTGCTATGAATAAAATAAATCACGTACAAAAAGATGTAAAGATAGGGCGTGTTCCTACGATCAACTAAAATGCGATGGAGTTGTGTTCTGCATGAGACACAAAGGTGTTGATGCCGTTCACGCACAATTGAACTATTCTTTCACCGGTAGATATTAAGTACGAGTTATAATATGGCAGATAACGAGCGCAATGAATCTACAGCATCTCGATAGTACCCACACAATCTAATACTGTCTGTCCATCTAAAACGTCGCATTTCTATTCCCAGTGGCTGTGGGTTACTGTGTGTAAAAGTAATTGTAGGTTACTTTTTAAAATTTCTTTTTATTTAAGAACTGCCGTAACCCTGTACGTAGTATTTGAATACGGGTTGCGGTGCCAGGTCGCCCGCGCGCTACACTTCGAATATTCCGCCAACGGCACCAGCGCCCGCCGGCCGCCAGAGGCCGCTTATGGTGGGCCACATGACTTGCGCACTCGACAAGGCATCCGCAGTGCCGTCTACGTGGGTCCTTCCTCCATATAAGCGCAGTGCAGCAGGCGCTCACCTCACCCTCGACCGTCGCCTCTCCTGGACTCCCCACCTGCGGACAATCCAAGCCAAGGCACGCTCCCGACTCAGTCTCCTCAAGCTCCTCTCCGGCCGTACGTGGGGTCTGGACCCCTCCACCATCCTCCACACCTATAAGTCCCTCATCCGCCCTATCCTTTGTTATGCCCATCCGGCTTGGATCTCCGCCCCCCTACCTTTTATAAATCCCTCCAAATCCTTGAACGTCATGCTCTCCGCCTCGCCTATCGCATCCGTCTCCCCTCCCCCACGCGGATCCTGTACGATCTCATCCCCTTCCCCCACCTCCTCCTTTTCCTTGAACGGATACGGATCCTGTACACCTCCCGCAAACTCGATCCTCCTCACCCGCTCGTCTCCCCGATCCTCTCCCACCCCCGCCCTCTGCCACGCCTGTATTCCCATGTCCCGCCCAGTCTCCATCTCTCCACCCTCCTTACCCTCTCCCAAGGTGGCTTCCGCCAGCTCCCCCTCCCTGATGATGTCCTCCTCCCCTCCATCTACCCCTCCTACCAACTTTAATCCTCCCTCCCTCTACCTGTATCTGTTCCTTTGGGCACCCTCCATCCCTCCCCCCCCCTTCTCTCCACTTCTCCTCCGGGCCTCCCCTCCCCTGTCCTTCTACTCCTCCACCCCTCTCCTCAGCCATTGGCATCTCTGTTCTCCCCTCTCCACCCTCTCCACCCGCCCTCACCCTTCTTCCCCTCTTTGCAGGTCCCCGGACTCGCACATGCTACGTGGACTTTCGCGCGCCGGCGATCATCGCCATCTGTGTCTCGTGTGTGTGCCGTCGCTTAGTGTTTTTAGTGTCCGCCGTCACGCTTCTCCGTTCACTTGTGCCATCGGATTCCTCAGTGTTATGTGCGCCGTGTCAACGTGTTTTCAGTGTATTTCTCGTCGAGTGTGAACGGCTCCGTGTTTTTTGTTGTGACTGTGACCACTATTTTTTGCCCGTCACTATGTTCATTTTCATTCTCCATTCTTGTACTGTGATTGTCAACTCTATGGCTGAAGAGCGGTGTAGCATGCCGCTGCCAGCCTACCTGATTGTTCAGGTGTTAAAACAACAATAAAGTAAAAAAAAACAAAGGCGCTCACCATTCGAGGGTTGGATTCCCTCACTTACTCATCGAGGACTCGCACTGCCTGGGCTACTCTCAGGGTGTATCTTCGACGTGGAAGAGCCCCAGCCGTGCCTGTCGTGTTGTTGCCCGTCTGCACGCCGTCACTGCTGCCCGCCGCCGCCGCCGCCGCCGCCGCCTCCCGGTGTTTGCCGCCGCCGCCGCCGCCTGGTCGCCGTCTCTCGGTGCTCGCCGCTTCTGCCGCCGCCGCTGCCGCCGTCTCTCGGTGTTCGCTGCTGCCTGCAATTATGGACGCCACAACTACCACCATCATCTACACCTCCCCTTCACCTGCCCCCACTGTAACGTTATGGAGTGCTTCCTCTGGGATTAACCTGTCTCATCCACCTCCCCTACTCACAGTCTCCTCCCCATCTATCTTCTCTCCGTCACTGTATCCCCACTTGTACGTCACTCCTGCTCCTACCCCTGCTACTGCACCTGCTGCTGCTCCTGCTCCTGCATCTGCCCCTGCTCCCACCCCCCCTCCTGCTCCTGTCGCCCGCCTGCCTGAGTCACCGCCCGCTGCGCCACAGTCGCCGCCACAGAGCGCCCTACCCTCTCATCCGGTGCTACTGCATCACAGGAGGGCCCTGCCTCCCACCACCTCCCCATCCATCCAGTCCCTCATCCCTCCTCCCAGGCAACACCCGCCAAAAAATCTTCCAAACAGCCCAGTGGCGACCTCTCCTCTACTCCCTCATCCAGAAAGCCACTGCCCGCCCCACCTCCCACTGACCCCGCTATGGATACCACCCCACCTCCCTCCTCTCCAGCCCCCTCCCCGTATACCTTTGTCCTAGCCAACCCTGATCCGAAATTCCTGGATGCCCACGCCCTCACCCTTGAAATCCGGAAGTACATCCCCAGTGCACCACCCATCACCCAACTTATCCCTCGCTGAGACTCTGTTCTCATCAAGTCTCCCTCTCCATCCTGCCATACTGATCTCCACCGGCGCCTTCCCCGCATCACCTTTGGGCCCCACGCATCCCTCACCCCATTCCTTACATCCTCCTCTCCTGGTCAGCCCCAACCGCCCTGTCGTCCGCTGACCTTCACCACCGTCATCACAAAACTTAGCCCTGTGGTCACAGAGACTGAGGTGTTGGCGGAACTGAACGTCCACCCCGCCCTGGAAGTCCGCTCCGCCCACTGTATTTACAACTCCTCTGGCCCTACTTTCCTCGCCGGCCACGGTGGTCTCGCGGTTCTAGGCGTGCAGTCCAGAACCGCGCTACTGCTATGGTCGCAGGTTCGAATCCTGCCTCGGGCATGGATGTGTGTGATGTCCTTAGGTTAGTTAGGTTTAAGTAGTTCTAAGTTCTAGGGGACTGATGACCACAGCTGTTAAGTCCCATAGTGCTCAGAGCCATTTGAACAATTTTTGAACCTACTTTCCTCATGCGTATATTTACAGAGTCCGCCTCCTCCTTCGACCACCTCCTCACGCACGGAGCCCCGATTTTCAACCGCCGCCACCCTGTTGACCCGTCCCGTTCCCCTCCTCAATCATACCGCTGTCAGCCTTGTCTTCTGTACAACAACCACTTTACCCAAAACTGCAAGAACCCACCCACCTGCCCCCATTGTAAAGCCTCCCACTTCCTTAAACAGTGTCCCAATCTCGCCTCCCCCGTCCTGCAACACCTGCAATGAACCTCACCCCACCTATTCCTCCAAATGCAAAGCCAAACCCCCTCCCACCAACCCTGAACTCACTGTCCCCATTCACCCCATTGACCCACCCATCCACCCTAACAATTCCCTCCGCCCTCCTCCTGCAGCAGAAGACATCATCCGGATCCTCACCATCATCCTGCAGAACATCCACCCTTTCCAGTGCCCCCACACACTCTAGCAGATTTCCCTTGCCGTCCGCTCTGTTTTCCACTTAAACACCTACGCCACATACTCCCACAACCAGGCCCACTTTACCTTCACCCGCCTAGACACCCTAGTTTAAGCCCCTCTCTCCCCTTCCCGCACCCTTCCCACCTCCAACCTCCTGGTGCGTCAACAGTATCGCCTCCTCTACCTCAACATTCGCTCCCTCCCTGCAAACAAATACCTCTTCATGCATACCCTCTCCCAGCACCAGGTTGACTCCTTCATCCTTAATGAAACCTTCCTCCAACCCCAGCATGTTGGCCGCACCTCCCCTTATCTCCTTCACCACACTGACAATCCCCTTCCCCTAGCCCGAGGCGGGGTCGCTACAGGCCACCTCAGGCATCTCCCTGTCTGGCCACAAACCCTCCTCAATGACCCGACCGAACATCTTCTCCTCAGCCCATTTTTTCCTTCCCTCACCGTCACCTGTGCCACTATCTATATCCGCCCCGCAGCTCCTCTCCCCTTTGACTTCATTTCCCATGTTGACCGTACCTTCTCCACCTATGTGATCGCTGCTGACCTCAACATCCACAGCCGTGACCCTGTCACCCTTCGGCAGTGGCATCAGTTCCTTGCCAACCCGCATGGTGACCTTGTCACTCTCCCACAGCACACCCGTCCTGAAAGTAACTCCACCCCTGATGTCGTTCTCGCTTCCCCCAACCTCCTTGGTCACATCCCCGTTGATGTCCTCGATCCCGTCGGTAGTGATCATCTCCCTGTCCTTCTCACCATCTCCTCTACCCATCCCACCACTGCAGCCACCCGCCCAGCTGCCCCTCCAAAGTCTGTCCATTACTACCACCGTGCCAACTGGGATGCCTACCAGGAATACATTGTCTTACAGGTCGAAAGCCACCCCCTCACCTTTCACCACCCTGATGACATCACCCATGCCTCTTCCTGCCTTCAGATGACCATCACTGACGCTGTGGAGGCTCATGTCCCTACCAAACTCGTCCACCCTCACCACCCTACGCTTCCTCCACAGGCCGTCCTTCTTCTGCATGAATCCCGCAGGCTCTACTGCTCCTTCCTCCGCACTCGTGACTGGGATACTCTCACCTGCCACCGGCAATTACAGTGACATATCCGGAACCTCCTTACAGCAAAGAAACGCCGGAACTGGCGCCAGACATGCACACGCCTCAACTCCACCCTCCCTGTCAGCTCTTCAAAGTACTGGTCAGCCTTACTGGTAGCCATCCCACCCTGCATTACCCCATCCTCCATGACGATCAGCCCTTTCCTGACAACCTCAGTAAGACTAACCATTATGCTTCCCACCTATCCGAGGTCTTCTCCATTCCTGATGCTCCCCATTTTGATTACTCCCTCTTCCCCACTGTCCTTGACCACACTGACACCTCTGTCCCCCTGCTCGCCCCTAGCTTCCAGTACTTGGATCGGTTACCCCCCCTCAGACATCAACACTCTCATCACCACACAAGACATCACACTCATCCTCTGCTCCAAACGCAACACTGCCCTGGGTCATGATGGCATCACCTACTGTCACCTCAAGGAATCCCCTCCATCCTTCCTGTCTGTCCTTGCTACCCTGTACAATTTCCTCCTCTCCACTGGATTTTACCCCGACCTGTGGAAGACTTCCTGTGTCCTGCTGTTCCCTAAACCTAACAAACCCCCCTCTGATACCTCTTCCTATCGTCCAGTCTGCCTCACCTCCACGTTCAGTAAGGTCTTCGAGGCCATCCTCTCTCACCATATTCACCGCCACCTTAACCAGCACCGCCTCCTTCCTCTTACCCAATGTGGCTTCCGGCCTTCCTCCTCCGCCGACGACCAGCTGCTTAACCTTACCAATCTTCTTTCCCTCCAACTTAACTCCCGTCGCTCCACTATCTTTGTTTCCCTTGATCTCCAGAACGCCTACGACCGTGTCTGGCATCCCGGGCTCCTCTTCAAACTCCAGACCTATGCTCTCCCCATCAACTTCGTCCATCTCGTTGCTTCCTTCCTCTCCCATCGTCCCTCCTATGTGACTATCCACAAATCCAACTCTTGTACTTTCTACCCCTCTGCTGGCATGCCCCAAGGTTCTATCCTTTCCCCTCTCCTGTATCTCCTGTACACTACTGATATGCCCAAACCTCCTCCTCCATCTTCTCCAGTTCGCTGATGACACCGCCTTCCTAGCCCTTTATCCTACCCTTCAACAGTGCCAACGTACCCTCCAAACCCACCTTGACCAATTCACCGCTTGGTGCAACCAGTGGTTCCTCCGTGTTAATCCCTGCAAGACCCAGGCAATCATCATAGGCCACACCACCCGCTCCTTCTGCCTCCATGATTTCTACCTCACCATTTATGGCCGTCCTATCCACCTCACTCCTACCCTCAAATACCTTGGCCTCATACTCGACCGCCACCTCACCTGGACTCCCCATCTCCTTACCATCCAAAACAAAGCTCACAACCGCCTCCGCCTCCTGAAACTCCTGTCTGGCTGGACGTGGGGTCTGCATTCTTCCACCATCCTTCACACCTACAAATCCTTGATCTGCCGCATCCTTTGTTATGCCAGCGTCGCTTGGATTTCCGTCCCTCCCCAGTTCTATAAAGCCCTCCAAATCCTCGAACGCCATGCACTCCACCTCGCCTTCTGCATCTGCCTTCCGTCCCCCACGCACATCCTCTGCGACCTCATCCCCTTCCCCCACCTTCTCCTTTTCCTTGAACACATCCGCACACCATATATTGTCCACCGCCTTGATCCCCCTCACCCCCTGGTGTCTCCCTTCCTCTCAACCCCCAACCAGTTGCTGCGCCTTTACCGTTGTGTCCCACCCTCTCTCCATCTCCACACCCTCCATCTCCCTTCCCAACACAACTTCCACCGTCTACCCCTCCTGGATGATGAGCTTCGCCCTGACATCTACCCTTCCTACCAACTCTAACCCCCTCTTCCTGCCTCCTCCTCAGGGCTCCTTCTCCTCCCCCTCCCTCCTCCTGAGCGGCTTCCCCCTCCTACTCCCCCTCCATCTCTTGTGCCTCCTTACAGTGTCTCTGCGCTCCCTCCTGCCCTGTCTTCCCTCTTCCTCTCCCACCCCACGTGTCTCCTGCCTCTTCATGTACCCACTGATGTCCCTCCTCTCTTCATCCTGCCGCTTCCCCAGCTGCCCCATGCTCTCCCCTCCTTTTCATCCTCTCTGACCTTCCCCTCTGCAGGTCCCACCTGGCAGCTTTATTCTTCGTCGTGTGTGTTCCAAGTGGGTTTTAAGTGTGTTGTTCCGAAGTGTTTATCATACTGTGGCCGACTTTTAACCTGTGCGTGCACATTCAGTGTCTTCTGTGTCTTAAGACTCGCCAACTGTGTTTTTTTAACTTTCTGGTGACTTTTTAACTGGCCCCCATGAACGTCTCTATGTCCATGTATTTTTATCTCCATTTTCTCCCCTTACTCTGTTTTATGTTCCCCTTTCTTATCTCCTTATGTATGTATCATTTTATTCTTGTTTTAGTTGTCATGTCACTCGGCTGAAGAGCGGCGGTTTTCTGACCTCAACGACGATGTCGGCGATGTCATGGTGTACTAACAGCAGAAGAAGTCGCCTGCACTTCCCCCTGTAGTTATTAAGTGGACAGATGGCTTCAAGGAGTCGGTTCAAATGGTTCAAATGGCTCTGAGCACTATAGGACTTAATATCTGTGGTCATCAGTCCCCTAGAACTTAGAACTACTTGAATCTAACTAACCTAAGGACATCACACACATTCATGCCCGAGGCAGGATTCGAACCTGCGACCGTAGCAGTCATGCGGTTCCGGACTTCAAGGAGTTCTGGAAAAAGATAAAGGTTGTAGTGAAGGACAACATCACAACCCACATAGGGAGTCACTTTGGAGGAGCTTCGCAAAACAAGAGGGCCGGTGCAATGTTTCACATGCCAGGGCCTGGACCACGTGGCGAAGTATTCTAAGTTGCCTCCTCACTGCGTGAAGGGTGCTGGAGATCGTCACAGTCATAACTGTAAGATTCTGAAGACAGACTCGCAAAAATGTTGAAACTGCAGCAAGTTGCATGTGGCGTGTTATCAAGGCTGCATCGCCTTCCTGCGTGCGGCTGCAGAACAGCCCCCTACAATGCTGGTTCGACCAGGAAGGGCCTTCGCTTCCGCCACTGCTGTTACAGCATCCGTTATATCAGCCGAGCAGTGCACTGCTACACCCACAGATGTCCAGGGGCATGACAGCAAGATGGAGCAGCCATCAGCACCATCTGTCTTCTGGGGATCACTAAATCTCATGTGTCTGTGATACTGGCGCTTGGGGTGCCTTGTCTACTTAATGTTACTTTGTTCGTTTATTTATTTGTCTGTTCGTTTTTTATTTGTCAGCTCTAGTCGTCATCCTTTTTTAGTTTATCTTTGCTTACTACGTGCTTTTAAACACGTAGCAGGTCCAACCACTGTGTTGTTGGAGGCCAGTGTTGCTGGTTGCTCAGATTGGCAATAAGAGGATTACTTGACCACTGCAACAATTCATAGAATTAGCGAATGGTCCGTATAATGCAATCCTTGGATCTCCCTAATGGGCAAGTGCCTGGGCAGGTACAGATGCAGTAATAGCACTTTATTCTGCGCTTTCTGTAGTTCGTTTATGTGGACTTGAGCAGCATTGCCCCAGACCACAGATGTGTACTCTGTCACTGGCACTATGAGTTGCAGGTGTACTGTAATTCCACACTTTATGGATAGTGTTGAGTTTAGATTTAAAAGCGGTAAAACGTCAGTAGGTGGCCCAATGATTTACCTCCCACTTTGCGGTTGTGAGGTCCAATGGTCATGCGTCTATCCAGGGTTACACTGATGTATTTCGCAGTACGTGACCATGGGATGAGGCCTCACATGACACAAAGTGGGATTAGATCTGCTGGAAGTCTTATGGTAATAACCAGGGTTTGAGTTTTTACCGCATTCATCTTGAGTCTCGACGGAGCAGCCTGCGTCAGCAACAGTAGCCGCTCACGGGCGCGTACCAACGACAGAGTGGCACCGCCAGCAAGGGCAGGCTACTGGCACAGACGAAGGAGGGAGCGCCCAGCCCTCATGCCTGACGCCCCACAGCCTGCCGTTCGAGACCAGGAGGTGGCGCCATCTCCTAGCACTGACCAGACATCTGCAGCGAGTGTAGCGGAAGAAGTCAGAGCTATGAGGGAGGATTTCAAGCTGATTTTACAGCAGCTCCCACATATGATCACGTCTGCAGTGCTGTCGGTCATCCAGGGCATCACCACACCAGCTGCTTCCACATACAACCATTTGTGTGTGGAATGCAAACAGCATTAGAACCCCAGAGGCAGAGTCCCGGCAGTTCCTGCGTGACAGGCATGTGGACGTCTGCCTTGTCACTGAGACATGGATGACACCCAACATGGATATGTGGGCACCAAACTTCACTGCTACTAAGCCGATCGAGCGACACACTGAGGTAGGATGGCAATTTATGTCAAAATGTCATTGCGCCGCTACCAAGTACAGATCCCAGAGACGGCCACATTGGAGACCACCAGTGTCATGGTCAGCACCTCAATGGCCAAATGACTTTCGTGATGGCTTATCGACAGCGGACAGGACCCCTGCGACCCAGAGACTTCTAGATGCTGCTATCGATGTGTGGAAACCTGTTTATAGGTGGAGATCTCAACACCAAACACCCAGAACGAAGCTCCCAGGTCACCAAAACTTGCAGGAGGAGGCTACCCCAGATGGTTAACGACCACGAGGCAACGATGCTGGGGCCCTTTGATCCCACACACTACCCAAAAAGCATCTGTCCGATGCTCTCGACATTGTGATCATCAAGTAGGCAGATTCAGCTGTATCATAGAGGCTGAGGAAGCCGAAGCACAACTCCAGATAGCATTGACTAGACATCCTGGAGGTCATCCGAGAGAAGACTAGGATTTTCCGTGAGTGATAGATCACACGAAATCCTGTCACCAAGAGACTGTTCAATCCCCCGCGTTGCGAGATGTCGACGGTAGTTGGTCACCATCGGAATCGAGTCTGGGCTGACAAAATAGCCACGCTCAGGATCGACGACTGCAGCGCCTGGGCAACAACCAAGAGCTTCCTGAGGAGGGCACATTGGATCCCACCGCTGAGAGTTGGTCATGAGATCATTGCGGAGCCAGACGGAAAGGCCAGTGTGCTCGCAGATAGCTTCACGGCGAATTTCACGCTGGTAGACGGCGTCGTCAACGACGACACGATACAGATGGACGAGCAACTTCCGATGTACTTGAACAACCAGGTCGGAAACGACGACATCGGTGAGACCACTGAGGAGAAAATCCAAAGTCACCTGATACACTTGCAGCCCTAGAAGGCACGCGGGTGTGTCAAGGTGTAAAATGCTGAAGAAGCTGCCACTGGAAGCAGTACGCGTTGTCACAGCAATCTTCAACACCATCCTTTGAATTGATGTCCACCCCACTGCGTGGAAACACCCTGAGGTGGTCGTCATCCCGTAGGCTGGAAAGGATACCAGGCTGGCGCAAAACTATCGCCTGCCTTCCCTCTGTAAAATCTTCGAAAGGATCTACGCCAACGGCTGCAGCACCACGTCAGTGAAGAGGACCTGCTTCCTGAGGAGCAGTTTGGCTTTCAACATGGTCACTCGATTCAACACCAATTGCTGTGGATAGTGGAGTAGGCAATGGGAGCTCTGGAGCATCGTGAGTACCTTGGGGCGGTGCTCCTTGACGTCTCCAAGGCCTTTGACAGAGTGTGGCATGACAGCCACCTCTACGAGTTGCTGGTACTGGAGATACCTGTGCTGTATGGCCGTCAGCTCCAGTTCTACTTGAGTGGGTGCACCTTCCATGTACGATCTGACGGTGGCGTGACAACAGCATGCCCCATCCGAACGGGAGTTCCACAAGGGTCCATGCTCGGAAACCTCCTGTACTCCCTCTACACCGCCGACATACCGAATACGACACTGAGAGTTCAACTGTCGCTCTACGTTGACTATAACGCTCTCTACACGCGCAGTACGAGTTCACAGCCGATGTGCAGACGCCTGCAGCTCGCCTGGAATGAGACTGGATCCTGGGCCACCAAATGGCAACTCGAATTCAACGCAGACAAGAGCCGAACGGTGGTGTTCACGCGCAGCCAGATACCAGTTGATTTGCAGCAAGTTCGGGAGGCCCCATGCCGTGGTCTTGCACCTGCAAATACCTCGGTGTCACATTGGACAGGCGCCTGACGTGGGGCCACATACGTGGCCATGGTGTGGGGAAACGTGGCAGTCACACGCCTGAAAACACTGCAAACAGTGCAGAATAAAGCTCTCTGGTTGGCGCTGAATCTGCTTCTAGACTTCAACGCGAGGAAGCTTCAGGACGTCGTGGGACTCCCGACTCTGAAGCTACGCATCCGTGAGCTCGCCGCAAGACTCTAAGCCTTGGTGCGGAGTTCTACGAACCAGCTGGTTAGTGGAAACAAAGGTACACTGGCGTCAACCTGCAAGATGACCGGATTTGCTGCTGGAGTGACACACCTGGCAGCAAATGAAGCTCAAAAATACCAGAACTGACAACCAAGAGGACAAAGGCCACACAAGAGGTCACCACTTCCATCATGAGCTGAGAAGTAGGAACAGCAAACTTTGCGTAACCAGCACGCGCCGTGCATGACAGCATGTGCGTCACTCGGTCTATCGGTCTGCGCTCCCCCTCATACTGTGTTCATACTTATTGTCAGCAACTGCATGTGTCAGAACTTTTATTGGTTATATGTTTCTGTCTACGTTCTTCACTGGTGTTTGCTTGTGTGTGGAGGAAGAATAAACTTTGGTTCATTATGGCCGTGATTTTGGTTGTGTCTTACAGTAGGATACAGAACTTGCTGTCATTGAGCCCATCATTAGAATGAGTGTTGAATCATTTTCTTATCTATACTTAACATAGCAGTCTGTTCTAACAGTTGCTCCATAATTCTGAGTTGATTGTTCTGGTAATATAGAGACTAAAACAGAAATAAAACAGTGACAGATATGATGAGTAGGCCCACCTGATTACACCTGTCGTATATAAAGCATCTGTCAATTTGGTTGCTGTTTCCTTTGTGTCTTTCAAGTGCAAGATTTACTCCTAGATCGCTAGCCCGCTCAAGAGAAATGTATGCCTTTCTGTTAGGAGAATGATTGGAATTTGGCAACATTGTATAATATGTCTGGTAACATTTTAATAGTCGACCTACTCCCTGGAGAGACCCAGAATTATCCTTCTAAAGCAGCTTGATGTTTTCTGGGTATTTCAGTGAAATATTCTGACAATTTTCACTTATGGTGCCTCATCTCTCTATTAAACGTATGTTTTTAGTCCAGGGGGGGGGGTAATTACACGTAGAAACTACAACTAACTTCGTGTTTTTCATAAAAAAATCATCAACCATAGCCTTCAGTAGGACAATGAGCGGGCAGTGAACGCCACAGTTGGTCCCTAGGTCTGTGGATATGTCGTCGTGCTGTAAACCTAAAGCTGTGTTGGTTCTGGGTTCCAGTTTTGTGGAGACGAGCATTTTCCCTCTTCTGGGACAGAGCTACAACTGTTAGACTTCCCGAATGTGTGGAGCAGTTCACATGAAGCGATAAAATTATTTAATGATGTGATGTCTTCAACCGCACTCACCCCATACACGACACAAATCTTCGAGCTTCTCCCACTTCTTCTACCTCTCTATTAAATACGAAGAGAAGGAAATGTCACAAATGTTAAACTCTTTACCTTATTATGCTCCGGTTTCTAACTTATAAGCAATGCTTTCACTACTTTTATCTATGCAACGTTCAAGATGTTATCACAAGAACAATAACAGAACCTGAAATAACAAACGGCGATAGATAAATACACTTGTAGCAACCTGCTTACCAACACACTAAACAAAATCGCCATGAACTTATGCAGCAACCTACATTTTTCAGTTAAATTTTGCTCGCAGTGATAGAGTACATGCTGAGTATTCCTCATGTCATATGCTGCGCGAACACTGATTACAATATTGTTGTTACTGCATGGTGTACACTCGGTTTATTGTTGTGATCAGGACATGCAGCCAAGGGCTCTTTCACGGAAGTGCTTTTGCAAAGTTTTGCTATTACTAAGAAAATGAAGTAAATTATCTCTGAGCTTCCAAAAGACTGATGTTGTTAACAGACAGACAATGTGTGGCTCAAAAAATTACGAAGAAGTGGGTTCAATAACGCAGCTTTTTGTTTTTGCACTGCGCGATGTTTGTCACGAACAGAAAATGCAGCAGGGTAACTCAAGTGGAAGGAATCACTTCCTGTGGAAACTCCTGTATCATACAGTGTCCGTAGTTCGTGTGGATGGCAGTTATTTCATTGATTACAAAATGAAATCGAATATACGTACTGGGTAGCCGAGGAAACTGGTGAGTGATGATTTACTCGAAAAGGAAATGAATTTATTGACCAGGCTATAATCCACTCCAGAGAGACAGGGAGTAAGAATTCTATCCAGTGTAGCGCCCCTGTGCCACGACGAAACCATTACCAAGCCAAACGTGCGGTTCAGTGGTCTAGTGGATTGATGCTAGGTTGCTATGCCAAATGTTTGCGTTCGATTCTTACTTCAGGCGACCGTTGCAATAGACATCTACAGATCTTATTCAAGTCTGGTTACGACAAGTGAAATATGTAGAACTGCACCGTGGTTCCAAATTCACAGTAAGCACGATGTTCTTTCGCTATTGACTTGAGGTTAGATTGCACAACAACGAGGTGAAGTGGCGGCATGTAAAATCTCTGTCACCAGTAATCATTCTATAATAATAATTTTATTGTAGTTTTTGAACCAAATGCCTTGTGAAGCTACAGAGCACTTATTTTATCTTTTTGTTGAACTTGAGACGTAGAAAATATTGGTGCCTAGCTGGGATTCGAATTCTGATCTTACCATTCAAGGGATTTGATCTCTTCACGACAATACGGTACCATAAATTCATTGTATGCTTTAGATTTCAAACTTTTCAAGGTGTATCTAGGTTAGAATCCTAGTCCGGCACAAACATTTTCATTAAGTTTTTTCAAGCTCTAGCAGGAGCAAGCTCTGCCTTATGGCCCCCTCTTACAACTGACTAGGAACAACACACACAAAAAATTCTCCATAACAGTTCCAATAATAAGAATTTACGTTATTAATCAAAGCAATAACTGGCAATAATAATAATAATAATAATAATAATAATAATAATAACGCTGATAATGATGATAACATAATTGAGGGATTGAGAATGATATTAATTATTTATTAGATAACAAAATCAATAATAATAACTTGTATTATTAATAAAAGTAATAATTTGCAATAATAATAACAAAATAATGGAGGCATTAAAATTATATGGGTTAGTGTAGCACTTTTGAAGCTTCGTTTGATATTAGAAGCGGAGGGGGTAATGAAAGAGAAGAAGATTCAAATGAAAGTCTTAATGGTTGCTGGGAAAGAAGAGAATTGCAACAGAGAACTCAGCAGACAAGTGAAAGGAAAAGGGGTGAGAGAGGGCGGACTGATGGGGGTGAGCTGCAAGAAGACATAGCTATTGTGATAGAAGGTGGACCATTAGCTGTCTCTTAAAGTCCGAAAGAATTTTAATTCCTGTAATATTTTAAGGAAGATTGGTCCGATGTCGGGTTCCTGATATAGAAAATGGCTTAAAGAACATGGTAGTGCTGTGTAGTGGTACAGAGAGGTTTTTACCTCGTTGGGAAGGAGTATTTCTACTGTGTTGTGTACATAGCGATGTCGGGGTTGAAGATAAATGGGAAGAAGTGCAATGATTGAGAAAACGATACAGCAAACACAGGGTATAATAATCTCTACGCTTACGGCACGTAGCCCAGATGACTGTGCAACTGTTCATAAACAGCACTGATATCGTCGAAATAGTGTATATCACAAATGTACCATCCACAAGCATTCATCGCCGGTTCCAGCCGACGTGAGCTCTCATACGTAAGTCCCTGGAGAATAGGATCACCATAATGAAGGCTGGGGTTAGTGACTCTATACGAGTTCCTTTTTAAGCTCGAGAGGAAATACTTTTTTATTTGTCTATAATGAATGTAGTGATACTGAAACCTTCTTTCAGTCTGCAGATGTGTGTTCTGTTCAATCTAGGAGATAGTCCAGAATTATCCTCAAAGAAGAAAAGGTGATTTCTGTGTTGTTTAGGATTAAGAGTGGAAGAGATTCTCTGAACTGAGTAGTAATAAGTCTTTTGTGTGCGACTAAGATTGCTTACATTTTAGATAAGTTAATTGTTTCAAACCTTTGTTCTGCACCCATTCTAACAAAGCACGTAATTCAGCTTTTACTTTCTGGATGGCTGTGCGCAGATTTGTTGGGCTTGCACTTAGGTATATCGGAAGGTCATCAGCGTATAAACGATATTTGCAATGGGAGATAATAGTCGACACATCATTAATATATAAAGGGAAAAGTAATGGGCTCAATTCTGATGCTTGTGGAACCCCTGATACTACGTTCTTCCACTGTGACGTCTTTGTTCCTATCATTACACACTGTTGGCGGTATGTAAGGTATGAGTGAAACCAATGTAGAACACTTGAAGAAAAGTCTTGATTTTTGAGTTTAGCATGTCGAATATAAAATTCGACAGTGTCGGAAGCTATGCTAGAATCCAAAAACACACATAACAGCCGCCTCTTGTTTGTCCATACCTTGTTTAAGTTCGTCAGTCACTTTTATAACAGCAGTCGTCGTGCTGCGATTTTTCCGGAAGCCAGATTGGTATTGATTCATAAGATTATTTGAAGTTAAGCTGAACATGAACCACGTTTTCTAAAACCTTAGAAGATGCTAGTAGAATGCAAATGGGACTGTAGTGAGAAGGTTCTTTGGCAGTTTCCTTTGTGGATAGTGGTTTAGTGACTCCTTTCTTCCAGTCCATTGGGGAGATGCTAGACGTAAAGAAGGGTTAAAAATATACGTTATTTTCGGCAGTAATAGATCGACGATTAAACTCATTATTCGTATTGTAATATTTTCGTGTTCTGCAACTGCAGAACGAATTCACGCAATTGACTTCCTGAGGCTTACTGGCTGCAGAAAAAAAATTTCGTTTCTACCGACCGCAGTCACTTCAAGAGATTCGATGGTTTGTGTCCTTGGGCGTTGGTCAAGTAGAGATGTAGGTGTGGCGAAATACTCATTTACATCCTCAATAGTAACGAGACATTCAGCTGGAAATTAAAGTTTGCCTATTGCTAGCCGTCGTACATTTTTCCACAAGACGGAAGGTTTGTGAAAGTCCTCAGTTAACGAATGGGCGTACCTCAGTTTTGAATTTCTCACTGACTGGCTAACTCGGTTGCGTAGTCGGATGTAGGCAAGATGATTCTTGGAGGTCGAGAGCCGTTTATACTTCCTGTTTGCTGCGTATCTGATACTCATATGGTGTTTGAGTTGATTGGTAAGCTATGGTGCAGGTTTCTCCTGACTCTTACAGTTCGTATCAGAGCATGTTTATCGTATAAATTTTTGATCAGGTGCTTCATAACTAATGTCAAAGTTATTTCCTGTCATTCCCGCCAAGAGATATCATAGTCCTTAGCCGTAAGCTCAGATACATTCTATCGCTTAAAATCTCTAAAAGTGGTTACTTGCAGTTCGTTCTTTTAATCAGTGCGAATTACTCTGGAGACTTGATTGCCAAAGTATCTATAGAGGTATGGGTGTCTACAACATGATGAATTGGCCCAGGTGCAAGCAGTGTAAGATTTGAGCAGGAAAGTATAAGCTTGAATTTAGAAACTGCAGGGCTACTGCCTATAAAATTTATGTTCTCATTTTCGGCTAGAATTATGTGTTCATACAAAGATTCAAGGCCGGAGAGTTTGGATTCAAAGCTAGAGAGCTGTCCAGCTTTGGGCGGATTGCATATTATACAGATAAGGTCCTTTCTGTTGAGAGGTTTAATTTCAACAAACGTATATTCGTGTTGTTTGCCCTCATTTTTGGATGCGGGCACGATATTGGGGAGTAAGTTTGCACGTATATATGCAACCACACCACCACCTCTTCTGTTACATTTGCCATGCCTCAGAAGCACACAGCCATCGAGGCTTACAGAGCTGGAACGGATACTCGACTTAAGTCACATCTCCGACAGTATTATGACATGAAAGCTGAGGTGCTAAAATATGTATCTGAGGTTAGTGATGTGTATCGGTAACGACTGTACTTTTGCAAGCGTGAGTTGTTGTGAACTGTCGTCGTGAATCGTTTCCGCTATATGTTGTAGAATTTTAGAACATGTTTTCTGCTCGAGTATCATGTCGTTTTTGGAAACCCAGAATCTACTCTGTAGGAATCAGCATGGATTCCGGAAACAGCGATCGTGTGAGACCCAACTCGCTTTATTTGTTCATGAGACCCAGAAAATATTAGATGCAGGCTCCCAGGTAGATGCTATTTTTCTTGATTTCCGGAAGGCGTTCGATACAGTTCCGCACTGTCGCCTGATAAAGTAAGAGCCTACGGAATATCAGACCAGCTGTGTGGCTGGATTGAATAGTTTTTAGCAAACAGAACACAGCATGTTGTTATCAATGGAGAGACGTCTACAGACGTTAAAGTAACCTCTGGCGTGCCACAGGGGAGTGTTATGGGACCATTGCTTTTCACAATATATATAAATGACCTAGTAGATAGTGTCGGAAGTTCCATGCGGCTTTTCGCGGATGATGCTGTAGTATACAGAGAAGCTGCAACATTAGAAAATTGTAGCGAAATGCAGGAAGATTTGCAGCGGATAGGCACTTGGTGCAGGGAGTGGCAACTGACCCTTAACATAGACAAATGTAATGTATTGCGAATACATAGAAAGAAGGATCCTTTATTGAATGATTATATGATAGTGGAACAAACGCTGGTAGCAGTTACTTCTGTAAAATATCTGGGAGTATGCGTGCGGAACGATTTGAAGTGGAATGATCATATAAAATTAGTTGTTGGTAAGGCGGGTGCCAGGTTGTGATTCATTGGGAGAGTCCTTAGAAAATGTAGTCCATCAACAAAGGAGGTGGCTTACAAAACACTCGTTCGACCTGTACTTGAGTATTGCTCATCAGTGTGGGATCCGTACCAGATCGGGTTGACGGAGGAGATACAGAAGATCCAAAGAAGAGCGATTATTTGGTAACCGTGATAGCGTTACGGAGATGTTTAGCAAACTCAAGTGGCAGACTCTGCAAGAGAGGCGCTCTGCATCGCGGTGTAGCTTGCTGTCCAGGTTTCGAGAGGGTACGTTTCTGGATGAGGTATCGAATATATTGCTTCCCCTTACTTATACCTCCCGAGGAGATCACGAATGTAAAATTAGAGAGATTAGAGCGCGCACGGAGGCTTTCAGACAGTCGTTCTTCCCGCGAACCATACGCGACTGGAACAGGAAAGGGAGGTAATGACAGTGGCACCTAAAGTGCCCTCCGCCACACACCGTTGGGTGGCTTGCGGAGTATAAATGTAGATGTAGATGTAGATGTAGAAAGTTAAGTACTCCACCGGCTATGTCCGTTTTTTCTAATTTCTAATTTCCTTGTCCTGTTCCAGACCTGACGCCAGCCTGCGTGAGCTAAAACGCGTGCCTTTCGGCTTCCTCTAGTAACACGGTGTCGGCTCTCCTGCCAATACACAATAGTATGTCCTAAAATGAACAATACGGAAAGTCTACGCAGTGTGATTTTACCTCTGCAAAAAAAATTTCGTGCAGACATGTACTCAGTTTTGTGTAGCACAGTAAATATGAGAAATAACGAAAATAATTTCAGAACTTTATCGAGCAAATGTATCAAGCTGTAAGACACAGAAGAATCTTTTTAAAATCGGATGATAAGTATTTCATAGCTTCCGGCGCGTCCGCTCCACTGCTTTGCCGAGAAGACTCGTGGCTGTCGCTCTCACTGTCGCGCGTGCTGCAGCGACGAGATTCAAACACGTTTGAATTCAAACGTCGCTAGTTGTAGCAGAAGACAGGCAGCGCCATGGACGTCGCCCACGTAGGACCCTTCCGTAACCGAAGTTGCGGTGGTGTTTCGTCGTCCGAAGCTGTCTCGATCTGCCGGTCGCTTCTGTCGCTTACGTAGGGTGCGGCCTTAATGATTTTCGCTGTGGTTTCAAGTCTGCGACCGATAGTGTTGAAGAAAATAAAAACCGTCGTAGTAAATGGATGAAACAGGGACATATTGTGTGTGGCATCAACAGTCAGTATTGCCACAGGAAAAATCCTGTATTTACTGACCTTGAACAAGTTCTCCGTCTCATGTGATTTCGGAACACTTTCTTTAGGTAAAGTGAATGAAATCCTATTATCAGAGTACCATAAACTGTTTTCTGTCAGAAAATACATAGAGACAGTAGAGATACGCAAGCAGGCTGGGGTGGCATTAATTTCCTTATGCAGTTATAGACGTCACAGTTTTCGAAAGGTCAGAAGTGTAGTTGATGGATATTCTAGACCCTTACTTCCGTTTTGTAAAAGAGCAATATGATGCAGAAAAGTTGAAGTTTGCACATCACACATAGAAAAGGAAAGGTGAGAGATTAGTAAACATGAAGCATCAAATGATGCGCAAAGTGGTAGATAATTCAAAACCTCGAAGAGATTCAAACATGTTAAGAGACAAGGAAAATACACATTCGGCAGTTTTGGTATGTCAAAGCCATTAGAGAGAATATAGGGGACAATGGAGAAAGAAAATTTAGGGCGTCTTGTCCCATCGACGACGAGGTCATTAGAGATACACCTTAAGAACAGAGTGGTGAAGCAGATCGATTGTCATTTTCAATGGAACCGTCCTGGCATTTTCCTTATGTGATATTGAGAAACCACAGAAAATCTGGATAGCCTGAAGGGGAATCGAACTGCCGTCCTCCTGAATTAGAGATCAGTGTCCTACCACTGCGCCACCTCCATCATTGGGTATACTGAAGTGATACAGAGTGTTCTGTTGGTTATTTTCTTCCAAAATGTCTCCACAGATAAAAAACCATTCCATCATATTTGCAAAGCAGTCTGGTGTAAATATAACCAAGCACAGGAAGGTGACGTGTTTTTCTGATAAACACAAACTTTCCGAAAC
Source organism: Schistocerca serialis cubense (assembly GCF_023864345.2). Taxonomy (NCBI): domain Eukaryota; kingdom Metazoa; phylum Arthropoda; class Insecta; order Orthoptera; family Acrididae; genus Schistocerca; species Schistocerca serialis. The sequence goes on from NC_064640.1 coordinate 504,951,255, forward strand.
TCTGCTGAGTGTCATCAGATATACAGGGGGATTTTTTCCACTGTGTACAAACTCTAGGGGTTAATCGATGAGAGGATACGGAACGAGAAAGGTCTATTAAAGTAATGTCTGGAGTTGCATGGTTTCTGTGCTAGAGACAAGTTATTCAGTCATACATTGTTACAGAGACTACGGTCTAATACGCGCAGTACCACGCAGCCACAGTTACAGTATGCGTTGAAAATAGTTTCCAGGTGCTTCAATGCATGCGTGTACACACCGTAGCATGTTCTGTCTCACACGTTCACGTCAGGCAGGCTGCATCCGAACTGTGTCAAAGACAACATGAATATGCTGCTCCAGTGTCTCCACATCTGGAAAGGGCTGTGCTTACACGATACTTTTGAGATGGCCCATAACCAGAAATGGCATGGGCTAGAACTAGTAAACGAGCAGGCCATGCAACTTGACCCCTCATCCGATACACTGATCAGGGAAGACACGACTGAGATGCGTCCAGGCGTTAACAGCGAAGTGTGATGGAGCACCATCATGTAGCAGCCCCATAACTCTTCGAATCTTGAGTGGCACTTCTTCCAGCAGGGGAGGCAAAGTCACCCACAAGAAACGCCAATAGTTCCAGCCTGTTAGGCATGTGTAAGGAATACTGGTCACAAAATACGGCCGCCAATTATCCTGGCTCACACATTCTGGTTGCACCTATGCTCATGACTCGCTGTCACCATACCATGAGCGTTCCACATATTATCTCACAGATGACTTATGAAAGTTGAAGATACCACCCCACGCAAAGGTGGTCTCACCTGTGAATAGGACAGATGACAAAAATATCAGAATCGTGATTGCCTAGTGAAGAAACCAGTGACAAAACTCCTCCCGATATGGAAAGTCTGTCACTAGTAAGCCCTGCACATGCTGTTAAGTGATGAAAGTGGTAATAGTTGTCATGGAGATTGTTCCATACGGTCGTCTGGGCTACACTCTACTGGCGGACCAACTGCCTGGCACTGACTCGGCGGTCGCCTTCCACGGTGATAATCACATTCTGCACCAGATCTGGTATCCGAATATTTCTGGTACGTCCTTCGTGATTTCCTGCTTCTTGAAATGGCCCTGTCTCAGACAGACAGCGAAACACTGTTGCAAACATTGAATGCTATGGTTTTTGTCGGCAGGGTTAGGTCTCCTAATACAACCTTGCTGCCCACAACCCGTTGCCATTTGCCTTTCTGTAGGTAAACACGATTTTCCCAAGCTGTATATTTGAATACAGAACCATTGTGTACAAAGCTGTACCACATTCACTAAAAGCTGAGTCAGCAATAGAAGTTAATCGGAGACATTACGAGTGACTATGGCAGAGGGCGCTAGGGCATGTCATATGAGGAACAATACCGCCGCCGGCCGGAGTGGCTGTGCGGTTCTAGGCGCTACAGTCTGGAGCCGAGCGACCGCTACGGTCGCAGTTTCGAATCCTACCTCGTGCATGGATGTGTGTGATGTCCTTAGGTTAGTTAGGTTTAATTAGTTCTAAGCTCTAGGCGACTGATGACCTCAGAAGTTAAGTCGCATAGTGCTCAGAGCCATTTGAACAATACCGCCCTCTAAGAGGAAGCCATGTGTACTGTAACTGTGACTGCATGGTGCAGCACGTATTAGACCACTGTCTCTGTAACAAAGTATGATTGAATAAACGGTTTTTAGCATGGAAACCATGCATTCCGGACATAAGTTATTTAGACCATTTTTGTTCCGTATCCTGGGTGAAAGTGAAGAAGAATTGTATGAGCTGCTGAATGGAACGAACAGGCTAATGAGTACAGAATATGGACTGAGAGTAAATCGAAGAATTATGAAAGGAATGAGAAGTAGCAGAAATAAGAACAGCGAGAAACTTAACATCAGGATTGATGGTCACGAAGTAGATGAAGTTGCTACCTAGGCAGCAAAATAACCAGTGACGGATGGAGCAAGGAGGGCATCAAAAGCAGACTAGCACTGGCAAAAAGGGCATTCCTGGCAAAGAGAAGTCTACTGGTATCATACATAGGTCTTAATTTGAGGAAGAAATTTCCGAGAATGTACGTTTGAAGGACAGCACTGTGCGGCAGTGAAACATGGACTGTGGGAAAACCGGAACAGAAAAGAATCGAAGCATTTGAGATGTGGTGCTATAGACGAATGTTGAAAAAAATAAATCCTCTCATTGATCAATCCCTAGAGTTTGTACATGGTGGAAAAAACCACCCTTTATGTTCAGGTTTCTGGGTAATCTTGATTGTTACAGGAATTTACTTATGGTAAACATATAACATGAATGAAAATTATAACGAGTTGACCTGCATAAAGTGTAATAAATCATAATACCGCATTTAAAGTTGTTAAAATTGCTTTTTTGTTTTGTTTGTAGGTATTTAATGGTGGCGACATCGGAAGAATGAAGACTCTTAATAGGCTTGATTTGATGCTGGTGTATACAGTACCCATTCTGAAAGTTTACTTGCATGTCTGGACGAACACACATTAATGACGATTGACAGCTGTCTGATATTAATTCAATATATATTTGATGAATGCGAATATATTGGCATCAGTTGTGTTAGGAAGAGATCTATTACCTATCAATGATATATGAAAGTTTATGCCAGACCGGGACTCGAATATGGTTGACTATCGTATAGGGATGTAAACAGTGTACACATGCATGTTTGGGTCGGTCCAGAAGGCGTGCACAGATAGCCGAATTCGTTAAGGCAGCCGCTCGCGATAAGCGGGCAATCCGGGTTCGAGATCCGATGCAGCACAAATTTTCATATGTCAACACACAAAGCAATTACAAAGATCGGATGCAAACGGGCATTGATTGAAATCAACGGGGAACGTTGAAAATTTGTGCAAGACCAATTTAGATGACGATGTCGTATCTCGAGAGAGAGTGAGAAGGACACGTTATAATTACAAGAGCTTACGTCGATCGATGTGATCGATGGGCGAATTTCGCGTAGGCAGCTTGCAGATCTCCACCCTGTAAAGAATCTACAAGCTAAATATGGTGTTCAGGGACACAGAGCTCGACGCACAGCGCAAGGAAACTCAGGTTGGCTCTGAGCACTATGGGACTCAACTGCTGAGGTCATAAGTCCCCTAGAACTTAGAACTACTTAAACTTAACTAACCTAAGGACAACACACACATCCATGCCAGAGGCAGGATTCGAACCTGCGACCGTAGCGGTCGCGCGGTTCCAGACTGTAGCGCCAGAACCGCTCGGCCACCAGGAAACTCAGGTCTAATCAAACTCAGACTAATAAAGTTTATTGGAAGTTCACTTCTGGCATTACTGACTTTAGCTTCTATTCATTGCACAATGTTACGATGTACGACTTCACGTAACTCTGTCAACTGCCTTCTGTCTCGCGGTCCTGAGACTCTTCTCAGTATTATCTCTATCCTGACGTGACTAACTGTTCTAAGTCCTCAGCCTGGCAACGCCAGCACAGGGGTAGCGTCCCAGACGACTACTAACCGTGCTCACCCCTTGGGTTGGGGGCGGGGACGCTTTTAATAACGCTCGTCGAGCTTCTAGAACATTCCCTCCGACGCACATCGCCAACGAGGATTGTACATTGCCGTATATGGGAAACTCACGAGGCACTTTTGTCACTGTCACGATCTGCTATACGGGACCTCGGTCACGCGCAGTCTGCCCAGAGGCTCTTTCCATGTGTACTTAGCCTGTGTACCAACCGTCGCCAGTCTGTCGCTGGTTGAATACCCGACTGCGCCAACTCCACCGTCGTCTTCCCAAGCAGCCCCTCGCTTACAACTTTGAACTGAATGCCGTGCTCCATCCCGTAATAGTGGATTTCGCGACGCCGGATGTCCTGTTTACTAGACAGACGCTCTGACCACTAAATCATCTGGACATAGTGGTCAGTGCAACTGCACGGATTACCCTAGCACTCCTCCCGTCAGACTCAAATTCTGAACTTATACAAAGACTATTAATGTAGTGCCCCTTGCCCATTAACCTCATTAGTCTCATCATTTCGCCGATTCCCGTAAGAGTTCGACACTGGTGCGCATCTGCACTGAAGGGATCGTTGGCCGTTTCGCGTTGATATATATCTAGTGTCTGTTCTTTCGGACTTACTCTTATTGGAATCGGACTTCAGGTAGATCAGGATTTGAGTTGGGAAGATTTACGAGGGGTCAGGTAGAAAAATTAAGGGACTGGAAAGGTTCAGTCTGGAGACCTGCTTGACGGTAACATTAGGTGGAAGTTGGGCTAGAGAAGTCGTATTGCTTTCCATTAATCAGTAGCACAGTATTTCCATTGGAGACGATAGGGTATTTTGCTACGAGGTGCGAGCGCAACTGAGGGTAGAGCCATGTTTTGTCTGACCCGTTGGCTTTTTTTTTATTGTGATTTAGGATATAAGTAACCTGTAGCTCCCTTAAAGGATCGCATCTGTTCCACGTCCGCAATGATAGTTCTCGCAGGTAGCTGCAATTTAACGTTTACTGGAGATGCTCTTTCTGTGCTCTAATATATCCATTATACTTTTAATGATATTCTTTACCTCCCCTTTCGGTATATACTTACTGTTTAATAACACCTGTTGACTGACGTGTTGCTATCCTATTTGCTACGGTCTCTTGGCGTTGGCGAACTTCTGCATTTCATTTTTCACCACTTCCAGATAATTTTCGGCCTCTTTGCGAAGCCCGAACGTGAGAAAGGTTGGCGGCTAGTGGAGGTTGTTTCAACTCCGAAGAACATATTTTGCCTCTGTATCGCTAAATATGTTTAGTCTTGTACTCTCATATACCTTTGAACTGCGAGCGGTGACAAAGTAAGAAAAGAACTCGATCCAGCTGTTCTGCTGATTATTCACATAGCGGCGCAGCATATTTCCGAATGTCAGATGTGCCTTATTTGTCTGTCCATTGGCCGCAGGACACAGTGTTCCGGCTCAGTGATTCTCTATTTTCATAAAGCGGCACCACTTGCTCAGCTGCCTTTGCTCGCTGGTGCGGAATAGCTATCTGAGCAAGAACCAAAAACTGGTCAATACATATTTATTCTGGTGCATGAGCGAAAGCGCCGTAAATACATGAGTCAGAAACTTTAGGTATTTGTCCTTTATACAAAAACATTACCATTTCATATGAAAATGGGTCCGAAAATGTTTCGTTTGGGAAGTATGGAAGGCTTTATTATTCATGGCTCAAAAAATGATAAATTTACAAAACACAGCTTGAATTGACCACTTCCTACTTCCACACATACTTTTAGCTTTCGTTTAGTACTTTGCTGTATGTTCTGGAAAACTGCTGGTGTGTTCTGTATTTGATAAAATCAATTTTGGACATGGTCCTTCGGAACATCGGCACTGGGTATGGAAGTTGAATACACCATAGATTTTTAATGTTTCCTAAGGAAACGAATCCTTTGGCGATTGGGCATGTCATACAGTGGATCTTCCTTGACCATTCCACCTGTTCATAAACTGGTTACCCAGAGGTACTGGCAAACTATGCGTGTAAAGTGAGGTGGAGCACCATGGTGCATAAACCACATTCGTTGGATCACATCTAGAAATAATCGTATATCATAAAGTAAATGAAACAACTCATGACCAGGCGTGATTGTTATGCTAACTGAAGATCACATCATGTGAAAAGTCAGCATCATCAGGAGGTAGATGCTAACAACTGCAGAAACACAGTACACCGCTCTAAAATGCGTTGACTTCATTTAATTCTTTCACCCGTTGAAAGTGATACGGGTACAGGAGATTTTGTGCGGGATGTTTCAGATCGTCATGTGAGCAATGCCTTCCCTTCACGCAGTTTTCCTTGTACTTGTTGGTGGAGTTTTACCCACAGTATGAAGAACCCGTTTTTTAAGCTGAGGCGTTCATACATCTCGTGGACTCCTATCATCCCTAACCCTCATCGAAAATGAATCTATCTCTAGAAAGAGTTGGTGGAGTCGTACAGACGTTCTTGCACAAGCTAGCTGTCTTCCAGAATATGTAAACCTGAAGCTCTGCGTACGCATTCCCATTTGCAAGGTCGTACGTTTAGTGCAAATTCGTCATTTCAGAAACTGGGTACATTTTTGTGATGTGTTCTGATGGAAGTTACTCTAAAAAAGAACAAACGACAATCAGACGAAACAAATCAAACGCCATGACCAACTGTAAAGAAGAAAGTGGGTAAATATACACATTTGAAGTAAATCACACAACCAGGAGACATTACAGGGAATTCTTTTCATACCTTCCTGACGAAGCAAGAGATAAGGCGACCAAGGACATAACATCAATGAGGCAGATAAAAGATGAATCAGGTGTAGTATTACACCACCATGAGAAAATCCTGAATAAGTGGTGGGAATACTTTGAAAGGCTATTGAATAAGGAAAATGTACGAGAGAAGTATGAGGATGGAGATATAAATGAAGGAATGGCCAAAAGTATAAGTAGGGAAGAAGTAGCACACACAATGAAGAAAATGAAAAATGGGAAGGCCCTAGGGGCAGACCAAATCCCAATAGAAGTATGCAAAAGTCTGGGAGAACAGGGAACTGATGTTCTCTGGGATCTAATGCAGAAGATGTGGAAAGGAGAAAGAATGCCATATGCGCGGAGGAATAGTATACTGGTTCCCATATATAAGGGGAAAGGGGATATCCAAAACTGTGGCCATTATAGAGGGATAAAACTGATGTCCCTCAAAATGAAGATCTGGGAAATGATAATACCAGGGTGGTAGAAGACATGTATGAAGGTGCAATGACACAAGTCAGAAGCAGTGCAGGAGTAACAAAGTGCTCTGCTCTCTGCCCATATCTCTTTGACCTTGTCATGTACGTACTAGTCAAAGACGTGAAAAAAGAGGCACCTTGGAGCATGATGTTTGCCGATGATGTTGTAATCTGTGAACCCATCCAGGAGGCACTTCAAGACAAGCTTGAACAGTGAAGGAAAGCTCTAGAGGAAAGGGAAATGAGAATTAGCAGGGAGAAAACAGAGTATATGTGTACAAAGGATGCCAAAGACCTATACATTAACCTGCAAGGAGAACTACTGACGCTGGTCAAGAAATTTAAATACCTAGGCTCTTACATGCATAGTGATGGAGGAATGGAGGCTGAAATACAGCACAGGATAAATAGTGGATGGGTGAACTGGAGGAAACTGAGCGGAGTACTGTGTGATAAGAAGGTCAGCTGCAGAATGAAAGGAAAGCTTTACAAGTCTGTGGTAAGACCTGCGATGCTGTATAGCGCAGAAACTTGGCCAATTATAAAAGCCCAAGAGAAAAAGATGGACGTGGCAGAAATGAGAATGTTAAGGTGCATGAGTGGGGGTGACACGAAAGGACAGACTAAGGAATGAGTACATCAGGGGAACAGTGGAAGTGGGGCCCATAGGGAAGAAGATTCTTGGCTAAGATGGTATGGACATGTGCAGGGAAGAGGAGAGTACTACGTGGGGAGAAGAATTGAAGCCCTAGAAATCGAAGGACTAAGGAGAAGAGGAAGACCGAAACTGAGATGGAAGGGCAAGGTAGCAGGGGACCTACGGGAGAAATGATGGCTCAGAGAAGAAGCACTGGATAGACATTTATGGAAAGAAGGAGCCAGAAATGCGACGCCGACCCCTCATGACGTGGGAAAAGACTGATGTGATGATGATGATCAATATGAATTTTTAAAGTTTTGGTGTCAAGAATAGATCTCTCAAGTTTCTGATACATGTTTTTATACACCCTGTATCTACGCCAACATTTGAAATGGCCTTTCGGCTTGTACCAGTCTTTGTAATGTCACTCGTTGCCAGTTCAACTCCCCTGGCTTGGCGCATAATATTCAGTCTTTGACTCAATGAGCTATTTCGTGTTTACCGTTATGCCACAACTAATGGGCAGCTGGGCAGCAACACGGCGGTCGGTGGTATGTCGTCCTCAGTGTTATGACAGAATTGAATCATCAACCTTCCTCGCTATCTAAGGCAACTAGGCTGAATCATAGCATAGCCGCTACGCAGGGTGACAACAGTTTACTTCCCAGATGAAGTCTTGAAGTGCCTCCTGGATGAGTTTGCATTCACGTGGCCTTGCGAGGTCAGTGTATCGCTTCCGATTCAAACTCGCTTAATGGCAATTACCATATACACTGAAGCGCCAAAGAAACTAGAATAGGCATGCGTATTCAAATACAGAGATATGCAAACAGGCAGAATATGGCGCTGCGGTCGACAAAACCTATGGAAGACAGCAAGTGTCTGGCAAATGGTTGGATCGGTTATTGCTGCTACAATGGCAGGTTATCAAGAATTAAGTGAGATTGAACGTTTTGTGGCGGTGTTCGTAGCGACAAACAATTCGCTGTAGAAACGGCTTACGAAGTCACCGCCACACTTAATAGCGGGCCGACCGGTCCGCTGGAACAGTGAACAGAAAGATGAAAACCCAAACACTCTGATTAAATAAAAGTCGGTACTTATCTTTATTAACGAAGATACAGCAACACAATAGTGAACTCCGTGTCTACAGAAATCTGTCTAGTTCGAGTCGGAGCGGCTAGGTCAGCGTCGGCTGACGACAAACAACAACTCTGCTGCGATGAACACACGACTGACTAGCAAGTACACAATTCGGTGGCGAGTATACAACTGAGCGGCGAATACAGAACTGTCCTAGCTCTCGCGACTCCAGCGCTTAAGAAGCCAGAAGCCAGCGGTGGCGCGCGCAGACTTGCGGCGATTTCCTGTATCGCTGGCGCTGCTTATGCGGACGGCGTCCGGACTTTGATGCTGCCAACCTTTTGGCAGCGGGCTCGGTTGGCATTACTGGCTAGGATATAACACTCCTCCCCCCCCCCCCCCCAAATCGCTGCACCGTCGTTAAATAATGACGTGGCGAGCGTCGACGGCGGGGGAGGGGTCTGGCCGCAGGCGTAGCAGAAGAGACCGGGGCGGAGACTGTTGTCGGTGGCAGTCCCCGGTCCGCACCCCAGCATTGGCCGCGCGGGGCCTCGGGAAACACTGACTGAAAACCGAGGTCAGGGTGCACGCCTGTGACCACGGGCGCAGCTTCTGGTACTGGACGCGACGGGGCGTCGGGACCCACGAAGAGAGGCAGCGTCTCCTGACGCTGCGTCGACGGCTGCTGAGTGGGCGCCGGACAAGGCGCTGCGGTGTCAGACTCCTTGGGGGTGCCCAAGGAAAGCGGCTGCAGGACAGGCTGCACAGCCACCGCTTGGGAAGGCGGCCCGGCTGAGGGGTCGACGTCCATCAGCTCCGAAGGCGGTGGCGACTGAAGAGGGACCGCAGGCGCCGGAGCGACCACCTGGGGCGCTCCCGAATGAAGCTGTGCGGGAGGCATCAACGGGCCGGGCTGTCGGCGTGGTAGCGGCGACGGCTGCTGCTGCTGCCCTGGGGGCGGCAGCGAAGTCGGAAGGCGCGGCTGGAACCCGCCGCGGACCAAATCTGTGGACAAAGAACGAGCGGCAGAATCCGGGCGGCCAGCGCGGCGCAACTGGTTCTGATGCCTCCTGTGCACCCCAGTAGCACCTTGAACAGTATAAAAACCGCGACCCTGGACACGTATCACGGTACCACGTTCCCAACGACGGCGACCGTGATAAACTCTGAAAAAAACGGCGTCGTTGCGCTGAAAACGCGTGCGATGCTCAGAAGCGGCGGGTCGATCCGGGGGGTGCAACAACCGTAGTAGGGTGCGATGACGACGGCCGTGGAGAAGCTCCGCAGGCGAAGGGCCGTCGCGTGGCGTGGTACGGTACGACGACAGGAACGTGATGAGGGCCTGCTGACGAGAGTGCGTAGCACGAAGGCGGTCCATATGATCCTTGAATGTGCGTACAAAACGTTCCGCTGCACCATTCGATTGAGGGTGGAACGGCGGAGTAAGAACATGGCGAATGCCATTGGCAGAACAAAAACGTTCAAATTCAGCAGAGGTAAATTGTGGACCATTGTCAGACACTAAAACTTCTGGAAGACCCTCAATACAAAAAATTGAAGTCAACGCCTGTATAGTTTGTGCAGACGTTGTAGACTGCATAGGCACAACAAACGGAAAATTACTAAATGCATCTATCACGATGAGCCAACGAGAATTCCAATATGGACCAGCGAAATCAATATGTACTCGCTGCCAGGGATCGGCAGGGCGTGCCCACTCAAAATAGCGTTGAGGCGGAGCAGCTTGGTGTTCGGCACACGTCGAACAATCTGTAGACATCTGCGTAATCTGCTTATCAATGCCGATCCATGTACAATGACGGCGGGCAAGCTGCTTGGTGCGGACCACTCCCCAATGACCTTGATGCAACAAGTCGAGGACCTTGGATTGGAGCACTTGGGGAACCACTACACGAAGCTGGTCATTCTCGGTGCGTAACAGCAAAACTCCGTGCGAAACAGACAACAGATGACGTTGCGGATAATAGCGACGAACCACAGGATCCGATATGTCCTTTGCCTTGGACGGCCAACCACGTTGAACGAAACGTACTAGTAAACTCAGATGAGGATCCGTAGCTGTCTCACGTGCCACCTGACGATAATCAATCGGAAAATCCCGGAGGGATTGATGCTCATCGGCGTCAATCTGATGGCAAGAGTCTTCAGAGGAATCGAAGACATCATCCGCAGCAATCGGCAATACAGAAAGCGCGTCAGCGTTTGCATGCTGAGCTGTAGGGCGATACATTATCTCATACTGGTATTGTGATAACAAAAGAGCCCAACGTTGTAGTCTCTGAGCTGTCCGCTGAGGAACTGGTTTAGACGGATGAAACAGTGAAGTCAGGGGCTTGTGATCTGTTACTAAATAGAATGGTCTACCATAGAGGTAGTGATGGAATTTTGTGACACCGAACACAATAGCCAACGCTTCCTTGTCCAATTGGCTATAATTACACTGAGCTTTGTTTAGCAATTTAGATGCGAACGCAATAGGACGTTCGGTGTTACCGACTCGGTGAGACAACACAGCACCGAGGCCGAAAGAAGAGGCATCACAAGCCAACACCAGAGGCTTGTTAGGGTCGTAATGGACCAGACAACGATCATTCAATAAAGCCTCTTTAAGCTGCTGAAAGGCTGATTGGCAATCAGCTGACCACACAAACGGAACATTCTTACGGCGGAGACGATGCAACGGTGCAGCAATCTGTGATGCATTAGGTATAAACCTAATATAATATGTCAATTTGCCAAGAACTGCTTGCAATTCATGCAGATTGCGAGGGGCGGGCAAATCACGAATAGCTGCTAAATGTGACTGGGAGGGATGAATGCCTTGAGCATTAATAACATGTCCCAGATACTCCAGCTCCGTAAGGAAAAATGAACATTTATCGATGTTGCAACGTAGGCCTGCCTGAGACAACACTTTAAACAAACACTCCAAATTACGGAAATGTTCAGCAGGCGTCCGACCGGACACAACAATATCGTCTAAATAGTTGCAACACGACGGCACATTAGCCAGAAGTTGTGACAAAAAACGCTGAAAAACAGCTGGAGCTGACGCACAACCAAAAGGCAAACGCAGAAAACGGAACAACCCCAACGACGTGTTTATGACAAAATACTGTTGTGATTGCTCGTCGAGGGGCAATTGCAAATATGCTTCACGGAGATCAATTTTGGAAAAGAAACGAGCTTCCCCTAACTTATCCATCAGCTCGTCCGGTCTAGGCAAAGGAAAAGAATCAATGACAGTCTGAGGATTAACTGTCGACTTAAAATCAGCACACAAACGTAACTTGCCAGACGGTTTCTTTAGAATAACTAAGGGAGAAGCCCACTGGCTCGCTGAAACGGGTTGAAGAACACCGTTGTTTTGCCAACGACGAAGTTCATCTTCTACAGGTGCCCGGAGGGCGTGAGGCACTGGACGAGCACGACAAAATCGAGGCTGAGCATTATCTTTTAACGTAATATGAGCGGCAAAGTTCGCAGCACAACCTAGTTCGTCTTTAAATATGTCACTGTATCGTTTACACAAATCGGTTATGCTGTCTTGAGGAACAACAACAGAATTAATTTGCAACACATTGTCTTGGATAGACAGGCCAAGCAAGTCAAAACAGTCTAATCCGAAAATGTTTACACTGTCTCTAGCGCGGAGCACTGTGAATGAAACTGTTTTTGTATTGCCACGGAATGTGGCGGGCACGCTACATACACCTAACACAGGAATTTGTTCTCCACTGTAAGTAGCCAAAGAATGTTTTGCCGCTGAAAGTTTAGGGCAGCCGATAGCCGCATACGTAGCACTATTTATGAGAGTCACAGACGCACCAGTGTCTAATTGAAAATTGAAGGTCTTATCCTGTATGCGGAGCTTCACAAATAGTTTATTACACTGTCTCTGGATCGGTGCAGTGGAGGCAGAAGACACGAAATCAGAGCGTTTAGCGCGTGGTCGCTGCTTACGACAACTCGTGGGTTGGGCGGGTGGAACAACACCCGCTTCACTTGCAGTCTGTACAGTACTTTTTACAGCGTTTGAATTACGCCCGGGTCGCATAGCAGAGGGCTGGGTGGGTGGCTTATTGCGAACAAGTTTATTACCCACACGAACCGTGGAAGAGTCTTTAAACGCGACCTTCTGGGCGGGCTGGCTTTGAAGAACATGAATATCCATGGGCTGGGCAGCACTAGAATTGTTCTTGCGTTTACGCAAACAAACAGTCTGGATGTGTCCTTTCCTTTGACAAAAGTGACAAACCGCGTTTCTTAACGGGCAACGTTCACTAGGATGAGCAAGAACACACTTAGGGCAAGACTTAACTCTTGCATTTTGCACACGCGGCTGACGAATGTGTTTAACATGACGCGGCCGGCTAGTGTTTACAGTCTGACTCTGCCGGTGGGGCCGCGGGCGTGACCTAACTTGCTTAGCACAGGCAGTTTGAGAAATACATGGCTGAAACACCGACATTGGACCGTTGATAACTGGAAACATGCTGCCTGGTCGGAAGAGTCTCGTTTCAAATTGTATCGAGCAAATGAACGTGCACAGGTATGGAGACAACATCATGAATCCATGGGCCCTGCATGTCAGCAGTAGACTGTTCAAGCTGGTGGAGGGTCTGTAATGGTGGGGGGGGGGGGGGGTGGAGGGGGCGTGCAACTAGAGTGATATGTGACCCTTGAGGTATCTAGATACGACTCTGACAGGTGACACGTTCGTAAGCATCCTGTCTGATGACATGCATCCATTCATGTCCATTGTGAACTACGACGGACTTGGGCAATTTCAGCAGGACAATGCGACACCCCACACGTCCAGAATAGTTACAGAATGGCTCCAGGAACACTCTTCTCAGTTTAAACACTTCCACTGGCAACCAAACTCTCCAGACATGAACTTTATTGAGCATGTCTGGGATACTTTGCAACGTGCCCCCCCGTACTTTAGGGATTTATAGATAGCCCTGCAGGATTCATGGTGTCAGTTCCCTCCAGTACTGCTTTAGACGTTAGTCGAGTCCATTCAACATCGTGTTTCGGCACTTCCGCGTATTCACGCGGCCTCTGCATGATATTAGGCAGGTGTATCAGTTTCTTTGGCTCTTCAGTGTAATTAGATGGCTACTGAAATCTTTCAGGCATTGTAGGCCTTTAAGTGCCACGTGATCCGTAACTACTTTGAAACTGCCCCCGCGAAAGTAGCAACGGAGAAACATTATGGTGTATATTACGCTTAGCATTTATTCTTCTGAAGTGGTATAGTTGTGGTCGGTCGATCAAGCTTCCAGGGCGCACGGTTCACCGGATGTTTCCCATGCATCCACCTTTTGGTTTAACACACAGCCCAAAGTGTAAATCACATCATTCTGAGGAGGCGATGATTTATAGCTTTTACAAATTTGTTGGAAAATTATCCCTTGTACATAGCTGTACTGTCATTTTAACAAAAAACAATTTTCGACCAGGAATGGAACATCCTCAGGTATAATGTGATCTCATGAATCAGCTGAATGACAAATCACTATTAACAAGCATCATGCCATCAACCAACATGTTAAATACAAGTGTAGTACCGTACTAGAGTATATACACCAAACAGTAGGTAACGTGGCAAGACTCCACTCAATAGGATCTCGTTGTGGCGTTGGCCTGGCTACAGTCGCTCTTGGCTCTCAATTCTTAGAGCCGGAGTCACCCTAGAGGAAGGGTTCCAAAGACGGTCACCTTGGTCAGGGAAGCTCATCCCATTTATAGGAAGCATGATGGCCCTAGTTGCTTCGCGGTCAGTTTTCCTCGTCTACATCGAAGACATTGCATGTGGCTGGTGCTGCTGTAGCTTGGTTAGATTCAGGGGGGGGGGGGGGGCGCTGCAGATGACATTCACAACGCGACGACAAAGTAATCCACTGAAATGTTCTTTAAGGAATCCAGATCAACCTGTTAGGCAAATAGTGCAGATGTGAAACAAATAAAACAAAACCAAGAAGAACTATGCAGATTATTCAGCATTAGAGGTGCAATACAAGGAGTTTCAAATATACTTTCTTAACAAGTTTGTTTGTGTGGCCATCCTCCGCAGCAAGCATATAAACACTTGCTTTGCAAATCAAACTGCCTTTTCCTGCTGTTAGTTATTTTATTTATCCCATATGCGTTTCGCCTTCTCCTGTTCTAAGGCATCATCAGTGGGATGTATAATGATAATATTTTTATACTTTTATGTATCTAACTTCATACTGACATCAACAAGGTACATAAAAATATAAAATTCACAATTGAATGAGAACAGAACAACGAAATTAACTTTCTGGATATAACAACGAAAAAGGAAAAACAATAAGCATATGTTTGAAATTTACCGTAAACCCAAGGCAACAGACATTATCATTCCCCAATCCTCGAACCACCCACATGCACAAAAGCAAGCAGCACTTCGACACATGCTCCATAGACTCAACACAGTACCACTCACCAAAGAAAGCTACGAAAAGAACTGGACATAATAATGCAGATAGCACAAAATAATGGTTACAATGATAACACAGTCACAAAGGTAAACAACAAATTAAAAGTAAAATAAAAGCAAAAAGCTCCAAACCACAGATAACAACACAACAGAACCAAACACAAACACGCGGTCCCATAACAACTACACAGGATAATCAGAAAAAGATGAAAGAAAACACAAGATGGTACATAATGACATACAAACACAAACTCACCCATAAAATCACCAACATTTTAAAAAGACAGGGAATAAACATCGTTTACACAACAGACAATTCTATAGAAAAATACACCCCAAAACTGACCAAAAACAGAGACATAAAGCAGGTATATACCAGTTACAGTGTAACATTTGTGAAGGCACATACATAGGGCAAACAGGGAGCACATTTGATGTCAGATACAAGGAACACATAAGAGCATGGAAATATGGGACAAACCACTCCACATTTGCAGAACACCTAAGAGAAAATAACCACAAACCAACCACTAGAGAAGATGACATGAGAATAATTAGAATCAACAATAAAAAGCACCTTCTGACCATGCAAGAAAATTATCACATACATAAAACCAAAACAGAGGGAAACATCCTGTTGAATGACCATGTACACATGCCAAGCAATTCATTATTTACACTAATAGATAAAATAATAGAATAATGTTAGCAAAAAGGATAAATATAATAATAATGTCCAATGTAATAATAATAGAACCCAACATCTTTACACTCACTCACCCGTGACCCCTCCCCAGAACAATGAAACGAAAAGTCAAAACAGCTGTGACCAAAGTTTTCAGCCACTCGCTAACAGCTTTTACAACCGCCACCCTCCCCTCCCACCCCCCCCACCCCCCACCCGCCAAAATAATCGGCTCTATCCCCTCCTCTCTGTCTCACTCACACTCACACACACGGTATAAACATCATGACCAGAAGTTAGTAACGAACATATACTTCATTAGGTTGGCAACAAATAGGTAAACACACCAAAGACGATGAAACACGTAATGGAGTCGCAATATTTACGCTGTGAAAAGAAGTGTTCGACGAAATAGTTGTATAGAGTGTCAGAAGAACAATAGTTCACCACAAAAAAGAGTGAGAAACATGGTGAGCAGTGTGTGGATGGCGAAAACACAAAGATGTGAATATAGAACAGTGATAAAAGTGGTAGTGTTACCTCCAAACCAGATGTGAGGAAACGCAGATCAGCAAATCGTAAGTAATTACATTTTTACAAAAAATCGCGAAGTGAACTGTTTGATAATGTATAACAAAACTGTATCATTATAGATCACACTGATGATGCCTTGGAACAGGAGAAGGCGAAACACGTATGGGATGAATAAAATAACTAGCAGCAGGAAAAGGCAGTTTGATTTGCAAAACAAGTATTCTTTCTTAATTTAAAGTAGACCTTATCTTCGTGGTACATAACAAACATTGTGTCACACACTGTTAGAGGCGATTCATTAAGATGTACTAAAAGTATCACAGGCATTATTATTTGAGTTTGGTCTAATAATTTGTTTTCTGAGGTTTTTTGTATATTTCAGAATATATATCAACTCCGGTAAAACGCCATGGACTTTTCCCCAGAAAACATTTTTTTAGTGCAGAGACCGACAAAAAAACCTGTTCAACAACTTTTTGTATTGCCTTGTCTATAATGTATTTCTAGTAATAAGGAATGGCATCACCAACGATTATCGACAAAATGTACACTGGATTACAAAACTTAAGGACGTAAGTAACTTGCCCATGATATTTCACTGCCAAGTAACATAGCTCGATGAAACATGGACCATACACAGAAAGAACAGCTACAGCATAGTACAGAAGATAACTGAAAGAAAGATGCAATGAGACAAAAAGAAAGTAATTTCACAGAAATCGCCGTAATTTATGATGGTCGCCTGGACGATACGAAAATCGGGACATGGATTTTAGTAGGGCGTGTGATCACCACGAACGGCACTGCATGCTCTGGTACGTGCTCTCATTCTGGCCACAATGTTGGTAAGGAATTCTAGTTCTAGTGACTGAGCATACCGTTCCTCCATCAGCACAGTTGGCAACTACTGGATGCTTTTTCGTGCATGTGGACGCTCTGCAATATGTCTTCCCATGCATCGTACACGTGCTCGGGATTGAAGTCGGGGGAATGGACAGGCCAGTTCATTCGAAGAATATCCTCTCGCTCCAAGAGATTTTCCACCTGCGAAGTGATGTGGTCGCGCGTTGTTATCCATAAAAAATAAAGCCGGTTTGGAATGCACTCCTCAAAAGACGTACATGAGGAAGGAGTACAGTTTTATTACAATGTTGATCGATCAGTGTAGCGTGTTCAAAGATTTGGATATCTGTACGCCCATGCAACATTATGCCTCCCCACACCATATCACCTGGATCACGAAAACGATCATGTTCGACAACGCTAGAAGTATCCTCAAATGGCGAGACGTAAGAACACGTAAAACACCCAAGAAAATTGTCGAACATGATCTTTTTGGTGGTCCAAGTGTTACAGTGTGCCAAGCATAATGTTGCATAGGTGTACTGACCTCCAAATGTTTGAACACCGTAAACTCACAGGTCAACGTCATTGTGACTATTGTGCGTCTATTCAGGGGCGCATTCGGACGTGACTTCGTTTCCATTGATGAGAATCCGGCATCGCATCGAAATAAGCAGGTGGAGCAGCTCTTGGAACGAAAGGATACTCGACGAATAGACTGGCCTGCCCGTTCCCACCCACTTAAATCTCATCGATCACGTGTGGGATTCATTGGGGAGACATGTTGCAGCACGTCCACATGCATAAACGAACATCCAGCAGTTGCCAACCGCTCTGGTGGAGGAATTAGGCCCCTGCCACAAGAACATGTTACCACCCCTGTGGGAACATATTGCAGAGAATGCACTGCCGTTCGTGGTGATCGCACGTACTATTAACAACGATGCCCTGCTTTTCGTAATGTCCAGAGGAGCGCCATAAATCGCCTTGACATCAGTGTGACAATTGTCTTTGAATAAAAGTGTTATTTCCGTTCGTCTCATTGCGTATGTCTTTCACTTACTTTCTGTACGATACTGTAGTAGTTCTTTCTTTCAGTTATCAATTATTTACTCTGTTTTTGCATCACATTTCATATGTAATACCTCCTCAAAATGTTCTTCAGTACTCTTGTCACGTAGTAATGTTATTTTAAAGCTAAGCAGGAAATAAATATAAATATAAATTAAAGTTAAACAGGAAATAAATATAAATGGAACAATCTAGAAAAACATTAACTCTAAACGTAAAAAAAACAGTGCCAATGTCATATTTAAATTAAATTATCTCTTAATAAAATAACATTACTACGTGACAAGAGTAATGAAGAACAGTTTGAGGAATTATTACATATGAAATGTGATACAAAAACAGAGTGAATAATTGACAATTGAAAAAACAGAATATATGGAATACATAGACAATCACAGCAACATAACTAAATAGAGGAAAAATGGAGGAGTAGAATGGAACGGACAATGTGGGAAGCATTCTGAAACTGTAAGGATTATGTGAATTTTAGATCAGGGGAAATACTGAACTATTTTTATTCATTTAATATTAAATCAAGACTGAGGGTCAGATATTTGTTGAATCTCCATATACTGAGTAAGTCCTTAGTTCTCATTGCAAGAAATTTCTGAACCATTTTAATAAACTGTAAGTTCAGTAAATTAAAATTACTGTACATCACAGAAGGAATTTAGCAAGTGCAACGTCTTCAGCTGGGCTTTGAACATATGTGGTCAATAACAGACAGCACGTTGAGATGTATGTTTCAGAGTACGACTTATTTTTCTTTTCTCTGTGCTTGCTTTCTACAACAAATCACATGAATGAGGAGAATTACTGAGACGCTACTACAACTTGCTCCAATTTATTTAATGAAGAGTTGTATAGGGTTCGTGAATTAACATCAAATGGGGTCGTGACGGCTCATTTGCGAACTAAACGTTTTCTGTATGAATGATATTTGTTGCTTCACAAAACTACAAAGTATGCCATCGAGAACTCAAAGTAGATGTAGCTGAATACCTGAAAAGTGTCAAAGGTGTTGACGACAGACAAAAGCGTTGATGAATATTTTCTTTTTCAGTGAGAACTTCCTATCAGTCGCAAGTTCCAGAAATCTAACCTTCAGAACGTCAGTAATCTTGACAGCGTTTTCGGAGGGTAAATGTCACCTCAAATAGATTTAACTCTGAGAAATTTAATATACTGAATATGTAAGTGAAAAATAAGGCATTATACGGTTCAGTCACAATAATGTGGCCACCGCCTATGTTCGATGCCAATGTGCAATAACCACTCGACGGCCGGTGGCAGCACTGTCAGTGGAGGATATGAAAAGAGTGTTAGTTTGGGGGGGGGGGGGGGCGGCGGGGGGAGAACACGGAAAATATTGCAGTCGTTGTCGTAATGCTAAAACGAAACGAGATTTATCTGACTTTCAAAAGGCCAAAGAGCATGATAATTGGCTTTCAGGACAAGTGAACCTGGGTCTCTGAAACGGCAAAGTTTGTAAACTGCTCACATGCCACTGTGGTTAAAGTATAGCATGCATGGCAAAATGGCGCTATCCAAAAACTGGAGATGAGGCAACTGTAGTGCACAACGGGACGTAGGTGACAGGGCTGAACGAAGGCTGTGGAGATGTGTAAGTGCGAATCGACGCGCAACAGCTGCCCAAGTGACCGCTCTGATGAATCAAGGAGCTACCAACACTGTCTCCTTAACGACAGTTCAGCGAACGTAGCTTCTTCAATCGAGGTCTTCACAAGATGCAGGCCTGTGATGTTGTCCATGCATCTGGGTAGGATTACCCACTAACACGGGCTAGTTGAGTTGATAGAAAGTAGATAAAAGCAATTTAACAGTAGCAGGTTTAAGTGCAGAGGGAAAACTGTACCAAGGCAAGTGCCAGGAGATAAATACCTCTGCTACAATCTGGATGGTAGTAGAGCGACAAAGGGGGGAGGGGGGGGGGGATCGCCCCACATTGAAGGTTGCCTACATTCAGGGGCAAGTATACTTTCAGGGGCAAATCTGTTGCTCTTTTGATTGAAAAGTCCTTAACCTACTCTTCTGCTAAGAGGATTATGATGCCCTGGGGATAATCTGTCCTTTTGACTGACAGCACTCTTAACCTATTGATCCCCTAGTTTCCCCCTCCCCCTCCTCCTCCAACATCCTTCTGAAAACTCGCCTCGCCAATACAAGCACTCTTTAGATATAAATTTGATGGTCTAATTAATTAAATCAATCAGTTAATTAAATCCATCCTCTGGGAACCGCCTCCAGCTCTCCACCCTCATTAATTGGATGGAAAAAGACTCAGTTGATCGTCCATTTGGAGGTAAATCGATTGTAGCATATGGAATATTGTTTAAACAATTTAGACAATGAATGGAATATCGTTTATTTAAACAATTTATGGGACAGAAAGTGATAAATGGAATATTTAAACAAATGCGATGGTTTTTCATTCCAGTTACACAAGGAATACCATCATGAAATACCCATCACACGTAATTACACTGTTAAAAATCTTTCGATTGCGAAGCACCCACTGTCCACCGTGCAGTACCCAGTACCAGCCCACGCCACCCATGCAGGCTGCCTGGAGTTGTGGTGCACTGGGGGCCCCATGAAGTCATGTGTCTGTCAGTGGCTATGCAGTGTGAAGGTATCCATAGGAGTCTGCTCATACCCTGCGACCGACAGACCGGATGTCACGCTAATCCCAGGACAAAAGAGTCAACTGGCGGCAACCGCTTGATACTTGATACCTGAGAAATTCCTGTCGAAACACGTACTCTCTCACTCTTTCTCCTCTTGTTGCTCCTCACTGCTGCGACTGCACACGCCGTCGGTCGCGGTTGGAACGAACAGCAAAAAAAGCAGTGTTTACCCGGTAAACCCCTGCAGAATACTGATGCATGCGAGAACTCCCTCTGAGGCAAATTGCTGACAGAATGGTTTTCGATATGGGCGCTAAGCTACCATCTGTGCTGGAGAGGAAGGATCTCATGACACCAAAATTCCATTATTTAGCATAGGTTGTATTGTTTATTTACAAAATTCAGTTTGCAGGGGCTGGATCTCACTTTTATTTGGTAAGAAAAGCTCACATCCAGCAACTAGATTTCCTAATTACATGTTACACTGCTGCAGATTGGAGCTGTCGTCTTATTGGAACATTTTCATGTGTGCACTCACCTTGACATACAGGGATCGAATGAGCTAGCACATAGTGTCACCACCGGAGGACGTCTCAGTCGCTTACCCCTCGCTCCCTCCGTCCCTTCCCTGCCCAGAAAAAATGGTAGAAAAAGACTCACCCTGTGCTTGAGAGGAAGGATGTCACGACACGAAATTCAAATCAAAATAAATAATATATTGATACATATCCTTTATTTAATCAGTTTGTGGAGACAGGGTCCTCCCACTTGGGTAGATATCATGACTGCATTCCCCACCCTTGCCTCCCATGATATAATAATTGTAATCACCACGGAATGGAACGAAGTGTGGTATAGTAACTACCATTGGGCGTCTCCCGCGTGAGTGTCAATCGTCAGGGCGCCGCCACGAAGGTCAAAACAGCCCAAGGTCCTAATTACAGATGACGATACTAAATACCAGTGACCACGGACAGGACAGCAGCCTCCTTTGATCTTGCGGTTCCCTAACAAAGCATCAAATGGCGGCATTCTGTTGATCAGCAAATTCCAGACTCGCTTCCTGTCTCTGTCTCTCTCAAGAGGCCACTCACTGCTTGTCAGTGTGAACGAACGTCTCCAAGAACGAAGATGGAGGTTTTCATCTTTCCTCAGAATACTGTATTCTTGTTGGCTAATGCTGGAGACAAAGGGAAAGTGACGCAATTTCGATTTCAAAAATAGGGCTCCTGTCAAATTATTTGTTTAACAATTTAGAGGAGTCAAATATACCATTTAAAACACTCATTTCTACCTTATGATGATCCTTCCTCATAATAAAACACATTTTCAACATTTGAGTATCACACGCAAAAATTATGCGAATCAAGTAATGAAATTTCTGTCACAAATAGATCATAGCACTAAATATATCCGAGATTTTGTATTCACCAGAGTTTGAGAGCGTAAACATCCTTCTCCACAACATATCTGGTAAAAAAAAAAAATCGTGACGATCACACGAATTCGTGATCAAGAAGCGCGCCTTCCGCCGCCTGCAGGGTAGCCCTGTCCACGCCGGATGGGAGAGAGAGACCAACACCCGCGCCAGCCATGCCCACCCGTACTGAAAGCAAGTATGCACACATTACAACTATGCAAAACAATAAACTGATCAATAGGGAATCTGACGTCACGACTGGGTTTTTAAGAGAACAATAGACTTTATAAATTGATTATCTCCGCTACATTCTGAAGGAGAGAGGAAAGTTCTACTGGGTGATAGGACAGAGGCAACAGCAAACACGACTGCAAGACGGAGTCCACTGCGATGTTTTGCGAAGCGCTAAGCGTTGTACACTTGAACCACAACCCACTTCGAAGAGTAGCTGCCATGGGTAGATGTCGGAGATCGCTGAAGCACTCACCTTCCAGACGTCCACTCGTACACCGCCAGTGTCGATGGATGTTATCAATGCGACCAGTGCAATTCTCTCACGCAACACACACGCATCCACCTCCGTCGGGCTCACGCAGCACACTGGATACTTCGCCAGCCCCTGCTGCTGTGGGCAAGATCAGACAGGTAGGCACACTCCTTGCACCGGGTAGCGGCTGAGCTAATTCATTACTTCTGGTTTCGGACTCCTCGTGACCACCACTGCAGCCAGTCGCGGTGCACTGCGAAACAGGCAGCTACAATTCGGGTGTATACAGTAGTTCTAAACAATCTCAGCCCGATATAGACCCACCAGTTTAAAAAATGTACTTTCCACTATCCGTGGCAGCTGTGCTGTTGAACATACACCTCCAATTTATCACGTGAAATGTATATTTTTCCCTTTTATACGCGTTTTTTCGAAGATAGGAGGAATCGGTCCAAACATGCGTTTTCACCTCTCTAAAGTATTGCTACCTGTTGTGAAAATCGTGTACAGGACTATGGCTTACGCTATATTCCCTCTAAGTATTCATTCATCAGGTGAAAAAATATCTTTTCATATCTGTCATATCCTTCATCGTAGGACTAGAATATTAAACTCATTTTTGGCTCATTGTGGAGTCCTAAATTCTACCACTGTCACAAGGTCGCCTCCTCGCCTTTGACTCCCTCTTAAGGTTTATACCATGTATCACTTTACAAATTCGGTAATACATCTGATTTTATTACGATGGCCATCTCTCCCTGTGTAGGTCAGAGATTCAAACATTGTTAGAAGATATCACCACAATGAAAAAAATTCCAAGCCATGAATCACATCCGTGGTGCCCTAGCCATCATCACCACCTGCCAGGCAGCACGCCACTGATATCAATTATATCGATCATGAGAGTCACTTTGCATGGCAAGTAATTTTTCTTTTTCAGTAGTTGGACTACACTCACCAGGTAGTTGAAATGGGAATCCTTGGAGGGAAGACGATGTTCTTTCCGAGGAGGACTATTGAGAACTGACATTTCAAACTGATCACAGAAGGGCTCTACCACCAGCAACTTACGTTTCGCATAAGGACCTCGCTATTAAAATCACCATCACAATGACTATGTTACCGTCACTCTGCATAAAAAGCAGTCTTAGTTCTACAGGCACACACTAGAATCGCTGGTAGCGTGACACTTTCTGGTAGAAATTCTGTCTGCGATTTGGAGTAAGTCTCTCCATTCAACCACATACCTGCTTTGAATCCTATGGAGATGGCTTTTAATGATTACAGCCACTAGTGAAGCATATTCATGCCACTCTCATATCTCGAAACGAATCACCTTTTTCGGTCCTGTCTGCTACAGTAAAACTCCAACAAGGTTTTTTAGGCAGCTCCTATGCATCTTGTTACTGTTCCTCAGTCTCTACCCCGCCCTCCCTGCATCGTTGTCCATGTGATCGTTCCAATTGAAGTCAGAACTGAGTAGAAGTCGGAGAGCGCTATGTCTGCCATCTTCTGCATACGTTGTAGAAACATGTTGAGCTGAGTTAATGGGGAGATCTTGTCATAGCTCTGCCAACAGTTTACAATGTGTAAGGCCAACGCCAAATGAAGCTTTCTTCTGCAACACGAGGTAGTAGTAGAAAAGTCAGTACAGGAACTGGAAAAAAAGGACGAGGATGTTGCTACCGTACCGCTGTTTGTCTCCTAACTACATACAGGTACTGCAGTCTAAACGAGGTCTGCATGCCACAAGGTGCATTCTCGTCTGTCAGTCAAACATTCTCTCTATGATCGTTATTTTGTACTATGCAACAGAGAATAAAAGCCAACGGCCCTGCCTCAATGTTAACAACAATCCCTGTCAGATCACTGAAGTTAAGTGCTGTCGGGCTGGGCTAGCAGTTGGATGAATGACCATCTGGTCTGCCAAGCGCTGTTGGCCAGCAGGATGCACTCAGCCCTTGTGAGGCAAACTGAGGAGCTATTTGATTGAGAAGTAGCATCACCGATCTTGCAAACTGACATATGGCTGGGAGATTAGTGTGCTGACCACATGCCTTTCCATATCCGCATCCAGTGATGCCTGTGGGCTAAGTATGAGACGGTGGCCTGTCGGAACCATTGGGCCTTCATAGCCTGTTTGGGTGGAGTTGAGTTTTTAGTTTTTTTAAGAGAGAATGAAAAGCTATGAACGATAAAAACCCCGCTAATGTCATCCGCTGGAGGACTCGATAAGATTTTACCATATCCCTGTCTTCCAATACACATACGGAAAACAGACACCATATCCCACAGACTATCACTCACAAGGGAGAGTTCCTGTCTTGTTGTTTGATACATTGTTTTTTCTGCTGTAACACGGGCAAGCAGTGTATGACATAGCTTTGTACACCGCCAAGGTGAAAGATGACCTCCACATTTAAACTCATCTTTCACATCTCAAACAAGCGGTGCCAGTCATTCATCATGTAGTAATCAACAGTATATCAGTGGACGGATGGCACGGAAAAGACACCGTCGTTGTACTGTAATAAGGATCACAGTGGATAGTGCAAACAATTTGGCAATTTTACCAGTTTTTCCATAATTTCAACACCGACCAGTGACGCTGCAGGACGCTTCTCAATTTCTGTATCTTCGCTAAACCGCCCCTCAACTACTCTGCGAATACCATACCAGATTGAAAATTACATAAATGACTGTGCAGTACGTCCATTCATTGAAAATTCTCGAACATATACACCAAAGTATAGCAGACAGCGATCTACACATTTGCTAGCACTTCGATCATAGTGCGTAATTTACTATTACGACTGTCTATTTTTCCTCATACGGATGGGAGTCACAGAGCATTCTCGCATTCTTAGAATAATGGCCTATTTAATATGCAGCTGTCCAGAAGTAGAGCGCTACATTCCACGTCTCGTGAAGGAGAAGAGCGAGCCGAGTCTGTAACTGCTGTTCTGCACCAATCCAAGTGCACAAAATCTCTCCAGATGTGCGCATGTCGAGGAGGTTAGCATCCCTTATCGATGTGTAGTAGATATGAAAGTGTTGTGATGATATAACAGGCTGTTATGAAGTAGAAACGTGTGGTTTATGCATGATGGAGCTCCAGACGGACGTAGTTCGAAGCATTTTATGCAAATCTAGTGCAGTAAGAATTCAGAAGTATTTTTGTAGTGTCAGAGGTCAGTACCAAGAAATTATTTATAAGAGAGAACATAAACACATGCACTCCTAAGGCTACACAGTTCTGCACTTAAAACGTGGTATAACACTACAGCAGTGCTGTTTCCGACGTATTAGTCATGCGGAATGCCACGCTGTTAATACTCCAGCGTAAGAAATATATCCCCAGCACATGACATGCATTTTCTATGGAAGCTTCTTTATGAGAAACTATGACGACAAACTGGTTGGCTGATCTAATTGGCTCTGAGCACTATGGGACTTAACATCTGTGGTCATCAGTCCCCTAGAACTTAGAACTACTTAAACCTAACTAACCTAAGGACATCACACACATCCATGCCCGAGACAGGATTCGAACCTGCGACCGTAGCAGTCGCGCGGGACGACAAACTGCAAAGTGATAATACTACTACCCTCCACACAGAAGAAAACATCGATTCTTTGTAAGACAAATACTACATAGGTTCCCAGAAGTGCATGACTTGCCCTTTCCCGGCTGATCCACTTGCATACATTTAGCACAGGACGTACATGAAAAGTGTAGTAACAGTCGTTTCGTGTCTATATGAGGATCAAGACTCAATTTATCTCCAAAATGTGACAGAGAAATGGCCGATTCCACATACATATTCACAGTCTGGAACCGCGCGACCGCTACAGTCGCAGGTTCGAATCCTCCCTCGGGCATGGATGTGAGTGATGTCCTTAGGTTAGTTAGGTTTAAGTAGTTCCAAGTTCTAGGGGACTAATGACCACAGCAGTTAAGTCCCATAGTGCTCAGAGCCATTTGAGCCACGTACATCTTCGTTCGTCTAGAGGAGGGTACGGAAACGAAATGCTTCAAATGGCTCTGAGCACTATGGGACTTAACATCTGAGGTCATCAGTTCCCTAGAACTTAGAACTACTTAAACCTACCTAACCTAAGGACATCACACACATCCATGCCCGAGGTAAGATTCGAACCTGCGACCGTAGCAGTCGCGCGGTTCCGGACTGAAGCGCCTAGAACCGCTCTGCCACAGCGGCCGGTGGTACGGAAACAGGTTTCTCATCCATGGACATGTTTCATCACACATGAATTGGAAGTCCTCTGATGACTATGGTTTTGAGAGATCTGCTGTTAACTATCGCAGGTAGATAGTGCTCTAAGTCGCACACAGAACACACAATTGTATACGAGTCGATCGCAGGTTATACCACACAACTGATGCACCGCGAGAGAACAACGGAAAAGGATGGTTAATTGCATGGTAAATGAGCTGCAGCAACCTCTCCCTGTCTCCCTCTCAGCTGATCACTCCATCTATTACATGTAGCACTACTACCTCAATAGACATACATTAGAACGTTGCCATACAGCAACTGTTTGTTACCTCACGCCGCAAGGTTGTGACTGGCGGAGAGAACAGAGAAGCACATCGTAAATATTGTTTGTTAGGGCTTAGAACACCTAAATATTCCTGCAGAGGGTCAAACAATCTATCCATTCTGTAGCTGTATACTGCAGTCATACCACGCTCTTAAGCTAAGGACACTTTATAAAAATTTACAGGGCGGTTGCCGATATCTTTGTGGTCACACCTGGGCTTATGATCCGACATATATAAATTTATAACTGTACATTTGGTGGTCATCCACATTACGCGTTCTATTCCGACCGTGTTATCGCTGTCGACGGAGAATGGCTGTTTCCCTGGTTCCCGGTGCTTCCATGTCAACGTTTTCTCGTATTTCTACTGCTGTTGCATATTCGGCCCATGTACAAGAATTGTCCTGCACCAAGTAGAAGACATGCAAGTACTCCCTCAATATCCCCGCATTTCCGCGCATTTTCCTTCGATATATACGTATATTCCGTCATTTTTCGTAATTTTATCGATTTTAAGTCACTTCTACCCATGCGATAATGACATCATTTCTCGCTGAATATTCCAAAATTGCATTTAAATGTGGTACAGTCGCCAACACCTAGCGCAAATACACTATTTTTTTGGTCGGACGGTACAGTATAGCACTGTACTCGAAAGCATCCAGTTTCCTTCGACCACATATTCTACAGTTGCAGTGCGTTTTGTCTGTTTTTTTGCAGTGAGTAAGAATAGTGCGAAACTGCAGTTACGGATTCGGCTTGCTCTGCTCCTTCATGAGACGTGGAACGTAGCGGTCTACTTCCAGACAGCTGAAAATTAAATCGGCAATTATCGCAAGAATGCGAGAATGCTCTGTCACTCCCATCTGTATAGGGAAAGATAGGCAATCGTAATCTTCAGTTACGCACTATGATCGAAATGCTAGCAAACGTGTAGATCGCTGTGTGGTATACTTTGGTGTATATGTTCGAGAATTAAAAATGAGTGGAGGTACTGCACAATCAACGATCTACATTCGCAATATAGTACATGGTACTCACAAAGCAGATGAGAGGCGGATTAGCAATGATGCAGAAATTGGGAAGCATGCTGCAGCGTCACTGGTCGGTGTCGATATTACGGAAAAACTGTTAAAATTGCTTAAATTGGTCACACTATCCACTGTGATGCTTATTATAGTACAT
The DNA here is from genome assembly GCF_023864345.2 of Schistocerca serialis cubense. Classification (NCBI taxonomy): domain Eukaryota; kingdom Metazoa; phylum Arthropoda; class Insecta; order Orthoptera; family Acrididae; genus Schistocerca; species Schistocerca serialis. The sequence continues at coordinate 504,979,682 of NC_064640.1, forward strand.
CGACGGTGTCTTTTCCGTGCCATCCGTCCACTGGTACGCTGTTGATTACTACACTCCTGGAAATTGAAATAAGAACACCGTGAATTCATTGTCCCAGGAAGGGGAAACTTTATTGACACATTCCTGGGGTCAGATACATCACATGATCACACTGACAGAACCACAGGCACATAGACACAGGCAACAGAGCATGCACAATGTCGGCACTAGTACAGTGTGTATCCACCTTTCGCAGCAATGCAGGCTGCTATTCTCCCATGGAGACGATCGTAGAGATGCTGGATGTAGTCCTGTGGAACGGCTTGCCATGCCATTTCCACCTGGCGCCTCAGTTGGACCAGCGTTCGTGCTGGACGTGCAGACCGCGTGAGACGACGCTTCATCCAGTCCCAAACATGCTCAATGGGGGACAGATCCGGAGATCTTGCTGGCCAGGGTAGTTGACTTACACCTTCTAGATCACGTTGGGTGGCACGGGATACATGCGGACGTGCATTGTCCTGTTGGAACAGCAAGTTCCCTTGCCGGTCTAGGAATGATAGAACGATGGGTTCGATGACGGTTTGGATGTACCGTGCACTATTCAGTGTCCCCTCGACGATCACCAGTGGTGTACGGCCAGTGTAGGAGATCGCTCCCCACACCATGATGCCGGGTGTTGGCCCTGTGTGCCTCGGTCGTATGCAGTCCTGATTGTGGCGCTCACCTGCACGGCGCCAAACACGCATACGACCATCATTGGCACCAAGGCAGAAGCGACTCTCATCGCTGAAGACGACACGTCTCCATTCGTACCTCCATTCACGCCTGTCGCGACGCCACTGGAGGCGGGCTGCACGATGTTGGGGCGTGAGCGGAAGACGGCCTAACGGTGTGCGGGACCGTAGCCCAGCTTCATGGAGACGGTTGCGAATGGTCCTCGCCGATACCCCAGGAGCAACAGTGTCCCTAATTTGCTGGGAAGTGGCGGTGCGGTCCCCTATGGCATTGCTTTAGGATCCTACGGTCTTGGCGTGCATCCGTGCGTCGCTGCGGTCCGGTCCCAGGTCGACGGGCACGTGCACCTTCCGCCGACCGCTGGCGACAACATCGATGTACTGTGACCTCACGCCCCACGTGTTGAGCAATTCGGCGGTACGTCCACCCGGCCTCCCGCATGCCCACTATACGCCCTCGCTCAAAGTCCGTCAACTGCACATACGGTTCACGTCCACGCTGTCGCGGCATGCTACCAGTGTTAAAGACTGCGATGGAGCTCCGTATGCCACGGCAAACTGGCTGACACTGACGGCGGCGGTGCACAAATGCTGCGCAGCTAGCGCCATTCGACGGCCAACACCGCGGTTCCTGGTGTGTCCGCTGTGCCGTGCGTGTGATCATTGCTTGTACAGCCCTCTCGCAGTGTCCGGAGCAAGTATGGTGGGTCTGACACACCGGTGTCAATGTGTTCTTTTTTCCATTTCCAGGAGTGTATATAATGAATGACTAACATCGTTTGTTTGAGATGGAGAAAGAGCCTTGGCGAAGGAGCAACACCTTCTGGGCATGGCTAGTATCGAAACAGTAATCGGGTACGTTACTGCAATATGAGGAATTAAACGAAATGGAACACCAAGCCATCTGTTACCCTATCAATGTGAAAGTTGAATTTAAATGTAGAGGTCGTCAGCCACCTTCGGACAGCTGTTTGGAAATGCTCCACAATGCCACAAAACTCTTCCAGATTCCATATGTTGTGGTTGTCTTTTACTTAAAATCATTCTGTGTATGTGTGTGTTTTGTGGGAGCAGCAGCATAATTTACACTGTGAGATGTCCAGCTTTCATTCAGAGCCAATGGATCGGAACTTGTTAATACCAGTTTAGAACCTGACACAGATCTCGAAGTTATGGTGGACAAAACAAAATGTATGGCGGTGTACAAAGCCATGTCACACGCTGCTTGCCCATGTTACAGCAGAAAAAACAACGTATCAAGCAACAAAACAGGGACCCTCTCTTGCGACTGATAGTCTGTGGGATATGGTTCTCCTACAGTACAGGCGATGACAATTTATACTGATCTGTGCAGGCGACTTCGATCACTGAGTGGATCAATAATTGTATATTTAATGGGGGCCAGCACACTTGCTCGATGGCAGCATGCAGACACTATTTGTCTTCGATACATATGTCGGAAGACAGGCACATCATAAAATCTTATAGAGTCCTCTACCGGATGATGTTAGTGGAGTTTTTATAGTTCATAGCTTTTTATTCTCTGTTGCATGGTACAAAATAACGATCATAGAGAGAATATTTGGGTGACAGACGAGAATTCACCTTGAGGGATGCAGACATCCTTCGGACTGCAGTACCTGTAAGTAGTTTGGAGACATACCGCAGTGCAGTAGCAAAATTCTCGTCCTTCTTCCAGTGCTTGTACTGTCTTTTCTGCTACTACTGCCTGTTACAGGAGAACGCTTCGTTTGGCACTGGCCTTACACATCGTATACCATTGGTGCAGCTAAGACAACATCTCCCTATTTCCACCGATTGTTCTAAACATAGTCCTGTCGCATTAGCTCAGCCTGTTTCTGCAGGGGATCCAGAAGGTGGTAGATATAGTGCTCTCCGACTTCTGCTCAGCTCCAACTTAAATTGGAACGATCACATGCACAAGGCTGCAGGGAGGGCTTGGCAGAGACTGAGGAACAGGTAAAAGATGCATAGGGGCTGCCTAAAAAACCATGTTGGAGTTTTACTGTAGCAGAGAGGTTCAAAAAAGGTGACTCGTTTCGTGACATGACAGTGGCACTAATATAATTACTTATGGCTGTAATCATTAAAAGATAACTCCATAGGATCGAACTCAGGCAAGTGGTTGAATGGAGAAATTTGATTGCAAACTGCAGACAGCATTTCTACCAGAAAGTGTAATGCTGTCAGCGACTCTTGTGTGTGCATGTAGAACCAAGATTTCTTTTTATGCAAGGTGACGGTAACATATTCGTTGTGATCGTGGTTTTAATAGCGCTGTCATTACGTGAAAAGTAAATTGCTGGCAATAGAATTTTTCTGTAGTCAGTTTCGAATGTGGGTTTTCAATAGTGATCCTCGAAGAGAACATCGTATTCCCTCTACGGATTCCCGTTTCAACTACCTGGTGAGTGTAATCCGACTACTGAAAAATAAAAATTACTTGCCATGCAAAGCAACTCTCATGATCAATATAATTGGTATCAGTGGCATTCTGCCTGGCACGTGGTGATGATGGCTAGGGCACCAAGGATGTGATTCATGACTTGGAATTTTCTCTCGCTGCGGCGATATCTTTTAATGATATCTGAATCTTTCACCTACATAAGGAGAGACGACCATCGTAATAAAATCAGATGTATTTATAAAGTGATACATAGTATAAATCTTATATTTACAACTTCTCTGTGCTGTTGCCTTAAGGGGGAGTCCGAATGTGAGGAGACGTCCTGTGACAGTGGTTGATCTTACCAGTCCATCATGAGCCAAAAAGGAGTTTAAAATTCTAGTCCTGTGATGCAGGACATGACAGATATGAAAAGATATTTTTCTACCTGATGAGTGAATACTTAGAGGGAATATAGCCTATGCCACAGTCATGTACAGGATTTTCACAGAAAGCAACGATACTTTTGGGATGCGAAAACGCGTGTATAGTCCGATTCTTCTGTCTTCGAAAATAATTAGTAAAGAAGGGATAAATGTACAGTCGTGGACAAAACGAGCGAGACCCCTCGCCTTTTCGTTATGCTGATCCGCACAGCTTTAAAGTCTGCTACACAGTATAACAGGCAAGGCGACGAAGTGCTACCAACGTACAATGCACAGGCATGAAATTGACGAACTATCCAAACTTTTTCAGACTGTTTTCAATCATATGTAAGACTGTACGAGGGTTGGAACTTACATAGTGACAACTATTTATTCACAACCGATACAATTGAGTTACATGTTTGCACCTGTTACTGTGCTTAAAAGTAGTCACCAGCGTTGTGTAGAACCCGTTTCCGTTACTCGCTAATAACAGTATTTTGTTATTTCGATAAACATCCCGAATGATTGTCACATAAGCTATGACGTAAAGGTAGAAATTTCGTGTTTTAGAGTCCAGAAAGCTCTATGCAACAGAAACTGCAGATCATTTTGCCATTTTCGTTGCGAAATTGCCGTCTTATTCATGTCTGGGGTAATAATAGAGGGCTCTTTGCCTGGGTTGTCTGCTAGCGTAGTGAAAGGTGTTTGCTACTGCAAGGAAGGTCTGGTTTGTTTTCGGTTCTAATCCCGATAGAGGCAGATAGACTATCAGTAAAACCGAGCGAGGTGGCGCAGTGGTTCGACGCTGGACTCGCATTCGGGAGGACGACGGTTCAATCCCGCGTCCGGCCATCCTGATTTAGGTTTTCCGTGATTTCCCTAAATCGCTCCAGGCAAATGCCGGGATGGTTCCTTTCAAAGGGCACGGCCGACTTCCTTCCCCGTCCTTCCCTAATCCGATGAGACCGATGACCTCGCTGTCTGGTCTCCTTCCCCAAACCAACCAACCAACTATCAGTAAAGCAATTTTAAGAAATTCTCGCTCCCCCAATACGTTTTATTGCTACATTTATTCTGTACTGGTTCCCTGTGGATGACAATATGAAACTCTTGTAGAATTTCACACTTGTTACTGCCTTCTTTTTTCCGCTTCTGTCAATAATTGAATTGAGTTACCTGTGGCACTGAATGATTTTTAACTGAATTTCGTTCTGAATCTTCACGCATTGCTAAATTTGCACACTTTCATGGTAGATCAGCAACGGTAATCCACTATGACTGGTCTGAAAGTTGACAAAAACCGTTTCGCGGCCGAATGCGCACAATATTTTGCTAATTCGTAACGATCTGGGGTACTTTGTCTTACACTTGTGTTATCTCGATAAGCTGAAATTCATTTTTATTAGTACAGTTCATACTAATTAGCATTTCTTCTTTCTTTTATATCTTATATTTACGTGTTGTGTTTAACACACTAATCAGCATTAATATAGTCTTACACATGACTGAAAACAGTCTGACAAATTTCGGATAGTTTTTCAATTTCACGCCTGTACTTAGTATGTTGGTAGCACTTGATCGCCTTGCCTGTTATGCTGTGTAGCAGACTTTAAAGCTGTGCGGATCAGCATAACGAAAAGGCGAGGGGTCTTACTCGTTTTGTCCACGACTGTACCTTTCGCGTGATATACAACATCGCTGCCTCGGATTGGGCAAAGTGCATTTTTTAAACTGGTTGGTCTATGTTGGGGTGGGATTTCTTAGAACTACTGTATACTTCCAAGCTGCAGCTGATTGTTTCGCAGTGCACCACGGCTGATTGCAGTAGCGGTCACGTGGAGTCGGAAACCAAAAGTAAGAATTAGCTCAGTCTGAGCCGAGGACAAAGAATGCACGAACCTGTCTGATTCTGCCCACGGCAGCAGGTGCTACTGAAGTGACCAGTGTGCTGGGTGGGAGCGAGAGGCAGACGTGTGTGTGTTGGGTGAGAGACGATTCAAAATGACGGGTGTTTGCACTGGGCGAATTGATAACATCCGAATTCCAACCACCCCAATCGTCCCTGTATTCCCCCTATGGCCGGGACTGGTGCACTCTAGCATACACGTTCGTCCACGACTGCAGCTGCGACCGCGGCTGTAGTTTCCTGGTGAAATCAAAATCCTGACGATCACATAAACTCGCTATCACGAACCACGCCTGTTCAAGAATCAAAAGAGGAGGAGGTACACCTGGAGAAGGCCGGGTGATGCGGGAAGATTTCATTTCGATTACATCATGGTCAGACAGAGATTCCGAAATCAGATTCTGGATTGTAAGACGTATCCAGGATCAGATATAGAATCAGATCATAATGTAGTAGTGATGAAGAGTAGGCTGAAGTTAAAGAGATTAATGAGGAAGAATCAGTATGCAAAGAAGTGGGATACGAAAGTACTAAGGAATGACGAGATACGCTTGAAGTTCTCTAAGATTATAGATACAGCAATAAGGGATAGCTCAGTAGGCAGTACAGTTGAAGAGGAATGGACATCGCTAAAAAGAGCGATCGTAGAAGTTGGAAAGAAAAACATAGGTACAAAGAAGGTAACTGCGAAGAAACTATGGGTAACAAAAGAAATTGTTCAGCTGATCGATGAAAGAAGGAAGTACAAAAATGTTCAGGGAAATTCAGGAACACAGAAATACAAGGTGCTGAGGAATGAAATAAATAGGAAGTGCGGGGAAGCTAAGACGAAATGGCTGCATGAAAAATGCGAAGAAATCGAAAACGAAATGATTATCGGAAGGACTGACTCAGCATATGGGGAAGACAAAACAACATTCGTTGAAATTAAAAGCAAGGGCTGTAACATTAAGAGAGCAACGGGAATTTCCCTGTTAAATGTAGAGGAGAGAGCGGAGAGGTGAAAAGAGTACATTGAAGGCCTCTATGAGGGGGAAGACAGGAGTCGATTTAGAAGAGACATGGGATCCAGTATTAGAAACAGAATTTAAGAGAGCTTTGGAAGACTTGAGATCAAATAAGGCAGAAAGGATGGATAACATTCCATCAGAATTTCTGAAAATCATTGGGGGAAGTGGCAACAAAACGACTGTTCACGTTGGTGTGTAGAACGTACGAGGCTGGCGACATACCATCTGACTTTCGGAAAAATATCATCCACACAGTTCTGAAGACTTCAAGAGCTGACAAATTTGAGAATTATCGCACAATCAGCTTAACAGCACATGTATCCAAGTTACTGACAAAAATAATATACGGAAGAATGGGAAAGAGAATTGAGGATGTGTTAGGTGACGATCAGTTTGGCTTTAGGAAGGTAAAGGCAACAGAGATGTAGTTCTGACGTTGCGGTTGATAATGGGAGCAAGATTAAAGAAGAATCAAGACACGTTCATAGGATTTGTAGACATGGAAAAAGTGTTCGACAATGTAAAATGGCACAAGATGTTCGAAATTCTGAGAAAAGTAGGGGTAAGCGATAGGGAGAGACGGGTAATATACAATATGTACAGGAGTAAAGAGGGAATAATAAGGGCGGACGATCAAGAACGGAGTGCTCGGATTAAAACGGGTGAAGGACAGGGATGTACTCTTTCGCTCCACTGAACATCGAAGAAGCAATGGTGGATATAAAACGAAGGTTCAGGAGCGGAATTAAAGTTCAAGGGGAAAGGGTATCAATGATACGATTCGCTGATGACATTGATATCTTGAGTGTAAGTGACGAAGAATTACATAATCTGCTGAATGGAATGGACAGCCTGATGAGTACAGAATATGGATTAAGAGAAAATCGAAGAAAGACGAAAGTAATGAGAAGTAGCAGAAATGAAAACAGCGAGAAATTCAAAATCGGGACTGATAGTCACGAAGTAGATGCAGTTATGAAATTCTACTACCAAGACAGCAAAATAACCAATGACGGACGGAGCAAGGAGGACATCAAAAGCAGACAAGCACAGCAAAAACAGCATTCCTTGCCAAGACAAGTCTACTAGTATCGAACATAGGCCTTAATTTGAGGAAGAAATTTCTGAGGATGTACGTTTGGAGCTCAGCATTGTATGGTAGTGAAACACTGACTGTGGGAAAACCGGAACAAAAGAGAATCAAAGCATTTGACATGTGATGCTACAGACGAAAGTTTAAAATTAGGTGAACTGGTAAGGTAAGGAGTGAGGAGGTTCTGCGGAGAATCGGGGAGGAAAGGAATATGCGAAAATCATTGATAAGGAGAAGGGACAGGATGATAGGACGTCTGTTAAGACATCATTGAATGACTTCCATGGTACTAGAGGGAGCTGTAGAAGGCAAGAACTGTAGAGGAAGACAGAGACTGGAATACATCCAGTAAATAATTGAGGATGTAGTTTGTAAGTGCTACGCTGAGACGAAGAGGTTGGCGCAGGAGAGGAATTCGTGGTGGGCTGCATCAAACCAGTAAGAAGACTGATGACTCAGAAAAAAGTCTAAATTGGCTTTCCTGTTGTTGCTGATGGGGTGGCTGTGTGTGTTCAGCTGGTAGGACCAGTCAGCTTTGTTGAGATGCAGGGGTTCTCCGAAATATCTGCTGTTTGTGTATTTTCATCTTGCCATAATTGGTTGGGTAAGCGTCCCTAGTAAAGAAGGAAGGAAGATTTTATTTACCGTCCCGTCGACATCGAGTTCATTAGAGACAGAGCACAAGTTCGGATTGTGTCAAGGGTGGGGAAAGAAATCGACGTGCCCTTTCAAAGGATCCGTCCTGGTATTTGTCTGGAGCAATTTAGTTAAATCACTGAAAACCTAAATCTACATGGTCGGACGCGGGTTTGAACCGTCGTCCCCCCGAATGCGTGCCCAGGATGCTAACTACTGCGCCACCTCGCTCGGTCATTAGTAAACAGTACCTTTGGGCGATTATATCTCCACCTATGGTTGTGTTCGTAGTTTCCCGAATTTAAGATGAAGGAGGTGTTTGAATCTCTTGAATTCCAGTACAGTCTTGTGACGAGTATTCCCTGTGAAGTTCCGCGGGGCGTATGTACTGTGGAGCACTGCTTATGATACGTAGTACCCTGTTCTACATGATCTGTAGCCGGCCGCGGTGGCCGAGCGGTTCTAGGGGCTTCAGTTCGGAACCGCGCGACTGCTACGGTCGCAGGTTCGAATCCTGCCTCGTGCATGGATGTGTGTGATGTCCTTAGGTTCGTTAGGTTTAAGTAGTTCTAAGTTCTAGGGGAATGATGACCTCAAATGTTAAGTCCCATAGTGCTCAGAGCCATTACATGACCTGTAGGAGGCGCAGACGTGTTGGAGGAAAACGTTGCTGCGTATTGGTCTCCACAACAGGCGCCTGGTTCTTTCACCCTTGCTGACTGCTGTCCATCAGCGACGAAGGCTGGAATTTACACTCCAGTATTGCAACTGGACATCCACTGTGTGGCGACAGTGGCTTTTTCAGATGAATCATGTTTTATGCGTGTACAGAATGAGACGTTGAAAGCAAATGCCCTACAAGAGTCGTCGAAAGGGTCCGGCCGGAAGATGGAGCATTATGGTCTGGTCAATATTTTCGTGACATTCATCGGGTCATCTCGTCATTCTGTAAGACACAACTGATCAACTCAAGTATGCATCTATCCTTGGGGACCTTGTCCACTCCTACACGCAGTTTGTTTTTCCTCCGCACGATGGCATCTACCAGAAAGAGAATGAAACGTTCTTCGCAGCTCGCAGTGTACATGCGTGGTTCGAAGAGCAGCAGTATGAATTTACCGTACTCCCATGTCTACCAAACTCCCAGGATTTAAATCCAATCGAGAATCTATGGTACTACCTTGAACATGCCGTTCGCGCCATGGAACCTCTACCGAGAAACCTAGCGCAGCTGTCTACCGAACTGTAATCGGCATGGCACCCCATCACTGACGGAACCTCCTAGAACTTCATTGACTCTGTTCCTGTTCGTCTCTCAGCGGTCTGCACTGAAAAAGACGGTTATTCAGACTTTTGACATGTGGTCACATTAAGGTGAATGGGCAGGGTAAATAGGAAATAAACACGAATTCTTATTTTTCGATTCCTGGCTGATATCTGTAACAATTCATCGCGTAGAATAGACAGTTAAATCGTCTTTGGAACTACAGAGTAGCATATGTGAAAATTTGTTGTTCTCTCCCTGCAAGCAATATTATGGGAAAAATCTTAGGGTGGGAACAACGCTGTCACAACGGTTCAGTGTATTATAGCTTTTTCAGGCGTGTGGAAGTTTTCACAGTATTTATGTCTCCCTCCGACGTCAGACCCACCACACGCCAAGACTCAGTGGAACGAGGAGTACCTCTGAAGTTGTCCAGTGTAGCTCTGGGTGAAAGATAAGGAAGAAAAAGTATCATGCACCACGACCATAGAACCAGGAGGATTCAACAGCAGCTAACACAACTGGTTTTGAAAGCTTTCGTTCTATAACTACACACGAAGCGTAGCCTGTAACCTAAATTTACGGGAGAGGTACCAAAGGAACTGAAGGATATTCATTTTTTCTGCGATGGTAAATGATACTGAAGAGTTCTAATGAAGTTCTCGTGAGACGTAAAATGTCTTTCTTTGAATGTCTACCAGATAATTTTTTTTAAGCCTTTCTGCTTCACTCTCGCTTCCGTTTAATAAGCCTGTGAGGTGTCTCCGCACGCAGTATATCATAAGGTCGTAGATCATAAGAAGAATATTGATATGAGACGGGAATTAAATATGGAGTCAGTTATCGATACGGAAGCAAGTGGAGGGATCATGTTCAAGTTATAGAAGATAATGTAATCACTAAAACGGCTTTACAGTATGGTCCCAGAGGACACCGAAATATTGGTTACCATGTAAAAGTGGGGTGAACAGTTCTGAGGCGGAACAAGTCAGTAGGTCTAATCCTTGATGCTGGTGATTGACTCAATACTGTATCATATGTGTATAACTTTGTAAGATGCACGCGCCTCGAGGCCAATGGAAGCAGGACACCGCTTAGTTTAGACCCGTGTGCGCTACGTCCGTTTGCCTTTCATTACAGGTTGATACCGATTGACCGCCGTGCCATTCTCCGCTAATGGAACCACTGGATGCGGTATGGAGGGGCGTGGAGAGAGTAAACCGCTGTCCCAGTCATTGTAAGTTTTCGTGACCTGGAGCCGCTACTACTTGGTTAAGTAGCTTCTGAGTTGGCAATACGAACTGAGAGCACCCCATTCAACTTCTCCTACCAAAGAAACACCCTTAGGAGTGCCGGGGATCGAACTCGGTCCCTGCGCATAGCAGTCAGTCGCGTTGACCACTCAGTTACGGAGGCGAACTCACCTGCGATTATTTTCTGCCAATGTACAAGATTCAACTGGCACTCATACATAGAAAGTCGTTAAATACACTTAGCATTCCTATGAAGTAATAGTTTCTGCTTGACTGCGAAAGTCTCGCAGTAGAGAATAGTTACTCCCATTTGCAGTTCCTCCCAACCACTTGTTAGAAATGGTGATCATGACTCAGTTGCGAAGTAGAATTATCTTGTGTGAGAAACAGCCACTTACGTGCAGCTGATGAGCAAATATGTGTACGTCTGTTATCTCGTACCGGTATATCTGCGAAACACGGTTAAATTCGCAGACAGATTTACTGCAGCTTGGCAAAGTGCATATTCTGTTTTAGATAATCTCACACAAATAGTGTCATGCTGATAAAAAGCACGTTCATGTTTCTGCAAGTTTAATGACTCCTCTTCATACCTCTATTTTCAAGCGTTAGTGGTAAAATTTCGACAAGTGTGGCATCAGTAGTTTTGTTGTGAAACAGTTATGACTAATTTATTTCTACGAAAATGCTTTATACCTTAGATGTCGATATTTGTTTTCCAGTAACAAATTAGGTTACGAAGAACGACGAGCAATGCATGTGCTCTTTTGCAGTTTTGAATGGAATAATAGGAGTTTATAATAGTCACCTTTGTGTAAGGCAACGAGATCGTGTGAAGTGCTTGGTGAATGGAGAACCAACCATGACGCCAGTGTGGCGGGAACAATTTCCAGCTAATCCTCGGGCAGCGCATTCCATAGGTGTCATTGCTGACACTTTCTTTGGCCCGTTACCCCTCGGCATGAGGTTGATTTTCGAATGTACAGCGTAATAGACGATGGCGCTAAATCGTGACTCCTAAAATTACAAGCAGTGAGAGAGTAAAAACTGTGTTTTTTTCTGTCATGAGTATGCCTAATAATGGAGACCATATAAACTGGAACTGGATGCGGTATTTCAGGTTTCTGTCACAGAGTAGATATCGAGAATTTCTGTTAGCTTCTAAGTAACTCGAAAAAGTACGGGAGTGTGTTGTACCTGCTGAACAGTGTATCTAAGAACACATGATGCTTTCTGGTCTTTAATTCAGTCTAGTGACTGATTTTAGACTCACATGAAGAAATGCCGACTAGAGACGGCCATACGCAGTTTCCGCCTTTTTCGAGTTCTGCATATTTGAGAACTGCATAATGTACTAAAGCTATTTGTAATACATTGCTAATTTTTCAATTATAGAATTTTATGGCAAGTAAAATTCCATATATTTTTAAAATTAATTTTATAATTTGTGAACAGTTAGCCATACTTTATCGGTCGTGCACCACCTTGTGCCTTCAAACTGAGGAGGATCTTTCACAATGGAAAATGCGATATTTCCAAAAATGTGTGTGTGAATTCTTAATGGACCAATCTGCTGACGTCATGGGTCCCTGAACTTGCAGACTACTTAAACTAATTTTTGCTAAGAACAACCCACACACTCATACCCGAGGGAGGAATCGAACCTCCGGCGGGCACCTCAAACTTCGCGGACACTCGGCGCCGCGATATTTACAAATTAAGTAAGTTTCGTTAATGACTTAACAGTTTTACCTTTCTTGAGAGTGGAAACTTGTGTTAGTTTCCATTAGCTTCAGGTTGAAAATGTGTGTAACTTGGAACTGGGCCTTTAATACATCTGACTGATTTGATTTCACTTTCTGATTAATAGTTTGCAGTAGAGTAATAATGTATGAGACAACAACTAAAAACTGTACTGGCAAGATTTCATCAGCCGCACCGCTATTCAATATCAATCGAATATTTGTTCTTAGGTACATGACCCTCTTATTCCTAGGAGGCCGGCCGGTGTGGCCGTGCGGTTAAAGGCGCTTCAGTCTGGAACCGCGTAACCGCTACGGTCGCAGGTTCGAATCCTGCCTCGGGCATGGATGTATGTGATGTCCTTAGGTTAGTTAGGTTTAATTAGTTTTAAGTTCTAGGCGACTGATGACCTCAGAAGTTAAGTCGCATAGTGCTCAGAGCCATTTTTGTTCCTCGGAACATGTTTTCACATATGGAAAAAAAGAATACTTTTCTGGAGTAGTTCTAGTAATTTCAGAATAAAATTGCAGTACGTAAAAAGAGAAAGTCATCACTTAAAAATGGAAGAAGAAAGTCTACTACCCCTCTATTACAGAGCTGGCTAGAAGCGAAAGTTTGAAAAGTGTTACATGGTATCACACTCTCCTCCACTAATTATTAAGTTGTACTCTTTGGAATTAAATACCAGCACTTACAGAATATCTGGGCTACAACTTTACTCAACTAATCCCCAGGATTTGGTATACTGGAGAAGATGTGATTCAGTCATCTAACTAAGTTGGCGCAAAATACTATCGCATCGGGATTTTGTGCCGGTTCTTGAGTTATCACTGTATAAATGTCTGCTGTGGAAAGCGCCCACAAATATTCTTCTTTCGACCAAGTAATGCACTGATATCCAGTACAAATATTCGACGATGTTGGCTGTGTACCAGTGCTAGTTATTAGAGTTTTTTTTGTCTTCGTGAGACAAGCCAAAACACTTAACACAGTAGAAGTAACTGATAGAAAGCGGAAGACTAGGATTGGTTCAGCAGTTTTTTTAACCAAAAACTGTTTTTCATGATGCTTAGTAGAATCCTAGTAAATGAATTTTCAGTAATAGGTTTTCGTAATTATTGAAATACATATTTATTGCTTAACGAAAACAAGACACAACTAGTCGATATTTACAGGATAATAATGCAGGTGACTAGGTACTTAGTACTTATTCCATAACTCATAACTGTGAGTCAACATGAATACTTCTCAACTATCTGGTATGATGCTGATCTAAAATAATGAACTTAAAGTATCTGTCTTACTCCAACGAACTTATAAAAACATAAACGACACAAAATAATTTTCTCAGTACCGGTACTGATATTCAGTGAACCATTGCATTCCCTTTCAGACAGTACTCTTCGGAACGCTATGATGCTCTTTTACAAACTGTAGTAATTATGGTTTTGGGTAATTGTGAAACTATCAGTAAAATAAATGACAGATATTAAGTACAATAGGAGGATTTTCATGAAGTTACGAAATTACGAGGGCAGTTCAATAAGTAATGCAACACATTTTTTTTCTGAAACAGGGGTTGTTTTATTCAGCATTGAAATACACCAGGTTATTCCCCAATCTTTTAGCTACATAACACTATTTTTCAACGTAATCTCCATTCAGTGCTACGGCCCTACGCCACCTTGAAATGAGGGCCTGTATGCCTGCACGGTACCATTCCACTGGTCGATGTCGGAGCCAACGTCGTACTGCATCAATAACTTCTTCATCATCCGCGTAGTGCCTCCCACGGATTGCGTCCTTCATTGGGCCAAACATATGGAAATCCGACGGTGCGAGATCGGGGCTGTAGGGTGCATGAGGAAGAACAGTCCACTGAAGTTTTGTGAGCTCCTCTCGGGTGCGAAGACTTGTGTGAGGTCTTGCGTTGTCATGAAGAAGGAGAAGTTCGTTCAGATTTTTGTGCCTACGAACACGTTGAAGTCGTTTCTTCAATTTCTGAAGAGTAGCACAATACACTTCAGAGTTGATCGTTTGACCATGGGGAAGGACATCGAACAGAATAACCCCTTCAACGTCCCAGAAGACTGTAACCATGACTTTACCGGCTGAGGGTATGGCTTTAAACTTTTTCTTGGTAGGGGAGTGGGTGTGGCGCCACTCCATTGATTGCCGTTTTGTTTCAGGTTCGAAGTGATGAACCCATGATTCATCGCCTGTAACAATCTTTGACAAGAAATTGTTACCCTCAGCCACATGACGAGCAAGCAATTCCATACAGATGGTTCTCCTTTGCTCTTTATGGTGTTCGGTTAGACAACGAGGGACCCAGCAGGAACAAACCTTTGAATATCCCAACTGGTGAACAATTGTGACAGCACTACCAACAGAGATGTCAAGTTGAGCACTGAGTTGTTTGATGGTGATCCGTCGATCATCTCGAACGAGTGTGTTCGCACGCTCCGCCATTGCAGGAGTCACAACTGTGCACGGCCGGCCCGCACGCGGGAGATCAGACAGTCTTGCTTGACCTTGCGGCGATGATGACACACGCTTTGCCCAACGACTCACCGTGCTTTTGTCCACTGCCAGATCACCGTAGACATTCTGCAAGCGCCTATGAATATCTGAGATGCTCTGGTTTTCCGCCAAAAGAAACTCGATCACTGCCCATTGTTTGCAACGCACATCCGTTACAGACGAAATTTTAACAGCTCCGTACAGCGCTGCCACCTGTCGGAAGTCAAAGAAACTGTACGAGAAGAAGCGTGAATGTTTGAAACTATTCCACAAGAAATTTCCGGTTTTTTCAACCAAAATTGGCCGAGAAAAAAAAGTGTTGCATTACTTGTTGAACTGCCCTCGTATATTACTCCCAGAGTTTATTCCTGTTACCTGAAGGACTTTCTCTCACGACCTAAGATTCTTAAATCACTTTAAAACAAAGAACAAGAAATATTTAGCCTAATGGATGTATGATTAAGTGAGTAAGTGTCAGACTACAAATCTGTATGTCTCGGGGTGAATCCTCGGTCGTGGCTACGTGTTCTTTTGTCACTAATTGCGTCTTTGACCTCTGGCACTCAGTTGTTGATATTACAAACGCGCAGTTGGACCAGACTTCAGCGGTTACGTTAAACTGTAGGTCCCCCAATAACTGAGACGTAAGTAAATTCAGAGTCGAAGAAAGGTGACGACATACAATGTCCAGTTGGACCACTCCTAATAAAGCACTGCGGTGTTCAAACCAACCATCGGTTGACGGCGCATTTACATTTTTAAAATAATTATCTCAATTATGATAGATTTACAGTTTAAATTATCTATTGTTTCCATAAGGTTAAGAGACCTAGTGGCTGTTTCGCACATGTCTTATACGTTTGCTGGTTTTTGTTTCTCTGTTATGTGATTGTGAACTAGACAGCAGAATGTTGGTTGTAAAGTTGTAGTGTAATTTGTACGTATAATTAATAATAGCAACGCTAAAGATATGTATTTTATGTGATGAGGTTAATTTCTGATCTAATTGTGAAGGCCATGATGTTTGTTACCTTTTCCTCTACTCCATTATTTTCATCACCGAGAAAACTTTTGTCACTAAATTTATTTCCTTGTTGAGCACGACGTGTCACTTTTTAGCAGTTGATGAGGAATGTTTCATCTGAAGGTATCTCAAATATTGCTAAGTTCTTTCCACTAGTAATTCTTAACGTAATGAAAAATCCAGCAAAATTTCTCGACCTACAACCTTCCGCTTCATCTTCAGTTTCATATTGAGTTCTGGCCTTGTGTGCGAACCATATTCTTAAACTAAAAACAGTTACGTTAGAAAATATTTTTAACTTCCCACACAGAAAATTTCAAGCGAGTGTGGAGCGTAATTCCATCAGAACTTGCTATAGAGCTCATTCGCGCCAGGAACACTTGAAATAAACATCTCACTTCCTACTTAGAGTCGCTGGGCTGACAACCACACCGTAAAAAAGAGCTAACGAAGCTGGTGGCTTGCGCCAAGTAAGTCGAGTGGCCAAAAGTCACAGGAAAATCCACTGTATATGATTGAAGAATGTTGGTGCTAGATGTAGCGTCTCTTTCGACCTCGCCTCCACATCAAATCGGTCTCTAGGATCTATTGACCTCTTCTTTGTTCCCGCCTCTCGTGTTAACTGAACGCGATGCCCTCCTGCATATTGTTGTCAGTGATAACACGTCTGGCCACTTTGAGAAACTTCGATGCCAAAAATGTCCGTCGGTGTTACCTCTGAAGCTTTCTACTATTTTGCCTTGGCATCGACTCTCTGGGAACTGGGAAAAGTTAGGTAGTTAATTAGTTACGTGTTCCACAGATCATTTAAACGAATATTTATCAAAATGATGTGGAACAGATTTGTTTGCACGATATGTAGGGTTAGATGAGGGTAAAAGCACGCTTGATGCAAAAGCACCCATCAAGCTTGCTGGTCCCTAAAGCAGACTTTTACCAAACTGCTCAGTTTGATTCTGGAGAAAATGTGGTAAGTCGATTTTATGCGTTTTCAATGTAAAATTTGCACAGTTTTGATTGAGTGTTAGGTGAACGTAAATCTATTTAAAAACTAGGTAAATTTGGTACCGGGATTAGCGGCAATAAGCTTCAGATACCCTCCTTGAACTTCATGACTTCAGTTGTGTGTGTTATCTGTAGACTGCCAAAAAAGAAAATAGCGGAATGCGGTAAAAGTACCCAAGTCTAATGGGGTAGAAGTTCGCATTCCGTACTTTTTTCCCATATAGAAACTATTTACGAACTTTTATCCTATAGCCCGTACTTCGACTTGTGTAGTTCAAAAATGGTTCAAATGGCTCTGAGCACTATGCGACTTAACTTCTGAGGTCATCAGTCGCCCAGAACTAAGAACTAATTAAATCTAACTAACCTAAGGACATCACACACATCCATGCCCGAGGCAGGATTCGAACCTGTGACCGTAGTGGTCACACGGTTCCAGACTGAAGCGCCTAGAACCGCACGGCCACACCGGCCGGCACTTGTGTAGTCCATTGTAGACTATTCAAGCATTTTTACTGATTTGTTTACCATATATGCCACATTTATCACCTTAGAGAAATTGAATTAATATTTATTTTGTGTAGTTCTGCTTCCGTTGGGTAGTGTTTCTTCAGATATACCTGCCTGTCAAACACACTTCGAATGTAATCACATTCTGCGTAGTGGAATTTATTTTTCCAGAAAACGATCGAGAACATCAACTCGACAGCCTAATAGAACCTCTCTGCCATCGAGATCCTGACGTTGCCGTAAATGGGAAGTCAATACAGCAAGTATCCATAGCCATCTTGTTTCCAGAGGCTGCCTTAAGGAGCACGTCGGCCGATTCACAAAAACCTTTTCATTGAAGGAAGAACAAGCAATAGTGCAGCACTGCATTTTTCTAGATAAATATATTTTCAGAATTACTCTCAGATCATTACGATATTTACTTTTTGAATTCGCCGAATAATGAACAGTTCCTAATTTGTTCCTCCATGTATTTATGTGTAATACTCTTTATTTTCTTCAGTACGCACTGCGTACTCTTGCCTTAGGCCAGCGCATTTTTAGCTCAGAGCATGGGATAAGAGTATGCAAAAATATTTTTAGGAAAACTGTAAGTTTTTTAAAAATTTTGAGTAAAACTAAAAATGAGTACTTTTACCACCATATGCCATATACATCATTAGTTTCAACTTAAGTGATCATATTTTTTTCAGTCCTACGTGTAACTTCACTCAAAAAGATTTTTTTAAGGCTCTCAGTTTTTAATAAAAATTCACCTATTGAATAGAAGGAGTTTTCCGGAAGAAACGATGTTAGTTTAGATTTAAAACTTGCTTTGCTGTTTGTGAGACCTTTGATATTGTTAGGCAAATAATCAAAGCTTTTTGTTAATACATACTGAACTCCTTTTTGACCCACTGAGAGCTTTAATAATGGGTTATAAGGGTCATTTTTTATTCTGGTGTTGTAGGTATGGATATCAATATTCTTCTCAAATTGTAGTGCATTATTTATGATGAATTACGTACGTATATGCATGTTGCGAAGGAGTAGTTAAAATACATAACTCCTTGAAGAGGTACCTACCAGATGACTACGAGCTACAACCACATATTATTCTTTCTGCTCGCTTTTGTACAATCAGTACTCTTTCCTAAGTGAAGAGTTTCTCCAGAATATTATTCCGTAAGATATTATTGACTGGAAATATGAAAACGTGTCAGGAAGTTGATTCCTTTGTGTCCAAGAATAGGAATGACACGAAGAGAAAAAGTAGCTGAAGTTAAGTGTTTGAGCAGCTCAGTAATATGCTTCTTCCCGTTCAAGTTTTCATCAACATGTCTACCTGAAAATTTGGAGAATTTGTTGTTCAGATGTTGGTAAGACTCTATTTATTGTACAGAAATAAACGCAGCGTGTTTCCTGAAAATCGAGAAAGAGTCCATTTCCAGATAACCACTAAATAAAACTTGTTGAAAAATGTCAGTTACAATTTCGTATGTTGTTTTCTGTCCAGTGAAATTTATTATAACTCTAGTATTGTCTGTAAAAAGTACTAATTTTGCTTAATGCATGTTGAGAGGAAGTTCATTGCATATGTAAGGAATAGGAGTGGGCCTAAAATTTAACCCAGCCCAAAATTTAATTCTGAGCAGACATCCACTTTAAATGGGCTCACAATAAAAATACGAGAGAGGGGGAAGGCAAGTGTTTAACATCCTGACAGGGAACATTCACGGCAGCCGTGGACTGGGCAATGCCAAACAGCGTGCTTTTCAGAGAACTCAGTCGGTCTTGACTGGGTATGGCTTTGATGAAACTCGAGCTGGGGGACTGAGGCAAGGTGTTACAGTGATTATGGTACAGATATTGTATTCATTTCGAAATCCCTAGTTGGGTATCCAAATATTAGTTTTCCTTGGTTTCTCTTAATCACTTAAGGCAAATGCTGAAATGTTTACTTTGAAGAGAACATAGGTGATTTCCTTCCGAATCTCATTCCAATCCACGTATGTGCTTTATATCTAAAGATCTTGCCAACAACGTTAAACCCCTCCCTGCATAGCTGTTGAAAGCATTATACAAGAGTTCCCGTGCCAGGAAGCCTGTAGGTTTCGTGTGCATGACGTCTGTGATGTCTGGTACACTTAACGATGTTAAATATCGGCGGTATCATTAATCATGAGAAACACTTAGGAACGAATGGGAGACAGGTCATTCAGTCGCGAATGGCACCAATGTTTATTAATAATTTCAACATAAATTAGTAACTGGTAGTGTGAAGGATTTGGGGGGGCGGGAGGGTGTGGGAGGGGGAGGGGAGCAGGAGAATCATCAATCTGATGCTTTGTAAGTGCAGTAAAAATACTAATTCATAAAATAATCGACGATGCTATCGTTGACCGAGGCTACACGACCGAACACAGTTTTACAGGTAACCCAAGTTTCAGTCGACACCTGTGCAGAGAGAATCATTAGCTCTGTGAGAAGAGATAATGATGTACGCTGTCAATCGGATGGTAATGTTGATAACGTCCACCAGTGTTCATAGCTCAATTTCTTTTTTTTACAAATGAGTAAACAAAATTCGCTGAGATCCCGACTTTTTATGCTTTCGAAGAGGTTTAGTATCGCAACGTAATACTAAACTACTTATTTCAGAGTCATGTCGCTGTTTGATTCATCTCCTGCAGAGACATCACTAAAATAACTGGCAAGTAGTGTCTTTAATCTAACTAGAGTTGAGTCAAGGAGTTGGAAGGGAGAAAGTGAATCCAGGCCATGGGTAATGTGCATAGTGAGAGGATAAATCACGACATGAACTGTACAAGTTTCAGTTGGCATCCATAATGGGGTAAAGTGCTTTGTACAGAATCCACAGCCGGCCGCTGTGGATGAGCCGTTCTAGGTGCTTCAGTCCGGAACCGCGCTGCTGCTACGGTCGCAGGTTCGAATCCTGCTTCGGGCACGGATGTGTGTGATGCCCTTAGGTCAGTTAGGTTTAAGTAGTTCTAAGTCTAGGGGACTTATGACCTCAGATGTTAAGTCGCACAGTGATTAGAGCCATTTGAACCATTTTTGAACAGAATCCACTACCTTTGGAGAAGAAGTATTACGGGAATATTTTGTGGAGAACCAACGGACTTGGAGTTAAAAGTGTTTTGTGTTGTCATCAAATGAAATACTGTGGACTGGGAGCCGCACAGTTAGTGACACGAAATGCAAGGTAGGTTACTCATGAAATTTGATTAGAAGATGAACTCCAGCTGAAGTATAATGATGATTTTATTTACATAGAGCGCAGAAAATACTTTGTAAAATGTAAACTTTCACGGCTGGAATTGTCACAATTAATAAAATATTCCGGGCTATTATGCCATGGTCGAAGGGATTTCAGTTAAAAACACGACGTTTCGTCCCCATCTGTGGAGGACATTCTGAAGGGGGATCGTAGCTTTGTTGAATGTCCGATTCACACCCTGCCTCGCTACTGATTTTTCAGTGTAGCCGTGAACTTCGGAAATAAGAGTGGAAATAAGCTGCGAAATGATAATCAGTGAACTCAGAATGGATCAATGGAAGATCCATCTGCACCTGAATGTGGCAATGAAGCGATAACAGCAGAGCAAATTAGACTGAAGAGAGGGACGTATTTAAAGGGTACTATCGTTCTGTCCTTAACAGAAGCCACTTCCATCCATACTCAATTCAACATTTAAACGTATGTGTTCAATCTTCTCCGACAGATATGTGTAATTAAATCAAATACCTAGACTGACACAGAGTTAACCCACCTCAAAAAATAAAATGAAATCTTTTCTACAAACATGAGTATCCCATTTTGTCAAGACAAGTGAGGATAATCAAGATAATGAAGGTCATCATCTAAGCTACTGGCTTTGAGATGAGTAATGGAAATATAAGTGAAACTTTGAATGAAAACAACAACTACAAGTATTTGGACGTCCTCCAGTGAAGATACCTTATGGCTAAAACTATAAATCAACGTGTCGCAGGTACATATACTGCCGGAAAAAAATTAGTACGTCCTTTTAGAGGCTTCAAATTCACTCACGATTTAGTTTTGCAACAATGCAGATGGAGTACATAAAACGATTACATGTACAGATCAGTAGCACAAGCGGTTCTGAGGTACCATGTACCTTGACCCATGCTGAAACACTCATATTAGTATGTGGGTGCAACCTCCATGGGCGGCAATGCAGGCGTTGACACTGGCATTCAACCTATCGTACAGATGGTGAATACTGTCCAGGAATACGTTATGCGACTCTTTCTTGACCTGTTCATTTAGTTGTGTAAGTGTTGTTGGTTGACGAGTCTCACGAGTCACTTCTCGTCCCATTATGACCCACACGTGCACGGAGACAAGTCTGGAGTCATGCTGGCCATGGAGTTGCTGCATGTCTTGCAGAGCACGTCGAGTTTCATGGCCAGTGTGTGGGCCAGTATTATCCGCTTGGGGCAACTCATCACCTTCTTTTTGCAAGAACGGCTAAAGAAAGAATCTAACAACATTCTGCACGTACGGCGCGCTGGGTAGCGTCCCGTCCAGAAAAACGAAAGGTGAACGAGAGTTGTAGCTTATTGCACACAAGAACATAAGGCCCGGTTTGGGGTCAGTGCATCTTGGACGAAAGCACATTACGAGACAGCGCTCACCAGGTCTACGTCGTATGCTGAAGACCTCGGAGCGCCAGACCATCTTCCAAGTGATCCTTTGATGACACCAGTCGAGCCGTGCATGTCATTGCTGTGGCGTGAGTGGAAGAGGAGCTAGAAGTGTCCGTTTTTTAGTCCCATAGCTAATAACCGGTTCCCAACAGTTCATGTTGACACGTCTGGGCTCACAGGCCCTCTTATCTGTGCTGTGGTAGCTGTACGACCTGCCACTGCTGTCCTTATAATACGACGGTCCTGGTGGGTGTCTGTGCTGCATGGACGTCCAGAACCTCGTCCACGAGAATGAGAACGTATACGCGACCACTGATATCAGCATCGTTGCACAACTGACGCAGCACATTCAACTTGTGTCGCAGTTCTCCGCAAGAAACATCCTGCCACTCGGAAGGCCACAGTTCGAGCCCTTTCAGACATGCTCATTTGGCTGTGGGAAGCACGAGTGCGTCTCCACAGCCTGGCTGCCTGCTTTCTTCACACGTCTGAACCATACTGAGCATTCTGGCTCTGAGCATTCCCTATTAAAGGGTAGACACAGACGGCGCTCTGGTAGCTATGCCACTACGCTATCTGTTGGCGGACGACGTTGAAACCGTTACCTAGTATTCCGCACTGGCTTATGCCGTCATCGGATAAAAATCTAAGTCATCCTACCTAGTTTACAATTTTTTTCCTACATATTATATCAACAGAAATTCTTCAATTCTGAAATCGAAATTGAATGGAAAAATCAGCTGCTGCATCGCAAATACAAATGCAGTTCCAATGGTGAATAACACTTTTGGTCTCCTCTCCTGCTGTCTTGGGCAGCAGCCCATTCAGTTTCGGCGGATTCTCTAGGCCTACCTTCAACCACTTTTTACTGAAATAAACCATCATTTCTACCATAAAGTGTTTAACTTCATCACCTCAATGGGTGCCTACTGCTTTCCCTTCCTCGCCAATCCTGACACATTAACATCTTGTGTCAGAAATGGGATCGCTCGCCGTTAGGTCCGACTTATCGACCTAACTTAAGTTCAACATGCCGTACCCAATGAAGCTACAAGTAGTACTTCGGGCTTGACGAGCCAGATGTGACGTGCAGTTACATGAGCAGGCATTCGTGGTTCACCACGCAGCCTTCCGCCGTTTCGGCGTTCTCTGTTAACAGCTGCCGCAGCGAATGCCAGGCCTCTTGGGCGGCCGGACACCTCGCCACGCCACACAGCCAGCCGCCGCCGCTGCCGTTCCCAGGCAATCCTGCGTTAGGGCCGGTTCCCACTAGAGCGCGGCAGCGCGGCGTGCGACAACGGCAGCGGCAAGCGTTTCAAGCGTTTCCCGCTTTGACACGGCGGCTCGCGGAATTGGCGTTCCCATCTGGAAGCGGCAGACGCTAGCGGTACCCAATGACGGACAGCCACTGAGGTACGGGGTGGGACCCACCGAAACGACCGGTGTGTTTGAATAGCTATATCTTACACCTAAATCAAGGAAAGACGAAGTTGGGTGAAGACATACCAATTTTTCATTTTCTGTACAATGTATCTTTCACATATTTCATTATTCATATTTTCTCATTTCAACATAAACAGATTTCATGACTACCATTCATGATTGTTCACTATCTCCTAACACATTGAAACAATGTACGATAAAAAAAATTATTCAGATAGTTAAGCGAGACAAAAATTTAAAATGTGATACGGTAGCAGGTACACGAAAACAGTAAGAACACAAAGGCTAGGTGGAAGGGATGAAAGTGGAAGCCACCTGATAGAATTTCCAACAGAGCATAATGTAATCATCGCCAGCACCTTGGTTAAGAATCACGAAAGAATAATATATATTTGGAACAGAGTTTTCGAAACCAGATTTTAAATTGTAAGGCATTTCCTGGTGCAGACGCAAACCTGACTGAAGACTGTGAATAGCAAGGAAAGCGTTCTGAAAAAGAAAATTTGTTCACACCAAATATAAATTCTAATGGTTGGATACTATTTTACAAAGGTATTTGTGTGGAGTGCAGCCTTGTATGTAAGTGAAACGTGGACGATGAACAGTTCTGTCAAGAAGACAATGGACGCTTTCAAAACGTGGTGATCAATAAGAATGCTGAAGATTAGATACGAGGATCGTGTGACTGAAGAAGAAGTACGGAATTAAATAGAGGAGGAAGAGGAAATTACGGCACAACTTTGACAACAATAGGGGTTAGTTGACAAGACGTATTATGGGGAGTCAAAGAGTGAGGACAAAGGGGTTGGGTGATAGTATTCTGATAATAATCATCTGTTGAAATACTATTCTACTATTTTATCTATTAATGTAAGCAGTGAATTTACTCTTCCATGCAATCCTCCACAAAACATTTAAAACAAAACTGAAATCAGCTGAACACCAAATCTTTCAACCACTGTCTGACAACTACTGGATTCACTTTCAACTTTCTGTAACTATCACTGGCTAGCCACACACACATACAGATATAAGGAGAACAAAAATAAACAAACATTAGTTTTCAGCATATAATTCTGCAGGTTGGCAACATGTACATAAACAAACCAGACAGGAAGGGACATGAGGTGAACACACTGTAGTTACGACTTCAAATCAGAGTTTTCGGTATAACGTCTACTGCTAGTGACAGAAGAAAAAAGAGCGAACATGAAAATGTGCTTATGTTCCATAATCTAAGTTTTAGTTCAACCTCTAGCATGTGACCAGGTGAGGGGAAACGTATATATCCGCCAAAAACTCGATTCACTGTGAGTAATCAGTCATTCACGTAAAAAAAGATGTCAACTGTTATATAATCTGCAAGTATCACATATCAAAACAAAACGGAATCATTCTAGATTCCACCGAAGATGCCTTAAAGTAAAAGGCGAAACGCGTCTTGAATCAGTAAAGTACACTGGATAAAGCAAAAGAAGTTTGTTACTTACCAAAGGAAATAACCAATAGCTGTAGATATTTAGTAAATTACATCTTATGACATACCAGCAAATTAGTTTCGGTTTAACTTCTCATTCCACGTGCTATTAAATGCTATTGAAAAAAATTCATCTATCCCTTCTGAAAAACTGTAGTTACTTTCATATCTCGGTAGATAAACAGATTTAGGATATTTATCATGCGACGAAATACATGACTTTTCACAAGTTATCGTTTGCAAAAAAACACGTTTCGATTTCTTGAACCGTTTACGAAATTTGCGAGTGATACAACCACATGGTTTACGACGAGCAGGACGAAGTACCAGTCGCGTCGCGAGCAACCCGCGCGCGGTCGCGGCACAGCCTGTCCGCCGACATATCATTCAATATCTCGAGAACGGTGATAGCTATCGTTTTGCTCTCAGCTTTAAAAACAATTTTGATATGTTGACTAAATTTCATACGCAATAATGTATTACCTAAAATGAACTGTATGCAAAGTCCACGCAATGCGTTTTTACCTCTGCACACTCATTAAAATTTCGTGTAAAGGTTTACGTAAATGCGATACAGCAAGTAACCACGACGAGTAACGAAAAGAAATTCGGTCCTTTATCGAGAGAAGATATCAGGCTGTAACATGCCCAAGAATCAAATTTTTCTGCCGAATAGTTTCCTTGGAATCGGATGATAAGTATTTCATAGCTGCCGCCGCGTCCGCGCCAGCGGTTCGGCAAGAGTTCGTGTGGCCCAGGGTTCCGTACCTGATGTCACGCTCAGCGCGTTCTGTGATTGGCGGGGCGTACCTGGAGCGCGGCACGCGGCAGCGGAAGCGGTTCGACATGGTCAAACCGCGACGCAGAGCCCGCCGCGCCGTGCCGCTGACGCCATGCGACGGGTAGCCGTCTTCCACGCCGCTGCGATGCAGCACGGTGGCATGTTCCAGCAGCGCGCCGCCATCCAACGAACGCGCAAGTTCCGGTCGACTAGCTGAGGCACGTCGCACAGCCGTCGACTCCGCCGACATCATCTTCGCCGATGTTTCCTGCCACTGCCGAAGGGAACTTCCCACATATGGAAAAACCAGATCCAGTAGCTGCCCTTCAAGTAGAAGTCGATAAGTTAATGTTGAGAAACATAGAATTGACGGAAGAATGCCAAAAATTGGCTCAAACCCAGTCTGCCGATCTAAGTGCGTCAGAAACACACCCTGTTACGCTGCAATTGACTACCGCAACCACCTTAAGTTGCACAATACCCCAGTCATCCATTGTAACTCTGGATAACAGTTCCCTGCAGTCAATTTCATTCCGACGTTTCCCGGGAAACCTAATGAACAAATAAATTCCTTTCTACAAACTGTCTGAGATGTAGGCCGCGCTTATGCTTGGCCAAACGATTTTCTACTAAATGTACTCCACCTTAAATTGTCAGGTGATGCCCGTACATATATCGAATCAGTTCATGTCATTGGGGACACCACCTCTTTTGCCACCTGAGAGGGTGGGTTGAAAGAGAGGTAATCGGACAGACATGACGCCAGCTATTATAGGGACAAGGTGTTAATTCAGCAGGTGGAAGCCCACTTGATTCGTGTATTTATATGTGCATTCGACCCATATGTTGGAGGAGAGGTAAAAATAGACATACCTGGAAGAAATACAAAAGTAACCACGGGGAATTTTTATAATCTGTGGTATCCATTGTCCCAAAGTAACCGTTGAAAACCTGACTGTGTCATACGGGAAAGGGGAGTGGGAAATAATTGATACTGAGCAACTTAATCGAAAGCAATTGTGGTCTCTGAGCAGTATTTTCACAACAAAAACTCATCACTTTATAAAGAGGTGATAGCTGTAGTCTTTAATTACACGCCATTAAAACCAACAGATATATCCAGAACAGTTCTAAAATTTAAAGCAGAAATAGTTACCAATGATATATTAGTTGGGTTGAAAAAGAACTGCATGGATAACATGTGGGTGACCTCGGCTGGAATCATCTTGTTTTATGGGTATAGAACATCTTTCAAGAAGAAAGAAAGAGCTTCTGACACTGGCATAAGTTCAAGTCTTTGAGATGAGGAACTACTGGGAGTAAAAGGGATATATTATAGCTACAGGAAATGCGAGACCAGACGGAGACAACATGGCACATCTATACATATTAATAAATTAAAGCCCCTGCCACGTTTTTCTGTCTGTATGTGAAGGTTAATCACAGGAGCTACTATAGGAGTTTTGATACGGTTTTCACTAGGAGGGTTTGTGTTTTTAAGAAGACAAGTTGTCAGGCCATAGATGCTTAGTGGTACTTGTGTGAAGCTGGAACCAAAACACTGCAGTTAGTGCCACTCTACTGTCCTGGCCACAGCAGCTGTTCAGTGTCTTTTAATGCTGCTGCAGTGACTTTTGTCTGCAGTAATTAGTCTGCAATGGTGGTTCCCACATTAAACAGGGACATGCTAGTAACAGAGCAATGTCAGTTCTGAGCGACTTTGTTTGTGTGGGTTGCATACATCCAGGAGCTAACTCGATTGATTTGACAGCCTCCAACTCCCCTTAACCTATTGTTATGCTAACTGATACATCACCCCCTGGAGAGAATCCATCCTCCTGAGAAACCCATCACCTTTCCCTGTCTTCCTCCACCTCTTCCACCCCTCTGTGATATCCCCAACCCTGCCCCCACTCTGATACAAGCACATTTTTGATATCAAATTAATTAAATCGATAAATTAATTAAACCCTCCCTTCTGGAAAATCCCCCAGCCCCCTGCCCTCTACCAGTCCCCTTCCCTTTCCCCACCTGGGAATTTGCAGTAAAAGGACTCATTCTGTGCTAGAGAGAAAGGATCTCAAAAGACATGAAATTCAAACAAATGTCAGTTACATAGGAAACGATGTACTGTTTATTTATAAAATTAAGTTTGCAGGTGTTGGATCTCTCTTTTATTTGCCAGGAAAAGCTCATCATTCTCTGCTGTTTTGGAAGATGCAGGTGTTGTAAAATACATCAAAAAGAAGTAGTTAAATAGATTGCTTTCTTTGATCACACAAGGTATACCACCACAAAATTGACGCCAACATAACTCACTGCACATAATTACATTGTGAAAAATTGTCTGATTACATCTTCACACTGACCATAGGTCAGACATGCCAGGAGCCAAGACAGCTGGAACATTTGTGTGTTCGCACACCAATGGACCAGTCACTTTGCTTTAAGTGCACCCCGTGCCACTGCCACCAGCTGGGACAGATCTAGAAGTCCACACATGTGTCAACCCCTCTTAAGTGTCTACTTCCAGTGGCAAGTGAACATCGACCAGAAGTTGGTGCCCTTTGATAATTGATACCCAGGAAACCACCTCCACGCTCTCTCAGGTGACTTCCTGTTTGTGCATGACCCAACATGTCCAAACACTCAGACTGAGGTTTTCATCCCTCCTCAGAGTGTTCCTATTGGCTAATGCCCAGACAGTGAAGGTATATAAACCCTAACCCCTCCACCCTTGTCCTCATTCTGCTATCATCCACAGTTGTGTCAGCTTGATTTTCTTGTTCTTGCCTATGTGAGATCGGATTTTGTAATGTTTATTTTGGTTAAAAAATTATGAAGTGCCAAATCTCTGTGTGTTCGGTTTTAGAAGTATGTTTTCATAAAAAAGTTTCATAGCATCCAATCCTCGTGTGTTCCAATTTTGATGTTACAAAAGGTGTTGTGGCATGTGTGTTCAGGTTTAGGCATTAATTTTTTTCTTGTTGTTTCAACATACATCCACCAAATTGAGGATGAGTTGGAGGTTACAGTGGCAGCAGCAGCAGCATTTTAAGTAGTATATATTTTCTTCTTCATAGCACTGTGTGTATATGTAAAATGCTACTCTTAGACAAAAATTTCAGGGAAGAGACAAGTCTTCCTTACCTTTTGGGGGGGAGGGGGGGGGGAAGAATGGCACGATCACGTGGAGCACATCAATGGACAGGTGTTTTGTGAGTCCACCTAGAGTGCTATACTGGACCAGTTTTCTGGGATGGAAGTTAGAGGTTTAGCTAAAGCACTCAGCCGAATACTACACCTTGACGTTCATACGCATATCTATGATCCAGTATCTGTAGGGTCCAGCTATATCAAGCTTCCTAACGATACAGCAACCAAGCAAGCATGCATTGGAGCCCAAAATAAAAAAGACGGCTATTGTTTTGCATGGTAAACCCTGGTTTGCAAGTGAAATTTCAGTGTACATTCTGAGCACACATCTTCATACGATAAATGCGTTGACATTCGTTTATGTTATACCTTTGATGGTATCGAGTTCCCTGTTCAACTCCAGGATATACCCAAATTTGACGCCCAGAGTACCAGAATATTGGTACATGTTTACAGCCTGGAGAAATGCAAGTCAGATGAGCAGCACTAACATAGAGTCGTCGCCCTCCTCCATTTCTTAAAATTTTCCAGTGAGCGCAAGAAAAATGTAAACATGCTGCTATTCTCCAATGAGAAAATAAAGAGAAATGCCATTATCGTTATGTGTAAATCAGAGATATATTTCGATTCCCATCCTTTCAACTGAGTAAACACGAATATAAAAGGCATATTTGTTTAAGGTGCTTCAACAACAATCGAGTTTTTAGCAAAGCATCAAATTGACTGCAATTCCAAGGAAGCATTATTATACCTATCGAGACAAACAAATTCATAAAGTTTAAGAATGCTCAATATCAGGAGGAATGCCCATTTGCGGTGCACACCAACTTTGAATGCTTCCTCACTTCTGTGACCTGCTGTGAAGGTGACCCCACAGCCTCACATACCACCTTTACAGAGAAAAGCCTATCATGTACAGTTGCATTCCAAATTGTTTCGTCCTATGATTTGAGTATTAACCGCTACAAATCTTATATTTAGGATAATCCAGCGGTTTGCTTTCTTACTGAGCTCGAAAAACTTTCATGGGAGATAGATACGCTTTACAGCGACCGCGTTCCAATGACCAGATCGAAGGGAATGAAAATTTTTACAATAATGCGGCCGACTGTCGTATTTGTGGGCCGGCATTATATAGAAAAGCTGAAACTCCTCGTAGGGAACACCGTCATCTTACAGGAAGTTCCGTGGCGCGGCTCACAATACATACAATCTGAAGTACCAGTTAACAAGGCACATACCCATTTTCTTCCATAATTTAAGTGGGTATGACGTTCACATTCTTGATGGGCGCTTGGCTGATTTCAGCTGGGAGAAAAATCAGGCCAGTATCCCGTCTGAGAGCGTTGAGAAAAATATTTCATTCTCCAAACGAATGACACGAAGAATTACGCTCTGCTTCCTTGACTCGCTACGTTTTAGGCAGGCACCACTCGAGAAATTTGTTAAAAATCTTGCTAGGGAGGATACGCATATCACTTGAGCTGCATTTCCCGATGAGGAAAAGTTTCAACTAGTGACTAAGAAGGGGGTTTTCCCATACATGAATCTGGGTAATGTGCAAAACTCAACGAAACCAGACCATCCGACGTAACTGTGTTCTCGAGCAGCCTTACAGGCGATACCATATCAGATGCAGAGTATGAACATGCTGTGAATGTTTCTCAGGAATTCAGTATCTCCATTTTAGCAGGATATGCACTGTTTTACATGGACAGAGACATGTGCTTTCTTGCAGACCTTTTTGAGAAATTCCAGAGTGTATGCATGACCACATAATCTGGATCCCGCCTTTATTACATGATACCTGGGTTTTCCTTGGACGCTATGGTCAAGAAAACGAAGCACAGCATCGAATTATTGACTGATGCTGACATGCTTATTTTCCTTGAGCATGGGATCCGTGGGGCATTTTGCCAGTGTGTCAATAGACACTTCAAAGCAAATAACCCATATATGGATGACAGGTTCAACACCTTCCTTGATTCGAGTTGCATCATGTGTTTGGAAGTCAATAACTTATATAAGCACGCCATGCAACAATCACTACTGGTTGGAGAGTTTTGATGGGTGCCCGAAGACGAATGCAAGAGGCTAGGTTGAAAAATTGAGGGTATGGCGGCTGATCCTGATGTGGGGTATGTGGTGGAGGCAAAACTCACATACGCTATTAGTATGCATAGTGCACACGCCGATTTGCTTTTGTGTACAGAGCAACTAACTCCGTGAAGAGTCTCCACATCAGAACTGATGACAAACTGAGAAGTAAGCGGAGATACGTTATTCACTATTGTAATGTCCAGCAGTATCTCAGGTTGGGGATGGAGCTAGTTAGAATCACCCAGGCTATATCCTTCAAGCAGTCCCCGTGGTTGAAGGAGTGCACTGATTTGAATAGGGCACTGAATGCTTCTGTGATGTGTGACTTTGAGAATGCTTTTTTCAAATTAATGAATAATTCAATTTTTGGTAAAACAATGGATAATTTGAGGGAATGTAAGAAAATGCACCGCCAGACAAAATTTTAAACAGGTCTCAATATTCAAAATGAACTTTGCTACTGTGAAGATGGACAAGATTGCAGTTGCAGTGTCTGTACAGCAATGTTTGTGGTGCCCTGCTGCAGCCACAGGACATGGTGCTGCAAACCAGCATTCGATCGAAAGGAGACTAGGTGTACACTGTGCTGCAGTCTAAAGACAGCTTGTCGCCTAATGACGATAAAAGGGTCATTTGTGATGACGGGATTGACACTGTTCCGTACTCACACTATTCACTTGTTGAGACAGAGGGGATGGGGGCTCTGATTGAATGAGAGGGAAATAATGAGACTGGGTGTGAATGTGACTGAGTAACAAGACACTTTTATGATAGCTTAAGTAATTGTCCATATGTGTGTGCGTGTGTGTGTGTGTGCCATGTACATTTGTAAGTAGAGTAGTTTTTAAGTTTCACCTGTTGCAAGCCATCAAAAACAGATTATTTTTTAAATGTGCATAATTCACAGTCTATCACTATTATTGTTGTTCATCCATTCAACTCTACTATTGGGACTGTTGTAGTGTAAGAATAAAACTAACTCTGCATTAGTTTTTGGCGCAGATTTATGTATATCTGAAAATTATAAGTATTTCAATCAGTGAATTTCTATTTGATATTATTAAGAAGAGTATTATGTGAAAAAGGTTCAAATTGTAATCTCAAGAACTGAATTGTAATCTCAAGAACTGAATTGTATATGTGAGAACTGAATAAATGAAAATATTCGTTACCATACATCTTTGTTGTTGTTATTTACAAAAAACCTATCTAAACTATATATATAAAGGATGTGCAGGATACAAATGACATTAGTTTTTCACATGAAGATAAAGGTTAACATGGAAGGTAGCAAAACGCATAGGTAGACAGCGTTCTAAGTCACACATAGAAAACGCAGTTATATATGAATCGTATGCAGGTTATACCACACTACTGATACACCCCTAGAGAACAATGGAAAAAATGGTTAAATACATGATAAATGACCTGCCGAAACATCTCTCTCTCTCTCTCTCTCTCTCTCTACAATCTGCCATTCAGTCTACCATTAAATCATACCTCGTTACAACCCCTCTCAACCGATTTCTCTATCTACTTTCCTTCATCCCTTAATGCAGATCCAAGTCATTATAAAGGCACGTGGATCCTTTTCCAGGAAAGCATCAAAGGCAGCAGTCAACTTGTATATATCCCTATTACCTCAAAGAAATATAGCAGAATGTTGTTAAAAACCATGCAGAAACTGTTTTATATGGTATTTGTTAGCTGACACCACATGGTTGTTATTGGTACAGTGTACAGACAAGCACATTGTAAACACTGTTTGTTAGACTTTAAAATACGTAAACAGTCTTGGGCAGGGTCAAAATGCGATCCAATCTGTAATTGTATATTGCAGCCCCAAAGCTGGTAATAGAGTGCTCTTTAGATAAGGACATTATAAAAGTCTATACGGTGGTTGCTGATAACTTTGTGGTCATTCCCGGGCTTGGGATCCGACATATATAAATTTAATACTCTACATCTGGCGGTCATCCACGTTATTGGTGTCCATGAAAAATGAATGATTGTCATGCTCCTCTCCAGGTTGCAGCTACAGTTGTGGAGATGGTTGTTCCCACAATCCTGAGCCAGTTGTCAGAGAAATGGAAATGCCGTGTGGCTAGGACCTCCTGTAGGGTAGACTGGTCGCCTGGTGCAAATCTTTCGAGTTGACGCATAGATAATAATAAGTAGATAATTCCAGACATCACCAGTGGTTGCATGTAAAGAAAGAACACGGGTTATTTGTAAGCAGAAGGAGTTATGTATAAATTAGGTATATTGCTCTGGCCCCATGACATATCCCTCAGATTATCCAGCATCTCCTCATTGTGGCGCAGTTCCCTCTCCATCTCCTTCACCCACTCAAGCATCTCCTCACCCGAACTGTGATGGGTCAATTGACTGAGGTCTCCTAAATCACCTACAACGGCAACATATCGATTTAAAGAAATAGGATGTACACACACAAAACTAAAGAAAAATTTGACCAACAAATATGTGCTTACATTATAGCTGTGACACGGATGGCATCATGACCTCTATCCCTCCAACTGGACATACACTGAAACAATAAGACGACATGCATTCAATACTTAGTGAAAAAGTTAAGATTACCAATGCTGATCTTTGAGGATTAGGAGGATGAGGTTAGTGTTTAATGTCCTGTCGACAAGAAGGTCGCTAGAGATGGAGCACAATCTTGGAGTAGGGAAGGACTGGGAAGGAAATCGGCCATGCCCTTTCAGAGGAGCGATCCCGGTATTTGCTGAAGCGATGTAGGAAAATCACAGAAAACCTAAATCAGTATGGCTGGATGCTGGTTTGAACTGTCATCCCCTCGAACGCGAGACCAGTGTGTTAAGCACTGCACCACCTTGCTCGAAATTATGTACAACAGGGAAGACTCACTGGCTACTAAATAACAACAGCACATTATGTATATGAAGAGGAATATATAGCTGTATACTGCTGCTGCTGCCACTGCAACCTCATCCACAATCTGGTGGATGTACAGCGAAACAACAAGATAAATATTGGCACCGAAATCTGAACATACATGGTACAACACTTTTTTTAACTTTGAAATCTGAAGTATCTAATACTAAGAAACATTTTTACCATTCGAAATCTGAACACACAGTCATTTGATACTGTGAAACTTTTTACAAAAATGTTGTTGTTGTTGTGATTTTCAGTACTGAGACTGGTTTGATGCAGCTCCCCATGCTACTCTATCCTGTGCAAGCTTCTTCATCTCCCAGTACCTACTGCAACCTCCATCCTTCTGAATCTGTTTAGTGTTTTCATCTCTTGGTCTCCCTCTACGAATTTTATCCTCCACGCTGCCCTGCAGTCCTAAATTGGTGATCCTACCAACCGATCCCTTCTTCTAGTCAAGTTGTGCCACAAATTTCTCTTCTCCCCAGTTCTATTCAATATCTCCTCATTAGTTATGTGATCTACCCATCTAATGTTCAAAAATATGAGCTACGAAATCTGAGCTCGTGGTAAGAAATTAAATATGTGCTTTCCTGTTAATTCCTATGCATGCATCAGTTTTGCGCGTTTGTCGCCACTGGCAGTGCCGCTGCTGTGGCCTGACGCCACTGAATGTTTCATGTTAGATCAGATATGAAGCGAACTAACGATTAACGCACACATGAGGGCGAATAAGACAAACTAACTGACCAAACTACATTAGATAGCAGAATGATGATGGGGGTGGAGGGGTAGGGTATACATACCTTCACTGTTTCAGCATTAGCCAATAGGAACACAGTATTCTGAAAAGTGTTGAAAAACTCTGTCTGTGTGTTTGGACACGTTGGTTCACGCACAAACAGGAAGTAGCTACCTAAGAAATGGTTCAAATGGCTCTGAGCACTATGGGACTTAACTTCTGAGGTCATCAGTCCCCTAGAACTTAGAACTACTTAAACCTAACTAAACTAAGGACATCACACACATCCATACCCGAGGCAGGATTCGAACCTGTGACCGTAGCGGTCATGCAGTTCCAGCTACTTAAGAGAGAGCGGAGATGGATTCCCAGGTATCACATATGAAAGAGTGCTGACTACTTCTCCGCAGTCGCTTGCAACCGGAAGTAGCCGCTTGAGAGTGATTGATGCACATTTGGACCTCCAGTTCTGTCCCAGCTTTCAGTTGTGGCTCTTGGTGCAGTCATGGCAAAGCGGCAGGCATATGGGCGAGCGAAGATGCCGTGTCCCAACTGGCGCAGCTCCTAGCACGTCTGCCCTGCAATTAGTGTGAAGATGCAGTCAGAAAGCTTTTAACAGTGTAATGACCCATAGTGAGTTATGTTGACATCGATTTTGTGGCGGTATTCATTGTACAGTCGGAAAAAAGCGATTTATTTAATTACTTCTTGTCAATGTACTATAGAAGACGTGCATCTTCCAGCACAGTAGAGAATGATGAGCTGTTCTCACCAAATGAAAGAGAGATCCAATCCCTGCCAACTGAATTTAATAAATAAACAGAATATCCCTTGATATGTAACTGACATTGATTTGAATTTCGTATCGTGAGATCCTTCCTTCTCAGAAGAGACTTACTCTTTTTGTCGCCAATATTTTGGTGAGGAAGGGAAGGGGAGAGGAGTAGGGGAGGGGAGGGAGTGTGAGGGATTTCCCAGAGGAGGAGAAGTTAATTAATTTATCGATTTCATTAATTAGCCATTTAATCTGGTATCAAAAATGTACTTGAATTGAGTAAGGGGAGGGGAGGGAGGGTTTGGGATTTCACTGAGGGGTGGGGGAGGTGATGGAGAGAGGGAGGTGTGGGGTGGGTTCTTAAAAGGATGGATTATCACCAGGCAATCACAAATCAATTAATATATCAATAGGTTAAGGTGCGGAGGAGGGTGTCATAAATCAATTAATTTTATCCCTGAATGTATGCAACCTGCACAAACAAAGTGGCTCAGAACCGCCATCACTCTGTTGTTCATGCTGAAAAGTAATGCCTTCGAATTTGTTCTGTGAAAACTCTTAAAGCTTTTTAAATGAAACAGAAATTATTAACATTCTTCATCTTAATTCTTCATACATGTTTCTCAACATAAACACCCTGATGACGAGCACATTCTTCGCAACATGAGACCAGTTTGTCAATATCATCACTGTAGATTGTTCGACATTGTTGACGAGGGTACAACTTTACCTCCGCTTGCACTGCTTCATCATCATCAAATTGAAGTCCTCGAACGAGTTGTTTCAGTTTTGGAAACAGATGAAAATCGGATGGAGCTAAGTCAGGACTGTATAGAGGATGCTCCATGACAGTGAAACCAAGGGGTCGGATTACTGCAGATGTCGCAGCTTTCGTGTGCGGTCTGGCATTGTCATGCTGAAGGAGAGGGTGCTCCATGTGTGGACAAACACTTAGAATTCAAAAATTGGGTGCAGTACGTTTTTTCTCACACACTAACATAGTTACATTACACACCGCAATGTTACACGCTAAAATTTGAGCCGTCTAGTGACAGGGGGCTTCAAATACGCAGACGGGAAGAATAAAGATGTAGAATGTTAATAACGTTTGTTTTATTTAAAAAGCTTTAAGAGTTTTCAAATAAGAATTTCGATGCACTAGTATCAGCAGGCCCTCTTATTATGGGGTGAAGTCAGCTAGGAGAAACACAGTCGAATTTTCATGGACCCGAATATTGGTCTGAATGGAAAACGATGTAAAACGAAACAAAAGTGCGTCCTATCACAAAAACGGTTTGACCTTGAACAAAGAACATTTAAAAGAGTGCCCTAAATTAAGTGATGTTTCAGACTTAACACATTTCGACTGGGATGCAAAAAGGCGAATGACGATGGGTCAAGTGCCAGAATCAATATATGTTATAAAAGAGAACGTATGTATGTATGTATGTTTCACATCTAATCCTAACCCACTGGATCAATTTCAGCGAAACTTGGTACACAAATCACTTACTTTCTGGAAAGAACCCTTGTGGGAGTAAGAACCGTCTGCCTATCAAAGGGGTGGGGATGTGTATGAAAAAGGAAAGTGGTTCATGACAGACACAAATGGCCAGATAATATTCATCCAGTATTTGAGAGCACTTAGTGACTTTGCAAGAAACTTTACATATAATTCCAAGCCTTGAAGGAACTTTTCTTGCTCATATTCCTCACAAAATGAGAAAGAAAAATAAGTTTATCGCTTACTACGTTTCCGCTGTTCATGCAGTAAAACTGCCGCATCAGACATAGCCTTTTAGCTTGTTACTTTTTTTTTACTAACAACTCTACTCGCAGTAGATTTCGCAGTGGCATTGACTATGTATCTGCTAAGAAGACATTGTTGTACGACATGTAGTTCAGGAGATATGACGTCATAAAAAGTGAGAGGCATGAAAAACTGCCGCATCGTACGTGACGTTTTAATTTGCTACTTCTTTTCTACTAACTGTGTTCGCAAAGCATTTCACAAGTAATGTTCACATATCTCACTGGAAGCACCTGAAAAATTAAATGATTGTACAAGCTACAGGAGATATGACATCATAAACACTAAGCTGCGTGAAAAGGAAACTTAGGAGCGAAATTCCCTAGAGATAGAGGTGGATATGTGTACAAATATCTGTGAAATATGTTAAATATACGTGACATGTGCGTACGCGGTCAAAGTCATAGCAAAAAGTTCCTTCTAATCCCCTGGATCGATTTGAACCAAACTTGGTAGACGTATTACTGACTACCTGGAAAGAAATATTGTGGGAGTAAAAATCTCCTATAGCCGTGGTGGTGATAGCGTGAAGAGAGATGGGCGGAGGAAGAGATGACCGTTTCCATTCACAATATACATAAATGACCTTGTGGATAACATCGGAAGTTCACTGAGCCTTTTTGCGGATGATGCTGTGGTATATCGAGAGGCTGTAACAATAGAAAATTGTACTGAAATGCAGGAGGATCTGCAACGAATTGACGCATGGTGCAGGGAATGGCAATTGAATCTTAATGTAGATAAGTGTAACGTGCTGCGAATACCTAGAT
Organism: Schistocerca serialis cubense; assembly: GCF_023864345.2. Classification (NCBI taxonomy): domain Eukaryota; kingdom Metazoa; phylum Arthropoda; class Insecta; order Orthoptera; family Acrididae; genus Schistocerca; species Schistocerca serialis. Next base: position 505,017,853 of record NC_064640.1, read on the forward strand.
AGAAAGATCCTTTATCATTTAGCTACAATATAACAGGTCAGCAACTGGAAACATTTAATTCCATAAATTATCTGCGAGTAGGCATTAGGAGTGATTTAAAATGGAATGATCATATAAAGATGTTCGTCGGTAAAGCAGATGCCAGACTGAGATTCATTGGAAGAATCCTAAGGAAATGCAATCCGAAAACAAAGGAAATAGGGTACAGTGTACTTGTTCGCCCACTGCTTGAATATTGCTCACCAGTGTGGGATCCGTACCAGATAGGGTTGATAGAAGAGATAGAGAAGATCCAATGGAGAGCACCGCGCTTCGTTACAAGATCATTTAGTAATCGCGAAAGCGTTACGGAGATGATAGATAAACTCCAGTGGAAGACTCTGCAAGAGAGACGCTCAGTAGCACGGTACGGGCTTTTGTTGAAGTTTCGAGAACATACCTTCACCGAGGAGTCAAGCAGTATATTGCTCCCTCCTACGTGTATCTCGCGAAGAGACCATGAGGATAAAATCAGAGAGATTAGAGCCCACAGAGGGGCATACCGACAATCTTTCTTTCCACGAACAATACGAGACTGGAATAGAAGGGAGAACCGATAGAGGTATTCAAAGTACCCTCCGCCACACACCGTCGGGTGGCTTGCGGAGTATGGATGTAGATGTAGATGTAGAACAGAGAGAAAGGGGGAACGATTAGATGGATACAGATATGGTAAAGGAGGAGATAGAGAGAGGGGAGGGGAACAAGGACAGAGTATAAGCATTGAGAGCTCCAACGTTAGGCATGTAATGGAGTGCCAGTGGCGTCTCGTCCGTGACATGGAGGAGTTTCTGCTGGCATCTGTCGAACTCACTGGGTGCTACCGGCGACATATAGTGGCACATGTCGGCATTAATGTTGCCTGCCGCCTAGTTTCTGAGACAGTACTCGGTTGCTTACGGTGGATGGCTGATTTGACGAAGGCAACTAATATCGCATGTGGGGTGCGGGCAAAGCTGATTACTTGTAGCATCGTGCCCAGGGTGTTATCTTTCTGGAGTTTCCCTGAAAACCGAGGATTCCGTTGCACAGCGCTTCCTTGCTGAAGTTTTTCCTTGAAAATGGCAGGATCTGATCCCGTCGAAATATTGGCGGTTGTCGGCGTCACCCGGCTGCATTCCCATAGCTTATTTGAACATTGTATACGCCAGGGGAAACTCAGGTCTCAATTTATGGAATGTGCTATGCTCAATAATTATGACGGTTTTGGAGAACGAAAATCTCCTCTATAAAAATCAACATGGATTCCGCAAACACAGATCTTGCGAAACCCAGCGCGCTCTGTTCCTCGATGAGATCTATAGCGCTGTACACAGTGACGCTCAGATTGATGTCGTGTTCTTTGATTTCAGGAACGCAATTGACACCGTCCCCCGGGTTCGATTCCCGGCGGGGTCAGGGATTTTCTCTGCCTTGTGATGACTGGGTGTTGTGTGATGTCCTTAGGTTAGTTAGGTTTAAGTAGTTCTAAGTTCTAGGGGACTGATGACCATAGATGTTAAGTCCCATAGTGCTCAGAGCCATTTGAACCATTTGACACCGTCCCTCACTGCCGTTTAGTGAAAAAACATTCCAGCTTACTGAGTGTCGGGCGAGATTTGCGACTGGATTCAAGACTTCCTTGCAAATAGAACTCAACATGTCGCTCTTAACGAAACAAAATTGACAGATGTATCATAAAGGTAATATCCGGAACACTCCAAGGAAGTGTGGTAGGACCGTTACCATTTACAAGATATGTAAATGATCTAGTAGAAAGCGTCGGAAACTCTTTAAGATTGTTCGCAGATGATACGATTATCCATAAGGAAAAAAAAAATGGCTCTGAACACTATGGGACTTAACATCTGAGGTCATCAGTCCCCTAGACTTAGAACTACTTAAACCTAACTAACCTAAGGACAGCACACAATCCATGCCCCAGGCAGGATTCGAACCTGCGACCGTAGCAGTCGCGCAGTTCCGGACTGATGCGCCTAGAACCGCTCGGTCACCGAGGCCGGCTCCATAAGAAATTAACAACGGCAGAAAGCTGTATCGATTTGCAGAATTACCGGCAGAGAGTTGACGTGTGTTAAAGACTCTGGTAAATAATGTAAATAAATGTAATATATTGCAAGTACATAGGAAAAGAAATTCACTACTGTGTAACTACATTATTGATGGATAACTGTATTTATCGTAAAATATCCAGAGCGACCTTAAGTGGAATGACAACATTAAACAAATAGTAGGAAAAGCAGAAATTAGACTGAGTGAGATTCGTAGGAAGAATCTTGAGGAAACGTAACTCATCCGCGAATGAAGTTGCTTTAGAAGGCGCTTATTCGACCGATTATTGAGTACTGTTCATCAATTTTGGATCCTTACCAGAGACAGAGAAGATCAAACGAAGAGCGGCACCTTTCGTCACAATATCGTTTAGGCAGCAGAAGAGCGTTACGGAGATGCTCAACAAACTCCAGTGGCAGTCGGTACATGCGATATGCGTCAAGGACTTTCCTGAAGAGCCGGACTACATACTACTTCCTCCCACGGGTATCTCGTGAAATGACCACGACGAGAAAACTGGAGAAATTAGAGCTAATACAGAGGCTTACGGACAATCATTCTTCCCACTCGCCATTCGCAAGTGGATCAGGGAAGAGGGGATCAGTCAACGGTGCCAGAAGTGCCTTCCGTCACATACTGTCAAGTGGTTTACGGTACGGAGTATGATGTAGACGTTGATGTAAACAGAAGAAGGGAAATGGAGGAGATGGATAGCGAAGGGGTGGGGGGGAGTTGATGGATAAAGAAAAGAAAGAGGAGCAGATAGGCAGAGAGAGGAGGGAGGAGGAGTTGGATTAAGAGAGGGAGGATGAAGAGATAGACAGAGAGATGGGGGAGGAGGCGGTGGATAGAGAGGGGGATATGATTGGAGAGAGAAGAGAGGAGATGGACTAATGAAATTGCAATAAATACGTACCCAGGCAACACTGGATACTGAGCTAGTATTAAGATAATAGTTATGATAATGATAATAATAATAACACCAGTATGAATACAGGAATCAAGCAAAATTTGAAAACTGTGTAAAAAATAGACAAGTGTCCAGAATGCGAAGTCGGTGTAGCCTCCAGTATGAAAATCACAACTGCATGACCACTGGTATTAAGAGTCTCAGACTGGATGGCAATGGAATGACATGCCCCATTCGAAAGAGAATGATCGACTGCCCAGGCGAAACACAAACACCGAATCCTCATGAGAAACAGGATTCCTGATCCGCATGAGAATTCTTCATTGCTCCTGATTGGGAGTTTCACCCTCTCCCTCCGGCACCACACCCCCTCGTACTCATGTCCTTCGGGTGCTGCGTTTGTCACTGTACAGTCTTGTGATTGATGGGTGCTAGAACTCAGTGGCGTCCCTGCGGTGGTCCCGCAACCCAGATTTTCTTGATAAACGCTTCTGAATGTATACAACGTTTCGTTCCCTACAGTCCTGAGTCACCAAGAACGCTGCAGTTTAACAGTACGTCTATTTGTTTGTAACAAGAGAGCCCTTAAGGTCACAGTTCAAGTGTCTCAGGTCCCCAGGAACTTGATGGTGTACCTCACTAGTCAATCAGTCTCTAAACAGGATACCTCTTTTAAATCGATACACTACATTTATAAACCGCTGCCGGCCATCTTCTACAGCTTAGGGGAGAGTCTCATGATAAGAAGACGCGGCTTAACTAGAGCACTTTTTGTTCAGAATGACGGGTCACGAAGTATTACAAACTGTACGATGTAGTAATGAAGAAGTCAATTAATAATAGTCACGAGAGACAACTTAGTTTCTGGAGACGATCTGGCGATCCTATGACAGGAAATTCAAGTAGCACAAAAAAATATGGTCATATGAAAACAACTAAAGCAATAAGATTAACCAGACAAACTGTGGAGATCTAAGAAGCTGAAAGTCAAGCTAAAATTGGGACCTAGAATGGATGGCTGCAGTAAAATAAGGTCTGAAAGAAACAAGGATAGCACTCCGTGGAATACAAGAGAGAGAAAAAAAAATTGAGACAGAGAGTTCACGAATGGACAGCTGAGCACTGGTCAGGTGCAAAACCCCAGCGAGTCCGAGACCATTTGTTCTTGAGGTAGGAAAACAGCCCATTCTTGCTGAATGTAGATAATATGGGAATAAACAAAGGCTAAAAGAAAATTAAGACATTCCCTCATCCACTTTGTTATACATCACGTGATACAGTATCACCCAGAAGAGTATATTTAGTAACACTTTAGTGATGAAATTGTCTTGCGTAAACCTCTCAGATAAATACTCCACCACATTATAAGTGAAGAAACGCACGGTAATGCGTGTTTGATTGCCGGCTACAACTGAGAAGGTGGGTGGAAAGATAGCCGGAATATTGGTGGGCGCCGGCAGAGGCGCTATCAGCACCTGTGACAGAGCCTGCCATTGAGTGATATCTTTCTTGAGATTACGGACCACAGGCGTTACGCAACAGAGAGAAGGTAACCGTGTTGGTAAACATTGACACGCCGCTGGCACTTCCCGCAATCACGCCTACACTATGTACTACCGCAGGCAGGCACTGTTCCTGTTTCTGTGTCATAGCTGTGTATCGTCAGCGTTTTGTGCATATTCCATCACCATGTCAGTTAGAAACAAAGCAATTTCATTCATTATTATCAAAACAACTTTGCCGGTAGAAGCTTTTTATTCCACTTCTGCTGTGGATTGTGCATGGTTGCCTCCGCCACAACCGCTCCTGTGTATTTATTCATTTTGTACCTTTTCCTGCACAAAGTTATGATTTAATTACTTTTCTGGTTTAAAATATAAATATTATCTGTGTTAGGAATTGTTGATGTACGTTGTGGCGTACGTGAGATCGAAACCACAAGTTTAAACGTGAGATTTTGTTGATAGGGCGTACTGGAAATAGACATACTGTAAATAAAAGACGAGGAAGTGATCTATGTTCACAAACGAGTTGGAGCCCCGTTATTTGGACTGTTATCCAGTATAAATACATATTACTCAGAAATGTATATGTCGAATGGTTTCAACTTAGACAAAACTTAAAGGACATATCGAGTCATAAACAAAAATACGCGTCACGCTATAAACTAAAATTTATTTTAGAGCTTATAACATGTTTATAATATACGAAATAGATTAATCAGTGTGGTATAGCACACCTAAAGTAATTAGGAAGAGTGACTGGCCCGAGCACCAACACAGTGCAAACTGCAGTGAGTAATGTTGTTAATGATATCATTGAGTCCATATCAAGTGAACGACCTCCTGGAAAGGCTGATCTCTGGGTTTCCGAGGATTGGCAAAGAGAACAACAAGCAGCAAAGCACCTCTCGAGAGCGTAGCAATCATATTCCATGCGATTCATACTAGGAAAGTCGAGAGTAGCTAGCCACACACTAAACTGAATTGTTCGTCCGCAAGACCATCCCATGTTATCAAGCGTTGGCATCGTGTGATATGAAATCATCATCATCTGTACCAACGTATGTACGGATAGACAAATGTACAAAAAATCAGTAAAATGACGATAACCATACCAGCTGCTGTAGTGAGGTAAGCCTTTCATTCGGACAGGAACGTAGTCGTATTTTTTTCGAGTGTAAAACAGAAAATACCAGTGTTATCCTAGTCCGTGGCCATCACAGCCTTCTGCCGAACATACAACTGGAAACTGATATCACAATATGTGAATAACGGAAAGACGGACGATAAACCACCGGACCATATGACTTGAGTCTGCCCTTCGAAGTGCAGAAGCGATGAAAAATCCGGCACTCAAGTCGAGGAATTACAGATTCGTTGATCCAACGAGTGTCACACTGCTACCACAAAATTCACATTCAGCTTGCTAGTGTCGCGTCCATCCTACCGCTCATGATCGTGTCCAGAATTTCGAGAAGAGAATTTTGTCGTGATACGCAGAGAACTTGTAAGGTAACGAGATCACGGAATGCGTTTGGGCCATATGTAGTGCTGCGCATTTCAGTGATGTTTGTCTCGAAAAAGCCGTTGTTGGACGGGCAGACACCTCCTCCAAGCCACTAATCCTCGACAGGTTCTCAGATGGATAGGGTAGTAGTGGGACAAAGTTCATACCAGCACAGATTTGTTAGTGCAGGATGCCTACATCAAGGCAGGTATGCATTCATAGGCAAACCTATTGTTCTCCTTTGATTGACAGTTCATTAATCTATTGCTCCACTAAAAGGATCCTTCCTTTTGATTGACAGGTCCTTAACCTATTGTTTCCCCACCTCTCCCACTCCCCTCCCCCCTCAGGAAACCTCCAACAGACCCCCTCCCCCTCGCTGCTACAAGTACACTTTAAGGACTTAGTTATAGGAATACCCGTTTTACTCTTATCAATTTGATTGACTGCTTAATTAAATTGACCAATTAATTAACCTCTCCTCCACTGGTAAAACCCCTCCCCTCCCAGAAATTTGCCCAAAAAACACTCGGTTGATCGGTCATTTGGAGGGAATTCGACTGCAGTGTATGGAATATTGTTTAAACAATTTAGGAAATGTATAGAATATTGTTTAATTATTTATGGCAGTGTATGGAATATAGTTTACTTATTTAGTTGCCGGCCGAAGTCGCCGAGCGGTTCTAGGCACTGCAGTCTGGAACCGCGCGACCACTACGGTCGCAGGTTCGAATCCTGCCTTGGGCTTGGATGTGTGTGATGTCCTTAGGTTAGTTAGGTTTAAGTAGTTCTAAGTTCTAGGGGACTGATGACCTCAGAAGTTAAGTCCCATAGTGCTCAGAGCCATTTGAACCATTTTTGAACTTATTTAGTTAAAGAATTTGTCAGGAAATCGATTGCAGTGTATGGAACAATGTTTAAACAATTTACAATATGTGGAATATTGTTTATTTAAACAATTTAGGGGATTCAAGGCAGCATATCGAATATAGTTTATTTATTTATTTAGAGAATTTTTCAGGAAATTGATCACTCACCGCCAATCCATCCCCCTTCCTCTCCCCCTCCCCTCTCCCCCTCCCTTCCTCTGTGGAAACTGGCGACTCTGTGGTGGAGAGGAAGGATCTCATGAAGGTAAATTCTAGGATATATTGTTTACTTATAATAACAAAATCAGTTGTGGAGGATAGAGTTTTCTTGCTCATCACTCGCAGCTGTTTGGAAAGATACAGGTTTTCTAAGAAGTAATTAAATCGATTGCCTTTCTTTTTTATTCCAATTGCGAAAGGAATACAGTCATGAAACACACATCACATGTAATTACACAGTTACAAATCTTTCGACCACAAAGCACGCACCGCCCACCATCCCCTGTCCACTGGACCGCACAGGAAGCCACCGTACACACTCCAAGGAGTCAGGATGCATCAGCAGCCTACGCAAAGTCACAATGCAGCCATCAACTGGCGAACCACACAGACAGGTGTCAGTTCGGGTCTGCAAGGATAAGGTGGCGGCGTCCTTTTCATGCTTGACACCTGAGAAATACCTGTTGAAACACATGTTCACCTAGGCACCGTTGCTGGCGCGGTCTAGCGAGATGTTCGCATAGCGGATCACCCTCACAGAGATGTTTGCATAACGGCTCACCCTCCCAGGCATAGCTAAAAGGTTTTCAGTGTTATACTGCCATCACATGTCTATGTAAATAACAGCGAAATCTCCCTCTAAACACACTATAGAAATCTGTTGCAATGCTTCCCAGAATAGCACAGGGTGCATTGTTCCTAGTGATCCTAATGGGACACATGAGACACGTCGACCGCGCGCACATGTTTACCTGCCCAGTGAAACTGATGCATCGCCACGAGATATGTATGTAAAGGGGCTGGAATTTTCGGTGTCCTATAGCTACTGGTCTGGAGATGTCCTAACACCACAATGTCGGATGAGAGACATCATCAAGCCAGAGATGGATGGTCTGCTTCAACTTGTCAGCCGGCCGTTGTGGCCGAGCAGCTCTAGGTGCTTCAGTCTGGAACGATGCTGCTGCTATGGTCGCAGTTCCGAATCCTGCCTTGGGCATGGAGGTGTGTGATGTCCCTTGGTTAGTTAGGTTTAAGTAGTTCTAAGCCTAGGGGACTGACGACCTGAGATGTTAAGTCCCATAGTGTTTAGAGCCATCTTTTTTTTTCAACTTGTCCTTGAACACCTGAACAAAGAATACATCACCTTACACTCAGAACCTTTCTTAGAAGGCTTGTCCCCCTCCCTCCCCCTCCCACATTTTGTTCAAACCAGTTTGTAGAGGCTCCTATATCCTAGCACAAAGGATGTCCTGTGAATGAATGGGGCATTCTGATTGGCTCTTACTGAAATTACCCACCAAATTACTGATGCTGCCATTGTGGAAGCACCGTCTGCTTTTTTTTCTGCGGATGAGACTTTCAGTGACAAAACTATTTTGTACAGATCGCCATATTGCACTGACAGTTAAAGCATGCAAAAGTGGTCTATAGATCGTCGAACGCGTTCCACGTACTCACTGTGCTGCTATGCAGCGTTGGCAGAGGAAACTGGCGCCGTAAACGCGGCCCATGACTGCAGCTGCGAGGAGCGTGTCAACCAGGGAGAGGCCAGCCAGCCATGGATGACCCCACACCTGAGGAGGACGTGAGTGATAGGAGTTCATACGTTATCAATATTCTCAGCACAAACACTCGTCGTATTGAATCATCTCAAATTTCTGCAGAGTAACACTCGACACATGCAGTCCCGAAGGCGACTCAATGCAAACTGGGTATTAGATCACTATTTACCCATCCAAGGGAGCCGCGAGCCAAATCATGATAAGCCAGAAGCTTTATCGGACTCTGTGAACTGGTGTACAAAGGATGGGCAAGCCTCAGCTTGGAAAAAAAATGGTTCAAATGGCTCTGAGCACTATGGGACTCAACTGCTGTGGTCATAAGTCCCCTAGAACTTAGAACTACTTAAACCTAACTAACCTAAGGACATCACACACATCCATGCCCGATGCAGGATTCGAACCTGCGACCGTAACGGTCGTGCGGTTCCAGACTGTAGGGCCTTGAACCGCTCGGCCACTCCGGCCGGCCACAGCTTGGAACAAAGGCAACTGTTGAGTTGCTGTTTTCGCCCCCAACCTGCTTGTTTGCTGTTGTGCTTTCTATGGACATCTGTGGACTCACAAGAATATTGAGAACCACACACATATTTATCAGTGTAACTACAATTAAATATTAGGCAGTCAGACAACAAGCAATGTACTGGATATGTCTCCTCTTTGCGACCATGTTTCTGGAACAAATCTCAGAATCTCTAGCGCACATAATTTTCCACGTAACGAAAAAAAAAGTCTTTCATTCCCCTTAGGGCTATTGATGTGCTGAATCTACACTCCTGGAAATTGAAATAAGAACACCGTGAATTCATTGTCCCAGGAAGGGGAAACTTTATTGACACATTCCTGGGGTCAGATACATCACATGATCACACTGACAGAACCACAGGCACATAGACACAGGCAACAGAGCATGCACAATGTCGGCACTAGTACAGTGTATATCCACCTTTCGCAGCAATGCAGGCTGCTATTCTCCCATGGAGACGATCGTAGAGATGCTGGATGTAGTCCTGTGGAACGGCTTGCCATGCCATTTCCACCTGGCGCCTCAGCTGGACCAGCGTTCGTGGTGGACGTGCAGACCGCGTGAGACGACGCTTCATCCAGTCCCAAACATGCTCAATGGGGGACAGATCCGGAGATCTTGCTGGCCAGGGTAGTTGACTTACACCTTCTAGAGCACGTTGGGTGGCACGGGATACATGCGGACGTGCATTGTCCTGTTGGAACAGCAAGTTCCCTTGCCGGTCTAGGAATGGTAGAACGATGGGTTCGATGACGGTTTGGATGTACCGTGCACTATTCAGTGTCCCCTCGACGATCACCAGTGGTGTACGGCCAGTGTAGGAGATCGCTCCCCACACCATGATGCCGGGTGTTGGGCCTGTGTGCCTCGGTCGTATGCAGTCCTGATTGTGGCGCTCACCTGCACGGCGCCAAACACGCATACGACCATCATTGGCACCAAGGCAGAAGCGACTCTCATCGCTGAAGACGACACGTCTCCATTCGTCCCTCCATTCACGCCTGTCGCGACACCACTGGAGGCGGGCTGCACGATGTTGGGGCGTGAGCGGAAGACGGCCTAACGGTGTGCGGGACCGTAGCCCAGCTTGCGAATGGTCCTCGCCGATACCCCAGGAGCAACAGTGTCCCTAATTTGCTGGGAAGTGGCGGTGCGGTCCCCTATGGCACTGCTTTAGGATCCTACGGTCTTGGCGTGCATCCGTGCGTCGCTGCGGTCCGGTCCCAGGTCGACGGGCACGTGCACCTTCCGCCGACCGCTGGCGACAACATCGATGTACTGTGGAGACCTCACGCCCCACGTGTTGAGCAATTCGGCGGTACGTCCACCCGGCCTCCCGCATGCCCACTATACGCCCTCGCTCAAAGTCCGTCAACTGCACATACGGTTCATGTCCACGCTGTCGCGGCATGCTACCAGTGTTAAAGACTGCGATGGAGCTCCGTATGCCACGGCAAACTGGCTGACACTGACGGCGGCGGTGCACAAATGCTGCGCAGCTAGCGCCATTCGACGGCCAACACCGCGGTTTCTGGTGTGTCCGCTGTGCCGTGCGTGTGATCATTGCTTGTACAGCCCTCTCGCAGTGTCCGGAGCAAGTATGGTGGGTCTGACACACCGGTGTCAATGTGTTCTTTTTTCCATTTCCAGGAGTGTATATCTCGCTCATGATAGGACACGTAGTAGTGACCACCAGACACTCGTACATATACCTCGAAGACTGTTATACAAAAGCTGGGTTGGTTCCCATCGGCGCAAAGACGCCACTGTTTCTGGCCCCGACCTATCTGCTTGCTTGCTTGCTTTCTACACCCATCTCCAGACTCTGGGACTACAAGAACACATGTATTTTCACATGGTTTGCCAGAATATTATAGTATTTACGCGATACTTCTCGATATCAAGCAAATAGTAGTATGCTACGGATCGCTCGCAAAACATAATTCCGAAGATATAGACTGGAAATTATTTCTCCAGAAACCCGAAACTTTAGCGAGGTGGAGCGTGCTGTAAACCATTGAGTAAATAGAAACTTATCCCATCTGTGAAGACCTTTACGTGAATATAAATGTTGATGGTGTTAGGACAGCAACCAGCCACAAATTTACTTTCAGTTCCTTTATTCAAAGGGTACCGTACCGGTTTCGAATCTTTTTGATTCATCTTCGGACGGTTTACACGCTTTCCTTATGACATGTGGTGTGTTTTTTTACAGATTAATTGTCCTAAAATATAAATAATACATAATTATAAACACGCCATATACAGATGGTTGCGTTACAGATTTTCGTTGCATATGATTTACGTGAAAAACCATCTGTGTATGGCGTGCTTATAATTATGTATTATTTATATTTTAGGACAGTTAATCTGTAAAAAAACACACCACATGTCGTAAGGAAAGCGTGTAAACCGTCCGAAGATGAATCACAACGATTCGAAACCGGTAACGGTACCTTTTGAATAAAGGAACTGAAAGTAAATTTTGGCTGGTTGCTGTACTAACACCATCAACATTTGTCTTCAAATAACAGCCACGGTCTCCATCATGTCATCATATGACAAAATTACCTTTAGGTGAAAACTCGAGAAAAATAGAGGAAACTGTTACTTCCACTCGCGAATACCGACGTCGGTGGTGTAACAGATTACAAATCATCCATATAATTTACAAAGTCAACTAAGGTGTTTCTCATGTCTAGAGAACCAGCAATCGTGTCTTCCGCCCGCCTTTCACCTGATAGATGCACACAGCACAATCGATGTTCTCTCAACTAAATGAAGGCTCGAAATGTGCAGAACAGAATCAGTCTAGCACAAACATGCGTCCATATTGAATCTTCTCAAATTTCCATGCGATCACGAAAGCTGTCCAACACATACAAAGTATTAGTTCGATATTCGGCCGTCTAGAGGACGACAAGGTTGAGTCAGCTACATTCCTGCATCCCAGCAGGCCTTTCCATTCGGACGGCTCCTGCTGTTAGCGGGAAATGGGAATCATTCCTTCCATGCTTCCGCGTTGTTTAGCATGGCAATATCACAGCACAGGCCTACTTTGATGTTTTAAGCACCTTCTTGCTTCCCACTGTTGAAGAGCAATTGAAGGATGGCGATTGCATCTTTCAACACTATAGAGCACCTGTTCATAATGCACGGCCTGTGGCGGAATGGTTACACGACAGTAACTGCCCTGAAGTGGACTGGCCTGCACAGAGTCCTGACCTGAATCCTACTGAACATCTTTGGGATGTTTTGGAACGCCAACTTCGTGCCAGGCCTCACCGACTGACATCGATACCTCTCCTTAGTGCAGCACTCCATGAAGAATGGGCTGCCATTCTGCAAGAAACCTTCCAGCACCTGACTGAACGTGTGCCTGCGAGAGTGGAAGCTGTCATCAAGGCTATGGGTGGGCCAACACCATTTTGAATTCTAGCATTACTGATGGAGGGCACCACGAACTTGTAAGTCATTTTCAGCCAGGTAGCCGGATACTTACAATCACATGGTGTATTTTTGGCACTCTCATATCTTGAAACGAGTCATCTTTCTCGAACCTATCTGCTACAGGGAAATTCCAACGTGGTTTTAGGTAGTCCCTATGCTTCTTGCAACTGTCCCTTAGACTCTGCGCTACCATTCCCGCTGCGTTGCGCACGTGATCGTTCCAATTGAAGTTGGAACTGAGCAGAAGTCGGAGGAAGCTATATGTACCACCTTCTGCAACCCGTGTAGAAACAGGCTAAGCTGAGTCAGTGCAACATGATCATGTTTTGACCATTCGGAAACGGGAACATGTTGTCATTGCTCCGCCAACTGTTCACGAGGTCAGCGCCAAACGAAGCCCGCTCGATAAGATTTTTACCGCATCTCTCTCTCCCCAAATATCGAAAACAAATACTGCATGCATGCTGGCATAGGGCACATGTGACGATCTTATTACATATACGGGTGTTGATCCACTGTACCGACCAGTTTAAAGTTTCATCACCTGTACTGTAGGAGGATGACCGTATCCCACAGACTATACTGTAAGTTGTAAGAGACGCTCCGTATGGCCCTGTGTCGTTGTTTGAAACGTTTTTTTTCTACTGTAACACGCTTTGTACACTGCCATACATTTTGTTTTTCCACCATGACTTCGAGGGCTGTGTCATATTCTAAACTGGCATTAACAGGTTCTGATCCATTGATTCTCGCAGAAAACTAGACGTCGCATCGTGTAAAAGACAGCATGTTTCCCAATTTCAGTATCATCGCTAAACCGCCCATTCTCCACTTTGCGAGTATCATTGCGAATGTAGGTAGATGACTGTGCAGTACATCCATTCACTGTTAATTCTCGAACATATACATCATCAAAGTATACCAGATAGCGCTCTACATATTTGCAGCACCTCGAGCATAGTGCATAATTTACGATCTATCTCTATGCGAGCTGGCCGTTGTAGCCGAGCGGTTCTAGGCGCTTCAGTCTGGAACCGCGCGACCGCTACGGTCGCTGCTTCGAGTACTGCTTCGGGCATGGATGTGTGTGATGCCCTTAGGTTAGTTAGGTTTAAGTAGTTCTAAGTTCTAGGGGATTGATGAACTCAGATGTTAAGTCCCATAGTACGCAGAGCCATTTGAACCATTTCTCTATGCGGATGGGAGTTACTGAGCATTCTCGTAGTCTTAGGATAAAATTAGAGACTGAAAGACTCCCTCGCACTGTCTCTGACCAGCCTGCCCTGCAGCAGCGTTACCGATTTAATCTGCAGCTGACCCGAAGTAGACCGCTACATTCTGCGTCTCGTGAATGAATGAACCTTGCCGAGTCCTCACCCATCCATGTGCACAAGATTTCTCCAGATGTGCCCATGTGTAGGAGGTTATCACGCCTTATCTGTGTATAGTAAAATATTTGAAAGTGTTGTAATAGCAGACAACTAAGAACAAGAAACGGGTTGTTTATATACATGATGGAGCTCTAAACGGATGGAATTGGAAGCATTTTACGTAAATCAACTACGCTATGAATTTTAAAGTATTGTCCTAGTGTTTGGGATCAGTACGAGGAGGGTATTGGTAAGAGAGTACATAAAAACATGCACTCCTAATGCTACACAGTTTTGAACTTAAAACAGGCTATAATGTTAGATCGCTTCAGTTTCCGACCTATGAGTCGTGTGGAATGCAGCGCTGTTAATATCCCATTGTAAGAAATATACGAGGATTGAATGAAAATTAATGTCTCCACCTTCGTTAATTGGGTTTGGATGGGAATATTTTAATAAATCAAACGCAGAGATAATCCTTAGAATGTGATCTTTAATTACCAATATTCACTTTTTCGCATAATCACTAGCCAATTCGATACATTTCTGCTAACGATGAACGGTTTCTGAAGCCATCACGGAAGAAGTCGACACACTGTTTCCGCAACCACAGTCTTCATCAGAAGCATAATGATGTCCCCACAGGTGTTCTTTTAGTCTTGATGACCTCAGATGTTAAGTCCCATAGTACGCAGAGCCATTTGAACCATTTCTCTATGCGGATGGGAGTTACTGAGCATTCTCGTAGTCAGACCATGCTAAGTCTGTACTGTACAGAGGATGGCGTACGGTGGTGAGATTCAGTCTCTGAAGTTCTGCCGTGGTGGCGCGTGAAGTGTGTGGTTTGGCATTGTCATGCTGCAGGAAAACATTTCCCTTTTCCTTCTGGACCCTTGTTATCCGTCATTTCAGAGTTCACAGCGTCGTGATGTAATGATCTGAATTTATTGTTGTTCCACGATCAAGGAAATCAACATGGATAACACCATCTTCGTCCCAGAACACTGTGGCCATGATTGTTCCAGCTGAGGGCAGCGTCTTCAATTTCATTTTCAGGGGCGAGTTTTTGTGTCGATATTCCATAGACTGACGTTTCGTCTCCGGGTCGTAATGGTGTTCCCCATGTTTCGTCTCCCGTCACAGTTGAATGGAGAAAGGCGTCACCATCATTCTCGTAACGTGAGCGGAGTTCCTGCCAAATTCCAAGTCTGTATGCTTTCATTTCAGGAGTCAGCATCCGGGGTACCCATCGTGCACAGATATTCCGATAGGTAAGAAAAGCAATAATGTGAACCACACGTTCTTGCGAAATGCCGATTGTGCTTGCAGTTTCTCTCTGAGTGATACGACGATCGTCCTGAATCAATCTGTCAACATTTTGCTTGTGAAACTCTGTGGTAGCTGTCACAGGACGTGCAACTCTTTGTTTGACATGCAGGTCAGATGTTCCCGCCTCCATCTCTAAACTTACTCGCCCAACGACGCACAGTACTCACATCAATACAATCACCATAAACTGCTTTCATTCTCTGATGAATCTCCTTTGTGGTGACACCTTCTGCATTCAAGAATTCAGTGACCGACCGTCTGCGCAGGGTTCCATACTTTACACTGTAACACCACAACCGTTCAATGCTAAGGCTTCCCGCCAACTGGAGCTGCAGAGCAGAGGCTACGGAACAAGCCAGTACGTGCCTCATACCAATGCTGTCAACTACTGAAGAGTTACGAAGGTGGAGGCATTACTTTTCAGTCAACCTTCGTATTCCCAGCTCATGACATACATCCTTCCTGTAGGTTTCTCTACGATAAACTATAGTAACAAACTGTAAAATGAAAAAAACTCCTTAAAACAGGGGCTCTGTGTGATACATGTGCAATATAGCTTTTCAGAGATGCATAACGTCCGCTGTTCACATCCGATCACGATTCTGAAATTATACTATGTTTGTATCAGTCGTTTATAAAATGACCATTAGTAACGCAGAATACTCTTATAAGAAAACAAATAAACGTCTAGCAGTGGCGTCCGACATGTGAAATTACACATCATGCCGCCACTAACTTTGTAAACAGCACATTTGTCAACCAGATGTATACACGGGGTTGCAGTGGCTCACAAACACCTATCGAAAACTTAGAATCATCTTAGTTATGAAACTGAACTCTTCCTTTTATACCCTAGATGCGACAGGGAAATGGAGTACATCGCATAAACCTTCGTTCGCTTAGAGGAATGTGTCGAAACAGGATGGTCACGTTTTATCACACATCAGATGGAAGTTCTCTGATGACCGAGAGGTTTGCTGTTATCGATCGCAAGTAGACAGTGCTCTAAGTCACAAGATACAGAATACGTGGTTGTATAAGAGTCGAATGCAAGCTACCTCACGTGACTTATGCATCTTGACATAACAGCGGAGAAAATGGTCAGTTGACCTGCGGCAACATCTCCCTCTCTAGAATGCATCATCAGTCTGAAATTAAATCATTCCTCGTTACAGCTCCATCTCAGTCGATCACCCCGTCCACTCTCTGTTATCCTTTAACGCAGATGCATGTAAGTTTAGAGGCAGATGGTTTCCTGAAAAGCGTCAAATACAGTACTCAACTTGCATGTATGACTGTTATCTCAATAGATACACAGTAGAATGCCTTCTCGACAGAAAAAAGGTCTGTTTCCCTGGTTCCATTCGCTTCCATGTCGACGTTTTCTCGGATTCCTCTTGCTGTCGCATACTTGTTCCCATGTACAAGAATTTTTCTACGCCAACCAGAAGACACACAAGAACTTCCTCAATGTCCAGGTATTTCAGTGTATTTTCCCTCAATTTATACGTATTTTCCGCTATTTTTCGCAGTTCTATCGATTTTTTTATTTCACTTCTATCCACGCTATCATGACATAACCTCTCATTCCGTGTTCTAAAATTGCTTGTAAATATAGTACAGCTACCAAAATCTAGCGCAAATGCACTATTTTTCTGATTGGGAGGCGTAGTATAGCACTGTACTCGATTGCATCCAATCGCCTCCACCCTCATTTTCCACATTTTCAGTGCGTTTGTTCTGTTTTCTGTATGTCTGTGTACATGCATGTGTCGCGGATGGTTCCCAGGACCCGCAGTAGACCCGAGGTAGCGTTCGAGTGTGGATCTGCCGCACAATATATATCCAGACATGCAGAAACTTCAAAACCAGATATTCAGAACATCTCGGAGCTTTAAAAAGCAACAGCTCCCATTGCACATTTGCTGACCGTCTTATAGACCACAATCACCACCCAACTACAATAGAAACAGATTTAAGAATACTAAAACCCAGTCACAGCCTATACAGAAAACTGACCGTTGAGGAAAACTACATACAGAAGGCAATATGAGAAGGAAAACAGGTCGTAAATAAATGAATACACTACATTCTGCAAGGGAACACTATTTAACACATTAAAGGAACTTCACAAAAAAGACAACACAAACAGACGAAGTCTACCCACACACAAAACACACACACACACACACACACACACACACACACACACACTCATACACACACAGACGAAAAATGGATACACTACGCTCAGACAGATAAAAGGAACATCAATTAAAAGACAACACAAACAGCTTAGAAGCGTACAGAAAACACACACACAAAGATAAAATGTAAACAAAATTCAAATTTGGCGCCGAACTCACTGGTGAACAAATGTACACTGACTGGGCTGGGACACACAACAACCACAATACTACACTGTGTTTTGGAGAAGTGCAAAGTGCTTTTACGACATTATTTGTGAAAATACGTGTTACATTTACGTGTGCATCACAACACCTCACCATGATGATGAGAATGAAAGGGCTTGTCACACGAAAACATAAGTAGACGCGAATATAGTTGCGAAATATCCCGACAAACTAAATTGCGTTTAGATGATAGATTATCTCCAAACAAAATTTCTCAACATCGTTTGGTTGCAGATGACAAGCTACCTGTAATAAATAATACACAAGTGTTCCTGAAAAATCATGCACACCAAATTTAAAGGTATTAACAGAAAGAAACGAATTATTATTTGAACTAAATGTCAGCATAATTGTATAATCATTTAGTAAAAATGTTCACATTACAGAATAAATAAAACGGAAGCTCACTCATGATGCCACAGTGGTCCTGAAACATGTTTGGGAACCTGGACAAAACGGTGTTTTGCATAACTGTCGGACCTTACATCCTACAAATTTAACTGCAAACACGGTAAACACAAGGATCTGCAAATCCAAATGATGAATATATCCAGACCAATGTTCGGAGGTGAATCCACCGCACGTCACATCTGGGGTAGACCATCTGGGATGGACCAACCACGCGTTACATCCGAAGATGTGTTCTATGTTCGAAGATGGGTCCATCAGCGGGAGGACCAGGTGTATGTCAGTGAACAGACGAGATCGGTGAGTAGGCTTTTGTGCTGTACGTGTCCCTTCACTTTTTCACTTCACCATCACATCGGAAACAGTGGACCTAGGGAAATTTAGGACTTTGGAAATCTCGCGTACAGACGTATGACACAAGTGACACACAATCATCTGCCCATGTTCAAAGTCTGTGAGTTCCACGGACCGCCCCATTCTGCTCTCTCGCGATGTCTAATGACTACTGCGGTCGCTGATGTGGAGTACTCGCAGTAAGTGGCAACACAGTGCACCTAATATGAAAAAGGTGTGTTTTTGGGGGTGTCCAGATACTTTTGATTATTTTTATATTTTTATTTAGACGTCAGGTTCCGTGGGACCAAATTAAGAAGCAAATCTCCAAGGTCATGGAACGTGTCAGTATATGAAATTACAACATAAAAGAAATAACAGATAAAAACAAATGTTTATGATCCTGAAAATAGTCAGTCCATAAGTTTAAGTAAGCGCAATCAACAATACAATCAGCTTAAATTTTTAAGGAACTCCTCGACAGAATAGAAGGAGTGACCCATGAGGAAATTCTTCAGTTTCGATTTGAAAGCGCGTGAATTACTGCTAAGAATTTTTGTAATTCGAGTGGTAGCGTATTGAAATTGAATGCAGCAGTATACTGCACACCTTTCTGCACAAGAGTTAAGGAAGTCCGATCCAAATGCATGTTTGATTTCTTTCGAGTATTAACCGAGTGAAAGCTGCTTATTCTTGGGAATAAGCTAATATTGTTAACAAGAAATGACAGTAAGGACTATATATATTGAGAAGTCAATGTCAAAATACTCAGACTCGTGAACAGGGGTCGACAAGAGGTTCGTTAACTTACACCACTTATTGCCCGAGCCACCCGTTTCTAAGCCAAAAATATCCTTATAGAGTGGGAAGCGTTACCCCGAAATATAATACCATACGACATAAGCGAATGAAAATAAGAAATGTAGAACAATTTTCGTGCCGAACGATCACTCACTTCAGATACCGTTCGAATAGTAAAAATGGCAGTATTAAGTCTTTGAACAAGATCCTGAACGTGGACTTTCCATGACAGCTTACTATCTATATGAACACCTAGAAATTTGAACTGTCTGTTTCACTTATGATATGCCAGTTCTGTGGAATTAAAACGTTAGGTTTAGTTGTATTGTGTGTTAGAAACTGTAAAAACTGAGTATTACTGTGATTTAGCTTTAGTTTATTTTCTACAAGCCATGAACTTAGGTCATGTACTGCACTATTTGAAACCAAGCCAATGTTGCACACAACATCCTTTACTACCAAGCTAGCTAGTGCCATCAGCAAACAGAAATATTTTAGAGTTATCCATAATACTAGAGGGAATATAAATATGGAAGAGGAGTGGCCCCAACACTGATCCCTGGGGCATCAGACCTCATATCACAGCCGTTATCAACATTGCGAATAATGACCTTTTACTGCCTGTTGCTAAAGTAAAAGGTGAACCAATTGTGAGCTACTCCTCGTATTCTATAATGGTCCAACTTCTGGAGCAACATTTTGTGATCAACACAATTAAATACCTTAGTTAAATCAAAGAAATATGACAAACGCTCGAAACCTTTTGTTTAACCCACCCAGTATCTCACAGAGAAAAGAGAATATAACATTTTTAGTTGATAAACGACTTCTAAATCGGAACTGTACATGTGATAGCAAATCATGTGATATAAAATAATCAATTATCCTTACATACACAGCCTTTTCAATAACTTTTGGAAACACTGATGGCATAGAAATGGGTCTCAAACTATCTACACTATCCCTTTCTCCCTTTTTATATAGCGGCTTTACTACTGAGTACTTTAATCGCTCAAGAAACTGACCATTTCTAAGGGAAAAATTACAAATATGGCTAAAGACAGAGCTAACATGTGCAGCACTGTATTTTAATATTCTGCTAGACACTCCATCATAACCATGAGAATCCTTAGTCTTCAGTGATTTAATTATTGACTCAGTCTCCCTCTTGTCTGTATCACAAAGGAGTATTTCAAACATCAATCTTGGAAAGGCATTTGCCAAGAAAGTTATACGATTCCCTGCAGAAACTAAATTTTTATTTAATTCACCAACAAAGTTCAGAAAATGATTGTTAAGTACTGAACATATATCTGATTTATCAGTAACAGAAATATTTTTACTGCAAACTGATTTGATATCGTCCATCTTGTGCTGTTGACCAGACACTTCCTTCACAACTGGCCATATGGTTTTAATTTTATCTTTGAATTAGCTATTCTATTTGCATATCACATACTCTTTACCTTCCTAATAACATTTTTAAGCACCATACAATACTGTTTGTAATGGGCTACTGTAGCTTGATTGTGACTTCCTCTAGCATTTTGATAAAATTCCTGCTTTGTTCTACAAGATATCCTTATCCCACTAGTCAGCCCCCTGGGCTGCCTGTTACTGCTAGTACTCTGTTTAGAACGTTCTAATGGAAAGCATCTCTCAAAGAGCATGAGAAATGAGTTAAGGAAAGTATTGTATTTACCATCTCTATTATCTCCGCTATAAATACCCTGCCACTCTTGTTCCTTGGCAAGGTTTAAAAAAACTCTCTATTGCTGTTAGATTAACTTTCCTAAATAGTTTGTAATTAAATATGACATTTGTTTGAGTACAAAAGCCTTTTAGTGTTAAAATTTGTGCATCTTGGTCTGAAAAGCCATTCACGCTTTTACTAACAGAATGCCCATCTAGTAATGAGGAATGAATAAATATATTGTCTATGGCTGTCCTACTGTTCCCCTACACCCTAGGTGGAAAACACACAGTCTGCATCAGTTCATATGAAGTTTGGAGGTCTACCAACATCCTTTTTCTTGCACCATCGTATAGAAAACTAATATTTAAGTCACCACATATAGCTAGTTTCTGGCTCAAATGGCTCTGAGCACTATGGGACTTAACATCTAAGGTCATCAGTCTCATAGAACTTAGAAGTACTTAAACCTATCTAAGCTAAGGACATCACACACATCCATGCTCAAGGCAGGATTCGAACCTGCGACCGTAACGGTCACGCGTTTACAGACTGTAGGGCCTAGAACCGCTCGGCCACACAGGCCGGCAGCTAGTTTCTGGTACTTCCTACAAAGTGAATCAAGAACCATCTCTAGCGTAAGCAGAAATGCTCTGAAGTCGGAGTTAGAGGACCTATAAACAACAACAATTAGAAGTTTAGTTTCACTAAATTCATCTGCCCCTGCACAACATTCGAATATCTATTCAGTGCAGTGTCGTGATACGTCTATGGACTCAAATGCAATACTGTTTTTTATGTACATAGCCACTCCTCCAGCCCGCAAGGAACTCCTTGAAAAACAACCAGCTAATGTGTATCCTGGTAAAGGAAACCTCTGAATTGTTAAATTATTTAAGTTGTGCTCTGATATATCAATAATTTCAGAGTCAACATCTATAAGCAGTTCACTAACTTTATCTCTAATACCTCTTATATTTTGATGAAATATGCTAATTCCTTCTCTTCTTGGAATCATTACATCCTCGGAAGGTAAGCCCTTAGTTAGATATACTTCCTTTAAGCAAGTATACCTATCAGCTGACTTCAATCTAAAAAAGGTGCAGCTCTAACACCAACTACTACACGAGTTTTTCCATGAGTGATCCCACCACCACCACCTCCCACTACACTGTCACCTATAAGCTTAGCCAGCCTCCCCTTCCCATACCTGTTGAGGTGCAGGCCATGCCAAGTGAAACCCGATCTACTGATAGACCAGCCGGTCGCTGTGGCCGAGCAGTTCTAGGCGCTTCAGTCCGGAACCGCGCTGCTGCTACGGTCGCAGGTTCGAATCCTGCCTTGGGCATGGATGTGTGTGATGTCCTTAGGTTGGTTAGGTTTAGGTAGTTCTATGTCTAGGGGACTGATGACGTCAGGTGTTAAGTCCCATAGTGCTTAGAGCCATTTGAACAATTTGAACTGATAGACCCAACTGGCACTACTGAGATGTGGCCCATGCCCTCTGCCACCAGCGCCCTCCCCAGTCCCATATTAACGCGCCTAACAGCCGCATTAAGGTGAGGCCGATCATGACGCTGAAACAGTTGCACGAAATGCACATTAGTGCCACCAGTTTGCGTTGACTTTGTAAATTATAGGGATGATTTGGAATCTGATACAACACCGACATCGGTATTCGCGAGTGCGAATATCAGTTTCCTTTTTTTTTTTTTTTTTTTTTTTTTTGAGTTGTCACGTAAAGGTCTTCATAGTCGGGACAAGTTACTAGTTACTCAATGGTTTACCGCACGCTCCACCTCGCTAAAGTTTCGGGTTTCTAGAGAAATAATTTCCAGTCTATATCTTCGGACTTAAGTTGTGCGAGCGATCGGTAGCATACTGCTGTGTGCTTGACATCGAGAAGTATCGCGTAAATGGTATAATATTTTGACAAACCATGTGAAAATACGTGTGTTTTTGTTCTGGAAGTCCCGGGCTAAATTCCGGATGGGAGTGGCCTTCTCCTCCTTCCAATCCCTTTACGAGGGCCTCACGTTCGCCTACGTGCTATCGAATTGAGTAGCGGCTACGATGATCGATTCTGTAGCACTAAACTTTCTTCGTTAGCAGTTGCTCTTAAAGTAATTAAATGGACTTTGTTCACTAGTAACAAGGGCCTTATTATACTTCACATTACAGCCATCATCATAACATCTGAGAAGAGATACAGCTTGGCTGTTAGGACTTTCATCTGAAAAACAGACGCACTTGTTTTCATTGGTTACTAAGTAATAAAGCCCATTGGTGACCCTTTTATTTATTAGTAAATTTGTTTGTATTATATTTCAGAATTACCAGTTGCAACAAAGCCACAATTAATTGGTCCTTTGGCAAATTGTGAGGCCCTGTGCGTGGGTAATGGAGGTGCTCAGCCAAACTGGAGCTGGTACTGAGAAGAAAGAGCTTACTACCCCCAACTGGAGGACTACTAGCAACCTCAAACTTGGCCACTCTGTGCCAGGTTTCTTAGCAAGTATCCTCTGGACGGCGAAGGGGGATGAGGAAGTTGAATACATATCTCGGCGGCAGATGTTGCAGGTCAACCAAGGTCAACAGAGAACGGCAGCTACGTTGAAGGTACAATAATATCACACAGAGAACAGTGGCAAAGCATTTAATAACAATAACTAAGCGCCATGAACCATTTGACTTTTGGTATGGAAAGAACATTTTTTGTGAGTGGAGTAGCCAGCGAACTAGAGACCTTTGTTTTGTTTTCTGCTTTCAAAAGTGATATGGCGAACCCCATCACACACTTATTAATTAGAGCAAAGGTTTTCGAAACGTGGAATTATTTTATTCTTTCGTTCTTCCTTTCTTTAGGTGTAATAAGCATGCAGTTGATGTCCATGTTCCCTATGCTCCATGTTTAATTTAGAGTAAAAATGAAATACGTAGGAAGAGTTACATTAGACAGTTTATTTCGTTCTCTAGGATGAGTTTAAATTGATTGCTATGCTGTGGACGAGAATGAGTGGGGGACCTAGAGAGTACTCTACTGTATTTCGTTTGAGTAGTCACCGCAGAGAGTCAATAGGGATAGTTACTCAGAGATATCAGAAAGTCAACTGCTGGATGCAGACATGAGGATTAGGTCAACCAATATTGATAATACAAACATTTTCTACAGGTAACTGTTAACAGCATCAACATATTTGTTAGAATGCATGATGAACACAATGCTGTCTTATAAGTAAATTTATTCATGACTGATGTCAGTCATAAGACAATTTTCACTGTGCTGTACACATAAAACGAAATAAATAAAAAAAATCAGTTAACTTCGAAATCGAAATACAGTTTACATAGGAAATCGTAATCTAATAATTTAAATACTTGCGAAAAATATCTTTTACAAAGCAACATCACATGACACATAAGCACACTGTAGGCAACATCTCAGATGCGATGGAATTATTGTTCGAAGTTTACAAAAATATTAATATAAATTTCTTACAAGAGATTCAAATTTTTGCGAACTTGATTTCACACCCAGACAGAGTTCTTAATGAACAGACTGACTTAAAACACAAAAGTTACTTGCGTAACTTTACACATGTATCCAGAATTATATTAGTGACCTGCAAAAGTGTGGCTACAGCCTAAAATAAAAATATTTCAGCTCCCACTTTTTATAGCCTTCGATTACGATTAGATTTGAAAATTCACTATTCTCTGTTGGTTTCGTTTTTTATGTGTACAGCATTGTGACAGTGGTCTTACGGCTGAAATCGATCGTGAACCAATTGATATATATAAGACGCATAGCGTTCGTTATGCATTTCAACAGAAATAATGATAGTGATGACCTCACTCTGGCTGTTTCGAATCGTTTATACGCTTTTCTTCTGGTACTGCACGAATTAAGCAAGTCGCTGGAGGAGATACATATGGAATTCGCTCAATCTATAGTGTTTCTCATAATGCTAGAAACGTGTGACAAGAATCTGGCATAAGTTCTTTAGGCCACAAATAAGAGACTTGATACGTTTATGGAAGAAAGCATGCATAACGGCGTGAGAGATGTGCACACAGACTACAAAAGTACAGGGCCAACTTGATGAGCAGATGTTACAATAGGAAGCCCGAACAGAGAGAGCTGTTCAGATCTAAATCCGGATGGAAGCACAAGTTAATGAGATGATGGGTAAGGCAGATCATTTGGTCGATGAGAGGATCACCGTTAGCACCTTGTCGTTAGAGGGGCAGGTGGCGGACATCGTAGATAAAGTGAAAGTATTGGTGTCGCGAAGTTGTACAAACTCATATGACCAAAGGAATGAATATGCAAGTCGATTAAGGCAAGTAGGGAATGAGGTGAGTATGAATCTAACGGAACAAGAAGGAGACAGCGAGAGATTGCTGTCAGTCTGAGCACCTCATCCTTTCTGACCCACAGAGAAAGTGTACACCGCCATCTTTGTTAAACATTTCGCGCATATAAAGCCTAAAAACTGGAGCGAGAAAAGGAAAATAAGTTACATGATCATCTGATGGCAAGATGGAGCTTTGGCTTTGGGGATGAGAGTGATAGAGTTTGGCTGAAGTTCAAAGATTTTGAAACGAAATTCCAGAACATATTCTAGTCAAATTCCACACCTCTTATTGCGAGCTAGTAAACAGATTATAATGACACTTATAAAGTTTATTTTTGTGCAAACATACACTTTTTAAATGGAACAATGCCTGTTAACATTAACAAACTGAAAGTAGGATAAATTACAATGTCAGTGGTGTTTGATGAAGGATTTTAGTGCTAGTCGTTTACGAGATATCGTATTTTGAAAAGTTCCCAGGCCGATAGTTTTACAATACGTATGGTAGGAAACACTAACGAACAACACCAGTGTGTACTTTAGTTATGTGACCAGTTAAGAGACAGTTGACCACCACAGTTAGTGTTCAAAATGACCACCGCCAGCAGTAATACACGCTTCCAGTCCGGTATGGAACGACTGCAGCACACGTGCTAGCATTTAAGCGGAGAAGTCCGAGTTGGCTGCAATAATACGTCGTTGCATGTCATCGGGTGTAGTTGGTATGTCCTTGTAGACTGCGTCTTCCAGTTTGTCCCACAGAACAAAGACTAAATGAGTCAAATCCGGGGAACAGGCTGGTCAAGACACAGGTTCCCTTGCGTCCAGTCCAACGACTTGGAAATAATTCGCGAAGATATACTACAGTACTTCGAGCAGAATGGGCTCGACAGCCATCATATTGGTACCATAGGTACCTGCTAGTCTGCAAAAGAACGTCTTTATCATCCGTGGAAGGTGGTCCGTAAGGGGGCTGCGATACTTGTGCACGTTCAGTGTTCCGTCTATGAAACACAGGTCTATGAGTTGATGGTTCACTATCCCACATCAACTTTTACACACCACGGACGCTGACGTTCCACCAGACGAAGCCAAAAGGGATTGTCAACAAACCAATAGCGCACGTTTCAGCGATTTACCTGGCCATAATTGGTAAATGTGGCTTCATCACTGAACAAGGTGCGTGACACATCTGGAGTATCCCGTCTTAATGCCCATGTACAGAGTTAACACGATTCTCATAATTGTTTCCATGCAGCTCTTGATGGAATCAGATGTGATATCGATCATACTCGCAGTGTCGGCATGACATCAACCCTTAAAACATACATCTCTGCATCACTCACGGATTTGAATAGTTTAGAAACTGCGGGATGGTTCATACCCGATCCTTCGGATAGAACAGTTGCAGAGCACAAACGATTTACTGCATGCAACGTTACACACGCCTCGGATTGTGCTGACAGGCAGTAACGTATATAACTAGTGCGACGGATAATAAGTCATACATTCAAGGAGCTCAAGAGGAGACTATGATCACAATCCCCAAGATAATATGGAAAATGCCTCACGTCAGTGTATCAGACAAGGAGCGTTTGAAGCTTTTAAAAGTTCTGAATTCCAGTACATATCTGTCACTAACATTTCGCTCGTGGGAGGTTTTCGAGTACCCAGTGCTACCGACTGCAAGCAGAGAACAAGGGTTATTAAAACCTCTTCGCATCTAGAGATGCCTACATTCATCATACTTGCATTGCAAAGTAACATAAGAGGGAATATAGCAAATGATTCCACTGTATTAGACAACTGAAAGTTAACTAATGCCAGAGTCTACCTGAATTCAGAAATCTACCTAAATGCCAATTTACACCTGCAATGGGATGAAAATGTATACAGTCTAGCATATGGCATGTATGCAAGGTTTCGCACTTCTTACTCTGAAAATGCTGTAGAAGGAGGAGCAGGGTGTCTACTCAGTCCACGGAAATTCAAGGATCTATCACCAATCATTGTAATAGACTGCTCGAAACACAAGAAGATAATTAAGCCTGGACGTATAGACGTACGAATTGAATTTGAATCTTCGACAAATTTCCCGGAACTCACTGCCGCTTATGCTCTAGTTCTACATGACCGAGCTGTATAAATGAACAGTTGCTGGACCAAACCTTGCGCATTTCATAATGTCATCTCAGGGTAGAAGAATCATTGCAGACGCTCAGGCTCTCTATGATGATGAGCGTGGACAGTTCATATTTAAAGATGTTGCCTTTGTAGCGCACACAGAAGATGCCGGAATAATAGAGACATTCTCAGCAAACATAGCATCATCAAGGTCTTTTAAGGATGTGAAGTGCGCTAAAACACGAAGGGGTGCAAACTGGTTAACACATTTCTACCATGAAATTTACTGGTATGATCCTGGCATATCCTATAAAGATATGGTGACGTCGCTTCGATTATTCAACCACACGGATATCATCATCTATGGCAGGAGGAAGGAAAACATCTCATGGATGCATCGAATCTTCAAGTTTGCTGCTATTTAAGACTAAGAATTCTATGGGTCTCCTACTCTCCATCGGCTCAGGAAGAAGATGCTGTGTGGAAATAATGTTGCTGTGTCTACTTATGGAAATGTAAAATTGCTTTTAATTTGGATGAGAAGTAAATGAATTTTTGCCTTCGAAACTCTGTGTTCTTTTTTTCAAACCTGTTGCCGCTTTGACAGTGTACTGTTTTACCCAGATACTATGACAGTGGTTTTCTTCAAGCAAAGGAGATGTAATTTATGTAATATGTTTGCTATGTTTGCTATATGTCTTTGGAAGTGGATGCGGTCACGTGCCTCCTACTCCCATTACCCAATTTGTGCTGTACGATAGGCGTAATTCCATGCAACCATTCTACATATTTTGTTACCTTCCACCTTAAACGTCACCTCCTTAATAGCAGTCATCTTCAGGAAAGCTAATGTCATTTGTGACCTGCACAGCCTTTATATATATACAGGGTGTTACAAAAAGGTACGGCCAAACTTTCAGGAAACATTCCTCACACACAAATAAAGAAAAGATGTTATGTGGACATGTGTCCGGAAACGCTTAATTTCCATGTTAGAGCTCATTTTAGTTTCATTCCAAAGTGATCAAATTGTAAATTTTCACAATCAACATGTGTGGGCTGACGAGAATCCGCACGCAATTGTGCAATCACGTCATCAACACAGATTTTCTGTGAACGTCTGGGAAGGCATTGTTGGTGATGTCTTGATTGGGCCCCATGTTCTTCCGCCTACGCTCAATGGAGTACGTTATCATGATTTCATACGGGATGCTCTACCTGTGCTGCTAGAACATGTGCCATGACGAGTACGACACAATATGTGGTTCATGTACGATGGAGCTACTGCACATTTCAGTCGAAGTGTTCGTACGCTTCTCAACAACAGATTCGGTGACCAATGGATTGGTAGAGGCGGACCAATTCCATGGCCTCCACGCTCTCCTGACCTGAACCCTCTTGACTTTCATTTATGAGGGCATTTGAAAGCTCTTGTCTACGAAACCCCGGTACCAAATGTAGAGACTCTTCGTACTCGTATTGTGGACGGCTGTGATACAATACGCCATTCTCCAGGGCTGCGTCAGCGCATCAGGGATTCCATGCGATGGAGGGTGGATGCATGTATCCTCGCTAACGGAGGACATTTTGAACATTTCCTGTAACAAAGTGTTTGAAGTCACGCTGGTACGTTCTGTCGCTGTGTGTTTCCATTCCACGATTAATGTGATTTGAAGAGAAGTAATAAAATGAGCTCTAACATGGAAAGTAGGAGCTTCTGGACACATGTACACATAACATATTTTCTTTCTTTGTGTGTGAGGAATGTTTCCTGAAAGTTTGGCCGTACCTTTTTGTAACACCCTTTATATATATATATATATATATATATATATATATATATATATATATATATATATATATATATAATGCAATAGGGGATAGAATTTTTGTAAATAACAACAAAAAAGCGCATAGTAACGAATTTTTTCGTTTTTCCAATCAGGAGATACTTTCAACTTACAGGCTTCAACAGTAAGTCAAGTCGAGTGTATATTTTACTATTTTTTTCCAATAGCAGTGGAATTTTTTATAATTCTACACTAAAAACTGATGCAGAGGTACTTTCTTTACTACATCTAAATGCCACAGCCCCAGCATCATACCTTTTACAATTATTCTGATGGACTGTGTACACTTAGAATCTAATTTTAAAAGACCCAATAGCAAAGTTTTTTACAATTATAATAATTTTGATGCTCTGTGAGCTATATATATATATATATATATATATATATATATATATATATATATATACTGTCGAGTATTAACTGAGTGAAAGCTGTTCTTGGGAATAAGCTAATATTGTTAGCAAGAAATGACATTAAGGAATATATATATTGAGAGGCCATTGTCAAAATACACAGACTAGTGAACAGGCGTTGACAAGAGGTTTGTGAACTTACACCTCTTATTGTCCGAACCACCCGTTTCTGAGCCAAAAATATCCTTTCAGAATGGGATGAGTTCCCCCGAAATATAATACCATACGACATAAGTGAATATATATATATATATATATATATATATATATATATATATATATATATATATATATATATATATACTGAAAAACTATTTTAATTACAAGACAAACAAGGTGTGTAGATATATACGAGTATTTACAAGCAGCAAATAAGTTAAATATGAAAAAATAAGTATGCAAATATCATTTTTATTTATTTATTTTTATTTATTCACTCGTCAAGCTCCGTAGGACCAAATTGAGGAGCGAATTTCCAAGGTAATGGAACATATCAGTACATGAAATTTCAACATAAAACTAATAACAGATAAAAATAAAATGTTTATGAACCCGAAAAATGTCTATAAATAAGTTTAAGTAGATGCAATCAACATTACAAGAAGAATCAGTTTAATTGTTTAAGGAACTCCTCGGCAGAATAGAAGGTGTTACACATGAGGAAACTCTTCAATTTCGATTTGAAAGCACGTGGATTACTGCTAAGATTTTTGAATTCGAGTGGTAGCTCAAAAATGGCTCCAACCACTATGGGACTTAACATCTGAGGTCATAAGTCCCCTAAACTTAGAACTACTTAAACCTAACTAACCTAAGGACATCACACACATCCATGCACGAGGCAGGATTCGAACCTGCGACCGTAGTAGCAGCAGCGGCCGGCCGAGTGGTAGCGTATTGAAAATGGAAGCAGCAGTATACTGCACACCATTCTGCACAAGACTTAAGGAAGTCCGATCCAAATGCAGGTTTGATTACTGTCGAGTATTAACTGAGTGAAAGCTGTTCTTGGGAGTAAGCTAATATTGTTAGCAAGAAATGACATTAAGGAATATATATATTGAGAGGCCAATGTCAAAATACACAGACTAGTGAACAGGTGTTGACAAGAGGTTTGTGAACTTACACCTCTTATTGTCCGAACCACCAGTTCCTGAGCCAAAAATATCCTTTTAGAATGGGATGAGTTCCCCCGAAATATAATACCATACGACATAAGTGAATGAAAAGAAGCAAAGTAGACTAATTTTGGTGTCGAGCGATCACTCACTTCAGATACCTTTCAAATAGTAAAAATGACAGCATTAATTCTTTGAGTTAGATATTGTACGTGGGCTTTCCATGGCGGTTTACTATCTATCTCAACACCTAGAATTTTGAACTATTCCGTTTAACTTACGATATGCCCGTTCTTTGAAATGAAACCGTCAGGTTTTGTTGAATTGTGTGTCACATACTGTAAAAACTGAGTCTTACTGTGATTTAGCGTTAGTTTACTTTCTACAAGCAATGAACTTAGGTCATGAACTGCACTATTCGAAACCTAGCCAATGTTGCACACAACATCCTTTACTACCAAGCTAGTGTCATCAGCAAACAGAAATATTTTAGAGTTACTCGTAATACTAGAAGGCGTATTATTTATATAAATAAGGAACAGGAGTGGCCCCAACACTGATCCCCGGGGCACCCCCCCCCCCCCCCAAAAAAAAAGTGGTCCAAATGGCTCTGAGCACTATGGGGCTTAACTTCTAAGGTCATCAGTCCCTTCGAACTTAGAACTACTTAAACCTAACTAACCTAAGGACATCACACACATCCACGCCCGAGGCAGGATTCAAACCTGCGACTGTAGCAGTCGTGCGGTTCCAGACTGTAGCGCCTAGAATCGCTCGGCCATCCCGGCCGCCCGCCCCCCCCCCTCCTCCCTCAGTTGACTGTACCCCACTCAGACCCCACATCACAGTCATTCTCAACATCGTGGATAATTACCTTTTGCTGTCTGTGCTTAAGTAAGAGGTGAACCAATTGTGAGCTACTCCCAGTATTCCATAATGGTCCAACTTCTGGAGCAATATTTTGTAATCAACACAATCAAATGCCTTAGTTAAATCAAAAACATGCCCAGTATCACAAAGAAAAATGAGAATATAGCATTTTCAGTTGTTAAATGACTTCTAAAGCGGAACTGTACATTCGATAGCAAATCGTGTGATATAATATGATCAATTATCTTTACATACACAGCCTTTTCAATAACTTTAGTAAACACTAATGGCATAGAAATAGTTCTAAATTTGTCTACAGCATCCTTTTCTTCTTTTCTTCCTTTTTATAAAGCGGCTTTACTAGTGAGTACTTTAATTGTTCAGGAAACTGACCATTCCTGAAGGAAAAATTACAAATATGGCTAAATACAGAGCTAACATGTGCAGCACAGTACTTTAATATTCTGCTAGGCACTCCATCATAACCATGAGCGTCCTTAGTCTTCAGTGATTTAATTATTGACTCGATCTCCTCCTTGTATGTTTCACAGAGGAGTATTTCAGACATCAGTCTCAGAAATAAATACTGTACATATGAGGGTTGTCCAGAAAGTAAGTTCCGATCGGTCGCGAAATGGAAACCACTGGGAAAATTCGGTAAAGCTTTGCACAGATGTGTTGGGCAGTGTCTCTAGTATTCCCGCCTATCGTGTCGCGTCGCTCTTTTCAGTTTTTAGTGAA
Source organism: Schistocerca serialis cubense (assembly GCF_023864345.2). NCBI lineage: Eukaryota > Metazoa > Arthropoda > Insecta > Orthoptera > Acrididae > Schistocerca > Schistocerca serialis. The sequence goes on from NC_064640.1 coordinate 505,050,308, forward strand.
CAGTGAGCACCTAAAGATGCGTAGGGAATAACGTCTCCCTCCAAGTATGAGGGCCTGGTTAGAGATTTAGCCTGTGTCATGCAGCCCACATAACTGTCGAGCAGTTCCTTCTTCATGCCAATTCTCGGGCGCACACGGCAGGGGCAATGAAGACGCTCCTGCAGGGTTTCTGATGAGAAGTGTTTGATCCCACATTATGAAGTCCGTAATTGGCTCCCCCTGAATCTCATCTCTGATCACAAGAATCGCTGGCTATGAAGACAAAATTTATCCACAGACAACGAGCTGCAGACCAGTGCAGATAACTGGCCGAAAGCACAGGCGGCTGCTTTCTATGACGAGGATATTGGAAAGTTGATACAACACTACGACAAAACTCGAAGTTGGAGCGGCGACAATGTAGCGAAGTAGGTGGAAGGTGTACCTAGCTGTTGCAAATAAAACGTTTCTGGTTTTCACTGTGGTTTCCATTTCGTGACAGACCGGAACCTAATTTCCGGAGGACCCTCGTATATCTGATTTATCAGTAACAGAAATAGTTTTACTACGAACTGACTTTATATCGTCGACCTTGTGCTGCTGACCAGACACGTCCTTTATAACTGCCCATATGGTTTTAATTTTATCCTGTGAATTAGCTATTCCATTTGCATACCAAATACTCTTCGCCTTCCTAATAACATTATTAAGCACCTTACAATACAGTTTGTAATGGGCTACTGTAGCTTGACTGTGACTGCTTCTAACTTTTTGATATAATTCCCACTTTGTTCTGCATGATACCCTTATCCCACTCGTCAGCCACCTGGGCTACCTACTTCTGCTAGTACCACGTTTAGAACGCTCTAATGGAAAGCAACTCTCAAAGAGCATTATATTTATCATCTATGTTATTGGCACTATAAACATCCTGCCACTCTTGTTCCTTGACAAGGTTTAAAAAAACTCTCTATTGCTGTTGGATTAACTTTCCTACATAGTTTGTAATTATATGTGACATTTGTTTGACTACAAAAGCCTTTTAGTGTTAAAATTTGTGCATCATGGTCTTAAAGGCCATTCACCCTTTTACTAACAGAATGCCCATCTAGTAATGAATAATGAATAAAAATATTGTCTAGGGCTGTGCTACTGTTCCCCTGCACACTGGTTGGAAAAAACACAGTCTGCATCAGATCATATGAATTTAGGAGATCTCCCAACATCCTTTTTCTTGCACATCATACACAAAATTTATATTGAAGTCAACTCATATAACTAATATCTGGTGCTTCCTACAAAGAGAATCAAGAACCCTCTGTAGCTTGATCAGAAATGCTCTGAAGTCGGAGTTATGGGACCTATAAAAAACAAAAATTTAGAAGTTTAGTTTCACTAAATTCAACTGCAACTGTACAACATACAAATATCTGTTCAGTGCAGTGCCATGATACATCTATGGACTCAAATGGAATATTGTTTTTTACGTACATAGCCACTCCCCCACCTCACAAGGAACTCCTTGAAAAACAGCCAGCTAATCTGTATCCTGGTAAAGGAAGCCTCTGAATTGTCAAATTATTTAAGTGGTGATCTGACATACCAATAATTTCAGTGTCAACATCTGTAAGCAGTTCACTAACTTTATCTCTAATACCTCTTATATTTTGATGAAATATGCTAATTCCTTCTCTACTTGGAAACATGATGTCCTCTGAAGGTGAGCCCTTAGTTAGAGACACTTCCTTTAAGTAGGTATACCTATCAGCTGACTTCAATCTAAATAAGGTGCAGCTCTAATACCAACTACTACAGGAATTTTTCCATGAGTGACCCCACCACCACCACCACCCACTACACTGTCACCTATAAGCTTAACCAACCCTCCCTTCCCATACCCATTGAGGTGCAGGCCATGCCTAGTGAAACCCGGTCTACTGATAGACCCAACTGTCACCACTGAAATGTGACCCATGCCCTCTGCCATTTTGCCATCCCCAGCCCCATTTAACATGCCTAACAGCCCCATTAAGATGAAGCCGATCATGACGCTGAAACAGTAGCATGAAATGCACATTAGTGCCACCAGTTTGAATAGCTATCCTTACCAGGTCACCACCTACATCGTTTTCCCCGTCCCTATCAAGACTGTTTCCCGCTCCACCCAATATCGCTACCTGATCCTCCTTCGTAAAATTCCTACATAACTCCCCTATGCTGTCAGTCACCTGAGCCATCCATGCACTAGGTTTCACAATGCTGGTGACCTGGTACCCACTCCCCAACACTTCCTGCAACTGCTGGCCCACACCTCTACCGTGCGAACTACCTAGCAGTAGAACCTTCTTCTTTCTGTTAGACTTTGCAACAGACCTAGGCCTCCTAACTGCTGAGGACTGCTGCATGTTCCCTACATCTACAGCTTCAAGAGGCTCCTCTTCACTCAAGTCTGACAGTTGATCAAATCTATAGCATATACGCAAAGTATAACTGTCTGAATACCTCCTCCTCCTAGCTGCCTTCTTGCCAACTGCCGGTTCCCATTCCCCACGACACCTTGACCCTTCTCAACCTATCTTGTTCCCCCTTTGCGCGTTGTAACTACATCTGAAGGGCACAGATCTTACGCTCTTGCTCCTCTGTCAGCTTATTTCTGCTACAGATTCTGCATTCACAGGAGAGGATCTTACTAGAATGCCCACTGGCAGCCCCGCAGCATTCCCACCCAATGAAAATACTTTGAACAAATCCCACACCGTAACACACTACTCACAAATCTACGACAGAGCCCACACTTCTCAGTTACTGAAAAAAAAACTGTACGTCTACGTTACGTAAGTTCAGTTACACCAGTAGAGCTATTTATAGAACTAATAATAGTGGTCTAGAAATTCTCTGTCTACTAAGAAAGCAACTACTTGTATTAACACTACTACACCACAGCTAATACCAATGCCAACAAAACTTCACAAAATTATTAGCTAAAACCAAAAATTCAAGCGGCCACTGTAACACTCAACGAAGTTAAGACACTGAATGAAAATTTTACTGAAATATTTCACGAGGAACAATAGGAAACGTCAGCTGAAAACTAGAGCGCTAAGTTTGCGAAACGACTTCAACGCACAGAAAACTATAAAAAACACGGTGAGCGAACGTTTCCAAAAGTTAATTAAAACGTTCCTTCGCCACAAACAGCACGAAACACTGCTGAAAACTATGAAATTTAATAACTGTGTAACAGAGCGCAAATAACTTGGTCAGTATTTATCTTTTTTTCTGTTTATACTTTTTTAATATTTTTTTGTTTATGCTTTTTCGATTTTTTAAACTTTTTTCCTTTCACACACATGGTGTGAATATATATACATTTTTTCTTTTTCTTTTTATCTTTTTCCCAGGTATGGTACGTGTGTGTATATACACGTGTACATAGACATAAATACACTCCTGGAAATTGAAATAAGAACACCGTGAATTCATTGTCCCAGGAAGGGGAAACTTTATTGACACATTCCTGGGGTCAGATACATCACATGATCACACTGACAGAACCACAGGCACATAGACACAGGCAACAGAGCATGCACAATGTCGGCACTAGTACAGTGTATATCCACCTTTCGCAGCAATGCAGGCTGCTATTCTCCCATGGAGACGATCGTAGAGATGCTGGATGTAGTCCTGTGGAACGGCTTGCCATGCCATTTCCACCTGGCGCCTCAGTTGGACCAGCGTTCGTGCTGGACGTGCAGACCGCGTGAGACGACGCTTCATCCAGTCCCAAACATGCTCAATGGGGGACAGATCCGGAGATCTTGCTGGCCAGGGTAGTTGACTTACACCTTCTAGATCACGTTGGGTGGCACGGGATACATGCGGACGTGCATTGTCCTGTTGGAACAGCAAGTTCCCTTGCCGGTCTAGGAATGGTAGAACGATGGGTTCGATGACGGTTTGGATGTACCGTGCACTATTCAGTGTCCCCTCGACGATCACCAGTGGTGTACGGCCAGTGTAGGAGATCGCTCCCCACACCATGATGCCGGATGTTGGCCCTGTGTGCCTCGGTCGTATGCAGTCCTGATTGTGGCGCTCACCTGCACGGCGCCAAACACGCATACGACCATCATTGGCACCAAGGCAGAAGCGACTCTCATCGCTGAAGACGACACGTCTCCATTCGTCCCTCCATTCACGCCTGTCGCGACACCACTGGAGGCGGGCTGCACGATGTTGGGGCGTGAGCGGAAGACGGCCTAACGGTGTGCGGGACCGTAGCCCAGCTTCATGGAGACGGTTGCGAATGGTCCTCGCCGATACTCCAGGAGCAACAGTGTCCCTAATTTGCTGGGAAGTGGCGGTGCGGTCCCCTACGGCACTGCGTAGGATCCTACGGTCTTGGCGTGCATCCGTGCGTCGCTGCGGTCCGGTCCCAGGTCGACGGGCACGTGCACCTTCCGCCGACCACTGGCGACAACATCGATGTACTGTGGAGACCTCACGCCCCTCGTGTTGAGCAATTCGGCGGTACGTCCACCCGGCCTCCCGCATGCCCACTATACGCCCTCGCTCAAAGTCCGTCAACTGCACATACGGTTCACGTCCACGCTGTCGCGGCATGCTACCAGTGTTAAAGACTGCGATGGAGCTCCGTATGCCACGGCAAACTGGCTGACACTGACGGCGGCGGTGCACAAATGCTGCGCAGCTAGCGCCATTCGACGGCCAACACCGCGGTTCCTGGTGTGTCCGCTGTGCCGTGCGAGTGATCATTGCTTGTACAGCCCTCTCGCAGTGTCCGGAGCAAGTATGGTGGGTCTGACACACCGGTGTCAATGTGTTCTTTTTTCCATTTCCAGGAGTGTATTTACACCACACACACACACACACACACACAAGTACTTACACTATGATAAAAGGGTCATACTATTACTCTGCAGGCACATCCTCTCTCTCTCTCTCTCTCTCTCTCTCATTCTCTCTCTCTCACTCAATCAGAGTCCCCCATCCCTTCTCTCGCTACAAGTGAGTGGTGTGAGTACGGTAGAGTTTCAATCCCGTCATCAAAAATGGCCCTTTATCGTCATGAGGCGACAGGCCGAATTTAGATTGCGGCGCAGTGCACACTTCGTGTCGTCTCGATCGAATACTGGTCTGCCGTACTATATGCGGCAGCTGCGGTGCAGCACCCCGAACGCTGCTTGTACAGCCACCGCAAATAATCTTCGATAGCGAGGGCTCTCGATGCCATACGACACATACCTTCCAATGTGCATACGCATACATTTTTGATTGTAGACTTACAAGCTCCACAATCGGCAATCCATTCGCGTCGTCCTTCATAGGGCCGATAGCCTTGTTGTTCTGTGGAACAATACCATAAGGATTGTCGGCCGTGTATGAGAACGTGTCGAGTTCATTACTGTGGTACCTCATATGGACTGCAGTTCTTCACCCAATAGATGAAGCTATCTGTATCCACATAAAGTAATTTATGATCTGCGAAATGAGTTTTCGCAAACTCATAATGAAAGCGGTACATATGGAGTTAGGATAGGTCTAGTATGCACATACCCACATAAATAGGTTTTTTAAACCCTACTGCAGTCTTCGCCATCCCCACAGCAACTAAGTTCTTATTGAATATGGTAACCTGCTTAAAATTTGGTATGGCAAAGTATTTTCTTACACCATAAATCTCATCCCATTCAGTTCTAGTCAATATTTCACGTCGTTCTCACAGATTCTCCATTTTTTACAGAAAATTGAATCATTCGTTAATTTGTAGAAATCTATCTGAAAGCCACACGTTGCGGGAGCTCTCTCTCTCTCGTATTAAAAACAATATACTCCTTCAAAGAGGGGGGGGGGGGCTGCTTGGTGGATGTGATATCCCGGCCACTCATTCCTTACAGGGTGCCTAGGAAGCTGTTTTCTCTTATTATTAGACAACATACAAGTAAATCATATTAATGGAGTTTATTACAGCAATTGAACTGACAATAATTAACTTTCGTTTCTACATGATGGGTCGCAAGCAATTGGCGACATGTAAATTGTGGTGTCACCGTCAGACACCACACTTGCTAGGTGGTAGCCTTTAAATCGGCCGCGGTCCGTTAGTATACGTTGGACCCGAGTGTCGCCACTATCAGTGATTGCAGACCGAGCGCCACCACACGGCAGGTCTAGTCTAGAGAGACTCCCTAGCTCTCGCCCCAGTTGTACAGCCGACTTTGCTAGCGATGGTTCACTGACTACATACGCTCTCATTTGCAGAGTCGACCGTTTAGCATAGCCTTCAGCTACGTCATTTGCTACGACCTAACAAGGCGCCATATTCAGTTACTATAATCTGAACAGATAATATTGTGAATCATGTACCGTCAAGAGCGACGTTCATCATTAACGGATTAAAGTTAAGTATCAAACTAATTACGTCCACTTTCTGAATTCTAATTCGTTGTCATGTTCCATACCTCACGTCAGTATAGTTCTTCCCTCCTCACGCCAGCCTGCGTGAGCTAAAACGCGTGCATTTCAGCTTCCTCTAGTAACACGGTGTTGGCTCTTCTGCCAACACAACATAAATAATCAATGTTCTTTGATATATACAGTTTTCATGCAAGCTATTCACACAAGTTCATAAGTCACTGCTATCGTTAATATCATTGCGGCTCTTGTAGTGCTCTCTGCTAGTCCGGATTTACAAGTGTCCGGCCGTGCCTAGGTGACTCGTCGCTATTATTCTCTTCGTGTAGATTTTGCTCTTGTCGTGGTGACGCCCTAGACGCGTGCTATTGGCTGACGTCGTCTCGCAGCCCTCTCTGCTGTATCGTTCTTGATTTTCGCGCCGGGCTTGTCGTTACGCCGTAACATTGCCCCCCCCCCCCCCCAAATCGACGGACCGTCGTCGTGCGTCTTGTAGGAAGCGCGACAACGGAAGGGGAGGCAGGAGTGTGGGCGCAGTGCTGGACCGGAAGCTGTGGCTGCAGGGGACGTCATGCTTCCGGTCGTACCCCGCCATCCAGCCTTCGTTCTCGCGGAAACGTCCCCTGGAAAATGACGTGTCCATCTCCTGATGCTACGAGCCTGATGAAGAAAGTGGCGACTGCTGAGGTGTGGGCGGGTCCAGTTCTATCGGTAGGACGAGAGGAGGTGGAGGAGACGAAGGCTCCGTCTCCATGAGGTCGTCCCGCGGTGCAGTGACGACACCCTCTGGCTGCTTCTGTGGCCAAGCTGTCCTCGCGATCAGTGAATCTGGGGGAAGAGACACTGAAAGATCATCGTGCTCATGGCAGAGATGAAGTTGATTTTGATGGCGGTGCTGCAAGCCATCTGGACCTGAAATAAGATACATGCAAGCGTTAAGTCGACGGACGATCTCGCCTCTGCAGCTAAAAACCCTGTAAAAGATAATATCATGCGGCGCGAAGCGATACTTTCGGCGTTCCTTCGGCACCAGATGCTGAGGAGGGTGGAGCAGGTGGAGCAGTGTCCGATGGTGGCGGACGTGAAGCAGTTCTGCCGGCGATAATCCATCTAGTGGGTGTGAACGATAGGAGGAGAGAAACAGTCGCACTGCTTGATCCCTGGTGTGGGCGGAGCGAAGCTAGGCCATCTGCTGCTTCAAAGTTCTGTCAAAACGTTCCACTTCGCCGTTTTACTGTGAATGGAACGGAGCACTAGTTAGATGCTGTATGCCATTGCGTTCACAGAATGTTTCAAATTCATTTGACGTGAACTGCGGTCCGTTGTCTGACACTATGATTTCAGGTAAACCTTCGAGGCAAAAAATAGAGGACAACACCTGAATTGTGCTACGTGACGTTGTCTAGTTCGTTGGCACAACAAAAGGAAACTTGCTATACGAGTCAACCACAATCAACCAACGAGTGTTCCAAAAAGGTCCTGCAAAGTCTATGAGCACACGTTGCCATGGTGATTGCACGTAGGCCAAGCAGAGAATTTTTGTGGCGGAGCGGACTGATTTTCCGCACATGCGTGACAGTGTGACGTCATCTGTTCTATTTAGGTATCCATACCCTGCCAAACACAGTGTCGACGCGCTAACTGTTTCGTACGTACAATCCCCCAGTAGCCTCGGTGAAGTAACTGCGACATTTCCTTTTTCAAAACTTTAGGCTATGCCGATGGGCGAAGTATCGGCGCATTACAGTGTTCCATATGCTATGCAAGGAACGAGGCCACGATGTGCTAATGTATGGTAGCAAAACATTCAAATCTGAATCAGGTTCCGTGGCCTGTGCAATTTTCTTATAGTTCAGCGGAAAAGATTTAAGAAATTCAGAATCCTGGATGTGACAACAAGATGCAGCAGAAGCGTCGAAGTCTGTATCTGGGCCAATCGGAAGACGTGGAATGCGTCCGCATTACCATGTTGAGCCGTCGGATCTCATACTGGTATTCAGACAACAAAGCCCATCTTTTCAATATTTGGGTCATTCGTATAAGAATCGGTTTCGTCGGATGAAATAAGGACTGCGAAGGCAGAATTTTCTGTTATACAAATAACGATGGAATTTGGTGACACCATAGACAAAAGCCAAAGCCTCTTTCTCAATTTGTGCATAGTTGCACTGAGCTCTGGACAACACTTTTGATGCAAAAGCGATAGACCTGTCTTTATTACCAATTCTGTGCGAAAGCACTGCACCGATTCCGTAAGAGGAAGCGTCAACTTACAATATAACTGGGTTTTTTTAGGATCAAAGTGAACTAATCATCGATCACTAAGATATGCATCTTTAAGACTTCGAAAAGCTAGTTGGCAGTCATCTTTCCAAACAACGGGGACATTCTTGCGACGCAAGCGATTCAATGGAGTCGCTGTTTGCGCATCATTCCGTATTAACCGAATATAACAGTTCATTTTTCCTAAGACTGACTGCAATTCTGTGTCATTGCGAGGAACTGGCAAATCGCGTATGGCTAACAAATGCGACTGAAGGGGATGTACACCGTCACTGTTTATGACATGACGAAGATACTGCCACTCAGGTTTAAAACAATCACACTTGTCAAGTCTGCACTTTAGTCCTGCATCAGAAAACACACGAAACAAAGCACATAAATTTGCAGTATGCTCTTCAGGTATACGACCTGCTACGACAATATCATCCAAATAGTATGAACATTTTGGTACTTGCGGGTCAGCTGTTCCAAATACCGTTGGAAAACGGTGGGTGCGGAAGCACTGCCAAAAGATAAACGCGAATAACTAAACAAGCCCTAACGGGCATTCACTACACACATTTTTTGAGATTCTTCATCGAGCGGTATTTGAAGATACGCGTCGCGCAAATCAGTTTTTGAAAAGTAGCGTCCAGCACCTAATATGTCCATGAGACACTCTGGGCTTGGCAATGGATAAGTACCAATTATAGTTTGTGGGTCGACTCTAGACTTAAAGTCAACACCGAGGGGAGTGCAAAGTGAAGGTTTGGGGAGCAAAACCAGTGGATTTTTCCTATTGACTAGCTTGTATGGGCGCGATAGCTCCGCTATCTTGCTATTCTTGAAGTTCAGCCGCGACTTTGTCCCGTAATGCTATGGGAACAGTTCTAGCCCCGCATAATTTCGGCTTGGCATTGTCTTTCAGAGTAATATGTGCAACAAGATTATTAGCCTTGCCTAAACCTTCAGAAAAGAGGTCCGGGAATTCTTTTAGCAAACTAGCGACACTGTCTTTTGCATGGAATGCAGACATTGACAACACATTGTCCTGAATGTCGAAGCCAAACAAATCAAATGAATCAAGACCTAATATGTTCTCACAATCGCGTGATTGTAGCACCGTAAAAGTCACTGTTCGCACTTCCGAGCGATACATTTTAGGCAAAAGTACACTTTCCGAGAAGCGGAATGTCTTGTCGATTATAAGCCGTCAGTTGCGTGCTAGGTTTAGACAGGCGTGGGGAGCCTAACAGTTCATATGTGCAACGATTTAGCAATGTGACAGAGGCACCCATGTCCAACTCAAATTTCACACGTTTCCCACAAAGAAGTAAATGAACAAAAAGCTTGTTGGACTGGCGTATCGCTGAAGAAACTGCTTGCGTGCCAATTTTGTGAATGCCTGTTGCAGACTTTGAATATACTGCATTAATGACATGGTCCTTGTGACTAGATTTGTAAGAGTGAGCTGAATTCTTATATTTGTTCCTTTACAAACACAATGATTGTACATGTCGTTTCTAGCCACAAGCGTAATACTGTACTTGTCGGGAGGGACAGTCTTGGCGTTTGTGACTTGAATCACACCAAGGGCAAGACTTCATTCTGTTCGGCTCTGTAGCCGCCTGTTTAGCGAACTGCTTACGCGGCGTTGAGCATTGTGTACACGGCGTGGCTAGCGAAAGCTGCCGCTGAATGGGCCTATTACAAACAAGGGACTCAACCCGACAATTAGCTGGCTGCTCAAATTTATCAGCCGACAGGGTACCTGAATCGTACTGGTCTTGTATTTGCACTACTTGCTGAAATGATGGATCGTACTGTTTCAAAATCTGTTCTCTGAGTTTGATATCTGGTACATTGTACACGATCGCATCACGCAACACAACATCTGAATATAAAGTACCACAAGCACATTTGAATTGGCATTTCCTTGTCATACCCTGTAAATCTGTTACCCACTCATGAAAATTTTGTTCTGGCAGCTTTTGCAATTAAAGAATTGATACCTTGCTGCTACCACATTCACGTTTTGGTCGTAATACTTAGTTACCGAATCTAGCACTTGTTCATAAGGAAGTTCACTCGGAGTGGCGTTAGGAAATAGTTTGTTGATGAGGCGGAACACTGAACTTCCTACTGTGGATAGTACATAATGGCTTTTCACAGTACCTGGTACGTTGCGTGCAAGTATGTGTGCTTTGAATTGTTGCAACCACTCGAGCCACTCTTCTTCTTGTTCACAAAATTGGCGAAAAGGCAGTATAGCAAGAGGTGTTGATATAGTTGGTGCTTGTTGCTTCGGGCGCACAGCATTGGCCAGTAGCTGCTGCACCATGTTGAGCAACGTAGATATTTGCTGCATCTGGAACTGAAACATCTTCATTAGCTGTGTTGCATCTAACGACTGCTGCTATGGCGCCTGAGCAGGGGGCCGGATAGGTGGGGTGGGCATGTTGGAAGAGACAAATGCGACAAACAGACAAAGCAAGCAAGAAAAGGAAGTACAAAAGCAAAGAAAATTTATGCAACACCCGCCTGAAAACACTGATTAGCAAAGAGACTGTTAAAGCAAGTAAACGCCCCTGCAAAGAAAAGACAACAGAGAATTAAGGCGCCAGCAAAACAAAAATAAAAAATCTTGTTGACGTCAGGCATTGGTTTCTTCTGATAACTCATCGTCAATGTGGTATCCTGAACACTCGTCTCTTATAGGGTGCCTAGGAAGCTGTTTCCTTGGATAACTGGACAACATACAAGCAAACCATACTAATGGAGTTCATTACAGTAATTAAACTGACAATACTTAACTTTCGTTTGTACATGATAGGTTGCAAGCAACTGGCGACATGCAAATATTCAATGTCCTTTGATATATACAATTTCCATGCAAGCTATTCACATAAGTTCATAAGTCACTGCTATCAGTAATATCACTGCGGCTCTTGTAGTGCTCTCTGCTAGTCCAGATCCATCACTGTCCAGCCACGCCTAGGTGGCGCATCGCTTTTATTCTCTTCATGTAGATGCTGCTCCTGTCATGGTGACGCCCTAGTCAGCGTGCTATTGGCTGACGTCATCTCATAGCCCGCTCTGCTGTATCATCCTTGATCTTCACGCTGGCGCTTGTCGTTACACCGGAACAAAGGAGATAGCCTGGGTGATTCTAACCAGCTCCATCCCCAGGCTGAGACACTGCTGGAGATTACAATAATGAACAACGTATCTCCGCTTATTTCCCAGGGTTGTCATCAGTTTTTGGGTGGAGCCTTCTCACAGAACTTGTTGCTCTGGACACAGCAGCAAATCAACGTGTGCATTATGCAAACTAATAGGGTGAGTTCTGCCTCCACCATATACCCTAAATCAGAATCAGCTGCCATACCACCATGATTTTTACACCTAATCCTTTGCATTCGTCTTCGGGCACCCATCGAAACTCACCAATCGGCAGCGACTGCTGCGTGGCATGTCTGTATAAGTTATTTACATCCACATACATTACATAACTCGAATCAAAGGGATGCACGGAACATGTCATCCATCTGTGGGTTATTTGCCTTGGCGTGCCTATGGACACATTGGCAAAGTCCTCCATGGATCCATCACTCAAAGAAAAGAAGCACGTCAGCATCGGTCACTAATCCGATACTGTACTTTGTTTTCTTGAACATTGTACCCCATGACATACCTTGTGCCGTGTAATAAGAGGTGGGATCCAGAGAATATGTGGCCATGCATAGACGCCAGAATTTCTCGAAAACGTCCGCAAGCAAGCAAACGTCTGTGTCCATGCGAAGCCGTGTGTACTCTCGTAAAGTGGAGATGTTGAACTCCCGCCAGACATTCATGATATGGTCATACTCTGCATCCGTTATGGCACTGCCTGTAAAGATGCTGGAGAATGAAGTTACGTTGGGTAGCCTGGTTTTGTTGAGTTTCACCCTACTATCCACATACTCGTATGGAAAGACCTCCTTCTTAGTCACAAGCTGAAACTTTTGGTGGTTGGGAAATGCAGCTTGAGTGATATGCATATTCTCCTGAGGTAGAGTTTCAACGAGTTTCTGGAGTGGCGCCTGTGTTAAACATAACGCATCAATTAAGCGGAGTATAATTCTTGGCGTCATTCGTTTGGAGAATGAAATGTATTTCTCGACACTCTCAGGTAGGACACTGACCTGATCTTTCTCCATGCCGAAATCAGCCAACTGCTCAACTAGAATGTGAGCATCATACCCGCTTAAATTATGGAAGGAAACGGGTATGTGTCTTGGTACTTGATACATCAAACTGCACGTACTGAGAGCTGTGCCATGGAACTTCCCCGTAAGATGACAGTGGTCCCTATGAGGTATTTACACTTTTCTATCTAACTACAGACCGCAAATATGACAATTAACCATGTTATTGTACAAATATTCATTCTCCTTTGATTTGGTCGTTGGAATGTTGTCGCTGTAAAGCTTATCAACCGCTCATGAAAGTTTTCCGAGCTCAGTGAGCAGCCAAACCGCAGGATTATCCCGACATAATAATCGTTGCTGTTAAGACTGGAATCGTAGGACGATACAATTTGGTACGCTGCCACATATTGTTCGTGTTTTTCAGTAAAGGTGGTATGTGAGGCTGTAGGATCACCTGGACGGCAGGTCACAGGAGCGAGGTGGTATTCAAAGTCAGCGTACACTACAAACAGGCATCACTTCTGGTGGTGAGCATTTTTAAACTTTATGAATTGGTTTTCCTTAGTCGGCATAATAATATGTACCATGTCCTTGGAAGCGCAGTCTACTAGATGTGCCGCTAATAACTTATCTGAGGAAAATGATATTTCAGGCATCTTAAGGAAATATGATTTAGATGACAATTGGTTGATAGTTAGGAGGAAAGGAGTCGGGACATATCTTAGAGCCAAACATAATGATAATTATAACCTTCAGAGAAACGTAGCATGTTTTCATGCAACTTACACTCACCAGCAGATTCTGAGAAATGGAAGGGGCCGACAACAATATACTTGTCCTGCTCATCTGACTTGCTTTTCTTCTCCAGGCCATAAACATGAATAGATGTTTCGGTATTCTGAACCTCAAATTAGGTAGGTCCTGAATCTTGATGGGGAACTCGATACCATCAAATTATAACACTTAGGAATGTCAAGGTATCTACCGTATTGATGTGTGCTCTGGATTCCCTTTAATATTTCTTTCGCAAGTCAGGACTGACCACGCAAAACAATCCTCATTCTTTCCATTTTTGACATTAATACATGCCCCCTTATTAGCTATATCTTTAGGGAATTTGTTATAGCTAGACCCACCATTTACCGGATCGTAGACATGTGTATGGATGTGCTGGTGTAGTATTCAGCTGAGTGCTTTAGCAGACCCTCTGACTTCCATCTCGGATAACCGGGCCAGTATAGCATTCAAGGTGGATTTACGAAACCACTCTGCGATTGATGCGCTCTGCGTTATCACGCCATTCCCTCGCCCCCTCCTCCCCCCAAAGATAATGAAGACTTGTCTCTTCAATGCAGGAATCGGCTTTGACAGAGTGTGACAGTTCAATGCAGAGCACTACACTGCATTTAATGGTGGGATACCATGGATCATTGACTACCTTGAGGAGCTCCTCTTCCATGACAGGACGGCACACCCTTAGAAAACCGATATGTCGCGGTACTCTCCTGCCGGGTTCTCCATCTTCGTGAACGAGATTCATTCCTCTAAGGCGTCTGCAATCATCGAGTACTCTAACTGGTGTCACTGACCTGATGTCCTTCACTAAAAGGACGGGAGAGGGAACTGCCACTAGCAACAGGATCGTTGCTATTACTAATACTATAAGTACAGCTTGGTGACACAGCTGCTGCTTACGGTGATATGTTGAGAGGTATGTGCTATACCTCACGAGAACAGTGAGGACGTGACGGCGGAGGAAGAGGAGGAGAAGCTGTGGAATCGGGCCGCTGTGAGCAGCCTGTTTGCTGCAGTGCTGACCAGCTAGCCTGAGGGACGGCAGTCCATGGACGCCAGAGCGGTGCTTGGTGGTCGCTGCGGGGCGGCTGGGACCGGGCCGTCGGCGGCGGCGGCGACGGCTTCCCGCGCGGCGACTAGCGGCGCTCTTGCCAGTGAAGCACGCTGCACAGGACCTCGTTTCGATGTTATAGTCTCCGCCACCACTGGTATCACGTATACGCAGTAACATGAAAAAAGTTAATCGATATATATATTAGCGGCCAAACCCGATTTTAGGAAGAAATATGTTACGGGCCAAACCCGAACTTGTTTCGCCTAGGTCAAACTCGTTCATCCGGTTACCGATGGGATAAAACAGTTTAGCTTAGGTCGAATCAGTTTATCCTAGTTAGAATTTACGTGCTTTAGTGTAAACTGGTACGTCCTAGTCTGAACTAATTTTGCCTAGTCCTGTACGAACGGGGAATCCCCGAATCATCTCTGGCTCGCCCCTCGCGCCTCTCAACCGCTCTTCGCTCGCACTGTTCTTTGTTTTGAACGGTATTTTGCATCGACTATTGCTCGTGTTAAGTTGATGGTTGCGTTTAAAAGCTTTTATTATAATCGTAGTACAATTATTGTGAAACGTTTCATCACGGATTAGCCTTCGTGTAGTTGACAAACCAATCAAAAGTGTCTGGAGGAAATTTTGAGAGTGAAAACAAAAAGTCTTCTCATTATAATGTGCTATCAGTAGAAGAATATGCAGATTTGGTAAAACAAGTATAAGACGCGGAAAAGTTGGAAAAAAGAACATCATTACAAAAAAGAAGACTGAAACGATTTACTGTTTTGAAAATTGGTGGTGTGAAAAAACTCATTGCACGGTGTGAAGGGAATATAATATACTTCTTTGTTCCAGCTGATGAACTTTATGATGTGATTGACGCAGCTCATGCAGCTGTGGGTCCTGATGAAAATATGGTAAGTTCTCGGTTATAGGACAACCATTGGACGAAGTGGTCGCAAGGATTAAGGTATGTCCAGTTGATAAAAAATCGAGCTTACTACTCGGGCATGAAACAAACACCTTACAAAGCATTATTCGGAATCGAACCTGGAGTAGGACTTTCCACTTCCTCGTTGCCTCAAGAAATCAGAAATGCTATGCAGAATGAAGATGACCTAAAGAAAGCAATCGAAGATGACAGCAATACTGAACAGTACGAAAACAGTTCTGATGATAACATTGTGAAACTTGACACAAACGACATTCAAAATGCTAGAAAAATTGCGACAGAAAATTAAAGAAAAAACATAATTGGAGTAATACTTCAAAAGACTGATGAAGGCCTCTACAACGTTGACACCAAACATGACGTACTTCAAAAACATTATTGCAGGTATAATTTTATTAAAATTTTCCTTAATTTTTTGTAATAAAATATAAAAAAATATTTGTTTTAACTTCTTTGGTATTTTTTTACATCTGATTTCGATGTCTGCATCCAGAAGTTTCTAAATGTGGGAGATATTAACTAGGATGTTGAAATATCTTTAATGACTGCAGCCACAAAACATTCTGTTGGATCAGGGCAAGGCTTCGTGAAATGCAGTTGCGTGAAAAACTGTACAACAAACAAATGCAATTCTACGAAAAACAAAGTACTCTGGAATTGTTAGTGCCACCAAAGTAAACCTTGCAAAAATAAGTAAATAAGTAAATTGCAGATAAGGTGATTTCTATGGATGGATATATGTAAGTTGATCTAGTGATAGATGTGAAATTACTGATTAGTTAATAAATAACTTTAATGAATCGTATTGACTTTTTTATTTCTGTTCCTTTATTCAGTTTACTTTGAAAAGCTTATAGAAGATACAAACCAGGCGAAATTAGTTCAGACTAGGACGTACCAGTTTGTTGTAAAGCATGTAAATTCTAGCTAGGATAAACTGATTCGACCTAGGCTAAACTGTTTTATCCTATCGGTAACAGGATGAACGAGTTTGACGTAGGCGAAACTATTTCATCCTAAAATCGGGTTTGGCTGGTAACATATGTACTCAAACAATACGAAATTCTTAGGGAAATGAAAAAAGAAGTAACGTTTATCGATTTCGGTCCTCGAAATCATCTACAGCAACAACATAAGTAAACGATGAAAAATATGTATACTAGTTATGATTATATTGCTGCGGTTTTTGGACCTTTGCCTCCAGATCTTCCACGATATGGTGTATGTGTTCTGAAAAAGCAGGAAAAAAAATTAACACCTACATCTGAACTCGATACTGCAAAACTTTTTACGAAAATTTGCGCTGCGAAATCCGTGCTCATGCTACGAAATTAAATACATGCATAACTGGTAATTCCCATTGCACCCGGCGTTTGCCGCCACTGGGATTGCGACTGCCTCCTGTTGCCGCTGATCTCTTCATTTTCTGTTTTCAAATAAACTGGTAGCACACATACATACACTTTCGTGAACAACATAGTCGAGCTGACCCTGCCGCGGACGATAGTAGAATAAGAGCAACTGCACCATGACGACGGCTTATATAACCTCCACACCACTCATCTGCCATTTTACCCAGGGAGCCAATAGGAGTGCGACATTCCACCTCACCTGCAGATGAATGCTAATCTTAGCTGGCATGACACGTTGGTGCTGGTCTGGCCGGCAGCGGTATTCTCGCGCCCGTGGATCCGGCCAGAAAAACCCTCCTTCCGGTCTGCGCAACAGTCTGTGGTGAGCTGAGGGCGCGGGTGAACGTGCAGCAGCTTTGCAGCTCCCAAGTTATGACCATACGTCGTGTAGCAAACTACTGTCATAGTGTATTTAACAATATTTTGCATGATCGTCTTCAGAGTTTCGACACAGTGTATTTGCCCTCATTTATTTTAGGGGTTTATTTTTTTAATTTCTGGTGTATTTTGCTGTAACGTATTTCCATTCCATATGCACCCGGGAAACTGTGCAGCGTTTTGTGTGCTAGTGTATTTGAAGCAAATTGTTTAAAGCAACATTTGCGAATGTATTGAGGCGTTAAATACTTTATGTGATTTGTTTATGCACACAAATGTTTCAGAGTAGTGGAGGAAGATTGAGAGGTTGACAAGTGCGCCGCAATCTATATTTTAGAGTCAGTGGCGGCATACATCTCAAAACTGAAGCAAACTACTGTACAGCGATCTTCTTGAAAGTGCGTTGAGAGACATATTCAATTGGATATAGTAGCTCCAGAAGCAGCTCATGCTCAAAGACAAGGGCGTTTCCCACAAAAGCGCGAGAAGAATCTCAGGGACGGTTTCAGAAGTGTGTCGCGATATTTTCTTTTAGAGTATGTGTTCAAGTGTGGCGGTGAAGATATTCCTCGGGAATTCTTTAAATATTCTCGAATCATCTGCAAAACTCTCTCTCTCTCTTTGTACACTGGTGCACTTAATTCCTGTGATATCTTCAAGTTGTGCATGTGACGATATTACGCAACACCAGATGTAATAACTCCCGAAGCAGTTCATGAAATGTAATACAAGAAAATGCACCAGGAGGGCTAGTGCAGTTTAGAGTCCATGGCGGAATCGATTGTGAAATAGGAACTTGCCTTGGAAGGAAGGAGTTCTGCCGTGCGTCGAGGGCATTAGCATGACATTCGGTCTATCAGTCGTGGAGCCCAAGTGGACACCTGTGCATGGTGCAGCCGCTTCTCAGGCTCTCGCCGATGCACCCCGACTCTAGGCAGCCTGCGTGGGTGGCGTTCTGTGCGGTACATTGGATGGCGCTTGCTTCGCAATCGAACGATTTTCAGCAGTGTAATTACATGTGATGGGTGGTTCCTCATGATATTCATTTTACTCTCGGAATAAGGAAAAGCGATCGATTTAATTAGTTCTTTACAAGACCTGCGTCTTCCCAAACAGCACAGAATGACGAGCAACAGAAATCCAGCCCCTGCAAACCGAATTTTTTATAAATAAACAGTATAACCTCTGCTATGTAGTTGAATTTCCTGTCGTGAGATCCTTCCTCTCCACTACAGAGCAGCCAGTTTGCAGGTAGGGGAGGTTGAGGGGGAGGGGAGGGTTGCGGGTTTATCAGAGGGGGTTAGTTAATTAATCAATTTAATTAAGTAGTCAGTCAAATTGATAAGAGTGAGACGCTGCTATTCGAATAACTTAGGCCTGAAAGTGTACCTGTATCAAAGAGAGGGAGGGGGAATGGTTGGAGGGTTCCTGAGGAGTTGTGAAGAGGATGGGGAGGGGGAGGAATGGAGGAACAATAGCCTAAGGACCTTTCAGTCATAAGGAAGGATTTTTCCCAGGGGGTCATAACCTGTCAATCAGAACAATAGGGTTGTCCCTGAGTGCATACTTGCCCCTGATTTAGGCAACCCGCCCTAACGAAACGCCCTAAAATACGCTTTGACTCCCTATTGACGCTAACCGCTAAACAACACTCCATGCAGCACAGCCCGTGGCAGCTTGGTGTGTAGCTCATTAGTTTTTAGGACCTTAACATAAAACATAAATTTATCATATCTTTGACCTCTAATCTGTTAGTTTTGCCATTACCTTTTTTCAGTCATTGACTCTAGAAAAACATTTTCTGCCGTTATAGGGGTCGACAACACCAAAACCGCTACACATCACCATCCCTGATTCTGAGTAAAAAAATACTGGCATTCAAAACAGCTTTCAGTCCTCTCGAAATGGATAGATACAGGTCCTGTATGGTTTCCGAGGGTATCTTATACCATCCTTCCTGCAAATACTGTTAAGTTCAGGTAAAGCCTTGTTCCCACAGCTGTGATCTGACAAGCCTAGTTTTAAGTTTGTCAGATCTCACGCCGTGGTACCTCAAAGATTCGTTATTAATTGGGGTGCCTTGCCTGTGAATCGTCGGGAAACTCTTCCAACATCAAAGGCCAAAGGCTCGTAGTTCGACAGATGACAACCTGAAATGTCCCCTTAGAAAAATTACACATGACTGTGCTTAAACTGACACACAATATTTTTTAGCGCAACGCAGTCTGACTTTCAATAATCCCTACAAGAGAATGGCCCTGACTAAATTAACCTATACCTTTCACAAATCACTTACCTCACAAAAATCTTCGTTACTCAAACTACTGCAATACAGCGAGCGCCAATACTGCCAGCTAAATAAAAGATTCAAACTACTGAAAGCACTAACTACTGATAGGAATAGTTAGCAAATGAAAGATTTTGATAGAGAACAAACAATGTATTTACCTTATTAGTGTTCAAAAGTCATAATATATATATATATATATATATATATAGCAGTTCATGACCTCCATTCTTACAAATGTACTGTTTCTGATGGACACACGTCCAGATCATCCGCTCTCAAAAATTCCGGCATCTCACTTCCCCACATCCACCACTGCTGGCGGCTCACCTCCAACTGCGCAACGCTACGCGCTGTTCACATCCAGCTGCCCAACACTACAATGGCAGACAACAATGCAAACTAGCCACAGTCTGCACACAGCACAGCCAGTGATTCTCATACAGAGCGCTACGTGGCGTTACCAATATAAAAACCTAAACAGCCTACTTACATCATACAGAGCGCTACGTGGCGTTACCAATATAAAAACCTAAACAGCCTACTTACATAGCCCCCATGATCACCACAAAAAATTTTACAAATTGTTTTGCGCGCTGGCCAATACATATTTGTTAAAATTTTTTCACAATTACAATAACAAAGAAATCAAATGCACACAGTTATTGATACAATGTTGGTCAAAAGCTAAAATTTTCTCACAGTCCATAAAGACAGTCCTGATCATTCACCATAGTAAAATAGCAGTGTTTTTCTCAAAGTCTGAGCAGTAAAAGAAAATGCACACGGAAGTAGTGGATTTCCATGCAGTCTTGAAGAAGTAGTGTTGTCCTTCCAACGGAAAGACAGTGCTGACTCTTGACATGCAGACAGGTAATGGGCCACATGAGAGCAAACCCACAGCAAAGTCAGTCGAAGTTTTGAAGAATATTGTAGGTAGGTCATCACAGAGCAGATCCACTGTAGTCCTGGTAGAGATTATGGTATTGGTGGGCCACCAGAGGTGCAGACCCACTGCAGTCCTTGTATAAATAATGGTATTGGTGGGCACTTAGAAAATTTTTTTTTTGAAATGTCCTTAGAAACAACAATGCTGTTATCCAGTCCCTTGTTGAATTATCAACACACATGCAAGCACTAACAGTCCCAACTTCTCACATACTGTGCATATATTGTGACCAACAGAAACGTGTGCAGTGAAATGTAACTTACAGGTTACTTAATTTGATGAACTGGTGTCAATTACAATTTTATAACATAAGAATACAATAACAAAGGTACAAAATAAAACATTAAAGAACATAACAGTACAGATAACATTTGTAGTAAAACAGGCTTTACAAAAGAATAGAAATAAACATACACATCAGTGTTACAAGAATTATGACACAAGTACATACACAAACATCAGAATAACTTTTGAAACATCAACTTCACATATGAGCAACAAAACAGAACAGATAAATAATGTCTAAACATCTTTACAAAGTAGATAACATAGTATTAGAAAAATCTACATCATAACTCTCATCAGCTAAACACATAAAGACAGGAAAACACAAATACACAAGGATACACAAACACATAGCAGAAAATCACAAGAGGAAAGGGCAGGGTTTGTTTTCAGTGTAACATTTGGTACTGCAGTCTTTTGCAAACAAAACTTTCTTTACTTCTCGGAGATCTCCCTTTGTTCTTCATTATTTCCAAAAAGTCCTATTTATACCTGCTTTCTGTACTTTTTTCATATAACTTCTCAATGCATTTCTTCGAATTCATCGCAACTCATTCTCTTTTACAGTCTACCCCCTCTTAAGCTAACTTAAATCTACTGAGCTCAGATGCTAAACTAAGGGATGAGGCAATGTAGCAGCACAAAACAATTAACGCAAACAGCAATGACAAAAAAATGCAAATTGGCAAAGCAAGCAGCAGTAAATCTAAATTAACAGAGCAAATGCAACATTACAACTAACATGAGCCAATGTGCAGTGGTAAAATCAGTAGTAAAACTGGCTTAACAGAGTAATATAAAGTGAAATTCAGTAGCACTATGGCTGGCAAACAGCAGCAGCAAATGCATTAACTTATCTCTAAACATGACAAAGGTCAAGCAGAAAAAATATTACAGTAAAAATGGCCATGTTTAATACCTATGTCACATCTTAACACTAGACTGATGCATCACGATAACTTACTCTATCAAAAAAATTGCCAAGTAGTTGAACAGAAAATTATGTATGCAGTTGCTGTTATTAATCCCTTCTTATTGACCTTTCCATTCCAAGTGCTCCTTTTTCGAAGAATGTGGATCATAAAATTATTATTTGACAGATCTGTTGACAGAAAGTGTTCACATTAGCAAATGCATTTAATTTTATTTTATAAAACCAATGATGCAAAACACCTTGAAAACAGATATAAAATAAAATAAGCTGCTATGTACAAAGTAAAGCATAAACTTATCATTCAGTAGTCATGAGGCATTTCATAAGTCAGTAGAAATTCTCGCAATTCTCGTAGAAAGACACTTGTCATAATCAGGTGTGCAGATGTACGAATATTTCCCATCAATTCATAAGCATTTCAGTAAGTAGCACAAAGTATGAGTAATCATATGTTTCCAAGTAATGAGCCTGTCGTATTTGCGATGCTTTCTACAAAGGAATGTCAATAGTGAGGTTAATGGTCTCTTTTTTTCTCCGCCTAATGGCTTTTTCTCCAGGCAGGTGGCACAGCTGGGCGTCCACGACGCATTACGTGTAGGTCACTTAACTTTCTTACCGAAATATTTACGACAGCAGTGACAGTCTCACCTAAAAAAATTTCACAGGTCGAGAATTTGCGTTACAAATGTGTAGAAACAAAATCCTATAAATATAACAGTGTCCAAAAAATTTTCGACAGCATTGTAATACGTTCATGCATGTAGGCCTACACATATTTCACAATTCTTAAAGTACGATTCTTGGTTTCCAACACCCTTTTCCACGAATCAGAGTCCCTAAACACTACTCATTATTCCTTACCTTCTTATACACATACATATTCGTCGACACTTCTTCAATATTTCATCATAAGAAATATGTAGCATAATCAAATTCCTCATATACGGTAGCATCATCTTATTGATCATAAACATACCTCAATAGCATAAACACATCGTCGTCGTAATAATATCATAACATCTCAGTCAATTCTCAAAATTGTCATAGCTTCCTCCAATAATTTCAAAACCTAAAAATAATTCTCTGCTCATTTCAATAGTGTCATCTACCTCAAACGTACCTTAAAATCATGATCCCATACCAAATATATCATTCAAAGCTCTCGTAGTATCACAATGGTTCCAAAAAAATGTGAACAGTTCACAAAGTACAGACAAAATACAATTTCATAAGTGTGAAGTTATCCAACTGTGTAATTATGTAAACATCTGTCACTGATGTAGTAAAAATATGTTTGCTTCTCTGTTAAAATAATCAAATAGCTGTGTAATTCTGTGTCAGAGAAATATGGTACCGATGTGTAAAGTTGTATAAGCAAATACCATATTAGCTAGGGCTCCTTGTGCTTGCCAGACACATGGTACACAAAGTAAGCGTGTACCCCCCTGAGGATTAATGTAATTATACCCTCAGGTGTTACAGATTACAGCAGTGGAATGAAATGAATCATGGAAAACTTTCTTTGTAATTAAAAAATAAATGGTTTAAGTACAAAATTAATCACTCAAATGAGTGTTCTGTAGCGCTAAATGTGCGTCTTGCTGTAAGATAATTCTGTGGAAGTGTTGTAGTTATCGTCCTCTGTAAGCAAAGTTCTGCTGAAGTCAATGTACTTACCTCATCATAAACGAAAGTGAAATGCTTTGCGTATAGATATCGTAGTTATTACGTACCTCACCGTGATCAAGAAAGTACTATAATGTAATGCATTGTTGTGCTACGAAAAAGGCTGTCTCATTGTAGCTATACCACAAAAGTTACTACTAAAACATGTTTTACTTTCCAGAATAATACATAAAAACTATGCAGATATAAAACAGATACACCGCAAAAGCAACAATGTAAACTGTGACACACATTAGTAGCGTCGTGATATAATCGTGTAGCTGTCAAAGAAACCAAATACTAAGTCATCTTTAATCTCACAGAAAGTACTTCAAATAAAGAATGTCTTTTCAACTAAACCAAAATGTTGCATTAAAATCTCATTATCAGCATATGTTCTAAGTATGTAAGCCTGATAGTCGTTACATAATCGTGCAACTAACAAGCAAGAATGTACAAATAACAACACTGTGTCGTCTGTTCACTATAACAATGCATTCGTAGTTTCTGTTTAAATAAGTTCTCTTGGTTCTTGACTGGATATTTAACTTCAAACATTGTTGCATGGTGACAGTTTCTTGTAATTCATTAATTTTTATAAGGGGACGTTTCATATGTCGACCCTTAGCCGAGGATACCTCACTGGAATCTTCTGATTTTTTCTTGTAGTTTGTGTAATTAGTGTAGCTTTTGTTTATTGCTAGCGCGTAATTGTAGATAGAATCTCCTTTGTAGTTGCAGTCTTTCACTGTTGTACAGTAAAACAGATGTGGCATGCATGTAGATTTGCACCAAGTATTTCGCAGCTGCGCTTGCAATTAACTAGATATTATTTTCAGTGCTATGTTAATGTGTTCACTTATTTTTGCTCTTCAAATTGTGCTTTTCTGTGTTATCGTGTGAAATATTGTGACAATAATGGCGTGTGAAAAACGTAACACTAGGCTCCAAAGTAAACTGAGAAATAATAGTGATGACGAGCGTAGCTTATCGGCACCACTGTGTAATGAATTAACAGACATTCGAAGTAGTAGAATGAGATTTTCACTCTGCAGCGGAGTGTGCGCTGATATGAAACTTCCTGGCAGATTAAAACTGTGTGCCCGACCGAGACTCGAACTCTAACAAGCACTTGCCCGCGAAAGGCAAAGGTCCTGAGTTCGAGTCTCGGTCGGGCACACAGTTTTAATCTGCCAGGAAGTTTCATTCGAAGTAGTAATTTGGTAATTGTGCATAGGGAAATGGAGCGGGCGGCAAATAATGCGTAGACAGTGAAACAATTAGTGAAGAGGGAAGCATTATTGATCGATCGGTCAGAACCAGCTCGCCTCAGGAATCCGAAATGACAGGACACAATCTCGCAAATACTGTAGATTCAGATTTTGGGTCCTCACCGTTTTCTCAAATAAGTCAAGACACATTTTCTGCTTGTCAAAATGTGAATGTTGCCGGTGCAAATTCACTGCCGAAAAGCACTGAGGAACATGTTTCAGACACCAGTGCATTGTTATTACAGTTAATGCAACAAATGGGACAAAGGCTACAAAAGTTAGGCACAATGGAACAAAATCTTCAAAAGTTAGACACGATGGAACAAAATCAGAGACAAACAGCAACAGCTTCAAAAGTTAGACTCATTGGAACAAACGCTTGAACAAACACGTGAAGGTTTAACTGCAGAGTTACTTAAAATCGAATCGAAATGTCAAGAAGTCTGTAATGACGTAAAAACACAAATTTGTGAGCATTTTCAACCTATTTTTTCGCAGCATGAAAATGCATTACAGAATCACGAAGCAGCCATAAAAGAACTGCAAACTATTGTTCACGAAAATCATGAGACCTTGCAAGTTAAAATTGACTCAGCTGCATCTACCAATTCGGTTACGCTACTTGCAAAAACTCAGGAAAACTTAAATGATACAGTAGATACTCCGAAAATTGGTTCAGAAAGACACATGCAGGAAATTAGTTCATTATCAGAGAAAGTAGTTGAACTTTCGGATCAGCTATATAATTTATCTACGAAAGTAGATGATAATCTGAATAACACAAAACCGGTAGTCTTTAATGACACAGAAGAGTGCGAACAAATTAGGAAATTCAAACAAAATCAGAATCAAATTAATACGCAACACCAAAGAGAAATCCGGGAAGTACAAGATCAGCTGACACAGGGAATACGAGAATTACGTATTTCAGAGGACACTCGCGCTCCAACACGGGAAGAGGGACTTAGAAATACGGAAAAGCCGCAAAATAATAACACAGCGCATTTCGGAAATTATGAAAGAAATTGGCAAGGTACTCCGAATTTTGAGATGGAGCCGCCGAAACGAAGTAACAATGACCGATATGCGACTCGCCGACATGATGATTTTGACTATAAGCTGTTTATTACTACACGTAAATTCAAAACATTTAAGAATTCCGGCAACGACATTCATCCACAAGCGTGGCTTCATCAATTCTATCATTGTTTCCCTCCCAACTGGTCATTAGAGCACAGATTAGAATTTATGTGTGGCTATTTAGAGAATGAACCAGCTGTAAGAATGCGATCGGTCATTCACGATTGCCACAGTGAAGGAGAATTTTATCATGCCTTCCTCTCAGCATATTGGTCTCAAGCTACACAAGACCGAGTAAAACATAGCATCATAATGATGAAACATTTCCAACAATCTGAATTCTCCAGTCTTGTGAAATATTTTGAAGACATGTTGCACAAGAATCGGTACCTGTCAAACCCATACAGCCCCTCGGAACTCATCTGTATTTGCTTAATCAAATTACCTGGATATTTACGACATACACTCCTGGAAATGGAAAAAAGAACACATTGACACCGGTGTGTCAGACCCACCATACTTGCTCCGGACACTGCGAGAGGGCTGTACAAGCAATGATCACACGCACGGCACAGCAGACACACCAGGAACCGCGGTGTTGGCCGTCGAATGGCGCTAGCTGCGCAGCATTTGTGCACCGCCGCCGTCAGTGTCAGCCAGTTTGCCGTGGCATACGGAGCTACATCGCAGTCTTTAACACTAGTAGCATGCCGCGACAGCGTGGACGTGAACCGTATGTGCAGTTGACGGACTTTGAGCGAGGGCGTATAGTGGGCATGCGGGAGGCCGGGTGGACGTACCGCCGAATTGCTCAACACGTGGGGCGTGAGGTCTCCACAGTACATCGATGTCGTCGCTAGTGGTCGGCGGAAGGTGCACGTGCCCGTCGACCTGGGACCGGACCGCAGCGACGCACGGATGCACGCCAAGACCGTAGGATCCTACGCAGTGCCGTAGGGGACCGCACCGCCACTTCCCAGTAAATTAGGGACACTGTTGCTCCTGGGGTATCAGCGAGAACCATTCGCAACCGTCTCCATGAAGCTGGGCTACGGTCCCGCACACCGTTAGGCCGTCTTCCGCTCACGCCCCAACATCGTGCAGCCCGCCTCCAGTGGTGTCGCGACAGGCATGAATGGAGGGACGAATGGAGACGTGTCGTCTTCAGCGATGAGAGTCGCTTCTGCCTTGGTGCCAATGATGGTCGTATGCGTGTTTGGCGCCGTGCAGGTGAGCGCCACAATCAGGACTGCATACGACCGAGGCACACAGGGCCAACACCCGGCATCATGGTGTGGGGAGTGATCTCCTACACTGGCCGTACACCACTGGTGATCGTCGAGGGGACACTGAATAGTGCACGGTACATCCAAACCGTCATAGAACCCATCGTTCTACCATTCCTAGACCGGCAAGGGAACTTGCTGTTCCAACAGGACAATGCACGTCCGCATGTATCGCGTGCCACCCAACGTGCTCTAGAAGGTGTAAGTCAACTACCCTGGCCAGCAAGATCTCCGGATCTGTCCCCTATTGAGCATGTTTGGGACTGGATGAAGCGTCGTCTCACGCGGTCTGCACGTCCAGCACGAACGCTGGTCCAACTGAGGCGCCAGGTGGAAATGGCATGGCAAGCCGTTCCACAGGACTACATCCAGCATCTCTACGATCGTCTCCATGGGAGAATAGCAGCCTGCATTGCTGCGAAAGGTGGATATACACTGTACTAGTGCCGACATTGTGCATGCTCTGTTGCCTGTGTCTATATGCCTGTGGTTCTTTCAGTGTGATCATGTGATGTATCTGACCCCAGGAATGTGTCAATAAAGTTTCCCCTTCCTGGGACAATGAATTCACGGTGTTCTTATTTCAATTTCTAGGAGTGTATTATTTTGGCAGGACGTTGCAAAGACGACATTGAAGCTTCTCAGGGACTCTTACAAGAATTGGAAATTGACACTGACAATCGCAGAACGCGAAAACAGGAACACAACAATTACAGGTCACATCCGTCGCAATTCCGCGATGAAAGAAGTAACAACTGGACACGACAAGGCTATTCTGACAACATAAATCGTGACCAAAACAGACACCACCCATATGACAACCATTGTCAGAGTAGTAATAATTACAGGGAAAGATCACCTCTCCGTGGTAGTGACTATCACAGAGACAGTCGGAGAAACAGACAATATGGGAACCAAAATAATTATTATCACGGGAGACAGAATAACTTTTGACGCAATGGTCCAGCGCGCAGTTACGATTCAGGGAGAAATTCTCCACCACGTGACCGACAAGAAAGAAACTATGGAATCTACCGACATGACGACAGACGATATGATCGTAACGACAGACCTGAATTGCATCACAACTGGCGGGATTGAAACTGGGCAGGGCCCTCTCGACAAGGTGAATTTGCAGACGTTAGGTCTCCAAATCCCAATAACGATGCACGCCATCAAAGAGACAATAGGCAATGACTCATACCGCTGGCAGTCACAAAACGTACTTATGAAACTGACGACGCAGCTGCCGTAGCTAGTAATTACGTAAAAATGGAAGACATTAGGGACATCTTACACCAGGAACACGACGCAAAACACAACAACATTGTATATCCTGTGATTCACATTACAGTAAATGACGTAAAATTTACAGCAGTACTTGACTCTGGCACTCACATTTCAGTAATTAGTGAAGTAGCCTTTAGAAAATGCAACAAATCGCACGATTGCCCCACACTTCCGTTACGTAAGATTAAATTACAAGGTGCAATCTTTGGAAAAAATGTAAATGTACGCCAACAAACCAACTTAGAATTCTTTTGTCAAAGCCACAGCTTCTCTATGAACTTTCTTATTGTTGCATTATTGTCGATGGAAATTATATTGGGAGTAGACTTTTCGAATGAATACAAAGCAATGTTAAACTTTCACGAAACTGAAATAAGTTTAGAGAAAGAAGGTAAGTCAATAGCTTTGAAATTTGAAGATTGGCTCTCAAACCATGACGAAGAAATTAATTGGCTTTACCTCCTGTTAGACAACAGTTCGGAATTTTCGACGGAACTTGACACTAACAATCACTATGCAAGTACTGACAGGGATGATATCTACGGCGCATTTCATACTAATGAGTTAATTCAGAATAAAATTCGAACTACTGAAGGCACTAACTACTGATAGGCATAGTTAGCAAATGAAAGATCTTGATAGAGAACAAACAATGTATTTACCTTATTAGTGTTCAAAAGTCATAATATATATAGCAGTTCATGACATCCATTCTTACAAATGTACTGTTTCTGACGGACACACGTCCAGATCATCCGCTCTCGAAAATCCGGCATCTCACTTCCCGGCATCCACCACTGCTGGCAGCTCACCTCCAACTGCGCAACGCTACCCGCTGTTCACATCCAGCTGCCCAACACTACAATGGCAGACAACAATGCAAACTAGCCACAGACTGCACACAGCACTGCCAGTGATTTTCATACAGAGCGCTACGTGGCGTTACCAATATAAAAACCTAAACAGCCTACTTACAAACCCTCAATACAGCTCGGACACCCATTCCCACGATCTATTGTGGTTCGTGTTAATTTGTGTTAGTGGTTTTTGAAGTTATTCAGTTTTTTGAAGGCTTTCAGTGCATAATAGTCATAGGGTCGTCCAAAGAAATGATTATTGAGTTTTTAGACGCATATGAGGGAAAACCTTACATCTGGAACCCGCAAAGTGCCGACCACAAAGCTAGAAAGCAAATATATGATGCTTCGAAGCTAATCCAAAGCTCTTTAAATGAGCTAAAAAAGAAGAAATAAAATTTACAGGATACTTACATGAAGCTGCCGTTAAACATCTGATAAGGTAAGCACCTTTATAAACTTTTTAAAGCGTTTTCTCTCTTGCTACTAATTGTCATTAAAAGATATACGACTAAAAGGAAGTAGGGTGTGTAAGTAAGCAAAATTTGCGTAGACGATTAATTTATTTAAACTTCCTACTGCAAAAAATACCTATTTATTAACAGCACTTCTCTTGCCAAGGTAACGTGGCAATTGTGAAATACTCAGCAAAGGAACTGCTGACATCCCTCGCTTTTTCTCCTGTTTTTCTAGGTAATTTCTTTGAAGATAAGAAGGGCGTCATTGCACTTTTGTCATTTCTCCAAGATCCAGTAATTGTTTCACCATCTTCTTCATTGTCAACGTGCCTAGAGGATTATAAAATGTTGCTGACGATGGACTCCTCTTTATGAAGTTATGCAAAAGGACGCATGATAGGGTAACGTTATTCACTTCCTCGAGCTCTAAAACCATTAGTTTTCTGAAAACTTGGAAAACAGGTAGCACTACTCCAAAAACATTTTCAACAACATGCCTCGCCCAAGATAACCGCTATCCGAAAATTCTTTTTCACTTCCTTTCTCATAAATACCAGGATATGGTTTCACCCCGTGGCGACTCAAAGCAAAAGCTGCCTCGCCTACGAACACATACGATAACATTGTAGCAAATGAAGGCAGCTTCTTGTCTGATGGCAGTTTTAGTTGACTCCCCCGCGGTTTAAAGAACATAGACGAATTGTTGAAAACTGCTCAATAATTTATCCGATCTTATGAGAACGGAGGCTTTATCGTCGAATCTCGATGATAAAATCTTCTCTGGGTGACAGCCGAGTCAATGCGTCGTTCTTCGGCAACGTTTCAGCAAGTTTCTTAGTTGCCATCTTCGCCTGAAGATGGCAAGTAAGATATTTGCTGAAATGTTGTCGGAGACAAATGCATGGACTCGACTGTTAACCTGAGAGGATTTTATTATCCGACCTTGGCATCCAGTCTCCATAAATTGCAACGATAGTAGGCACCTACTAGAGGTAGAAGTACCGCAATGGAGGTCCCTTTGTAGATGAAAAATTCCGTACAGGTATTCATTGGGCTCTGTATTATGATGTGTTCGCTGTCAATCGTCCCCAAACAGTTCGGAAAATTGTAAACATTTTCGTAATTTTGTACTATGTCCAGCCACTCATCTTCGTTTATATGCAAATGAAAAAATACAGGGCTGTTTTATATGCACATGTAATGCAGGTAACTTAAATGTAGTGGTTTTCTAAAGTGTACATCTAAAATTGAAAACGTGATTTCAAAAAGGCAGACTATATTTTGTGCATTGTTTTCAGGTGCCAGACAATAAATAGGATGATCCATCACCTACTGAACGCACAACATCTGACCCAGTAGAATCTTCTGAAATAAACACTGCGTGCTACGATGAAGAAAATCATTACCCTGAAGCTTTTGAAGCCGCTGTAATTGATCAAAGTAGGCCTCTAACTGGCAGGAAGAGGGAAGCCAAAGAGACAGAAAACTTTGAGGAGCGTATGGAGGAAGCTTTCACTACTTTGAAACAAAATGAAAACAGCAAAAGGTGAAAGCTCTTTGTTTTGTTCTCTACTATGTTTGAAACTGAAAGTACTAGATGATAACACTCGCGAAACATCGATGCACGAAATCAAGAACTTGATGTATAATTTAAAAAAATGATTCAGCAGCGCTACCGGTCATATAACCACAAATGTGTGGAAGTACTTTTCAGCATACTGAGGGTGTTATTCCATTTGGCTCATCACCTGATGGGTCTAAAAATTCGTTTTCTTTGGCTGTCTCGTCTGGACGTAATTCTACAGGCTTATCTACATCGCAGTATGGTTCCAATGACAATGAAATTAAAATACCATGTTGCAATGCAGCTGAATACTTCACACTTTCAATGTTAATTGAAAAATTACTGCTGTTACTTTTTAAATTAAATTCATTTAATATAAATGTATAAAAGAATACAATGATGACATTATATTTCTAATCCTATCAGTTTAAAATAACTTTAACATTTACTTCTTATTGCAGCTCTCGTATTATCGCCTGACACACTTCGTCTACGCATCTGCAGACGGTTCACTTTGAGAATTTAAATAACTAAGACTAACTGGCATAGCTGTCCCTGGTAGGAAAAAACCACACTGTTGCAACTAATCTTCCTTGCGCGGCAATACATTCTCTAATGTTTGTATCCTGTTTTGCTGTAAATGGCCCGATTCTACTCAATAAAATTTCGAAATAAACTGTAGACATTTGATGGAAGTTTTCGAATCTGACTGACTGTTGTTTCCTCAAGCCACTCAGCATATCACTAGTATTGTATCTGTAAACAAGAAAAAAATCTGAGTTTTCGTAATTTGAATTAATTTTTGCAGATAGGTATATAATTACTTTTTAAAAATTAATTCAGCACTCCGTCTTCAGGCCACAAGTGGCCCACCGGGTCCATCCGACCGCCTTGTCATCCTGAGTTGAGGATGCGGATAAGAGGGGCATGTGGTCAGCACACCGCTCTCCCGGTCGTTATGATGGTTTTCTTTGACCGGAGTCGGTACTATTCGGTCGAGTAGCTCCTCAATTGACATCACGAGGCTGAGTGCACCCCGAAAAATGGCAACAGCGCATGGCGGCTGGATGGTCCCCCATGAAAGTGGCAGCCACGCCCGACAGCGCTTAACTTCTGTGATCTCACGGGAACCAGTGTATCCACTGTGGCAAGGCCGTTGCCAAAAATTAATTACTCAATGCTAATTTATTTAGTGTTCCCAAACACCGACGTCTTCTGCGAGCCTTCCCATTTTCTTCACAAAATCGGCACGCAACAGTATGTAAGCTGCTAGGGCACACGCTACTTCCTCGTTATCACTGACCGAATTCATTTCCTCCCAGGCACTGGTCTTCCATTGGTTGCTGATATCTATACAATGTTATCTGGTAGTGGCTCGTGGCCCGTTCGAGATTCGCAAAGCCACGAGTCTTTCCGCCCAGTGGGAAAGGTTAGAGGTAGGAATTCGACAAACCATGACGAGCACGACGAGCAACAACAGACAGCAAGTCTGTGAGGACGCTGGTCAAACCACAGGCCATGGGAACAAAGTTTAACGATGACGGAGGTGAATAGCGATCACGTACTCTTCTCTCCAAAGTTGAATACAAAGGCTCAATAATACTAAGCCTTGGTGAGTATGATGACTAGGGGAGGTGCGACAATTCTTCATCGTTTTCTTAAAACCAGTCATGGACGATGAAAGCTGTATAAACGGGTACTCTGTCATCTTGAAACACAGCATAACCAATGGGGAACAAGCATTGTACCATAGAATGGACCTGATCAGCCAGTATGGCTGCCCAAATCATCACCGAAATACCGCCTGTTTCACTCTTGAGACGCAAACCCGGCCGGCAGCTGGAAAGTGTGCTACAGGACTCATCCGACCAACTGACTTTCTAACATTGCTCCGTAGTCCAGGTTTTATGGCTTCTGCACGACGATTTACGGTTGTGGGTATTTGCGTCACTGGTGTGTGGTTTTGGAATTCCTGCTCACCTGGCAATTATCAGCTTATGGACCTAATTTTGTGCTTTTTTCCACTTAGCTCCAACGTAATGCACTCACAACTTCTTAGATCAGTGTACTAGCCACGATTGTCACTCGTAACGTATTGAGGACATTGCAAAGGTGCTGTTTGAGCTCAAATACATTGCAGTCTGCTGGCTTCACTAGTATCTGCATTTATGTTCAAGCACACATTTCTCACGATATTTCCACATTTTTGTCCAACCCCTGCGTCTATGAGACGTCACAGAAAATTAAAAATTGTGTTTCTTCTTTGGAAGCTCACAGTTCATTCTAAACATTTTTTTTTTCATTATTTGTGGACTTGTTAAAAAAATAATTTACGTTTCCAAAAGATCCCTTTTTTTATTAGCAACCCCGACACTTTCTTCCTTTAGTCCGTATTTTTAGTGATTCTTTAGCTCAGTTGGATTCCAAAGTGTTCCTTTCGCGTTTTTGTCGTGACGGCTCACAGCCGTTGTAACAGGCCATTACTTATCGGCCTTAACGTTCTTTGTGGCGCTCATTGGGCACCCAAGGCCGTCCTGTCTTCCGCTGACGTTAGGCAGGTCAACGGCCAGAACCATTCTTGGCTACTGAACAAGCGCATCGTTCACGTGCTTTAACTGTGAAAAATCTACCAAGAAGCACGCTAGCAGAGGAATGGAACATCACTGGAATCCGTCTTTAGTCGCGTGTGAGCTACTGTTGCGTTTCTTGTTATGAAAATGACAAGTCGTCGAAATTAGCTAATAGCAAGAGTGAAATAAAGATCGTCTATATTACAGCCTACACGGACCATATTTTCTTTTATTAAGCATTTGGAGGCTATGGTTCCCCACAAAAACAAAACAAAAAAATTCTTATTTCAGGTTCGCAACAGTAAACGGAAGTCTATTAGAACTCCAGTCAGGCACTGTGCCTGTAGTACAATTCGGTGAAAATTTGGTCTGGTAGAACCTTATATTATAAGTAATGCCATTTGTGTTAGAGGTGATTGGTTCGTATTGTAAGTGTCCTTTGCCTCACGGATGCAAGGTCATCGTGTGACGCCACCTCGTAAGAAGAATTTTTAACGAAATAGTGTGCGGAAGCTGTACATCAGTAAATACTAGCGAAAGCAAAAATTCGGCTAGCGTTTCAGGATTTGAATATACTGTCATTTAACGCAAAAGGTATTGATTTCTTTGATAAGATCCAGCTATATAATTACCTTCGTATATTTTAGTGTCAGTATCCGAGATGGATCAGAGGAGGGTTAAAAAAAGAGTGGGGCCCACATGTTGCCAAGGTTGTTTCGACTAAGTTGCAGAAGATTCGATGGGAAGTCCTTAAATATCCTCCACACAGTCCTGATTTCTCCCCATGCGAATTTCACATTTTTGTAGTTCTGAAGGAATACATTCGTGGCCGCCGGTTTGCTTCGGGCGAAGAGGTTACACCTGGGTACAATCATGATTCCGTAGACAACCGCAGAGATTTTTCCATGAACGCACTGGCCGTCTTGTCTCACAGTGGGATAAATATATGAACAGTTATATCGATTATTTTATAATAATAAACAGTTCGCTTACTTATTTCGCATCTGTCTCGATTTCGTTTGACTGCTCGTTATAGTAAGAATTCCGTGGAAGCTGAAGTTTCTCTAGCTTCAACAAAGTTGTTATAAGACGAAGTTTATCTGCAGGAAATAATACGTTGCTTGAATCATCTTGAAAAGTCAGTTGGAAAGTTTCAAAATTTTGCTGTGGAGAACATTCATGGGACGCTTAACACCGCTCCTTTCCTCTCCCACTGCAGTTCGCTAAAATCTTCTTTGGCTCTTCAGTTTATTTATTTTATTTATTTTATTGCGTACATCGCAATACATACATATTTATACAACAATAAAATCAATGTTCTTCAAGTGCGCATGTACTTATTATGTACCAAATTTGGTTACGTACTATCATCCAAACATCGGATGTAATCAGTCGCCTCATTTGTTGCTGCAAGAAAATCTTATTGAGGACGACGACACTTGCGCCATGGCTAATGCATATTGGATTTAATATTGCCCACATTTTGCGTGATTGGTTGAAACCAGAAGGCTTTTCTATGTATGTGACACTTTGATATTGTGGTGGGCGGTACTCCTGCTAGTGCTGTTTTCAGTCTTTGTGAACGTCAAAGCTTGAGTTCATCTGTTCTTTAGCAGTGACTAGTGCTGGTCTTCTTCATTTAAGTCTTTTGCAGCTCACGTCAGCTACGTTATTATGTACGTGTAGCCGGAGATTATTGTTAATCTTGTGGTATCTTCAAGAAGAGAATATTTACGCTGAATCTGCAGAGGTGGTATGTGGCTGAAGGAGGGCAGCGATGCAGTAGGAGTGGATTTCACTGTTCCACTGATATTGTGCATAGTGTCATTTAGTGTCACATTATTGTTGTTCGTATGTGAGCTATTTATCCACACAAGGGCGCAGTATAATGCCACCTATTTTACTACCCAAAATGTTGCCGTACGAAACGTATTTTCTGTGGAGCCATTGGTGGTGCCGCGCAGTTTATGAATGATATTAGTCTTTGTCCTCACTTTAGCTGTGGCCTTTGTCAGGTACGTCCTATACATCGTGGCTCCTAGATACACTCTAAGAAAAAAGAAAAAGACACATGACGAAGGAATTGTCCGAATGGGACGGAAATCGGTAGATTTACATGTAAATTTACTGACAAACAAATGAGTTGAGTTCCAGAAAGGTTGGATGAGTTATTCAAGAGAAACAGCTTCAAGAATTGAGCAAACTGGTAAGGCGTTGGGGCACCTCTGGCCCTTATACAAGCAGTTATTCGGCTTGGTATTGATCAATAGAGATGTTGGATGTCCTCCTGACGGATATCATGCCAAATTCAGTCCAGTTGGTTCGTTAGATCGTCAAAATCGCGACTTGGTTGGAGGGCTCTTACGCATAATGGTGCAACCTTCTTGGCTGGGAAGAGATCTGGCAACGTTGCTGGGTAAGGTAGGGTTTGCCAAGCACGAAAAGAAGCATGCGAGCATTGTTTTGCTGAAATGTACGCCCAGAAGCGCAACAAAACTGGGCATAGTGTATCGTGGACGTACCGCTGTGCTGTAAGGGTGCCACAGATGACAACCAAAGTGGTCTTGCTATGGAAAAAAATGGCACCTCCACCATTCCTCACGGTTTCCGGGTTGTATGGTGGACGACAATGAGGTTGGCATGCTACCGCTGTCTGGGGCGTCCCCAGACACGTCTTCGGCCTAGAATCTCACTGACTGGAGTATAATTGTCTTCGGTGATGAGGCCAGCTTGGAACTGAGCCATGATAATCATCGAAGTCGTGTCTGGAGAATCCACAGACAGTGGTGGGGCAATGACAACAAAAGTTGGAGCCGAAGAAATATATTTTTCTCAATCCAGGACATTGTTCTGTAGAATACTCTCAAATACAAATATTGCCAAATTGCGATTGGTTAATACAAATAACGTTGCCTATCGATGGGACTTAACCATTCCCTATTACAGAAAGACCTCCTTTAAGTGGATTTAATATGTTATATGTTTGCAAAATAAAATTGGAAATGGAAGAGGTCAAAATAAAAAGAAGCCAACAGGAGTATTTGCCAAGAACAGTTTCCACGAAGGAAGATTACAAACTGCTGTTGGGAAGTGTACGAATCTTTGCAGACGTGCAAATGAGATTTATAGATTGCTTTCAAAGCAGTATGTGGAAAATCTGTGTATGTCTGGGGAATACAAGGTATGAGCATTTGATGTAAATAGCATGCATATTGGTCATCTGTTGGACTACTCACAGAAAATTATGGAGAGGAAGTATGACACTAAAACTAGCAAAATGTGAATTTTTGTCAGGGCTGAAACGCAGTTTTTAGGGCATAAGCTCACATCCGAGGGGATACTACCACACAGTGAGAAGCTAAAAGCTATAGCTGTATGCAAGTGAACGACTTCAAATAAACAGCTAAAGTCATATTCACTTCTGTGAGGGTTATACCGCAAATTTTTGGGAGGTGGGAGCTTGAATGTGCCGAACTTATGCAAATTACTGAAAAAGAATTGAACATGGAGTTGGAGAGATGAGTGTGAATGTACATTTAATATTTTAAAAAACATCCCATGCAACGTCAAGATGTTATATTATCCAGATACGTCGTTGCCGTTCTATCTTGCGACAGAGAGATAAGATTATAGAGTGGGATGTTTGTTATTATAGGAAAAATTGTAAGAGGAAAGCTTGAACAGTGAAGCTAGGCTTTTGCCACTCGTATGCTGAATAAGCGTGAGCATGGTTGCAGTACATCAGAAGAGGAATCATGAACAGCTTTCAGAAGTTCTACATTTATCTGGAGGGACACGAGTTGGCTGTACTTTCCAGTCATAAAGCTCTTGGCTTTCTACAGGGTTGTATGTAACTAAACCAATGATTCATGGGTTGTGTGCTGACGTACGCTGGTACCACCGCACCATGCAGCATAGAGGTTACGAGAGTACGGATAGAGGCCAACGATACGACTCGCTGGAAACCCGCTGCCACCGCCCTCTTAGCCGCCAGTACTTACGATCGCCGCCGCGGACCGTAGGGCCAGTTTTAGCCAGTTGGTTCGAGCCTTTTTTGTCAGTTAGTTCAAGTCCATACGCCGTGGGGTTCCAGTGTGTAAACGAGACGGAGCCGCAGACTTAGCCGCTAGTACATAGAAAGGCAGCACATACCAGCCTTATAGTGAACATAGCGCTCCTCCACTTCAATAGTATTGAGGGTACGTGGACTATTGAGAAGAGAGCTTGTACACAGCACATGGAAACTTAAAGTTAGGTAGCTCTTTGTTTATGAATAAAGGCCTCAGTTATTAATTGCGTGCAGTTTGTGTTATAGATCGAGGATACTGGCCATCAACCAACATCCTCTCCTTGCTTCCCATGGTACAGTTCTACAGAGACAATGAGACGACATAAAAGCGGCTTAAGGAAAACAACAGGTTGGTCCACTTTTTACATAAATTTAATTGTACCATCAGGTATATTAAGAGCAGCGAAAATAGCATCACTGATGCACTATCCCATTTTCCCACTGTGGAAGAAGAGGATGTTGATGAAGAGGGAAATGAAAAATAGCGAGTCTTATGTATGAAAGGAGTGGAAGGAGAAAAGGGTTTTCGAGCTGTCAGCAGACACAAGCTAAGAATATAAAATTAGGACTCAGTACTGAAAGTAATAAAGACAGTAAATACTATGAAAAAATACTGAGGTATTTTAAGATTTATAAGGGAGTTCTGTGTAGCAGAAAGGACGGAAGTAGTGGACTATTGGGGCTATGTTTTCCAGAGAAGTCTGTTGAGTACCTTGAGGACTACATACACCAAGGTTATGGACCTTACGGAGCACAAAACCGTGTCAAGCTTTTAGATGAATAAGTGCATGTAAATAACGGCTAGAAAGGTGAATTAACAGCTGGCCAAATGCAATAAATGCCAGTAGATGCTACATTACACTGTGGCTCAAGAGGCAGAAATAGAGAGTTTAATCCCTAATAAGGCAGGAGAATTGTTAGCCATGAATAATTTTGGACATACATATTCGTAATGGCAGATGTATTTTCAAAATGTATCAGGCTGAATCCGATACAGAAAGCAATTAGTGAAACTCTGATATCCAAAATGGAGAAGGATTACCTTTCTAAAGTGTTAAAACCATAGACGTTTTTGTTTGGCAACTAACCACGGTTCGTTTCAAATATGAGGAATGATTTTATGAACAAACGAGGCATGAGATACATTACAATGTCAGTTTACCACCCAGACAGCAACCCTTCTAACCGCTTCATGCAGGAAAATGGGATCTTGTACAAGACCTATGTGTACACAAGCATTACTGAGTGAAGTGGTGCAGTTGATAGCACACTGGACTCACATTTGGGAGGATGATGGTTCAAACCCGCATCCAACCATCCTGATCTAGATTTTCTGTGTTCTTCCTAAATTGCTTCAGGCAAATGCTGGGATGGTTCCTTTGAAAGAACACGAGCGACTTCCTTCCCCATTCTTCCCTAATCCTATGGGACTGATCATATTGCTGATTGGTTCCCTTCCCAAAAATCAGCCAACCAAACCAACCAACACAAGCATCAAGCATTCAGAATAGGCAGAGTTGATTAATTCATTAGAGGATGTCTTAAATAGTGTAGAGAGCACTGCCACAGGCACTAACCATGTGATGTGATGATGGGCTTTTGTTGTGGTCTTCAGTCCAAAGATTGGTTTGATGCCGCTCTCCATGCTACTCTATCCTGTGCAAGACTCTTCATCTGGGAATAACTACTGCAATCTACATCCTTCTGAATCTGATTACTGTATTCATTTTTTGGTCTCTCTCTACAATTTAATCCCCTCCACACATTTCTCTCCAATAATAGACTGGTTATCTCTTGATGCCTCAGAATGTGTCCTGTCAACTGATCCCTTCTTTTAGTCAAGTCTTCCCAGTTCTATTTAGTATCTTATTGTTACTTACACGATCTACCCATCTACCCTTCAGTATGCTTCAGCCGCACTTGTGTAGACTGTTTATTGTCCATGTTTCACTATCACACATTCCAGTCAAACACTTTTAGGAAGGACCTCCTAACAATCTATATTCGATGTTAACAAATTTGGTTTTGTTGCCCTTGTCAGTCTACATTTTTAATCTTCTTTACTTCGACCATCGGCAGTTATTTCAATAGCAAACTTCACCCACCACTTTAAGTGCCTCCATTCCTAATGCAATTCCCTCAGCATCACTTGATATAATTTGACTACATTCCAATATTCTTCTTTTCTTTTGTTGGTGTTCACCTATATCGACCTTTCAAGACACTGTCCATTCTGTTCAACTCCTCTCCTAAGTCCTTTTATATCTCTAAGAGAATTACAATGTCATCAAAAAACCTCAAAGTTTTTATTTCTCCTCAATGAACTTTAATTCCTTAATCAAATTTATATTTGGTTTCTTTTAATACTTGTTCAGTGTACAGATTGAATAACATTGGCGATAGACTACAATCCTGTCTCGCTTGCTTCTCAACCATGGATTCCCTTTCATGCCTCTTGAGTCATATAACTGCCATCCGGTTTCTGTACAGGTTGTAAATAGCCTTTCCCTCTCTGTATTTTACGCCAGCTATCTTCAGAATTTCAAGCAGAGTACTCCAGTCAACACTGTCAAAAGTTTTCTCTAAGTCTATAAATGCTATAAATGTAGTTTTGCTTTTCCTTATCCTATCTTCTAAGATAAGTGATAGAGTCAGTATTGCCTTCTGTGTTTCTACATTTCTCCAGAATCCAAAGTGATCTTCCCCAAGGTCAGTTTCTACCTGTTTTTTCAGTCTTTTGTAAACAGTTTGTTTTAGTATTTTGCAGCCATGACTTGTGAAACTGTTAGTTCAGTAATATTCAGTCCTGTCAGGGAGTGGTATATTTATGGTGATTCTGATGCAAAGAGCATGTTAGATTAAAAATTCCAGGTTGTGAACCAAGGTTCTAATTTCGCAGTATCCCCAAACCAAAAATTTATCTATACTAAGAAATCTAATTCTCATTTAAAACTTTAAAACCTAATAAATTTTATTCTTTTTAAATAAATGCTACCAGGCCTCGTCTGTCGATAGAAAAAAAAAAACAAATTCTCACTTAAAAACAAGAATGTAATAAATTTTTCTATTTATAAATAAGATCTGTCAAATATTGCCTATTTATACCATCGAATTGATTTCTACATAAGTAAAACCAAAACAAAATGAATATCAAAGCTGTGCTACTTTAAAACTTAGAAAATTATAGTAAAGGAAAATATGGACTAAGTTTTAATGATTTTAAAAATTATTGTGAAGAAAATGATTATTCAAATGTAGCTAGACATGATCAGATGAAATCTATTGATTACTTCAAGAAGAA
This sequence comes from Schistocerca serialis cubense, assembly GCF_023864345.2. Classification (NCBI taxonomy): domain Eukaryota; kingdom Metazoa; phylum Arthropoda; class Insecta; order Orthoptera; family Acrididae; genus Schistocerca; species Schistocerca serialis. Next base: position 505,091,625 of record NC_064640.1, read on the forward strand.
AGAAATGAAGAAGAGAGAGCTAAAATATAAAAACATAAAAGAACTTCGATTAATTTGTAAAACAGAAAATGTAAAGAATTGTTCCATACTTAATAAAGAAAAACCAATCAGCCTATTTGTAAATCCTATTGTCAATATTAATAACATTGATAATGACAATGAACTGAATAAAAAATCTGTAAACTCTGTAAAGTGAGAAAAATAAATAATTATTCTAGATTGATAAAAGACAATCAAGCGCTCTTATTGAAAGACCTGAAGGTAAAATTAATAACAATAATGATTTGAGTAAAAAACCTTTAGATGATATCCATAAAATTTGTAAAACGAAAAATGAAGAAAATCTAATATTAATAAACAACAATTAATTGATCCATCAAAAGATCTGAGAAAATGTTTAATAATGACAATGAGAATTATTTTCGAAAGCAAAAGAAATTAAGCAAAAAGAATTGGAAGAGTTTCAGCTATTAATTTTCTATATGATGACGATTTTTACAAATCACCTAAACGAATTGATAGAAAAGCCACTGTTTTGAAATCAAGAAAAGTAACTTATGGAATTAAGGATAATATTGTTGAATCACAAGACTTTTTTAATTGAATTAAAAAAGAAATAATCACTAATTATAGAATATTTGATTACAAGTGTGGGATGGTGGGTGGAAAATTATTATTTCCATTGTATTGTATTGTTGCCATTCTCAACACAGGCTCTCTAACTACAGTGTTGGCAACCAGAAAGTGATTAGCAAAAACGTGATGCCTATAATTAAAGTTCACTGTTTCCACTCTGATGGAGAAATAAAGTTATTGATCATTGAATCTGAGGATTTAGGATGATGTCTGGGATTCATAAGAAACTATAACAGTTTTCACTATATTCTGAAAACGATAAAGTGTAAAATTCCAAATAAATATTTAACGAAGCAATGCTACTATCAGCTATTGTACTATCAGCGCTGTTCAGATTCTATTGCACGGATCCCACACTACTGGCCATTAAAATTGCTACACCACGAAGATGACGTGCTACAGAGGTGAAATTTAACCAACAGGAAGAAGATGCTGTGATATGCAGATGATTAGCTTTTCAGAGCATTCACACAAGTTTGGCGACGGTGGCGACACCTACAACTTGCTGACATGAGGATAGTTTTCAACCGATTTCTCATACACAAACAGCAGTTGACCGGCGTTGCCTGGTGAAACGTTGTTGTGATGCCTCGTGTAAGGAGGAGAATTGCGTACCATCACGTTTCCGGCTTTGATAAAGGTCGGATTGTAGACTATCGCGATTGCGGTTTATCGTATCGCGACATTGCTGCTCGCGTAGTCGAGATCCAATGACTGTTAGCAGAATATGGAATTGGTGGGTTCAGGAGGGTAACACAGAACGCTGTGCTGGATCCCAACAGCCTTGTATCACTAGCAGTCGAGATGACAGGCATCTTATCTGCATGGCTGTTACGGATCGTGCATCCACGTCTCGATCCCTGAGTCAACAGATGGGGACGTTTGCAAGACGACAACCATCTGCACAAACAGTTCGACGACGTTTGTAGCAGCATGGACTATCAGCTTGGAGATCATGGCTGCGATTACCCTTGACGCTGCATCACGGACAAGAGCGATTGCGATGGTGTACTCAACGACAAACGTGGGCGCACGAGTGGCAAAACGTCATTTTTTCGGATGAATCCAGGTTCTGTTTGCAGCATCATCATGGTCGCATCCGTGTTTGACGACATCGCAGTGAACGAAAATTGGAAGCGTGTTTCGTCATCGCCATACTGGCGTATCACGTGGCGTTATGATATGGGATGCCACTGGTTACACGTCTCGGTCACCTCTTGTTCGCACTGACGGCACTTTGAACAGTGGGCGTTACATTTCAGATGTGTTATGACCCGTGGGTCTACCCTTAATTCAATCCCTGTGAAGCCCTACATTTCAGCAGGGTAATGCACGACCACATGTTGCAGGTCCTGTACGGGCCTTTCTGGATACAGAAAATGTTCGACTGCTGCCCTGGCCAACACATTCTTCATATCTGTCACCAATTGAAAACGTCTGGTCTGTGGTGGCCTAGCAACTGGCTCGTCACAATACGCCAGTCACTACTCTTGATGAACTGTGGTATCATGTTGACGCTGCATAGGCAGCTGTACCTGTACTCGCCATCCAAGCTCTGTTTGACTCAATGCGCAGTTGTATCAAGGCCGTTATTACGACCAGAGGTGGTTGTTCTGGGTACTGATTTCTCAGGATCTGTGCACCCAAATTGCGTGAAAATGTGATCACATGTTAGTTCTAGTATAATATATTTGTCCAATGAATACCCGTTTATCATCTACATTTCTTCTTGGTGTAGGAATTTTAATGGCCAGTAGTATATTATCCCTAGATAACGAAGCTGTTCAATAACCGTTATCGATGTAAATGTTCAAAGTGTATGCTCGCTAAAATTTGATGTTATTCCTCATCAAACGCCACGCTAGTAATGGTAGGTCTGTCCTGCAGCGACACGTGAAAATACGACATACGCTAACTGAGAAGAAATCACTGGAGTCATTCCGCGATTAACACTTTACCCTAATGCGAATTGTTACGTGCATACCGAGTTACATAATACTGCATCCAAGACTGTTCCTAGGAACTGCACAGATGCGACGCGGCTTCCGACGCTGATACGAATATAGAAGAGAACTGGGGCCTTACTCTAGCTTGCAGCACTCTTATTTATGTAGCCGTGGTGGGGACCGCCGAAGGCGCAGCCGACAAAATTTGCGTTCCTAACTAGCCGCTCAGGCTAGAAAAGCACCAGCAATTACTAAATAATTAATTGCTTCATTCGCTGAAGGCCAATGAAACTATCAGTTTAATTGTCCAATCAGCACACAGGTAAGTATCTGTAATAACTTTCTGATGAGGCTAATCTAAATACTTTTGGCGAGAGAATCATATTAGTTGCACTGCACTCAATAGATGAGCTCTGAACTTGCCCTTTGGAGAGACGCTACAGCTGTAGTTTTATAGCTACCTTTTGGGAACTTCTCATATCTTTGTTATTATAGCATATCTCCATTCCATCTAAATCTTAACATCCTAGCTTTATCTAATCACTTACTTAATCTGTCTTGCTTCCATGCTCTTCGGACACAAAAACAGAGAATCATGAATTTCAACGAAAATATTACTTTGTGAGATTCAGCATGCTTTTTCCATTAAATTACAATGATAAAGGAATCTGAACTTAAATTTTTATGTTTCTAGCTCCTTCCTGTTGCGAGAATGATTTTTACTTAAAACATCCAAATTTCGAAAACTGAAACTTAACACATTATTATTTTACCATCACTCCTGACATGCTACTAACTTTTCAGATTATTTACTTTACTTTTAAGGTATTGTGCAACATTTGTGATGTCATAGCTAGTTACAGTGGACTAGGCTGGCACACAATTGAAAGCATATGAATTCTATATGGCGTGAGTAGGCTTGTTCCCTACATCACCCTATACTTAATTTTTTTGAATGTAAGTGATAAAAAAAATTAATTACAAAAGGGAAAGCAAGAGTACAGCTTAACTCCTGATTGTAAAGAACATAAATAAGTATAAATATATATCCCTTTAAAACGTCAAAAATAGAATTTGAAAATTATGAACATTCATTAAGAGTACCTTTTGTAATTTATGCAGTTTTCGAATGTTTCTTAAAGTATATTAACACTTTGCAATCAAATCCAGAAAAACCTTATATTTATAAATATCAGAAACATTTACTAATTTCATTCTCTTATTATGTTAAATGAGCAAATAGAAATTATAAGAATCCTGTTATGTATACTAGTAAAGATGCAGCAAAGAAATTCGTTGAAAACCTAAGTGTTTAGAGGAATTGCTAGAATATATGGATGAAATATTCCAACAATAATGACAAGAAAAGTTAAAATTAATTTCAAAAATTCAAGAACTTCTCAATTTTTGAAAAGTAATTTCTGAACGAGAAAAAGAATAATAGTCACTGTTATTTTACAGGGAATTATCAAGGAGCTGTGCTTGAAGGTTGTAATCTTAATTACCAAAACCCTAAATTAATTCCAGTTTATGTTCATAATTTAATAAATTATGGCATTCATATGTTTATCAAAGAATTAGCTACGGATAATGAAGATACCGATGCCATTCCAAATAATGAATAAAATAAATTTCTTCTATTAAATATATTGAAAATGGATTAACATTAAGATTTTTAGATACATTTAAATTTATGATTTCAAGTACTGATAAATTCTCTTCTAATCCTACAACAGAACAATTCAGAAAAAACAGCAAAATATTTTGCAGGTGATCAATTCGATTTCATAAGAAAAAAAAGAGTATAGAAGGATTACAAGAAACTAAGTTACCTAAAAAATTATGATGCTTATTGATGATGTAATTAAAGATAATATTGCTGATGAAGATTATAATCAAGTAAAAACAAATTGGAAAAAATTCAATATTAAAAATTTATAGGAATATACAAAATAATATAATAAATCTTTTGGTTCAATTTTAGGAGATACTTTTGTTTAATGTCTTATAAACCCAACCCCATCTTTATATTTTACGGTATGAAGATATCTTGTGATTCTACATTTAAGTTGTTGTTGTTGTTGTGGTCTTCAGCCCTGAGACTGGTTTGATGCAGCTCTCCATGCTACTCTATCCTGTGCAAGCTTCTTCATCTCACAGCACTTACTGCCAGTTACATCCTGCTGAATCTGCTTAGTGTATTAATCTCTTGGTCTCCCTCTACGATTTTTACCCTCCACGCTGCCCTCCAATGCTAAATTTGTGATCCCTTGATGCCTCAGAACATGTCCTACCAACCAATCCCTTCTTCTTGTCAAGTTATGCCACAAACTCCTCTTCTCCCCTATTCTATTCAATACCTCCTCACTAGTTACGTGATCGACCCATCTAATCTTCAGCATTCTTCTGTAGCATCACATTTCGAAAGCTTCTATTCTCTTCTTATCCAAACTATTAATCGTCCATGTTTCACTTCCATACATGGCTACACTCCATACAAATACTTTCAGAAACGATTTCCTGACACTTAAATCTATACTCGATGTTAACAAATTCCTCTTCTTCAGAAACGCTTTCCTTGCCATTGCCAGTCTACATTTTCTATCCTCCCTACTGCCATCATCATCATTTATTTTGCTCCCCAAATAGCAAAACTCCTTTACAACTTTAAGTGTCTCATTTCCTAATCTAATTCCCTCAGCATCGCCCGACATAATTCGACTACATTCCATGATCCTCGTTTTGCTTTTGTTGATGCTCATCTTATATCCTCCTTTCAAGACACTGTCTATTTCGTTTAACTGCTCTTCCAAGTCCTTTGCTGTCTCTGACAGAATTACAATGTCATCGGAAAACCTCAAAGTTTCTATTTCTTCTCCATGGATTTTAATACCTACTCCGAACTTTTCTTTTGTTTCTTTTACTGCTTGCTCAATATACAGATTGAATAGCATCGGGGAGAGGCTACAACCCTGTCTCACTCCCTTCCCAACCACTGCTTCCCTTTCATGTCCCTCGACTCTTATAACTGCCATCTGCTTTCTATACAAATTGTAAATAGCCTTTCGCTCCCTGTATTTTACCCCTGCCACCTTCGGAATTTGAAAGAAAGTATTCCAGTCAACATTGTCAAAAGCTTTCTCTAAATCTACAAATGCAATAAATGTAGGTTTGCCTTTCCTTAATCTTTCTTCTAAGATAAGTCGTAGGATCAGTATTGTCTCACGTGTTCCAACATTTCTACGGAATTCAAACTGATCTTTCCCGAAGTAAGCTTCTACCAGTTTTTCCATTCGTCTGGAAAGAATTTGCGTTAGTATTTTGCAGCTGTGACTTATTAAACTGATAGTTCGGTAATTTTGACATCTGTAAACATCTGCTTTCTTTGGGATTGGAATTACTATATATTCTTTTTGAAGTCTGCGGGAGTTTCGCCTGTCTCATACATCTTACTCACCAGATGGCAGAGTTTTGTTAGGGCTGCCTCTCCTAAGGCTGTCAGTAGTTCTAATGGAATGTTGTCTACTCCGGGGGCATTGTTTCGACTTAGGTCTTTCAGTGCTGTGTCAAACTCTTCACTCACTATCATATCTCCAGTTTCATCTTCATCTACCTCCTCTTCCATTTCCATAATATTGTCCTCAAGAACATCGTCCTTATATAGACCCTCTATATACTCCTTCCACCTTTCTGCTTTCCCTTCTTTGCTTAGAACTGGGTTTCCATCTGAGCTCTTGATATTCATGCAAGTGGTTCTCTTTTCTCTAAAGGTCTCTTTAATTTTACTGTAGGCAGTATCTATCTTACCCCTCATCAGATAAGCCTCTAGATTCTTACATTTGTCCTCTAGCCATCCCTGCTTAGTCATTTTGCACTTCCTGTCGCTCTCATTTTTGAGACGTTTGTAAACCTCTTTGCCTGCTTCACTTACTGCATTTTTGTATTTTCTCCTTTCATCAATTAAATTCAGTATCTCTTCTGTTACCCAAGGATTTCTTCTAGCCCTCTTCTTTTTACCTACTTGATCCTCTGCTGCCTTCACTATTTCATTCCTCAGAGCTACCCATTGTTCTTCTACTGTATTTCTTTCCCCCATTCCTGTCAATTGTTCCCTTATGCTCTCCCTGAAACTCTGTACAACCTCTGATTCTTTGAGTTTATCCAGGTCCTATCTCCTTAAATTCCCACCTTTTTGCAGTTTCTTCAGTTTTAAGCTACAGTTTGTAACCAATAGATTGTGGTCCACAACTGCCCCTGGAAATACCTTACAATTTAAAACCTGGTTCCTAAATCTCTGTCTTACCATTATATAATCTATCTGAAGCCTTCAGCTATCTTCAGGGTTCTTCCATGTATACAACCTTCTTTCATGATTCTTGAATCAAGTGTTAGCTATGATTAAGTTATGCTCTGCGCAAAATTCTACCAGGCGGCTTCCTCTTTCATTTCTTAGCCCCAATCCTCATTCACCTACTACGTTTCCTTCTCTTTTCCTTTTTCCTACTGTCGAATTCCAGTCACCCATGACTATTAAATTTTCGTCTCCCTTCACTACCAGAATAATTTCTTTTATCTCATCATACATTTCATCAATTTCTTCGTCATCTACAGAGCTAGTTGGCATATAAACTTGTACTACTGTTGCAGACGTGGGCTTCATGTCTATCTTGGCCACAATAATGCGTTCACTATGCTGTTTGTGGTAGGTTACCTGCAGTCCTATTTTTTATTCATTATTAAACCTACTCCTGCATTACCCCTATTTGATTTTGTATTTATAACCCAGTATTCACCTGACCAAACGTTTTGTTCCTCCCGCCACCGAACTTCACTAATTCCCACTACATCTAAATTTAACCTATCCATTTCCTTTTTTAAATTTTCTAACCTACCTTCTCGATTAAGGTATCTGACATTCCACGCTCCAATCTGTAGAACGCCAGTTTTTTTTCTCTTGATAACGACGTCCTCTTGAGTAGTCACTGCCCGGAGATACAAAAGGGGGACTAGTTTACCTCCAGAATATTTTACCCAAGAGGATGCCATCATTATATAATCATACAGTAAAGCTGCATGCCCTCAGGAAAAATTATGGATGTAGTTTCCCCTTGCTTTCAGGCATTCCCAGTGCCACAAGAGCAAAGCCATTTTGGTTAGTGTTACAGGACCTGATCAGTCAATCATCCAGACTGTTGCCCCTGCAACTACTGAAAAGGCTGCTGCCCCTCTTCAGGAACCACATGTTTGTCTGGCCTCTCAAAGATATCCCTCTGTTGTGGTTGCACCTACGGTACAGCTATCTGTATCGTTGAGGCACGCAAGCCTCCCCACCAACGGCAAGGTCCATGGTTCATGTGGGGGGCGGGGGGTTTAAGTTATGAAAAGATTATTACATGATTTTGTTTCTTGAGAAAGGAATTCGAGGTTATATTTCTCGAAGTATTAAAAAGACATTCTAAATCAAATAATAGTTATATGATAAATTTTAAGCCAGGAAAACAATCCAATTGTGTTACACATTTTCAAGCAAATAATTTACATGATTGTGCGTTGTTTTAGTTCTTCAGTTGGTATAAATTATATTTCAAAACCAAACTAGAACATGCTACCATTCTTTTAGAAAATCTAGTTGCAGTTCATATGAAGAAAACAAAAATAATTTCAATGAACCAATTTATAATGGAAAGAGTATTCTAGATATTTCAAAAATAAAAATGTACTATTTTCACTATAATGTAATGAAACAAAAATAGAATGAAAATATTGATTTGTTATATGGGTAGTGATTATTTATTTATGATAAAAGAACCAACGATTTTTATAAATCACGTAATAGGGGAAAGAGTGTGGCAGATATGAAAGTTGAGTTGGGATAGAAGTCATTAAAGCAAAGACGTTTTTCCTCCCGGCAACATATATTTACGAAAGTTAAGTCACCAACTTTCTCTTCTGAATGGGAAAAATTTTGTTGAGTCCAACCTAAATAGGTAGCAATGATCATCAAAATAAAATAACAGAAATCAGAGCTCAAAAAGAAAGGTTTAGGTGTTTGTTTTTCCCACACGCTGTTCGGGAGTGGAATGGTAGAGAGATAGTATGATTGTGGTTCGATGAAACCTCTGCCAAGAACTTAAATGTGAATTGCAGAGTAATCATGTAGATGTAGATGTAGATGTAGATAAAGATATGAAATAAGTGATTGATTACTTTGACACAAGTGAGTAATCAAAACATAATATTTAAGGATTTCCACAAGTAAAAAAGAAAAGTTTAGGAAAATTGAAAGATAAAAATCATTGAAAAACTATCATAGAACACATTGATTTAAGACGAAAATGTATGCTGATAAAGTTGGTGATAAAGAAGAGAAAAAATCTAAAGGAGTTAAAAAGAAATCTGTTGTGACAAGAGAAATAAGTTTTTCTGATAAAAAAATTGTATAGAAAACAAGATAAAACAATAGAGAAACATGAATCTGATTAGATAATCTAAACACGAATTGTGTATAGTTGAATGTAATAAAATAATTTTAGCTACTGGAGATGATAAGCTTGTTATATTATAAGATGTACTTATTTAATTACCAGTTCTTAATATTCTTTCATGATAAGGTAATTTTTGTTGTTTTTGAAAATATATTTTACACACAAATTGTTCATAAAATGAGTCCACATTTCGATAATCTCTTTCTTGGTGTCTTTGATAAGTTAACGCTATTTTCTTATTTTTTGATTGACTACAGTTACGAATATATTAATAGAATTTTTGACTTCAGTTCCACATTTTTCACAAGTAAATATTTTACTATGCCACTTATGAACAAAATATTTTATATATTCATATTTATTATACTTTTATCCTCTTTGTTTCTTTTTTATAGAATCAGTACAACTTGGTTTTGAAGGTGTATTCTATTTTGTTATTTTTATTTCTTTCTAAATCTATTTTTGTTGATTGCACAGTTGGTAAACATTTTAATTTCATATTCCGCTTGTAAAGAAATATTTTATTAGCATTAAAAATAAAAATACAAAATGTTTATCATATAAATGATATCGATTCTAGATCTAAAAAGTAATAAATGTATACATAACAACAAACAAGTTTTAATGATAATTAATGAAAAATATAATCCATGAATTGAAGCAACAGATATTTGTAATTTTTTGGAATATGTTAATTCGAGAGACCATTTGAATGACAATGTTAAAATCAAGTATATATGGAAATATAAACAAATAAGCAGTAGTTCACAGCTACACTTACATTCACATGCAAATTTTATAAATAATTCAGGTTTGTAATATTTACTTATGAAATCAAGAATATCTGTAGTAGAAATTAATCAAGCTGCGATTTATAAAGTCATTTTACTATCGATTCGGAAACACAGTGTATATAAAATAAAGGTTACTATAAAATTAGTGTATTGAGGTAAAATAAGTCATTTAAAAGATTTGAATAAAATTAAACACCATTATATCCAAAAATCAGATGAACATTTTGACACTGTGAGAAATAGATATCTAAATTGTGAAGAATTTTTAAGAATCCATTATGTAGCAGATTCAGTAAATTTATATCCTGGAATGAAATAAAGTTTAAGAATTTGTTGGGACTGAAATTATTTCAATACTTTGGATAATTATTCATGAGAACAATTGTGGTATGATATAATTTGGAAGTATTTTTATGTATTTAAATTTAAAATAACAGTCATAAAATTTTTTATATAATCTATCACACAAAATCCCATTAATTCAAACTTAAAATCTTCAAATGATCCTGTCATATTAAGTCATTAAGTCATCAAAATGAACTCTTTTGTTCTATAACGAAACAGCAAACATAATGAATTTTATACTTAGTGTGAAACATGTAAAATACTCAATAACTAATTCCATTTATATATTAATTTTTTATTAATATTTTAAAGAATTGCATTGGTGTTATTTACCTGTCTATTTGTGAATTATCAATTTCTGACTATTTAACATATACTTTATTACCTTTCTTATTTAAAAGTATTTCAACAAGAGAAACATCTGAAAAATTAGTTTTCAGTAATTCTGGCTCATAAAAATTTCTTTTTATTTGTCCACCATTTAAAGTTTTCAGTTTATATGTGATTGGATTAGAATTAATAACACCTTCAATTTCAAACATTTCTGTTGACTGCTTGGCATTATATCCTTTTTCAAAAATTCCTTTGAACTTACTTACTCTTGTTTAACCACCAGTTTTATATTTAGCATCAGTATCTAACAAATTTGTTATGTAAATGGATTTCAATAAATTTTTTTCATTTTCTTTGTCTGCATCGTTTGGCTTCATTTTGACGGTTGAATGTTTTGTGTTATTATATTCGTCAATTAATTAAAAAAATAAGTGAACCCATTTAGAATTTCTTTGAAGAGCAAATATTTTCCACGTCTTGTCTTTCTACGTTATATTAAATCGTTGAACAACAGTGTTTTTAATTTACTAAAAGTTGAATAATGATTCCTGTTAAATTATTTCATTTATTCCTCTCTCTTTGCAAATTTTTTGGTTTTTTCGACTCAAATCTTTTATCGTAAGAGTCAACCATATTGTTACCTGTTTTATCTTTAATTGGAATAGCCCAAGCAAATTTAAAAAAATATCTGTAACAGTTAATGAATATTTATATCCTTTATTTAATTTTGAAATTCCTTTTAATTTTCCAAAACACATTTCGACTAAATAACCTGGCTGTAAATCATCTATTCCAAGAGAAATAACATTTCTTGTTTTAAAATTATTTCTCATTGCTTTATGTAATTCATTAATAATATGTTCCCAAATACTTAAGCCATCACCTATAAATTTTTTTAACGAATTTACTCTTTTTACTTTTACATACTGCATAAAGACATTTGGTTCCTTGTCTTCCATTTTTAGTTGTTAATCTATGAGGATTATGTGTATGAGTAAACTTTGCACAGATCAAACAGTAAATTTGATTATCATTCGTCATGTACATAGAATTAAAAAAATTAATTTACTTGCTTTTTTGTCTTTATTGGATTCACCACACAAAACTATTTTTACATCTACTGGAACAGTTTCAACAGAATGTTTTCATCTTACAGTTAGAAAACTTTATTTATGGGCAGTTTTGAATGATATGATGGCAATAGTTTCTTGATAAAGTTTATCAAAAATACTTATTGCAATATCAAAGTCGTTATGGATTTTATTTATAATTTCACCAACAAAAACAACTTTAATAAGAATATAATCATACTGAAAATGGTGCATTTTTCATTTGCCACCAGTTATAAATGAGAATTCAAAAATTTGTTTAACACTGATTTTTCTACATTTTAGCATTTAAAGTTGCTTAAATAAATCATTAGATATTAAAAAGTCTGATAACGATTTTTTGTATTTCTTGTTTTGTATAGTATTTACTTTGTGATTGTTTAATAATATAATTATTGAGCTGTGTTAAAATGCTTGTGTGTTCAGGTTTTGAAACAAGATTTGATAACTCATTCTGTAAATATTGTTTGTTCACTACATCTTTTAAATCTATTAGATTATATAAATTCAAAATTCTTCTACCTTTGAAACCAACATAACCCTTAGCAGTATTTGAAATGACACTTAACTATTTATGAAATTGTTTAGCTACATAACATTCTTTCACTTATATTTATTTTTTGAAGTCTTTTCCTTTTAATTTTGATCTTACTTTTTAATAATTCTATAACAAACTACTTATTTCTGATTCACTTAACATATAATCTCTTTTATCACTAGAATGGTCTTTGACTGATAGAATATCGTTAAACTCTTCTAAATAATGTCGATTATAAGGAAGCATTTCTTTTTCAACTTGTTCTTTTTCTTCAATTGCTTTTAAAACTTTTCCTCCTAATCCTTCAATACCTTGGTTAACTTTTTCAAATGTGTCGATAACTAGTTGATCTCCTTTATTAAATTTTTCATATTCTGATACATTCAACATTCGTATTCAACGTTTATGTTCAATAGTTATTCTGAATAATCCTATCTGCATCATAAATATATCTAGAAGAATGAATGTCATAGCTACTCAAAAAACAACAATGAAATTATATGCATTCCTTAATGACAATATACCCAATAATACCATTGCATACATTATTATGTATGGTAAAAAGAATTTGACTTGTGATTCTCAACATAATTTAAAGAACAGTCAATAAAATTCTTCTGGATTTGGGTCCACATTGTCAACTACAGAATTCGGGTGTTTCAACGACTATTGCAAGATGCCTACCTAAGGGAGTATTGCTAACTGCTGAATTGGCGCTAGGTGCTAGTTTGATTACTTATATACTATGGAGGAGTGCTGTCATTGGATGTGGGGGTGAGGAGAAAGGGTATCAGGTGTTCTTTTATTGGTCTTTGCATTGGGTATTGTCATTGGCGGAAATAGGCGTTTTCCATTGGAGTTTTTTTTATTGCTTGCCATTGGTGGAAATCAGCGAATAGGAATTGAGCTACTACTGCAGTGTAGCGCTGTTTATTAACTGCCTAGTATCGAGTAGGGTACATCAGTACTCTGTGTACCCTGTTGCTGTGGCCTGGTTTCTTAAACTTATCTAGGTCCTATCTTCTTAGTTTCATACCTTTTTGCAATTTCTTTAGTTTTAATCTATAGTTCATAACATATAATTTGTGATCAGGGTCCACTTCTGCCCCCGGAAATAACTTGCAGTTTAAAATCTGGTTCCAAAAGCTATGGCTGACTAGTGGGATAAGGGTATCATGTAGAACAAAATGGGAACTATATCAAAATATTAAAAGTAGTCACAATCAAGCTACAGTAACCCATTACTAAACTACTGTAAAGGTCCTTAAAACGTCATTAGGAAGGCAAAGAATATGTGGTATGCAAATAGAATAGCAAATTCACAGTATAAGATTAAAACCACGTGGTCAGTTGTGAAGGAACCGTGTGGTCAGCAGCACAAGGTCAACAATACAAAGTCATTTTGTAGAAAAAATATTTCTCTTACTGATACTGGTGAACTAAATAAAAATTTAGTTTCTGCAGGGAATCATATAACGTTCCTGCCAAATGCCTTTCTAAGATTGATTTCTGAAATACTCCTCTGCGATACAGACAAGGGGAGATTCAGTCAATAATTAAATCATTGAAGACTAAGGATTCTCATGATTATGATGGAGTGCCTAGCAGAATACTAAAGTACTGTGCTGCACGTGTTAGCCCTTTATTTAGGCGAATTTGTAATTTTTTCTTTAGGAATGGCCAGTTTCCTGAATGATTAAAGTACTCAGTAGTAAAGTCACTTTATAAAAAGGGAGAAAGGGATAATGTAGATTATTTTAGAACCATTACTATGCCATCAGTGTTTGCTAAAGTTATTGAGAAGGCTTGTATGTAAGGATAATTGATCATTTTACGTCACACAATTTTTTAGCAAATGTACAGTTCAGCTTCAGAAGTCGTTTAACAACAGAAAATGCTATATTGTCTTTTCTCTGTGAGGTACTGGATGGATTAAACAAAAGGTTTCGAACGACTAGGCATATTTTTTGATTTAACTAAAGAGTTTGAGTTGAGGGCAAAATATTGCTCCAGAAGTGGGACCATTATGGAATACGGGGAGTAGCGCACAATTGGTTCACCTCTTACACTAGCAACAGATAACAAAAGGTCTTATTCACGATGCTGAGAATGGCTGCGATGTGGGGTATGAGTGGGGTACAGTCAACTGGTGGTGCCCCAGGGATCAGTGTTGGGGCCATTCCTGTTCCTTATTTATATAAATGATATGCCCTCTAGTATTACGAGTAATACTGATAGTGCAGTTCATGACCTAAGTTCATTGCTTGTAGAAAATAAACTAATGCTAAATCACAGTAAGACACAGCCTTTACAGTTTGTAACACACAATTAAACAAAACCTGACAGTTTAATTTCACAGAATTAGTGAAATTGAACAGTTCAAATTTCTAGGGGTTCAGATAGATAGTAAACCGCAATGGAAAGCCCATGTTCAGGATCTCGTTGAAAGACTTAATGCTGCAATTTTTACTTTTCGGACGGTATCTAAAGTGAGTGATTTTTCACAACGAAAATTTAGCTGTGCGGACGGGGCGTGTGTCATGCTTGGGTAGCTCAGTTGGTAGAGCACTTGCCTGCAAAAGGCAAAGCTCCCGAATTCGGGTCTCGGTCTGGTACACAGTTTTAATCTGCCAGGAAGTTTCATATCAACGCACACACCGCTGTGGAGTGAAAAATTCATTCTAGAAACATCCTCCATGCTGTGGCTATGCCATGTCTCTGCAATATCCTTTGTTTCTGGAGTGCTAGTTCTGCAAGTTTCGTAGGAGAGCTTTTGTGAAGTATGGAATGTAGGAGACGAGGTACTGGCGGAATTAAAGCTGTGAGGACGGGGCGTGAGTCGTGCTTGGGTAGCTCAATTGCTAAAGCACTTACCTGCTAAAGGCAAAGATCCCGAGTTCGAGTCTCGGTCCGGCACACAGTTTTAATCTGCCAGGAAGTTTCATACCAGAACACACTCCGCTGTAGAGTGAAAATTTCATTCTAGAACCATTCCCTAGGCTGTGGCTAAAGCCGTCGGCACACGGACCGTGCATCCGAACGTTGAGCGTTGAGCGTGACGAGTTTCTGACGTCATAGCGTGGAACAGCACGTTCGGGAGTCTTTCCGAACGTGCAGAGCAATATCTGGCATGTCAGATATTCTGAGCGTGCGTCTGAGCGTTGACCAATGAGATGGCACAACGCCACCTACGTTACACGCACGCCGTCTCCCTTCAGTACATAGCTGTGAGGCGCCATACTGGAATTCATTTCAAGCCTGTATGTATATATGCCGTTTCTGAGCACCAGCAAATTGAGAATCACTGGAAAGCCCGTTGTTAACTGTGTGATTCGTTCCAATAAAATAGTGAGAAATATCATATTCGTGGCAAAAGAATTATTGTAACTTGCGTATTATGAGAGTAGGCTATTTGAAGTCAGCGACACACTGAAGATCCACCCAAAACGCATTGTTCTTGGTACAATTTATTGTAATTAAATGTCAATTGGTAACATATCTACGATTAAGGTTTTCAGGAGGACGTAACACAATATGAATAGGTACCAATGTCAAGGTGTTGGTTTAGCGCAATGAATAGCGTCAGTAAAGTGTATAAAACTATTTGTTGGGTGGTGGTTCGCGTCTTGATACTTCCAGAGTTTTTTCCTAACATTCGCGTTTTTATTAGGTTCTGATACTTTATTATTAGTTTAATATAAGGATATACTATAATAGTTGATGTTATGTAAATATAAGTTCACCTTTTTTTGAGGGATGATTTTGTTCGATTGGCTTAATCTACAGGACAGCTTGCGCTACTTGTATAAAGATATTTTGCTCCTTCTCCTTTTTCTTTTACGCTTCGTAATTCACATACTGCAAGGATCTGCTACTGGGTAGGAACAGTGATCAAGTATTCCAAATTTGTACCGCAGTGTTTGTAATGGAACTTTTTGTAAGTCTGTGTCCTTATTGATTGGACATGGTACTTTTCTTTTCATGGAAGATGGAGGAAATGTGCGTTTCAATAGAGGTAACGTGGGAATTTTATGCGCGCTCGTTGAGTAAATATTATGATTTACGAACTAGAAACATCCCTCAGCTGCCGCTGGAGTGCGTTGCGATCGCGTATACCACGGTGGTCCCATGTACCGTATGCACAAGTCGCATCGTTCCTGAGCGTTGAACTTGGAACGCTCAACGTTAACGTTCAACAGCACGGTCCGTGTGCTGACGGCTTAAGCCATGTCTCCGCAATATCGTTTCTACTAGGGGTGCTAGTTCTGCAACTTTCGCAGGAGAGTTTCTGTGAAGTTCGGAAGGTAGGAGACGAGGTACTGGTGGAAGCTGTGAGGACGGGGCGCGGGTCGTGCATGAGTAGCTCAGTTGGTAGAGCACTTGCGCGCGAAAGGCAAAGGCCCCCAGTTCGAGTCCCTGTCGGGCACACAGTTTTAATCTGCCAGGAAGTTTCAAGTTTTAGTGATAATTAAATTATGATCTTTGCAAAATTCTACTAGGCAGCTTCCTCCTTCATTTATTTCCTCCATTCTAAAACCACTTACTATGTTTCCTTCTCGTCCTTTTCCTACTATCGTATTTCAGTCCCATAACACATCAAATTTTCGTCTTTCTTAACTATCTTAGTAATTTATTTTATCTCATCACAAATTTCTTCAATTTTGTCATCTTCCATGTAGCTAATTGACATATAAAATTGTACTACTGTGGTAGGTGTTGGCTTCGTGTCTACCTTGGCTATGATAATGAGTTTGCTGTGTTGTTCATAGTAGCCTAATCGCTTTCCTATTTTCTTATTCGTTATTAAATCCACTCCTGGGTTACCCCTATCTGATTTTTTATTTATAGCTCTGTATTCACCTGACCAGAAGTCTTGTCCCTCCTGCCACTGAACTTCAATAATTCCCAATATATCTAACATTAACCTATCAATTTCCTATATAAATTTTCTAACCTACCTGCCCCATTAAGGGATCTAATATTCCACGCTCCGATCCGTAGAACGCCAGTTTTGTTTCCCCTGATACTTATGTCACCCTGAGTAGTCCCCACCCCTCATCTGAATGGGGGACAATCTTACATCCGGAATATTTTACCCAAGTGGACATCATCATTTAACCATTTTGTAAAGCTTCTTGTCCTCAGTAAAAATTAAGGCTGTAGTTTCCCCTTGCTTTTAACTGTTCAAACTACCAGCACAGCAAGTCCATTTTGGTTGATGTTACAAGGCCACATCAATCAATCATCCGGACTGTTGCCCCTGCGACTACTGAAAAGGCTGCTGCCCCTCTCCAGGAACCACGCATTTGTATGTCGTCCCAACAGATACCACTCCATTGTGGTTGCACCTACAGTATATCTCTCTGCATCACTGAGGATGGTGGTTAGTATGCTTAAATTCCAGCTAACACAAATCATTAATTTCTCTCCGAGTAAAGAAATCATGGCAAATGAAAGAGAGAAGGCAGTAAATTATCGATTGAGCAAAATCACAAACAAAACAAAAAGGAGACGTGGTGGATGATGTAAGCCTATAAAATGTGATATCGGGGACCGAGCGTTGGAGAGGAATAAAGAGAAATTGAGTGATTTTGTTGGAGAAATAAATAAGTTATTCGAACCATATCATGCACCATTCATTGTCGCAATATATCTGATCATGAATGCATACAGATTGAAATATCTTTTGTCATGAAAGAGACATGAATTGAGAAACGTGACTGATTTGCGATAGTATATAGAGAAGTGAAACCTCTTGTTATTTGTGTGTAATTATGTGAGTTAATATTTGTACATCTTCTTAACAACTAAGATTTTGTTGGGCCATTTATGTATTGCATTACTGAATATCACTGTACGTTTTGGAAAATGAATGAGGTTACACACTTATAGGTTCGCGGAGGTACGAAAATTATAATGGACTATATCTGATTTAAGATGACGTACGAATTTCCTGTTGGACAAAAGGGTAAATGGTTCAAATGGTTCTGAGCACTATGGGACTTAACATCTGTGGTCATCAGTCCCCTAGAACTTAGAACTACTTAAACCAAACTAACATAAGGACATCACACACATCCATGCCCGAGGCAGGATTCGAACCTGCGATCGTAGCGGTCACGCGGTTCCAGACTGAAGCGCCTAGAACTGCACGGCCACACCGGCCGGCCACAAAAGGGTAAATTTCGATGCCGAGCAGATGTAAGATATTTGTGGATAATTTAGCTGAGCTAACTTTATCCAGTCATGTATTATATTGGGAGGGTTTTAATGTGTTAGTGTGTACATGTGGTTCGTTAAGGAAAAATTTATTTAGTGGTACAATAGTAAATTAATCGTAAAGCTAAGAGAAATTTAAGATTTGTGTAATGTAGCCTATCTGTTGATACAAGAATGTTTAGTGGGAAGAACAATGGACAGTCATATAAGCGTAAATGTTTTGAATTTAGTCATATTTTAATAGTGGACGTGGAAAATTTTGTTGGTTACTTTGCTTAACGGATCTCTTAACCCAAAAGTCATGTTTTCTTATGAAAAAGTGTAAGAGATATTAGAGTGGTTTGCGCTCTAAGTCAGTTGTATTTTGCCAACCCCTAAAGTTTGCGGTCTATTGTGTCAGGTGTGTACGTCGATTCGACTGGGGAGGACGTTCAGATCCTAATCTATAGTGACTCTTATATTATAATTTTACTCGGAGCTATTCGTTGGCCATATTTCGAGAGATTTATTTTCCTCAGTGCTGTTGGTGTCTGCAAATTAATAGATGTATAGGCTCAGCACTTGGAAACTGGAGCCCTGCAGATCCACAATAAATTCTGGAGCATGGATGAGAATGGTAACTGATGCCAGACCTCGATAAGGTGCTGTGCACACGAATGAAAGTGTAGTATGACGTCATATTAAAAGTTTGAAACAACATAACATGTGGAATAACTGCAGACAAAAAGTTAAACATTGTTTCAAAAATTATTACAGATAACAAATGGGTTTTAATGACTTAAGCAAAGATTTATTTAAATAAGCGCGACTGCGCAGCACACTCAGAATTTATATAAACTTAAGGCTACAATTTGTCAAAACTCAAATATTTCGTGCAAATTTTAACATTTGATTAATAATTTATTAAATTTATATTTAATTCTGTTTGTGTAACGTAGTTAAAGTCTTGCTACTTCATGCAATACTACAAAGTTGATTTCACCAATGGTCCAGCACCATCTGGATTATACTAAGTTTTAAATGAGACAATTTTAGGTGCTACTTAATGTGTGCATTTAGTCAAGTAAATGTTACATTAAGTGGAGCTGTATAACTTGACACTGAATAAGAGCTGGCGTCCTATCTTTAAAAACAAGTTCGACAAGTTGTGTTTACGGATAACGAAAGTCAAATTTTATACACACATCAAAAAAAGTTTTCCATCACCTCGGTTGCGAGAGTTTCGGAACCTGTACAGAAAATTGGAATAGAGATCAACATGAACACAATTTCCGCCCTTTTTATTGCTCATGAAAACCATACATTGCATGTTTTACCACATACAGCGAGACCTTCAGAGGTGGTGGTCCAGATTGCTGTACACACTGGTACCCCTAATACCCACTAGCACGTCCTCTTGCATTGATGGATGGCTGTATTCATTGTGGCATACTATCCACAAGTTCACAAAGGCACTGTCGGTCCAGATTGTCTCACTCCTCAACGACGATTCGGCGTGGATCCCTCAGAGTGGTTGGTGGGTCACGTCATCCATAAATAGCCTTTTTCAATCTATCCCAGGCATGTTCGATAGGATTCATGTCTGGAGAACGTTCTGGCCACTCTAGTCGAGGGATGTTGTTATCCTGAATAAGTCATTCACAAGATTTGCACGATGGGGACCTGAATTGTCGTCCATGAAGACGAATGCCTTGCCAAAATGCTGCCGATATGGTTGCACTATCGGTTGGAGAATGGTATTCACGTATCGTAAGCCGTTACGGCGCGTTCCATGACTGCCAGCGGCGTACGTCGGCCTCACACAATGCCACCCCAAAATAGTAGGGAACCTCCACTTTGCTGCACTCGCTGGACAGTGTATCTAAGGCGTTCAGCCTGACCGAGTTGTCTCCAAATACGTCTCCAACGATTGTCTGGTTGAAGGCATATGCGGCACTCATCGGTGAAGAGAACGTGATGACAGTCCTGAGAGGTCCATTAGGCATGTCGTTGGGCCAGACTCCTGGACACTTTCTTGTTGAGAGCCCTTCCTGGCGCAAAGTAACAATGCGGACGCGATCGAACCGCGGTATTAAGCGTCTAGGTATGGTTGAAATACAGACAACACGAGCCGTGTAGTTCCTTTCTAGTGGAATGACTGGAACTGATATCGGCTGTCGGAGCCCCGCCGTCTAATAGGTGCTGCTCATGCGTGGTTGTTTACATCTTTGGGCGGGTTTAGTGACATTTCTGAACAGTCAAAGTGACTGTGTCTGTGATACAATATCCATAGTCAACGTCTATCTTCAGGAGTTCAGGGAACTGGGGTGAGCAAAACTTTTTCTGATGTGTGTATGATTGTCTCAGTACAGGGACTGAGTGTTGTGTTGTCCTACTCATCATCATTTCATCCCCACCGACTCTCAAGTCGCCGAAGTGGCGTCAAATCGAAAGACTTGCACCCGGCGAACGGTCTATCCTACGGGAGGCCCTAGTCCCACGACATTTACATTTACAATTATTCTCAAAGAAGCCATGTCTGTTTGTTGCCATAAAATCTAACTTATTTTCAACATGAGTGTTGTTCAGAACTATATGTTCCAGGTAATTTTCAGAGAATGATTTTAGTAATGTTTCACAGGTTTTCTTGCCATGACCACCACTAACAAAACTGTAATTTTTCTACTTGATCGTTAACTGATTATAATCTCGTAATATAGTTCCCTTAGCAACTCGTACTTTTTTATGTAATGAGCCATCGTGGTGGGCGTCTCCTTGCCAAACATGTTCTTCTAGCTACTTTGCTTCTAATGTTGGCAAACGACATATGGAAAGTTGAACTGGTTCTTCGTTTCCTCTGAGAAAGGAATTTGTATTCTCACATATACCGTTTTATACTACTTCTGAGATAGTGTATCTCTCCCCGCATGCCTCGCCCTATGGAGCCCTCTACTCTGCCTCATCTCTCAAGTGCGTTGGTCTTCCCTCTTTTGCTACGTTTAAATTTTCGCTACGTTTCTAGCTTTCTCACATTTACAATTACGAATATTCCTACTAGAGTGCTTTTATTTATTCTGATACTGTCTTAGCTCTTGATCAGGTTGGCGGGAGTCAGATGTAAGTGAGATCTCTCTTGCTTGAAATGAGCTCTGGGGGAGCCTTCATCTCTTCTTTGACCTGCGTGGCAGCTTGTTTTGCTTTTATAATATTCGCCTTAAAACCTCTTCTCAAGACGCTGTCCATTCCATTCAACTGTTCTTCCCAGTTATTTAGTGTTTTTGACGGAATTACGATATAAAAATGAAATCTTGTAGGTAAACTGAAGCTAGAGAGGGGAAGAAACGATAGGAGAGGTAGAGGATGGCTACTGACAGCTGCATCAAAAAAAGTTTTGCATCACCCCAGTTCCCAGAACTCCTGAAGATAGACGTTGACTATGGATACTGTATCACAGACACAGTCCCTTTGACTTTTCAGAGATGTCACTAAACCCACAAATGGATGTAATCAACCATGCATGAGCAGCTGAGGGGGTACGACAGCCGATCAGTTCCAGTCATTCCACCAGGAAAGAGGTACACGGCTCGCGATGTGTGTAATACAACCAGGCCTAGACGGTCAATACCGCGGTGCAATCGCGTCCACGTCGTTACTTTGTGCCAGGAAGGGCTCTCAACAAGGGAAGTGTCAAGGCGTCTCGGAGTGAACCAAAGTGATGTTGTTTGGACATGGAGGAGATACAGAGAGACAGGAACTGTCGATAACATGCCTTGCTCAGGCCGTCCAGGGGCTACTACTGCAGTGGATGACAGCTACCTACGGATTATGGCTTGGAGGATCCCTGACTGCAGCGCCACCATGTTAAATAAGGCTTTTCGTACAGCCACAGGACGTCGTGCTACAACTCAAACTGTATGCAATAGGCTGCATGATGCGCAACTTCACTCTCGATGTCGATGACGAGGTGCATCTTTGCAACCAAGACACCATGCAGCTCGGTAAAAGTGGGCCCAACGACATGCCCAATGGACCTCTCAAGACTGGCATCACGTTCTCTTCACCGATGAGTGCCGCATATGCCTTCAACCAGACAATCGTTGAAGACGTATTTGGAGACAACTCGGTCAGGCTGAACGCCTTAGATACAGTGTCCAGCGAGTGCAGCAAAGTGGAGGTTCCTTACTATTATGGGGTGGCATTGTGTGAGGCCGACGTACGCCCCTGGCAGTCATGGAACGCGCCGTAACGGCTGTACGATACGTGAATACCATTCTCCAACCGATAGTGCAACCATATCGGCAGCATTTTGGCAAGGGATTCGTCCTCATGGACGACAATTCGCGCCTCCATCATGCACATCTTGTGAATGACTTATTTAGGATAACGACATCGCTCGACTAGAGTGGCCGGAACGTTCTCCATACATGAATCCTATCGAACATGCCTGGGATAGGTTGAAAAGGGCTGTTTATGGACGACGTGACCCACCAACCACTCTGAGGGATCTACGCTGAATCGTCATTGAGGAGTGGGACAATCTGGACCAAAAGTGCCTTGATGAACTTGTGGATAGTATTCCACGACGAATACAGGCATGCATCAATGCAAGAGGATGTGCTAGTGGGTATTAGAGGTACCTGTGTACAGCAGTCTAGACCACCACTTCTGCAGGTCTCGCTGTATGGTGGTACAACGTGCAATGTGTGGATTTTATGAGCAATATGATGTTTATGAGCAAAATGATGTTTATGTTGATCTCTATTCCAATTTTCTGTACAGGTTCCGGAGCTCTCTGAACCGAGGTGATGCAAAACTTTTTTTGATGTGTGTAAAATCTTGTAAGTTATTAGACCGCGTCATGCTCCTCTTCACTTTCGTATACAGGAATATGACGGGACCTAATGGCGGACAAGATCTGACCTTCAGTGACAACTGCCCAAAAGCTAGCGGATCTAAATAGAATTACGATGTCACTGGCAAACCGCAAGGTCTTTAATTATTCTCCCTGATATTCAGTTACCGATGAAAATTTATCTTTGGCTTACTTCACAACTTTCTCAACGTGCATAGTGAATAATATTGGGGATAAATTACAACTATGTATCACTTCCTTTACAGCTGTGTCTTCCTTTTCATCTTCTTTGCCTCTTACAACTGCAGTCTGGTTTATGTACAGGCTGCGAATAAATTTTCGTTGCCTGTATTATATCCCTGTTGCCTCAAGTGTTTGAAAGATTTTATGCCGGTCAACATTGTCAAAAGTTTTCTCTGAAGCTACAAACGCTGTAAGCGAAAGTTTCCTTTTCTGAGATCAGTGTCTACCAGTTTTTCCTTTCATCTGCAAATAATTCGTACCAGCATTTTGTGGCCATGACTTCTTAAAGTGAGGATTTGGTGTTATTCAACCCTTTCTCTTCCTGGCTCCTTTGAAATAGATGTTATTAGACTCTTATTAAAGTCTCATATATTTTCCATAGCAGCTCAAATGGTTTTATCGTGGTATATTCTGCCAAGGATCTCAATATTTCTGAGGGAATGTCGTCTGCTTCATCTCCTACAGTTATCACAAGGAAATCGAATGGGAAAACAGTCTTTTGCAGGCTTTAAAGCAATACTCTTATTTCACGCTCAAACAGGTATTGATTCTTTGCTGCTCCCATGTATCAGGGAGCGTATACATCACCTAGCAGGTGGACGACTCTTTCTCAGAATTGATCTAGCCAATGCTTACGTTAAACTTTTTCTGTATGAGGAAACAAAACAATTTATCACACAATGAGTTATGAAAGGTCTTGGTAGCAAAGTAATTGCATGAAGTGTTTCTCCGTGAAGTGAAGATAAAAAATATGGTGGTCAGGAAGTACGTCAGCTTGTATCAATACTATTTCCTTCCCTTCGGAGACGCCTCTGCTCCTGCGTTGTTTAATTGCTTTCTCGAATAGTGATATGGAAACTTCCGTCCTGTTCAAATGACATGGATGACATAATTGTGTCCGGACAAACACTGGAACAGCATCTCAATGATTTAGAATTTCTTTCAAGTTTTAACTGATACAGGACTCACGAGCCATTCATAGAAAACTTCATTTTTAAATACTCAAACTTAATATTTGGGACATCCATTTGGCGCTCGTGGTACTTGTCATTCAACTAAGCATATACAGGCCATCCGGAGGTTGCCTTCTCTTACAAATTTATGGGAACTGCAAGCGGTTCTTAGAAAACTTACTAATAAGATTAAATTTATTCCAATTGCAGCGCAAATTGCTGATCTCTACCATCGTCTTGAGCGTAAAGATGTTCCTTTCCATTGGACTGGAGAGTGCGAATAATCATTTCAAACGTTGAAAAATGCATTGTTTAGTCACCCATATCATTTTCATTTCGATCTGCAGAAATTGGTATTGCTTGCAGTTGACACATCACCACAAGGAATAGAGGCAGTTTTATCACACAGGGCTGGAAACACAGGGTGCCCCATAGCATTCACATTTAAACGTTGAACAAGGCTCAAGTCAACTACAATCATCTGGTAAAGCACGACTTAGCCATCAAGTCACGAAATTTCTTCGAAATCTGCAGGGCAGAAATTTTTTCTGCTGACTGATCATTAGATGTTGACTGCTCTTTTTTCATCCGATGAGATATGCCCCTGATCGTACAGTACAGAAGTTTCGACGTTGGCCATCGTTTCTTTCGAATTACCAACATGAAATTCTTTACCGCCTTACGGTACAGCGTGCAATGCAGACACTCTGTGTCTCCTGTCAATGGGAAGTGATCTAGAATTCGATGCATCAGAAGCTTCTTCAACTTGGTCAAAATGATTCACAAGCACTAAAACCTATTCCAGGTAGCAGGTCGGTGGTCATAACGTTATGTAATGGTGTAATTTTCATATCACCACAGCAAAATATTTGGAAAGTTTTACATAGAGGACATCGGGGAATCGTCAGAACAAAGCAGTTAGCGTGCCAGCGTTGTAAGTTGTCCAGTTCCGATAAGTAGACTGAACAGATAAGTGCCCGCAGGCACGCGTTCTCGGACAACGACGCAGCCCGCGCCAAGAATTTTTCAACTAATCTCGTCAGGATGGTCCTTGGCAGAGCATCCATACTGACCTTGGTGGCAGTTTTTGGAACACGCGGTGGCTACTTATCATCGATACATACAGCAGATATCCATTTGTCATTCCAATGAATTGGACAATTACTGCTACACGATCATAGCAATCGCATCTGTCTTTTGTTTGGAAGGCTTGCCATAAAATATTGTTTCGGACAGTGGTCCACAGTTGTTTTCATTGGAATTTCAATGATTTAGCGGGAGAAGCGGGATCCCACATGTTCAATGGTTCCGTTCTCTTCTCAATCGAACCGAGCGAGGTGGCGCAGTGGTTAGCACACTGGACTCGCATTCGGGAGGACGACGGTTCAATCCCGTCTCCGGCCATCCTGATTTAGGTTTTCCGTGATTTCCCTAAATCGTTTCAGGCAAATGCCGGGATGGTTCCTTTGAAAGGGCACGGCCGATTTCCTTCCCAATC
The DNA here is from genome assembly GCF_023864345.2 of Schistocerca serialis cubense. Taxonomy (NCBI): domain Eukaryota; kingdom Metazoa; phylum Arthropoda; class Insecta; order Orthoptera; family Acrididae; genus Schistocerca; species Schistocerca serialis. The sequence continues at coordinate 505,117,555 of NC_064640.1, forward strand.
CTTCCATAACCCGAGCTTGCGCTCCGTCTCTAATGACCTCGTTGTCGACGGGACGTTAAACACTAACCACCACCACCACCACCACCACTTCTCAATCGAGTAGTGGAGCTGAACGTTGTATTGGTACTTTCATGGCTCAGATGTCCTAATTTCGTGCTTCACACTCGAGGGAAAATGCTTTGTTGTTGTTTCTGAGCATCTATCGCTCTCTGCGTTTTTAGATGCTTCACCAACAGAATTTTTACACTGTCGTCGTCATCCCGCTTTGCTGCATCTACTCTATCCTCGACAGCCTGCATCAGACTTCGGAACGAAATTCTGCACAAAGCACAAAGTTTTCTATCGCGTCTACAACAAACCTTACAACTGTGAATCTGGCGTCGTGCAGTCGCCGCTGCAGCCATGGCATCCTTGGTCTTTGATAGCGAAGTCAGTCACAGACACAGAGCCTGCAACAGCCGTACAGCCTTCGGCATCCTCAATAGCACCAATGCTGCATACACTTGTATAGCTGGATGAGCGTTTCAACTCCTGGTTTTTGGAAGATGTTCTTTGTGTTTCGCGAGGCGAATGTCGGGACGCGGCTTGGCTGACGCCAGCTGCCATGGAGTTACATTCTCCTCCATCAGCTGCACCCTGGCACGGACCGTCCCCACATCTTCGCACACAATCACCCTATGTAGCGACAATTCGCAGTTTTGCATGTGTGTTGGGTGGGGCTACGGGGGTGGTGGGGTGGGGTGGGGGGGAGGAATGCAGTATTGACAGCGGCCTTGTCGACCGCAGTGTGCCGTGCGTCGCTCATATCTCCGCGGAAGAATCAAATATCTATCTTTGATCACTTATCAAAAATACATATTTAATTTTTATCCTGTGTATAGTGTAAATAAATGTTATCTTTCATTTATATATTAATTTTTGTGGTGTTCTACACTACATCGTGCAACTCTGGACGTGAGAGGTAATATTTGGTGTCTGTCCTCGAAGTTCATGTAGTCAACTGTCTAAGAAATAAGGCATACTAACAACAACCTCACGTCTCACCATACATGCGCTTCCTTGTGAAGCGTCTTGTGAAAATTTGAAAATAATTGCTGCACTCATAAATATAACATTAGAAACAAAAATAGCCTCTGCTATCGACAATTTAGCATTATTCCTGCACAGGAAGTAGCAAAGTATGTACCCATAAAAATATTTAACTGAAAAACAATAAATCCATTTAAGTAGATGGCCAGCATGTAGCCGTCTATTTACACAAAAATGTATCTTCTTGGTAAACCTACTGACACATTCCACACCATGAGGAATTATAAATGAGTGAAAATCAACTTTCCCTTCTATATTATGCTTTGAGAATTTGCATAAATGAACATTCCACTGCTAATACTTAATAGCGTTTTTGCACTGAACCTAAGTAGGTATTAATTTAAATTTGAAATTATGTTGACAATTGTTCTTTCAATCAGTGCATCAGGCACTGAAAGATTTTGCCAACAGTCACAATGTCTGTGAGAAGGGTAATTATTGAGTTAAATGAACGAGCTCCATTTGGGATTTTACATTCCTCACAAAGTTTGCTTATTCTTGTTATCTCCAAAAGCATGATACTGAAAGATTGCGTCAGTTGTTTTCTTGACTACGGGCAAGTTGTACATGGAACTCAGAATTATTTGTGGATCGTTTGTCTCTTACCAGAGACTTACACTACTGGCCATTAAAATTGCTACACCAAGAAGAAATGCAGATGATAAACGGTTATTCATTGGACAAATATATTATACTAGAACTGACATGTGACTACATTTTCACGCAATTTGGATGCATAGATCCTGAGAAATCAGTACCCAGAACAACCACCTCTGGCCGTAATAACGGCCTTGATACAACTGGGCATTGAGGCAAACAGAGCTTGGATGGCGTGTACAGGTACAGCTGCCCATGCAGCTTCAACACGATACCACAGTTCATCAAGAGTAGTGACTGGCGTATTGTGACGAGCCAGTTGCTCGGCCACCATTGACCAGACGTTTTCAATTGGTGAGAGATCTGGATAATGTGTTGGCCAGGGCAGCAGTCGAACATTTTCTGTATCCAGAAAGGCCCGTACAGGACCTGCACATGCGGTCGTGCATTATCCTGCTGAAATGTAGGGTTTCGCAGGGATCGAATGAAGGGTAGAGCCACGGCTCATAACACGTCTGAAATGTAACGTCCACTGTTCAAAGTGCCGTCAATGCGAACAAGAGGTGACCGAGACGTGTTACCAATGGCACCCCATACCATCACGTCGGGTGATACACCAGTATGGCGAAGACGAATACACGCTTCCAATTTTCGTTCACCACGATGTCACCAAACTCTGATGCGACCATGATGATGCTGTAAGCAGAACCTGGTTTCATCCGAAAAAATGACGTTTTGCCATTCGTGCACCCAGGTTCGTCGTTGAGTACACCATCACAATCGCTCCTGTTTGTGATGCAGCGTCAAGGGTAACCGCAGCCATGGTCTCCGAGCTGATAGTCCATGCTGCTGCAAACGTCGTCGAACTGTTCGTGCAGATGGTTGCTGTCTTGCAAACGTCCCCATCTGTTGACTCAGGGATCGAGACGTGGCTGCACGATCCGTTACAGCCATGCCGATAAAATGCCTGTCACCCCGACTGCTAGTGATACAAGGCCGTTGGGATCCAGCACGACGTTCCGCATTACCCTCCTGAACCCACCGATTCCATATTCTGGTAACAGTCATTGGATCTCGACCAACGCGAGCAGCAATGTCGCGATACGATAAACCGCAATCGCGATAGGCTACAATCCGACCTCTATCAAAGTCGAAAACGTGATGGTACGCAATTCTCCTCCTTACACGACGCACCACAAAAACCTTTCAGCAGGCAACGCCGGTCAACTGCTGTTTGTGTATGAGAAATCGGTTGGAAACTTTCCTCATGTCAGCACGTTGCAGGTGTCGTCATTGGCGCCAATCTTGTGTGAATGCTCTGGAAAGCTAATCATTTGCATATCACAGCATCTTCTTCTTGTCGGTTAAATTTCGCGTCTGTAGTACGTCATCTTCGTGGTGTAGCAATTTTAATGTCCAGTAGTGTAGTTATTGTGATTGATTGGTATTTGGTTCGGTTTTGTCATGCAACAGCCTATGTGGCGCATGCAAATTGTAATCAGTATCAGTATATCAGTACTGTACATGAAAATGGGCTTATAACCCGAAATCTGGGTTGTACGATAACATTAATAATAAGTTGTAAAAGCAAGGCTAAAAACAGTGTTTATTTAGTTAAAAATTGCTTCTTTTCTACGTTTCTTACCGCCATAGACTTACATTTTTCAGAGGTTTTAGTCGAATTTTCATAATTCCTTCAAACTTTGAGATGTAAAGTTTGTAGCTTCGGTTACTCCGAGAATCTTATGTACACAGCTGCGATGATAAAACGAAATCAGCACACATAACAAGCTGGTACAATGACGCTCACTATTTTAGGTCTGATAAAGAAATTTGAAAATTTAACAGCCTGCACTTTGTTTTTACGGTAAAGAAAATACTCTCTAGAAAAAAATAAATAAAAAAAATAAGACGCACCATGAAGGAATTGTACAAATGGGACGGAAATCGGGAGATGTGATTTATGTGTACAGACAGACAAATGATTACAATTTCAAAAAAATTGGATTGTTTATTCAAGAGGAAGAGCTTCACAAACTGAACAAGTCAACAGCGCGTTGAGGAATCTCTGGCCCTTATGCAAGCGGTTATTCCGATTGGCACTAATTGACAGAGTTGTTGGATGTCCTTCTGCCCATAGTGCTTCAAACATTCTCTACTGGGGAGAGATCCGGGGACCTTGCTGGCCAAGGTATGGTTTGGCAAGCACGAAGACAAGTATTAGAAACTCTCGGCGTGTGCGGGCGGGCACTATATTGCTGGAATGTAAGCCCAGGATGGATGCCATGAAAGGCAACAAAACGGGGCGTAGAATATCTTCGACGTCCCGCTGTGCTGTAATAGTGCTGCGGATGACAACGAAAGGAGTCCTTTTATGGAATGAAATGGCACCTAGACCATCACTCTTGCTTGTCGGGCCATATGGCAAGCGACAGACAGGTTGGTACTCACCATTGCTTGGGGAGTCACCAGACAGGTCTTTGATGGTCATCGGGGCTCAGTTCGAAACGGGACTAATCACTGGCGACAAATCTACTCCAGTCAATGAGATTCGAGCTTGAATGTGGGCTACACCACTGCAAACGAGCTTGTTGATGTACAGAGAGATGACGTGAACTCAGCTGCATTTCTGTGAGTCGCCTATTAATGGTCCTTGTGGTCACTGAAGCTCCAGTTGCGCGTCGAATCGATGATAATTATGAATCCGTGTCTCTGAATGCTCCTCTGACGACTGCTCGGTCCTCACGTTCTGTTGTCCCTCTAGGTCGACCGCATCCTTATTGACACTGTGCTTGGCCATGATTTACCCATACCTGTCAACTTCGTCGAATAGTGACATTGCTTCTGTTCAGATATCGAGCGATTCCCCGATTACTCCAGCCGGCTCCTTTGAGCACAACTAACCGTCCTCTCACACGCTCACAGTTGCGTTTATTGTTCATGTGCCTGTCTGTGAGATATAGTTTCTGTCTGAGTACACGGAACGAAATTCGCAAAGACTTTATGCCGTCGTATCGACATGTCCCCTGTTTACTATCCTTGCCATCTGCGCACTGCAATTGCACTGCATCGTCACACTTTCATCCATCGGCCGCCAAAGCTTACAGTTTTGCATTTTCCGTCGATACCCTTGTGAGAATCAATTTGTGACCTCTCTGCGTAACTTTTTCGTGGTGGATCTTTTTTTTTCTTAGAGCGTCATTCTCAATAACTTAATTTGTGAAATGGATAATCATAGCTAAATTTTGCTCCTAGTATTTATGATTTTCTAAAACAATGTTAGTGCATCGAGTCTACTCGAAGTAGAGTTACCTTCAGACTTTGACGTCTTACCCGAACTGTAAAAGCCTTCTTTTCTAGATGGCGTTGCCGGTGGTCGATGGCTGGCGATCACTGCATTGAGAGCAAATTATCGATAACAAATTGGTCTGAGCTGTACAGCCACGAACCCATATGCGGGAAGGTTTAAGGAAAGTTTTGCTATTATTCTCAGGTCGGACACTGAAATAAATTGTCTCGTATTCCATTAATATGATACTTTTCACATACAGACGAAATGATGTTTAAAAAATCAAAGAAGGATTAATCTCGAACTCTCGACTACCGCACCAGACCAGCTCGAGTAAATGACAACCGTTCCTGCATGCCACAGTGTCACCAGTTTGTTCCGATGGCTGAACTTAGGATTCTAAGTCGTGTTCAAGTTTATTGGCGCCTTAAGTGAACGATCTGATGTTCGTCTCTGCGGCGGGCATCTGGCGACTAAGTTTTATTTCAGAACTGTACATTGTGTTATATTGGTCACTGTATGGCCATCCATACAGCTTGCAATGGATTACCATATTTTGAAGACGAGATTGCCTGCAGATCCATTGTCGTAATTTTTTATGCACAGTGCTACAACCACAATATTTTCGCACAGATCCTGAGGCAACAGCAACAATCAGTATTCTAACAGTTACGTGATGTTGCCAGTGTGAATTAAATAGCTCAGAAATAACTGATTTAGAGTAAATGGATTTATGGAACACTTACTTTCCTTACAGAATCAGACATACGAAATTCTCCACACTTCCTATTAGAATTGTTAGAATAACTACTAGGGTCATGCTGCTAGTTTTTCGTAAGACTCAGTGTGAGAAAAGTGCACATAAAAGTTGTTTTCTTAATATTATGAAGACTAAATGAAATCAAAATTATACTCATCATATATCCGATGGTTAAGAAGAACGGGAGTGGAGATCATCTTCAAACCCTCTCCTCACAACCACGTGTAACTAAAGAGTGTGTAGAGCAGACGTCATCTCTGCTTCTACAACGGCATCACCTTTTGCTAGTCAGAGGTAGCCTCTACCCTCTTCATACTCATGGATTTTATTTAATAATTGTTAGAGATAGCCTGTACCCTATTCGTGCTCATGGATTTTATTTAACAACTGTCAGAGGCAGCCTCTACCCTTTTTACGCTCATGCATTATATTTAATAACTGTCAGAGGTAGCCTATACCCTTTTCATGCTCACGGATTTTATTTAATAATTGTGAAAATTATTAAGTCTGCCTGCTGCTTGTTTTTTACTTATTGTTTCGTTATTAACTACGCATTCTTAGATGATACACTCAGTGCCTGTAACCTGACTCCCTGCTGTATTCGTTTTTCCGTCCTGTAAAAAGCATCGGCCATCCTGTCACTAGTAGCGCATGCATCTCGTAAACAAAATGTTTTGACTCACCACAGCTAGCCAATGACAAATCTCAAGCTTCAGGCCGGGGAAGTAATAACGTCGTAGCGGCTGTGGCTCGATATTTTTCTTAGTTCAATGTTTCTGATGATGTTTAGTTTAGCGGTTAAATTTTTTTTATTATAGCTTACATCCCTAACAATTTATTCTGTGTTTATTGTGTTCCGTGTTTATGTCCCTCCTAGGAATTTAACGTTAATGAAGGTCACTTTATTTGGCATATCAAATGTTTGCTCTCCAGAAACTCCTCATAGTTAATCAAAACAGTTCTGTTCTCTTTACAGTGCCGAGAAACGTAGCATGTAGTTATCTCCATTCGTTGATAATGGAACTCGTAGCACTCATTTTATTTTTTGTCCACTATTTTAAATTTCCAATGGTTGATAAAACAGTATAAACTTGAAATTCATTGTGTAATGTGTTTACTACAGATATAGTTGCTGCTGTCAGCGTTTTTTGCGTCTGATCTTGTAATGTCATAATTTCACATCTCGGCGTTGAGATTTCAGATTGAGTGAAATCTCTGTTTTTTAACTATAGAGGATGATAAAATGGAGACGCAATTTCAGACGCGCCACTCCACTAGATTATTGTATAAATTAACAGACGGATATTAACTATGTAACAGTAAATCATTTTATTATAAATATTAGACACCTGCAGAACAGTGGAATCAAATTCGTAACAATGGTTCTCACTTGTTATTAGCCGGCCGGTGTGGCCGAGCGGTTCTAGGCGCGTCAGTCCGGAACCGCGCGACCACTACGGTCGCAGGTTCGAATCCTGCCTCGGGCATGGATGTGTGTGCTGTCCTTAGGTTAGTTAGGTTTAAGTAGTTCTAAGTTCTAGGGGACTGATGACCTCAGATGTTAAGTCCCATAGTGCTCAGAGCCATTTGAATCATTTTTTGGTCCCAGCAAGACAGTGAGTGGTACATGCTATAGAAGGTTACAGGCTTGGGACAATCGTGCAGGAACGATCTATTGAGGTCTGCTTCACTAGGGAACTAGCAGAAAGAAGAAGAGGACAGATAGAGCGCAGATTAAGATCTCATTGATAACAAGATCATTTACGAAGACACATTATTTCATTTCGGCAAACAATGCGCCGTGGCGTTGTTGAAAAAATTTTCCTGATATTCCCATAAAATGCAACAAAAACGGATACTAACGTAGCCGACTATTTTTACATTGACGTCGCAAAGACCTCTAGGAGATCCGCTACTGTTATACTAAAGTGTGACTGTTCATCTCAGTAATATCCTGGCGAAAAAGGTAAAAATGCATCATTACTTTTTATTTCAGACTCAGATGGTAGATTTTATCATTAAACGTAATAACTGCCTAAAAAGTTCAAAGATCTCCCCTCAGTTAATGCAGATGAGTAGTAAAACCATTCCTTAATGTTCGACTGTAGAATGAGTAGTGTGCTGCTTAATACAGTCACGTCGATTAAACATCTAGACGTTACGTTTCGAAGCGATATGACGTGGAACGAGCATCTGAGGTTCATAGTAGGTAAGCCGAATGGTTGTCTTCGGTTTATAGTGAGAATTTTAGTAAAGTGTGCTTCATACACAAAGGAGACCGCGTATGAACACTAGTGCAACAAATTCTTGAGTGCTCCTCTAGTGTTTGGAATCCCCAACAGATCCGATTAATGGAAGCCGTCGAAGCAATTCAGAGGCGGGCTGCTAGATTTGTTACCAGTAGATTCGATCATCACACAAGTATTACGGAGATGCTCCGGGAACACAAATGGGAATCCCTGGAGGACGTTGTTATCGAGGAACACTATTGAAAAATTTTAAGGAACCGGCATTTGAAGCTGATTGCAGAACGAGTCTACTGCCACCAACGTACGTTTTGCGTAAGGACCACGAAAACAAGATAAGAGAAATTCGGGCCCGTATGAAGGCTTATACACAGTCGTTTTTCCCTCGCTCTATTTGCGAGTGGAATAGGAAAGGAAATGACTAGTAATGGTAGAAGGTATACTAATCCACGCACCATAAGGTGGCTTGCAGAGTACATATGTAGATGTAGATGAATGACGGTGGAAATGTTAATCTACCGTGGCCCTGTTTAAGATGCAATCCCGAAATTCACCTCAAATGGTTTAACGAAAACACACAAAACCAAAATCAGGAAGGCCTACCGGATTGTTAGGACCCCACTACACCAGAATACAATGCACCTGATAAGGAGAAAAAGTAAAGAATCTAAACTGCCAATAATAATTTCATTTGGCACAATGGCGGGAGGCAAGTCTTTAATTGGACGCCACTTCGTCGACTTGCGATCCCTAAACTACCCTAGTTATCCAACCTGATAAAGCGGACCTAAAGTATGAGGTGCAGTACGAAATAAGTGTTGTTGCTGACGGCTCCTTGTATCTTTGTAATTAGGAGGCTAGATTAAAGACAGACTGAAAATTACCATGCTCTGATCGGGATTCAACCCCACGACCTTTCGATTTCCAGACAACCTCTTTATCACTACATTGTCAGGAGCGAAGGCGCTGCTAATTTTCTGCTACACTAATTTAGTGTTTCTATAGGATGCGTTTCCTCAATGTTTGGAGTATTACCTTTCCTTCATTTTCTATTCCTACCTCTCTAAGCTCATCGCATTACTCTCAGTGTGCCAGACGGCGTAATGATTATTTCCTGCACTCGTATTTGGGAGCAGTGGGGTTCAGGTCTGCGTCCGACCTCATTTATAGAGGTTTTCCGTACTTTCACTAAATTGAAGCAAATGCCGGGCGAATCCTTTGCAGAGGAGGCAGATGATTTTCGTCACCAACCATGCCCAATCAGAGTTTGTACTGCGCCTCTAATTTGTCATTGACTACATGTTCACTCCTGATCTTCCTTCCTTTCTTTTCCCCACTATTACGTGAAATTTCCGTGCTGTGCGTCTGCTCATTTTGAGGTTGATGTGATATTTTGGGAAAACTGAATAATTTGTCAAATTTTTTTAAAACTACGCCTGAAAATAATATACACACCGAATGATTTGAACCAAGCAATGTTTAACTGCCATCTAAAGAAACAAATGATTTGCATAACCTTATCATAGTTGAGATATATCGGATAGACACTGAGAATCACAGAGTCCAAATTAGAATCACACTGAAGAAACTGAAGTCCCAATGGGTTTCTTATCAGCATAACTTTCTTAAATATTGGTAAGTTTAATACCTTTTTCACATATGCGTAAATTTGGTTGGTTTACGTATTTATCGACAATGGTTATTTTTGTAGCCAACTTTTGAAAAGTATAGACGTAGTCTGGTTCTTCTTTATATGATATTTCGTAACTTATATTCAGTTATCTTCGGAGGAACAGTACCGTTTTGTTCAAACGTTTGGTTGCGTAGGCGCGACACGAGGCAGCTGCTTTCATAACTGCGAAAGATACGCAGTAACAAAGCGGAGACGGGAAATACTGGTGGTGACGAAAGAGTGGAGAAACAGTTTTGAGGCCGGCCGTTTTGGTAGAGCGGTTCTAGGCGCTTCAGTCTGGAAACGAGCGGCCGCTACGGTCGTAGGTTCGAATCCTGCCTCGGGCATTGATGTTTGTGATGTCCTTAGGTTAGTTAGGTAGGTTTAAATAGTTCTAAGTTCTAGGGGACTGATGACCTCAGATCTTAAGTCCCATAGTGCTCAGAGTCATTTGAACCATTTTGAACAGTTTTGAGAAAAATAACTATTCTGAAGCTTTTCTGTATTGCATGTATACGAGTAATTATGGGTGCACATATAATGTTGAAGTCAACTCCTTTTTTCTGATAATTAGTTATGTATATGATTTCTGAAATTTTCCAGAAGATTGCAGGAAGCGTCTAAAAATTAAGGATTGGCGTTGAGTAACAGAAAGAAATTAAAGCGGTTACGTCATACCACCTCAAAGGATAATGTGTAGTGTAGGATACTGTGTTCAACCTACGGACATGTTCCATCTGAGTTATGTTTTACTTTATTTTACTTAGTCTTGAGTCATGACTCAGAACCACACGATAGTTACAAATAACGATGTATTTTTAATTTACGTAATACTTTGAAGATTTAAAATTTGATCTGGAGTCATAAACATAAAGTGTGTTAGGGAAGCAATTCTCGAAAAGTTGACCCATGCTTCACAGACCACCCGACAAGACAACGGAGATGCCTTAACACAACCTTGGTACCGTGAAAGATTTCATTTACGTAACAGTGACTCTGTTGAATAGTCGTCGAATGCGTGTACCAACAACAACCGAATATTAGTGGATTGACAATGAAAGTAAAAAGGACAGAACACTGGATTTTAACATCATGGCAACGGAGGGGTTGAAACACGTACGAGTGTTATTATTCACTTACCTATGGGTCGTTAAATTTTTAGATATTACATCAGCTGGAACGATGAAAGATTAGAGCTCAACGTCCCTTCGACAACGAGTTCATTGGAGACGGAGCACATGCTCTCATTGTTTCAAGGATGGTGAAGGAAATCGCCCGTACCCTTTCAAAGAAAGCTTCTCCGGAATTTTCTCGGAGGAACCCTGACTGCAACACCACCCTGTTGAATAATGCTTTTTGTGCAGCCACAGGACGTCGTGCTACGACTCAAACTTTGCGCAGTAGGCTGCATGATGCGCAACTTCACTCCTGAAGTCAATGGCGATGTCCATCTTTGCAACCACGACACCATTCAGTGCGGTACCGATGGGCCCAACAACATGCCCAATGGACCGCTAAGGATTGGCATCACGTTCTCTTCACCGATGAGTGTCGCATATGCCTTCCACCAAACAGTCGTTGGAGACGTGTCTGGAGACAACCTGGTCAGGCTGAACGCCTTAGACACACTGTCCAGCGAGTGCAGCTAGGTGGAGGTTCCCTGCTGTTTTGGGGTACGTGGCCGACGTACGCCGCTGGTGGTCATGGAAGGCGCCGTAATGGCTATACAATACGTGAATGCCATCCTCCGACCGATAGTGCAAACATAGCAGCAGAATTTTGGCGAGGCACTCGTCTTCGTGGACTACAATTCGCGCCACCATCATGCACATCTTGTGAATGACTTCCGTCAGGATAACGACATCGCTCGACTGGAGTGGCAAGCATGTTCTCCAGACATGAACACTATCGAACATGCCTGGGATATGTTGAAAAGGGCTGTTTATGGACGACGTGACCCACCAACCACTCTGAGGGATCTTCGCCGAATCGCCCTTGAGCAGTGGGACAATCTGGACTATCAGTGCCTAGATAAACATGTGGATAGTGTTCCACGACGAATACAGTCATGCATCAATGCAAAGGGGACGTGCTAGTGGGTATCAGAAGTACCGGTGTGTACAGAAATCTGGACCACCACCTCTGTAGGTCTCGGTGTATGGTGGTACAATATGCAATGTGTGGTTTTCATGAGCAATAAAAATGACTAAAATGATGTTTACGTTGATCTCTATTCCAATTTTCTGCACCGGTTCCGGAACTCTCGGAATCGAGGTGATGCGAAACTTTTTTTGATGTGTGTATATTCTTACTTGCCTGTCGTCGCTCAGCGGGACGTACTGTCTGTCACTATATTCGTTATCACTGTACACTCGTAGATGTGAAAAACAGGGAATTATTCACTAGAAATTTTCCGATGCTCATAACGTTTAACATATTCATGAAACAGTTGAAAATTAGATAAAGTGAACAGTAATCTCATTACGTAAAAAAAGAGTAAAACTTGCTGCGGGGCTAATTAAGTTATGCAAGTGTTTCCACAGCACAGAAAATGCACATGCCTATCAATACCACGATCCAAAGAAAACAATACATAAGAAATTTCTATACCAATGAAAAGGATATCTTTGTATTTACGAATACAATATATTGTGAATATTTTTGACATCAACTGTGTTCAGTTTGGAAATCATGCCTATTGGTGACACATGAAAATTTGTGTCGGACCGCAACAGAGACAAAATATCGTAATATTACTACAGCTGTAGATCGTCAACAATATCTGTTCCATCAGATACGCATGCATGTCTGAAATACCAGATCTTGTAATAATAAGATACCTCTGAACTTTGGACAAAGTCTAAATGGTGTGAATTCAGCTAAATTCTTAGGTATTACAATTACAAATAACTTAAAGAGGAATGATCATATTGATAATAGAGATACTGTGAGGAAAGCAAAGCAGAGACTGTGGTTTCCTGGAAGAACACTTAAAAAGTTCAACAGGTCTACGAAAGAGACTGCTTACACCACGGTTGCCCATCCTCTTCTGGAGTACTTCTTTGCAGTGTCGGATCTGCATCAGATGGGATTGACGGATGACATGGAAAAAGTTCAAAGAAGGGCAGGTCGTCTTGTGCTATCGCTAAATAGGGGAGAGATTGCTACAGTCATGATACAAGAATTTGGGTGGCACTCATTAAAACAAAGGCTTTTTTGTTCTCCTCGTGAAACTTCAATCACTAACTTTCTCCTCCGGTTGCAAAAATATTCTGTCGGCACCCAGCTATACATAGACAAATGAGTATCATGATAAAATAAGACGCACCAGAGCTCGCACTGAAAGATTTAAGGACTCGTTTTTCCCTCGCGCCTTTCGAGAGTGGAATGGTGGAACGATGGACAAATACACTGAAGAGTCAAAGAAACCGGTACGCCTGGCCTGCCTAATATCGCGTAAGTCCCCCGGGAGCACGCAGAAGTGCCGCAACACGACGTGGCATGGAATCGACTAATTTCTGAAGTAGTGCTGTAGGGAACTGACACCATGAATCCTGTACAGCTGTCCATAAGTCAATAAGAGTACGAAAGGGTGGAGATCTCTTCTGAACAGCACGTTGCAAGGCATCCTAGATATCCTCAACAATGTTCATGTGTGGGGAGTTTGGTGGCTAGCGGAAGTGTTTAAGCTCAGAAGAGTGTTCCTGGAGCCAGTCTGTAGCAATTTTGGACTTATGGGGTGTCGCATTGTCCTGCTGGAATTTCCCAAGTCCGTCGGAATGCACGATGGACATAAATGGATGCAGGTGATCAAACAGGATGCTTACGTACGTGTCACCTGTCGGAGTCGTATCTAGATATATCAGGGGTCACATATCACTCCAGCTGCACACGTCCCACAGCATTACAGAGCCTCCACCAGCTTGAACAGTCCCCCTGCTGACATTCAGCGCCCATAGATTCCTGAGCTTGTCTCCATACCAGTACACGTCCATCGGCTCGATACAATTTGAAACGAGACATCTCCGACCAGGCAACATGTTTTCAGTCATCAACAGTCCAATCTCGGCGTTGACGGGCCCAGGCGAGGAGTACGAGGAGAACTTCGGCTCCGAAACCCCATATCGTTGACGTTTCGTTAAATGGTTCGTACGCTGACGCTTGTTGATGGCACAGCATTGATATCTGCAGCAGTTTGCGCAAGGGTTGCATTTGTCATGTTGAACGATTCTCTTCAGTCGTCATTGGTCCCCTTCTTGCAGGATCTCTTTCCGGCCGCAGCGATGTCGGAGATTTGATGTTTCGGCGGATTCCTGATACTCACGGGGCACTCGTGAAATGGTTGTACGGGAAAATCCCCACTTCATCGCTATCTCGGAAATACTGTAAACCACCGCTCGTGCGCCGACTGTAACACCGCGTTCAAACTCACTTAAATCTTGATAACCTGCCATTGTAGGAACGGTAACCGATCTAACAACTGCGCCAGACATTTGTTGTCTTATTTAGGCGTTGCCGACCGCGCCGCCGTATTCTGCCTGTTTCCGCATATGTGTATTTGGATACTCATGCCTATACCAGTTTCTTTGGCGCTTCAGTGTAGCTTGAAGATAGTTCGATGAACCCTCTGCCAGGCACTTAATTGTGAATTGCAGAGTAATCATGAAGATGGAAATGTAGATGAAAATGCCTCAATATAATACTAATTACAGCGACGGTGGTAACAGAAATAGTGAATCGCTTTTAACAGAGGTAACTTCTAAAATAAAAGGAAAACTATATCATAAAGCACAGAAGGAATGTTATCAATGAGCACCACACATTTATCAATAGACGAAGCGAATGGTAAATTTTTCTTTGCCTAAAATATTCTTAAGCATACAGCATGTATTTTCGAGACATGTTACATGTTACAGCCATATTCAAATACGATCAAATTGTTACCACTTTGCCGACTAAGTATGTGACTAAGAATCAGAAGTAACGTAAGTAAGAGGCATCGGAAATAGCTTATTTTAATATTAAACATCATGCTTCCCGCGTGTGACTGCAGGTCCGACAACACTCATCTACCTACTTAAGCTCTCTGGTCTGTGACGTAAATATAAGAGATAAATTTCCCAGGAATTGTTACTGATTACCTAAAGACTTTACGCGATTACAGTCGAACGAGATATTACTCGACATGCCTCAGAGAAAGACGTAGAGGGAGAGAGAAAGGGAGAGAGAGAGAGAGAGAGAGAGAGAGTGTCTACTTTCGTGCCTGCCGCAGCACTGTATCGGTTATCATTAGTGATGCACATTTAATTCGCACTCAGATCTTACAATGCGACGACTGGTGTATATGACCCCCAGGTGTGTTGTAGCATTCCGACGACGACACGTCAGACACGACAGACATGTCGAATGTTTAATGACTGTTTCACTTTTGCACTTGCTGTCGGCTATAAAGCAGAAATGGTGATAATGGAAAATAAACGAATGACAGAAAACATGCAGTATGCAGTCAGATGGCGACAACTTAAAACTTCTCACCAGAAATTTCAAGACCGCTTATGTGCAACCAGTCTTCCACCTGTATTACTTTCTCTATCAGATTAGCGACTGCGGAATCATCTGTGGAACCAGATGAGTATAAAGAGACATCATCAGCATATTCCAATACTTGAACACTGGAAAGAATAATTTTGAAAAGATATCGCAAATCAAGCATATACAACAAAGAGCTAAGGGTAGTTCTTTCGGGTAAGCCTCCGTAAAGGATCAACGGTTCAATAATTTGCTTCTGGCTTCTGGTATCTTACATGTATCTTTCCCTTCACAAAGGAAATCCCGATACCACATACCGCAGTTTTTCTTAGATTATGAATTCTTGGACGTTATCGTAAGCTGACGTCAGAGCCAAGAATATTATAGTCTCTTGTTGGAAAGCTGAGGAAACGTCGGCGCACAGATTTCGTATGTTGTCCATGGTTCGAAGGCTTTTAAGAAAGCCAAACTGGGGCCGAGGCATAGTTTCCACCCATAGCTCAAGACGATTTTTTATAAGTCTCTGAATAGTTTTATCCACACAAGAGGACAACGCAACTGGTGAACGCGAGGAATGAATTTTGGGATCTTTCCCAGGTTTCAATATAAACGCAATAACTTGCGCAGACCATTTCTCCATAACTTATCCCCTGCTCCACGTTTCATTTAATATCCTAAGAAGCGATATGACTATACAATGTTTCAATGCCTGTGCTGGTCAGAAGTTCGATGCGATATTCCTTCGGACAGGCAAGGAATTTGCGAATGCGAATACATTTCATGTAATTGAAAAAAGCAGTTACAAAACTTCCGGGGTAGGTTTCTTGTCATATCATAATGAATACAATCAATTCCTCGAGAGGTATTCGTAGAAATTTCAGCACCTACTTCCACGTCATTCACGTTGAATGGGGGTAGTGGAGGACGATTGTGATCTATTTTTGTCTCAAAGTCACTTGGGCATCAGTCAAATGGCTCTAAGCACTATGGGACTTAACATCTGAGATCATCAGTCCCCTAAAACTTAGAACTACTTAAACCTAACTCACCTAAGGACATCACACACATCCACGCCCGAGGCAGGATACGAACCTACGAACGTAGCGGTCGCGCGGTTCCAGACTGAAGCGCCTAGAGCCGCTCGGCCACATCGGCCGGCGCTTGGACATCAGTGCAAGACAAAGGAGCCACTCTTGTCACGATTTCTTCTAACCACAAGGTATCCACTATTAAAGAACTGTTTAAGAGAACGAACCATTTGCATCTACATCTACATCTGCATCAATTCTCAGGAATCCATCTTACGGCGCGTGGCGAGGGGTAGCCCATACCACTACTAGTCATTTTCTTTTCCGTTCCACAGTTGGTGGGCAATTTACTGGCGATATTTTTGGCTTTTGATACTTGTCCACAGTTGCTGGGCAATTTACTTGCGATATTTTTCCCTTTTGATACTTGTTCCGATGTCCTGTGCTTTCGCCGTAATCGTTGGCGTAGGTTTAAATCGAATGCACATTCAATTTTGTGAAGAAATATCGTTTTTAATCCATTAATACTAAAATGTAAAGATATGCTACGTATACGACACCGGTACCATCTTTCCAGAATGACCGCAGAAGATATTTTATAAATTAAATCAAAATGCGCCCTGTGAAAAATACTCTTTAGCTACACAAAATTTAAAACGGAGAAAGCAATGATAACTGATTATAACATCTATTGCAGGTGATGTTCCTAAAAACAAACATCTTATTAAAGTACTTTTTATTCCGAATTCAGCAATGAAAGAACTAACACATACAACTTTCCTGCTGATCTAACACCGCTCAAAGAGCCTCAGTCACAGATTGAAAATACTGAAAACACCTAATACATTACACAAACATTTATCCCCAGTAATCTCCACATATGTAATATTATACTTGTATGGGAATTAATGTTAATTATATATTCATCCTGGAATCTAGACTGAGGACTAATATGGTACTTAAGTACATTTCGTAACATAACAGATTAAACAATGACGAAGATACATCAATAGAAACAATCTAAATATACAGCTTAACAAAAAGAGTGAAGCAGACAAAAGAGGAAGGAGGAAACTAAATTAATCTTTACGGCGTGATAGGGTATGTGATGTTACTTCAGTTATTACAAAATAGAGTCAAATATACAAAGAACTTCTTAGTATGAGCCCATTTATCAGTATGGCATTGCATCACTTCTGGCCTGGAAGCATGTGATGATTCGGTTGAGCAGGGTGTCATAAAGCAGTTGTAATGCCTCCTGAGGCAGGGTGGACCACCACTATTGTAACTTGTCCTTGATATCCTGGATACTGGCACTGCACGGGAGTTAACGTCCAAGATGGTGCCACACATTTACTATCGAACTTGCTGGCAACATCAGGAGTATCTCAACATCACGCTTATAGTTCCCAGAGACACGTGCCACGTGTGGAAGAGTAATGCCCTGTTGAAAAATGGCACTACGATACTATCGCATGAGATGTAACGCAAGAGGACGCCAGATGTCCGATATGTTCTGTTCTGACATCAGAGTTCTCTCAATTACTACCAGCCGTGAACTCAAGTCATACCTCATAGCTCCCGACGCCATGATGCCAGGAGTAACACCGCTGTGCCTCTTCAAAACACTGGAAGAATCGAACCTCTCTGCAGGTTACCTCCATACTCGCTGAAGATAGTCATCCGGGGTAATGTAGAAACGCGATTCACGGCTGAATACAATGCTACGCCACTCATTAGAACCTCATACTTCCAGATCACGGAACCGCTCCAAACGAATTCGTTTCTATTTTGGTGCTAACGGCAGCCTATGCATGAGATGGTAATTCCCCAGCATGGCCGCTGCTCGTCTCTGGCGAATGATATGAGATGACACAGGAAGTTGTACAGAGTCCTGTACTTGTACTCAGATATCAGGTACAAATGTGAAGGAGTGAAAAAGTGCTTGTGCACAATAGTACCCCTGCCCTCATGTTCACATGCAGGCCACTATCAGGACATTGTCACATTCGAATGCTCCACAGATCTGGATATTGGATGATTTGATCGGCTGGCCAAATGAAGGCCCACAAGGAAGCCCTTTCAAAATCAGTTAGTTGCCGATAACGCTATTTCACAAGGGTACCTGGCATCTCCATGTCGTTCATAGTAATTGCTCAACAACTGACGCTGTTCTCATCCATTATATAGCCCATCAGGCCCAGTAACAACACTAAACACGCTCTGGCAGTCGTTCTATTTGTCACAGAGAATTACTAGTCTTAAAAAGTTGCATAGCAGCCGATGGTGTGTACGTGTAGAAGTTACACTGACCCTGACCATGTCTTCTGGGTGCTTTACATTTTTTGTCTTCCAAGTAAGTAAATATCGTGTGACCAGGGCCTCCGGTAGGGGAGACAGTTCGCTGGGTGCAAGTCTTTCGATTTGACGCCACTTCGGTGACTATCGCGTCGATGGGGATGAAAAGACGATGAGTAGGACAACACCAGTCCCTGAGCGGAGAAAATCTCCGACTTACCTGGGAATCGAACCCGGGCCCTTAGGATTGACATTCCGTCGCGCTGACAACTCAGCTACTAGGGGAGGATGAAGAAAGTAAATGAAGATTGGATATAAATGGAAATTGAATATAAATTAATTATCAGACATCTGTTGAAAATCATCTAGTCGTTTCTAGTTATAGGCCTTTTACATATAGCATTTACTATTTTTCTAAATTTGACTCTAAGATTGTGCATACCGTAACTCTAAGTCTCCATTTTGTATGTAACTGTAGGAATATTGTTAGTAATGTATTATCTTCTCCAGTTGGATTACTGGGTTATGGACTGTCTGAAACTACATAGAAAGAGAACTTGATATACTTTTAAATGAAGTATACAGTTATTTTATGTAATATCTAATGAAAACTTTTATGGAGCCTTCTCTATGTAGTAGAGTATAACATAGCAGATTCTCATTATTATATGTACTGGCAGCAAACTGTTCCCATTGGACAAGTATTATTTACTGTGTTGCATATTAAGAATTAAAATACCTTCAGCCATTAAATTATTCACTGTCTGCACAAAATACAAATCAGCTTTCATAGGAGTTAGAGTTTCGGGCATCGAAACACCTGCGTCTGTCGGATGGGCTTAAATAGGCAATGCCATAATTATTAGGGAATCCATAATAAGTGCTGGAACACAATTATGATTTAGTATGATTCCTCAGACAGTTAGGACGTACTCGTCAAAGGGAAAACGTTCAGGTTTGCTACCACCATCAAAAACGTCATCTTGATGTTGAAGCTCTTTTGTCTGTGTTTGCCTTAACAATAACATATGTTTTTGAGTGGGGTCCATCTTTAGAGAAACACTAATTTTCTTTGTCCCAGACATGTTTCACTGCAGTTGCAGCATAATCAGTGTTTTTTTTTATTGTTATGGCTGTTAAACATAGGGAATGTTCTTTAACTTACATACAAATATTAGTTTGTAAATCGTAATTTTTGAAGAGCACCCAAAATTGTGTATTCATACCTTCTTACCACATGGTGTGGTTTTCCTGTTGTATTACGTTTTTGTAGTGTCTGTTTTTCTTTACAGTTTGTCACCTGCAACTATATAAAACTTCATGTAGGCAAAACATTTACGTAAAATTACGATTTCGAAACTATTGTGGCTATGCCTGAGATTAATAATTCTTGTGAAAGGTTGTGTGTGTGTGTGTGTGTGTGTGTATTTGTATTGTGTTTCACTTACGGTTTCTTCTTTCATCATCTTCTTCGTTGGCAAGTTCAGTGTTTTGAGATGTCACTGTCACTGTCACTGACTATCTGCTGTGAAAACAAGATGGTGGACGGTAGAACAGTAGAAGGCGTGAAAACAAGATAGTAGACAGTGGAAAAGTTGATGATGTCATTGTTGGTTGTTTTGAATTTCTCAGAGAGAGATAGAGAGAGAGAGAGATACAGAGAGAGGGACAGAGAGAGAGTGTAAAGAAAGAGGGAGAGGAAGAGAGTGTTGTGTGTGTGTGTGTGTGTGTGTGTGTGTGAGAGAGAGAGAGAGAGAGATAGAGAGAGAGAGAGAGAGAGAGAGAGAGACGGGGGGGGGGGGCGGAAGGAGAGAGTAGGTTTGAGGATTTATCAATATTATTATAATTATATATATTTATTTAATCTATTTTTAGTTTTATGTGTGTGTATGTATGTACGTGTCTGTGTGCGCATGTGTGTGTGTGTTGGGGGGGGGGGGGGGGAGTTCGATAGGTTGGTATTATGTACTAATTCCTTGAGGGCAGAGAACAGAGTTCCACTGCAGAGAGCTGTGTATTCATTTATTATTTGCTTTTCTTCAACTATGACTGCGTGTATTTGATAATTTTCTTCAATCATTAGTTTTTGTGGGGAGCTGTTGCTGCATTTGAGAATTTTCAAATCAGTGTTGATGTCTGTTTGGATATGGTTATTGTCCATAAGGTGTTCAGTAAATGTGGAGTGACAGTTGTTACTTTTTGATGGTCTCCGGTGTTCTGTGTATCTGGTATTAAAGTTTCTGTTTGTCTGTCTTATATAAACTGATTTGAAGTCCTGACATGTTATTTAGTAAATACCAGATGTGTTGTGTTTGTCTGTGTTTGTGTTGGTTGTCCTTAGTTTCCTCTGCGTTGAATTGTCTGTTCTGTAGGCTATTTTTAGCCCTTGTTTTTTGAATACGTTGCCTACTCTGTTGGCTGCTTTGTTGTTGTAGGTGGGAGTGAACCACTTGTTTGTTGTCGTGGGTGTTTCTTGTTCATGTGTGCTCGTTTGTGTGTTTTGTGAGTTTGTAAGTTGGTGAGAAGGCTTTTGTTTGTTGGGTGTCTTTTTTAATTTTGTGGTTCAGTTTATCTGTGTGTTTGTGTCATATCCATTCTCTACAGCTATTTGTCTGATTGTCTGTAATTCATTGTTATAGTTGCTTTCAGTGAGTGGAGTTTTGTTCAGTCTGTGTAGCATATATTGGAAACCAACTAGTTTGTGTGTAATCGGAGATTGGAATGATTCTGAATGGCTTTGCTGGTGTTGGTTGCTTTTCTGAATATGGAGAACTGGTGTTGGCTGTTGTCTCTTTATATTGTGAGGTCAAGGAAATTTAAAATTTTGTTGTTTTACGTTTCTAAGGTGAATTTTATTTTTGGGTGGACTTTGTTCATATCACTGTGGAGCTGTTCGATGCGACTTGGTCTTTCATCTACAAGGCATATAACATCATCTACATAATGATACCAATTGTTTGGGTCCTACTATTGTTTCAAATATTTAATTTTCAATGTGATTAAGAAAAATGTTGGCTAGAAGTCCACTGACTGGTGACCCCATTGGAAGTTCGTCTTCTTGTGAGTAGAACTGATTGTTGAATGAGAAATAGTTTTGCTCTGTGATTAGTTTTAGAATGCTAGCTCTTTATTTTATGTGGGGTTTGGGAATTTCTGTCTGTTCTTATAATTGTTGTTGGATAATGTTGATGGTTTTTGTGGTGGAGATATTGGTGTACATGGACGTGATGTCAAATGATGTGAGTGTGGCTGTTGTGGGTATGATGATGTCTTTGATTTTTTGTATCAGCTCTTTAGTGTTGTGTATGCTTCTGTTATTTGTGTATGTGTAATGGTTCTGTAAGTATGTGTGCATTTCTCTGGCTATGTGGTATGTGGGTGTACTTCCGAAGTTGACAAAAGGGTGTATCGGAATGCCCTCCTTGTGGAGTTTTAGTAAGCTGTTCAGCGTGGGCGCTTGGGGGTTCTTTTGTTTCAGCCATTTCGCTTTCTGTTTTGTGAATATATGTGAGATATTTTTTAGAAGTGTTTGTGTGTTTTTCTGGAATCTTTGTGTTGGGCCACTGGTTCGCTTTGTTATGTTGTAGTCTTCCAGAAATTTTAAGGTTTTAGCTTTGTACTCATCCTGTTTTATAACTATCATGGTGCTGCCGTTGTCTGCTCTTGTAATGAGTGCCTCGTTGTTTTTAAGTTTTCTTCTTATTTTCTGCATGTTTTTTCTTCTTTAGTTTTTGTTCCTGTCAATATGTTGTTCTTGTTTTCCTTTATCACGTACCGTATTTATTCTGCAACTAACTCTCTTGTCAGACCTGCATTGAAGTTTGGGTTACTGTTTCTTTCTTGTTGCTTTATGATGTATTCACTTTCTGTGATGAGATTCTCCACAGTCCAGGTGTGTAATGTGTGTGTTGACATTGTATTTTGGGCCTTTTTCTAGAACATTTATTTCTTGGTTACATATTTGTATGTCAGTAAGGTTGACCAGGCGTTTGTGGAATGTGTGGTTTGTTTGCTTTCTATTTTTATGTGTAATGATTTCATTTTGTTTTAAAAAGTCATTAAGTTATGGTTGTTGTTTATTCCATTTGGTTTTTATTTATGTTTCTGTGTTTTGTCTGACTGTATTCATGATATCATTAAATATTTCAGAGATTTTGATGTGATTTCCTAGTTCCAGGTGAATTTTGAATAGTTCAGCATTGAGTTCCTGCTTTTTGTATGTAGGTGTCTAATCTCTTGCTTCAGCCACTCAATTTCAGCTTTGTGTTTGGCACGTTGGGCTGTAGGTGACATACTGTTTACATTTACATGTATATTGTTAGGTATTAAATTATGTGAAAGAGAGATTCTGTTGGATTTTGTATTTAAAATAGTTTTATGTAACTCTGCTGTGGTGTTCCGGAATTTGTTGTAGAGCTTGCCTGGCAGATCGTCGAGATCATCATCTTGACTCTGAAGTTCTTTTGTCTGTGTTTGCTTTAACAATAACATACGTTTTTGAGTGGGGTCCGCCTTTAGCAAAACACTATTTTGTTTTTCTCCCAGACACGTTTCACTGTAGTTGCAGCATCATCAGCGGTTTTTTTTATTGTTATGGCTGTTAAACATAAGCAATGTTCTTAACTGTTTAAATACATACAAATATTAGTTCCTAAATCGTAATTACAGGTTTTTGAGGAGCACATAAAATTGTATATTCATACCTTGTTACCACATGGTTTGGTTTTCCTGCTGTATTACGTTTTAGTAGTGTCTGTTTTTCTTTTTAGAAACTAATATTTGTATGTATTTAAACAGTAAAGAACATTCCTTATGTTTAACAGCCCTAACAATAAAAAGTATACTGATGCTGCTGCTACTTCAGTGAAACATGTCTGGGACAAAAATAAAATAGTGTTTTGCTAAAGGCGGACCCCACTCAAAAACATATGGTACCATCAAAAACGATTTCGCTACGGCACGACCGCAGGTGGCCTAATGGAAGCGTACCAGATTTAGACCCAGTCTCACATATTTCGTAAGTTATGAAATAATAAAGAAATTGCAGGAAAGGAATGTCCCTCTCAGAGGGATTCAATTCCGGCCTATTTCTTCATCACAACACCGTTTTCTAAAGGTGCAGCCCTCACTTTAATCTTCTACAGTGGAAGGATATGCTGAGTTGCAACACTTTGCACACGTGAAGAAGGAAATACAGGAAATTGAGCTCACTATATCGAGAATACCGTCCAATTTTATATTTCCAATAGAAAGGGCAATAATTGTATGAACCAAGTGGGTACAATCACACGTTACTTCCTCTAACAAAACGACCCTAATATTATTAAAATCAAGAGCATTTATATTAATTACATCATTCCCTCCTGTCAGGCTCACATACCGCAGTACTGCTATGCTTGCACAGGGTGGACCAAATAAAAGGGCCCGGATGAGTAGATGCGATTGTACGTTGATTTGTGGTAGCATGAAAGGAGGAGGAAAAGACCTATAGTTACTTCCAACAGGACTGAGCAACTGCCTATACAGCCATACGAACCCTGGAGAACATTTACACAATCTTCTGACAGAGTTGTCGCGGCTCTAGCTGGCCATACGGCTCACCTGATCTGTTAGTGTGTTATTACTTTGTGTGGTTAGCCCTCAAGTCTATGGTGTATCGTAACAACCCTCATAGTCTTCAAGAACTGTGGCAGAACATTTCGGATGAGACTGCAGCAATTCCAGCAGTCCAGCTTCGATTCGCCTTCAGCAACTTGCTGGCCAGGGCCCATAAGTGCTAAGAGATGAATGGTGGCCATTTTCAAAATCTGCTAGAGTCAGGTTAGTACTATATTTCCTTTCCTCTGCTACATTTCTTTATTCATTGAACTCTGTTCTGTGGGCCACTTCTATTTGCCCCACCCTGTATGTCATTGTCGAGTAGAATTTTTGCCATAATTGTTTATCTGATAAGTCGAAAGAATGTTTATCGCCTATGCCGGCTGCACATTCCTCCATGCACTGAGTGAGACTGTATTATTCTGATTTTTATGAAACCTTCGACTGTTTCAAGGTACCCTACTCTGATTTCAAAAATAATATTCTACCGGCAAGGACACACCTGCCTCAATTTGGTCTTTTAGTGAGACAGATTCAGATCAACTCAGAGAGTCTGTATGGGTCAATAAAAAATCATGTGACCATACAGTTTAATTGGGCTGCCAAAATTAGGATTTTCAAAAAGTCATAATCATCATAATATTGCTTTTATACGATCTCTAGCAGCAGCTGGGCAGTAGTTTGTCAGGAATCGATTTCAACAGGTAAAAACGTAATTCCAATTATTCAATGTCATCCTCTCAGCCATCTCTTTTAGTGTCTGTCACATGAGATAATTTCTTCTTTTGTTCATTGCCATCGGTGGACAGATCCATACACTCATGTAACGTCAGTACCAGTGAAAGTCCGTCATCTAGGTTTTCCGAAAGAAATTCCTTTACTTCTTCCCCCTGCCTACGATCAACGTCCAAAAGTCTCTCAATCTGATTGATCAACCTCTCGATAATATGATCATCGTCTTCCTGAATTTGATTGAGATACTCTGGTAACCTCTTCTGATGCCCTTACAATTGTTAGCTTCTCTTAGCACTCCCCTCCTGTTTCTGTCGCTGCTCAGTCTTTCTACTATCCAAACAGATCTTTGTCTCAACAAGATCCTTTATTACTGCAGAATGATCCTCTTTTAAGGCATCAAAGTACTCCTGTCATGATAACTTTCATTACTTCGCCTAGAACAGTCCTCGTTTACTGCTTAAAATTTCTTGCTCTTCCCATCCAGATTCTGGTTAACTTTTTAACATTTCCACCATCTTAGTTTGTTTCATGAAGATGATGATGGTGATGATGATAATGATCATCATCATCATCACAATCATGGGCATCAATTGTAATTTTGATATTGTTTGGCTGCTCTTCCATAGGTTGGCACATTTTAACAATCCTGCTTATTTCTCTCAGAAATACCGGTTACCAGTTAGCGAGCTCATTTCATTCCCCTCTGAGACAGATCATTCTCCGATGTAACAAATCCTGCATCTGACAAATCACATATACACTGAGCAACACTATTAAAGGATCACTTTTTCGAAATTTCAAAACTCTCTAATTTTCTCCCATTGTGACGCCTAAATCTGAAATATGGCTCAAAGGTGCGTACAAAAATCCTCTGTAATGGTGCTGTGACGTGACCCTCGGGCTCGGTATCGCTTCAAATAGCAAGGCCTCGACATACTGTATGTAAAAAAAAGGCTACAGCTCAGAAGATCATGCAAGGTGTAATGTGGGTTAATGATGCCACATTGGCACCAAATCGCACCACAATTCTGCCCGACGCCATCATGGACGTCTCTCATTATGTGAAGATCATCACACCCCTCTTTCCCACGTATATCACACTGTTTGAACCCTCTGCGATGAAGGAAGGTATCGCGGCGCCCAGCTTTGAAATGACAGTTTTCTTATGGGTGGCCGATGAAAACATTTCAGACACACCACTGCTCAGAATCGACACGAAAAGGCCTCAGGAGGTGACATAACGGACGTCAATGCAGTCATCCGTATACTTGGGGCGTTGATTCCCACACATTTCGCGGTCTGAAACCACAGCTCGCATTGCGATGAACAACCTTTGACACTGCTGACGCCGCCCGGAACCTTCAACCCTTCTCCAAGGACATCGTGGCCGAACAACTATACTGAACGGGATCACGACCTTTTGGAGAGCAGTGTGACCACAATTTTAGCTCTGGTGTACACGATGGAACTACTAGAGATTGCTGAAAACAATTCAACGAAATTTGAATGTGATCTGAAGCAGCAACGGGTGTTTATGTTTTTCCAGCCGTCCTGTTTCGTGCTCTCCTGCGGCGTGGTCATGGTGGCGTGCAGCATTGACACGTACATTAAAAAAGCGGGGAACGCACCCTCTAAGACCCTCCACATTCCCCAGTGTGGGGGTCAGAACACTTGCAGAAAGTGACATTTCCACGGAGTGACACTTGCACGGAGCCTGGGGCTCTTGTCGAGCTAGCGGCTTTTCGCAGGTACAGGCACACTAAGAAGTCAAGCAGTTCAGCACAGCTACGCGTGCGAGCTGGCCCACGCTCACACTGCAGCAGGGAGCAACCATGAATCGCTTCAGGATGGCTCACTAACGCTTTACATGGCAAATTTATTTTTAAGGCTGTTGTATTAATAGGATGAAATTTAAATCAACAAACTTATATTTCATTACTATTTTATTTAAATGTTAAACATAAAAAGACAGAATTTAAATGAATGTTACTTATTTTCCTTTTCTCTAAATGCTTAATATCTTGTATAATTTTTTGGGTGAGCTAATTCCAACTCAAGCTCTTAAGTCTCAGTGAGCTTCTGTGGGCGGATTTCGTTCTCTTCATTATGCAAAAAAGCAGCATGTACGTGTAAGTCTAAACACCGACATACTCGTAACTGCAGACTTCTAAACGCGTGAAAATTTACATTGTGGAAACAGAATTCGACGAGACTAATTTTGCTATGAAACTATAATCACACAAACATCACACTACAGGTGTATAAGTTCTACTCGTAGCCAAGTTTCTACTCTTTCAGCATAACCCGAAAACCAATGAAAGTGCATGACCCTCCGCAAGCTGCAAAGCAGTTATGGCAATTTGATCTAATTGCAGATTCATTCGTTGAATGTTCCTTCATAAAAAGAAAATTGTATTTTTGTAGTGAAAATGTTTTGAAAATTATTGACATCTTTATGTCTCTGCTACTGTATGATGAACACTTTCGTCAGTCATATCGCTTAAAAGCGTTTTCTTCTTTCCTTTTTTATTTTCCACATCAGTTTCCCCCCCATGAACCATGGACCTTGCCGTTGGTGGGGAGGCTTGCGTGCCTCAGCGATACAGATAGCCGTACCGTAGGTGCAACCACAACGGAGGGGTATCTGTTGAGAGGCCAGACAAACGTGTGGTTCCTGAAGAGGGGCAGCAGCCTTTTCAGTAGTTGCAAGGGCAACAGTCTGGATGATTGACTGATCTGGCCTTGTAACAATAACCAAAACGGCCTTGCTGTGCTGGTACTGCGAACGGCTGAAAGCAAGGGGAAACTACAGCCGTAATTTTTCCCGAGGGCATGCAGCTTTAAAGGTGGGAATTTAAGGAGATGGGACCTGGATAAACTAAAAGAACCAGAGGTTGTACAGAGATTCAGGGAGAGCATAAGGGAGCAATTGACAGGGATGGGGGAAATAAATACAGTAGAAGAAGAATGGGTAGCTTTGAGGGATGAAGTAGTGAAGGCAGCAGAGGATCAAGTAGGTAAAAAGACGAGGGCTAGTAGAAATCCTTGGGTAACAGAAGAAATATTGAATTTACTTGATGAAAGGAGAAAATATAAAAATGCAGTAAGTGAAACAGGCAAAAAGGAATACAAACGTCTCAAAAATGAGATCGACAGGAAGTGCAAAATGGCTAAGCAGGGATGGCTAGAGGACAAATGTAAGGATGTAGAGGCCTATCTCACTAGGGGTAAGATAGATACCGCCTATAGGAAAATTAAAGAGACCTTTGGAGATAAGAGAACGACTTGTATGAATATCAAGAGCTCAGATGGAAACCCAGTTCTAAGCAAAGAAGGGAAAGCAGAAAGGTGGAAGGAGTATATAGAGGGTCTACACAAGGGCGATGTACTTGAGGACAATATTATGGAAATGGAAGAGGATGTAGATGAAGATGAAATGGGAGATATGATACTGCGTGAAGAGTTTGACAGAGCA
Source organism: Schistocerca serialis cubense (assembly GCF_023864345.2). Classification (NCBI taxonomy): domain Eukaryota; kingdom Metazoa; phylum Arthropoda; class Insecta; order Orthoptera; family Acrididae; genus Schistocerca; species Schistocerca serialis. The sequence continues at coordinate 505,145,871 of NC_064640.1, forward strand.
CTGAAAGACCTGAGTCGAAACAAGGCCCCCGGAGTAGACAATATTCCATTGGAACTACTGACGGCCGTGGGAGAGCCAGTCCTGACAAAACTCTACCATCTGGTGAGCAAGATGTATGAAACAGGCGAAATACCCTCAGACTTCAAGAAGAATATAATAATTCCAATCCCAAAGAAAGCAGGTGTTGACAGATGTGAAAATTACCGAACTATCAGCTTAATAAGTCACAGCTGCAAAATACTAACACGAATTCTTTACAGACGAATGGAAAAACTAGTAGAAGCCAACCTCGGGGAAGATCAGTTTGGATTCCGTAGAAACACTGGAACACGTGAGGCAATACTGACCTTACGACTTATCTTAGAAGAAAGATTAAGGAAAGGCAAACCTAGCATTTGTAGACTTAGAGAAAGCTTTTGACAATGTTGACTGGAATACTCTCTTTCAAATTCTAAAGGTGGCAGGGGTAAAATACAGGGAGCGAAAGGCTATTTACAACTTGTACAGAAACCAGATGGCAGTTATAAGAGTCGAGGGACATGAAAGGGAAGCAGTGGTTGGGAAGGGAGTAAGACAGGGTTGTAGCCTCTCCCCGATGTTGTTCAATCTGTATATTGAGCAAGCAGTAAAGGAAACAAAAGAAAAATTCGGAGTAGGTATTAAAATTCATGGAGAAGAAATAAAAACTTTGAGGTTCGCCGATGACATTGTAATTCTGTCAGAGACAGCAAAGGACTTGGAAGAGCAGTTGAATGGAATGGACAGTGTCTTGAAAGGAGGATATAAGATGAACATCAACAAAAGCAAAACAAGGATAATGGAATGTAGTCTAATTAAGTCGGGTGATGCTGAGGGAATTAGATTAGGAAATGAGGCACTTAAAGTAGTAAAGGAGTTTTGCTATTTGGGGAGCAAAATAACTGATGATGGTCGAAGTAGAGAGGATATAAAATGTAGGCTGGCAATGGCAAGGAAAGCGTTTCTGAAGAAGAGAAATTTGTTAACATCCAGTATTGATTTAAGCGTCAGGAAGTCATTTCTGAAAGTATTTGTATGGAGTGTAGCCATGTATGGAAGTGAAACATGGACGATAAATAGTTTGGAGAAGAAGAGAATAGAAGCTTTCGAAATGTGGTGCTACAGAAGAATGCTGAAGATTAGATGGGTAGATCACATAACTAATGAGGAAGTATTGAATAGGATTGGGGAGAAGAGAAGTTTGTGGCACAACTTGACCAGAAGAAGGGATCGGTTGGTAGGACATGTTCTGAGGCATCAAGGGATCACCAATTTAGTATTGGAGGGCAGCGTGGAGGGTAAAAATCGTAGAGGGAGACCAAGAGATGAATACACTAAGCAGATTCAGAAGGATGTAGGTTGCAGTAGGTACTGGGAGACGAAAAAGCTTGCACAGGATAGAGTAGCATGGAGAGCTGCATCAAACCAGTCTCAGGACTGAAGACCACAACAACAACAACAACATCAGTTTCTCGCTGTTCGCCTTCTAAGTGTCGACAATCTTGTGGTGTCACCGCCAGGCACCACACTTGCTAGGTGGTAGCCTTTAAATCGGCCGCGGTCCGTTAGTATACGTCGGACCCGCGTGTCGCCACTATCAGTGATTGTAGACCGAGCGCCGCCACACGGCAGGTCTAGAGAGACTTCATAGGACTCGCCCAGTTGTACAACCGACTTTGCTAGCGATGGTTCACTGACAAAATACGCTCTCATTTGCCGAGACGATAGTTAGCATAGCCTTCAGCTACGTCATTTGCTACGACCCAGCAAGGCGCCATTACCAGTTACTATTGATACTGAGTCATGTACAGTCAAGAGCGACGCTAATCATTAATGGATTAAAGTTAAGTATTCCACCAGCTACGTCCGTTTTTCTAAAGTCTAAATTCCTTGTTCTGTTCCAGACCTCACGCCAGCCTGCGTGAGCTAAAACGCGTGCCTTTCGGCTTCCTCTAGTATACCGGTGTTGGCTCTCCTGCCAACCCACAACAAATCTTTTGCACGGAAGCTATTGTAATGTTGATGTAAACAGAACTTTTCATTGTGTTCAAAGTTTGGTAGCATATTAATAGAACACTAACCGTATCAAGATATCATCACATACGATAAACATATGGACTAAGCACCCTGCACTGATACATTCATGTTGATGTAACTGACTGCTTTGAAGTTCCTAACCCGACCATTATGCTACATTTCATCTCTTTAACAACAGATACACTCTATTTTAAGAGGAGACTCCACCCTAAAACTTCAGTTTTTTTTTTCAAAACAGATTTAATGAATATTTCACATCTTTGGAGTGTTTACTCTTAGATCCCAGAACGATTTGGTTGCATTCGAATTACAAGTACGTCTAAGAAATGTTTTTAATACAGACTGCACAAGTGGGTATCTATGGCAATACCCTCAAAATTCTCCGTGAAGAGGTTTGCAACAGCTGGAGACATTCCTGTCTGTGAAATAATAAGCGGTGTTGAACAGGCAGTCTACAAGCTCCCACATGAAACAGCGGACGAAATACGGCGAGAAACCAGCCGTATACTGACAAATGCGAAGTTACCAGCATCCAACATTACCAGGGCTGAGCGCAACGGCCTTCGAACACTACGTAATGATGAAAGCATTGTGGTACTTCCCGCTGACAAGGGCAATGCCACCGTAATTATGGGGTTCGAGGACTATGATACGAAGATATGTGCGCTACTGAACGAAGATACTTATCGGATGCTCCCACGCGACCCGACATCAAGAATAGTAAGAAAAACATCAGAACTTCTTAAGCGATCTTCAGTGGAAGACAGTGTGGTTAAGAATCTTCTTCTACAGGCGCCTAGACCACCTACTGCTTATGGTTTACCGAAGATACACAAGGATGGGACGCCATTTCGCCTTATTGTGTCCACAATAGGTTCTCCAACATACAAGCTGGCGAAGTACTTGGCCTAGCTCCTCGCTCCACATGTGGGACACTGCGAACATCATATAAAAAACTGAGCAGAATTTATCAGCAGAATCAACCGTCTAAGCCTTAGTGAGGACGATATATTATGGTCAGTTTTGATGTAGTGGCGCTGTTTACGAATGTGCCTATCAAAGACGCTTTGGACCGAATTTCCAAGTACTTTGTAAGTGACGTGGTCCAGCTATATATGCACACTCTTACGTCCTCCTATTTCGTTTACAACGGCCGGTATTACGATCAGACAGACGGCGTAGCAATGGGTAGCCCGTTGTCTCCAGCTGTTGCAACCTCTTCACGGAGAATTTTGAGGGTATTGCCATAGATACTGCGTCATTGAAGTCGAAGTGTTTCTTCCGATACGTTGACTACACGTTCGTCATTTGGCCACACGGACGCGAGAAATTAGACGAGTTTTTGGAACACCTCAATGGCATCAAAAGTAATATCCAGTTCACCATGGAGGTGGAAAAAGATAATGCATTGCACTTCCTCGACGTCCTTGTCCACCGTAAACGAAAAGGGTGCCTTGGCCACAGCGTCTACAGGAAACCCACGCACACAGACGTGTACCTGCACGCCACGAGCCATCATCATCAAGCACAGAAGCGCACAGTATTACGAACATTGGACCATCGTGCTAGAGTAATATCAAACGACGACAACCTGCCCCACGAACTGAGCCACCTATGCAAGGTTTTCAGGCATAACGGCTACACCGCCCATCAAGTGAAAGGAGTGATTTCTGGGAAATATTAGAATAAGACCACCGACGAAGAGCAGGAAAAGAAACTTGCTCTGCTGTCATTCTGTGGCTCTGTATCGGGCAAGATAAGCCGCCTGTTGAAAAGACACAAGATCAAATCCATCTTCAGGCCTCCAACGAAAATCCGTCAATTACTGAGACCAGTTAAAGACGCAGTAGGTCTCAGAACGCCTGGAGTCTACGAAATACCTTGTGAGTGTGGCCGGAAGTACATCGGACAAACAGTGCCCACTGTGGAACAACGCAGGAAAGAACATGAGAGGTATTACCGCCCACGCTATGCAGAGAAATCTGCGTCAGCTGAGCATGTCTTAGAAAACGTTCACCACATAAAATTTGACGATACCTCTGTCGTGGCTCGCACTAACGGCTTCTGGGACAGTTTAATAAAGGAAGCTATTGAAATAAAAATTACCGCAAACACCCTGAACAGAGACGGTGGCTTGCAGCTCAGCGCTGCGTGGGATCCAGCGATCGCGCGGTTGAAGGCGGCCCATCGAACGCTGACTCAAAACATTCCGATATATGGCAATGTCACACGACACTAGTGACGTCACAGCCGGCAGCTATCGTATATAAGGGCGCGCCAACAGCCCACTGGCAGTCATAACACTTGACAATGGCCAAGGAGTGCTTGGCCGAAAGCTCGTGAAGTTTTAAGCAATTGACGCGATTGGAAACCCGAGAACATTTTATTCAATATTTACAGATGTTTTAATGATTCTGACGTTTTCTTCGTCATCGTAATTTCTGTGAATAGGTCACACAAGTCAGTAATGATTTTAAGTACCCGTCAGTTTGGAGTTTCTTGAAAGCCTTTGCAATCGTTTCGTCAGTCTTCATTTCTGACTTTTTTCTTCTGTTCCCATCAACGTTCAAAATTAGTCCGTCAAACTGGTGGCATGGTACTCTGCATCTTCTCGAAGATTTTTCACTAACGAGTACATTCTGGTGAACTTTAGATATTGATGTGTTTATTCTTCAGTTCCATACTTCTGAGATGTTATTAGTGTGACGGCGCTTTCCACTGCAATCCTACTTCTGTCTTGGCATATGTTCATAATCGAGCCACCGGTGCACAAAATAGTCATAAAGATCCTGAAGCTGTTGGCTATTAGGCGTGATTTTCTGAATACACAGCCAACTATCATCCAACATTTCCAAGGGAAGATGTGCTAAAGTAGAACACATTGTTATGTGGCGGCGTACTTCCTTGGTTTCCTTGTAAGCTGCAACACTAAAGTTGTTTCCACAAACACTGATTAAAATGACAGTTGTAACCAGTGATCTCTGCTCCAGGAAACAAACTGTTAGCTACTTGGACGAGGGCAATTTCGAAGTCCATTATCAGAGATGCAGGATTCCATCCAGGCACGTTAGTTTTAATATCTTCAAAAAACTTTCGTATGTTTCTCGCTTTTTACTTGGCAACAAAGCGTCAACAATTGGAATGGTGTTAGTTTCCTCCCAAGAAGTTTTAAGGTCGGCGTGGAGTATAGACAACTGTCGAAACTGCTTGCCCGCACTCTTGAACGCTCCATCGACAAAAAACGATTCGTAGTTCGATAAACATGCTTTTCCCTTTTCGCTGCCAAACGCCAATATTCTGCCATTTGGTCTCCTGTTATCATCTGCAAGCAAAAAATTGCTACCATCATTCATCAGCAAATTACTTTCTTGGGAGAATATTCCACCACAATCAATGGGATCTCGCGTAGTGCCCATATATTTTCGCCTAATACGATGTAACATTTTTCGCACTTCTGTGCGATGGTAACGATTTTACTAAGTCGTAGCCTCGGCTGAAGAGCTGTCCTACTTCTTCGACGTAAACTGATGAAACTGTAGCGTCTGTTTCTTTTGCCCACTTCTTTGCGCTGAAAAGTATTTTCTCACTTCATTTGCTGCTTCACCTGGAATACAACCATGGCTGTCTTCTCCTAAACTGTCTTACTTTTTGTGGATAGTCTTCCTTTGCATTTATTCTTTTTAAAGTTTACAAAACGCCAGTCAGTCACTTCTTGTTTGTGTTGTATACTATTTACCGATGCGAGTTGTAAATCAGTAAAGCCGCTCGGTGTGGCCGCGCGGTTAGAGGTGCCATGTCACTAATCGTGCGGCCTCTCCTGCCGGAGGTTCGAGTCCTCCCTCGGGCATGGGTGTGAGTGATGTCCTTAGCATTAAGTTAGTTTATGTAGTGTGTAAGTCTAGGGACCGATGACCTCAGCAGTTTGGTCCCCTCCGTAACGCTTACGTTTTGATCGAATCTACCGGTAACAAATCTGGCAGTCCTCCTCTGAATTGCTTCGATGTCTTTCTTCAGACTCACCTGGTAAGGATCCAAACACTCGAGCAGTACTCAAGAATAGGTCGCACCAACGTCCTATATGCCGTCTTCTTTACAGGTGAACCACCATTTCCTAAAAATTCTCCCAGTAAACCGAAGTCGACCATTTGCCTTCAAATGGTTCAAATGACTCTGAGCACTATGGGACTTAACTTCTGAGGTCATCAGTCCCCTAGAACTTAGAACTACGTAAACCTAACTAACCTAAGGACATCACACACATCCATACCCGAGGCAGGATTCGAACCTGCGACCGCAGCGGTCGCGCGGTTCCAGATTGTAGCGTCTAGAACCGCTCGGCCACCTAGGCCGGCCATTTGCCTTCCCTACCTCAGTTTTCACATGCTCATTCCACCTCATATCGCATTGCGGTTTCGCGGCCAGATATTTAAATGACTTGATTGTGTCAAGCTGGACGCTAATAATACTGTATCCGAACATTACTGGTTTGTTCTTCCTACTCATCCGCATAAACGTATATTTTTCCACATTTAGGACTAGCTGCCACTAATCACACCAATCGGACATTTTGTCGAAGTTGTCTTGTATCTTCCTACAGCCACTCAACTTTGACAACTTACTGTACACGACGGCGTCATCAACAAACAACCGGAAGCTGCTGCCCACTCCGTCCGCCAAGTCATTTATTTATATATAGAATAACAGCGGTCCTATCACACCTCCCTGGGACACTGCTGACGGTACCCTTGTCTCTGATGAACACTCGCCGTCGAGAACACCATACTGGGTTCTATTATTTAAGAAGTTTTTGAGTCACTGACATATCTGTGAACTTATTCCATACGCTCGTATCTTCGTTAACAGGCTGCAATGGGGCACCGTGTCAAATGTTTTCCGGAAATCTGGAAACATGGAATCTGCCCGTTGTCCTTCATCCATAGTTCTCAATATATCATGTGAGAAAAGGGCAAGCTGAGTTTCGCACGAGCAATGCTTTCTAAAACCATGCTGATTCGTGGACGTAAGCATCTCAGCCTCAAGAAAGTTTATTGCATTCGAACTGAGAACGTGTTGAATGATTCTGCAGCAAAAAGAAGTTACGGATATTGGTCCGTAATTTTGCGAGTCCGTTCTCTTACACTTCTTATATACTGAAGTTACCTGCGCTTTTCTCCAGTCGCTTGGGACTTTTTGCTGGACGAGAGATTCACGATAATTGCAAGCATAGTGAGGGGCCAAAGCCATAGAGTACTATTTGTAAAATCGAACTGGGATTCCATCCTGACCTGATGATTTATTTGTTTTCGAATCTTTAAGTTGCTTCTCTACGTCAGGTATGCTTGTTTCTATGTCGTCCATACTGGAGTCTGTCTGATGGTCAAATGATGGTATGTTTGTACGGTTCTCCTGCTTGAACTATTTCTTGAACGTGAAATTTAAAAATTCGGGTTTCGTTTTGCTATCTTCAACTGCCACACCAGACTGGTCACCAAGGGACTGAATGGAAAACCTTAGACCAGCATAAAGATTTTAAATACGAACAGGATTTTCTCGTGTTCTCTGCCAGATGTTTGCTAAGGTGTGACCGTGGTAATTGTTGTAACCTTCGAGCATAGATATTTTCACAGACGCACGAATCTCTACTAACCTTGGCTTGTCGTCGTTTGTGCATCCCCTTTTGAATCTAGAGTGCAACAGTCTCTGCTTCCTCAGCATCTTATGAATTTCGTTATTAAACCATGGTGGGTCTTTTCCATCCTTTATCCACTTATTAGACACGTAACTCTCCAGACCACGATTTACAACCTGCTTAAACTTTGCTCACAGTTTCTCTACATCCATCTTACTGGGATTAGGTGGTCCCAATTCACTGTCTACGTGAGATGTTAATAGCTACTTGTCTGCTGTATCTAGCAAAAACAATTTCCTAGCCTTCTTCACTGATTTATTAACTTTCGTAGCTGCTATAATGACACCATGATCGCTAATCCCCGTTTCCATACTGACACTGTCGATAAGATCCAACCTATCTGTAGCTAAACGGAATAAGATATTTCCATTGCTTGTGGGCTGCCGAACTAGCCGCTCAGGACAATTTTCAGAAAACGTGTTCAAAAATATTTCGCATGACTGTGTGTACCCCCCCCCCCCCCCCCCCCCCCCGCCAATGAATAGACATCCCAGTCTATACTCGGCAGGTTAAAGTCACCTCCAGTCACCTCCAACTAGTATTGCATGATCTGAGTACTTACGCGCTGTTGACCGTAGTCTTTCCTTGAATGACGCTAGAACAGCCACAGCGGAATCGGGTGTCCGGTAAAAACATTCAACAGTTAACTCAGTTGTTTCACCTACACCTATTATAGGCGACCAGACGACTTCACTGTCACATTCAACTTCGACTACAATAGAGACAATATTTTTGCCAACTGCAATGAAAACTCCCCCTCCTATGGCCTCTAATCTGCCTTTCCTACGTACTTTTCAAGACTTGCTAAATATCTCAGAGCTTTCCACTTCGGGTTTCAGCCAGCTCTGTCTCAAGAATAATTTGAGCGTGAGAACTTTCCTGGACGGCAGTAAATTCTGGAACTTTATTACGAATACTTGAACAGTTTACTGATAAAATTGTGACAGTCGAAGTGTCTTTTTTCTGAACGCCATTTGACTTCCCTTGCTGTGAATCGACTGGCCAGTGTTCATCACCACTTCAAACTAACACCTAGCCTAAAAAGCCCTCATGTGCACTCCACAAGTACTCTGATACCCGAATAGCTGCTTCCTTTGTGTAGTGCAACATTGACCTATCAAGGGGAGTCCTACAAATCCCCACATGATAACGCAGGTCCTGAAATCTGCTGCCAAGACGGTGACAGAATCGACGAAGCCTTTGGTTGATGAGGCCCTCCTCTCGGCTCCAAACCAAAGGACGCCAATCAACTCTGGGAACACTGTCCCAAATTTCGAGTTCTGCTTGCACCCCGCAGGTGAGGCCAGCAATCTTCACCACCCAGTAATCTTCACCACCTCCACCAGCCTCGTGTATGAACTGTGGAGGGCCTCAGAACCTATGCGACAGTCGTCGTTGGTGATGACGTGAGCCACAACTTGCAGACGCATGCACGCTCTATAGCCACTGGCAGGGCCGCCTCCACATCTCGGATGAGGCCCCCCGGCAGGCATATAGATTGCACACTGGCTTTCTTTCCAGCCATGAACGCTGTCTGCCCAAGGGTCTCCATAACGCACCTATCACTGGAGCTCTCAATAACCAGTAAACCCCTCCCCCCACCCCTCCCATTCCTGCTCGGATCCTGCCGAAGGAGTAGTCACCTGTCCATTTACAGGATGAATGGGCGAGGCCAGGCGGCCAGTCTCTACATTGGCCCTCTGCCTCGAGTGACGAGAACGTGTTATCATTCGCCACTCACCCTGCTGTGACGGCGCATCCACCACATCATGTGGACTAGTAGGTGCCTCGAAAGCAGATCCCGTCGGCAAAACAAGTGACACCTGAAGCGTCCCATGTGACACGCCAGATTCTCCGCCACCGCTACACCCCGAGACAGCAGCCTGAATCTGACTGACCATAGCCAACAGCATGTTCAACTGTTCACGAATTGCAGCCAGTGCCTCCTACGTCCACACACAGCATGCACATCCTACTCATCCTAGCAAGACTAACTGAAGAAGTGAACTATAAAAGCAGACAATCTTAGATGTGCAACTTCCTACCCTCCTGATGTGTCACCAATGGACGGTGACGCTTTAAAGTGCTACATAGTGAGCAACTATTGCGCTAAGCACTGAATGAATTTACACTTACATAAAGGCGGGATTAACCCTCTTAAACAGAGAAACAGGCACGACATTTAATAACTATAGTGCGCTGAAAACACAGAAAAGGATAAACACTCAACTTGTCGCTCTGTAGACGTACTCGTATCACAGCCGAGAGCTGGAAACAGCCGGCCGGTGTGGCCAAGCGGTTCTAGGCGCGTCAGTCTGGAACCGCGAGACCGCTACGGTCGCAGGTTCGAATCCTGCCTCGGGCATGGATGTGTGTGATATCTTTAGGTTAGTTAGGTTTAAGTAGTTCTAAGTTCTAGCGGACTGATGACCTCAGATGTTAAGTCCCATAGTGCTCAGAGCCATTTGAAGCTGGAAACAAGCAATAGACATCCCTCATATTTCACAAGCCTGCAAACAGGCTCTAGAGCTCCAGTTGGTCGGTTGATCTGGGGAGGGGGCCAAACAGCAAGGTCATCGGTCCCATATGATTAGGGAAGGATGGAGAAGGAAGTCGGTCATGCCCTTTCAAAGGAACCATCCCGGCATTTGCCTGAAGCGATTTATGAAATTCATGAAGAACCTAAACCAGGTAGTCGGAGAAGGTTTGAACCGTCGTCCTCCGAAATGCGAGTCCAGTGTGCTAACCACTGCGCCGCCTCATTCGATTAGAGCTCTAGTGTAACATCATTTAGCTGCAGCGTGACGAAGAGATTGCTTGCCCGCAGGCACTTAGGAATTGGGGAATCGTTCAAGGGTTGTCTCTAAAATGATACATTTTTAAAGTGCTTAATAGAGGTGCCCGAGTGGATTGAGGATGTTGCCGTACGGGGGGTGGGGGGAGTGGGTGTAGGGGGGGGGTTGCGCTTAGTGAGACCCTTTGCCATTTTATTCACGCATGTGTCAAAGGCACCCTCTCTCCCATCCTCTATCCGCCGTGATCACGTCACAAGAGGACATGGAGGAATGAAAAAGGGGGGCTGAAAAAGCGTAAACATACTTTCCTGCTTTGGATCACATTCAGATTTTGTTGAATTGTTATGAAGGGTCCCTAGTGGTTTCACTCGGTACACTACAGCAAAATATGCCATCGCGTTACACTCTAAAGGTATTAGATCACGTTCAGTGGGGTTGCAGCCCCAAGATGTCCTTAGAGAAGTGACGAATCATCTGGGGGGTGTTAGCAGCGTAAGAGGTTGCCAAGGACGTCGTTCTGTGGCACATCGCACAACAAACTGTCGTTTTCGAACGCGGAATATTTGTTAATGTGCGCCTCCAGGGAAGGAATGGCTCCATTGACGGCTTTTGTGCCACCTCCTGAGGCTTTTCGTGTCCTTTCTGGGCGGCGGTGTATCAGAAATGGATTCTTAGTCACCGCTAAGAAAACAGTGTGATTTTAAAGCTGGGCGTGAAGGTTCTGACCTCCATCTCAGCGGCATCTAGAGAAGGAGTGAGATGTGGTTAAGGGGTGGAGGTGGGTGACGACCTTCCCAACATGTGAAATGTCTGTTGCTTAACTCGTGGGTGACGTCGCAGGGCGCCATGCCTGTGCCCCATTACAGAGGACGGTTGTTGACACCTTAGAGCCAAATGTGGGAAAATAAAGGTGTTTGGGTAAAGTGACCGTTTAATTCTTTTGGACAGTGTAGCAATGCCTGTCACATTCATTAATGATTCATGAATTTCATCGCCTTCTCAGATTTGAGGCAGTGCGTATTTTATCTATATATAGGTCTATCGTTTGAAGCCAGCGAGAAAAAATTATTTATTTGCTATGAATTTAATCAAAAATTTTCGAATCTTCATAAAACACAGTTAATAATCTCAAAATTCATATTGTCTGGGAGAAAACAACGTTGTCTTATGGAGTATCTCACAGAAAGCAGTCTCCCCATTTAGTGTGAGGCAGTAAGCAAACTCCCCATGTTGTGTATCTGAATATTCATCATTTGGATCTACTATGAAACTGGAAATAATTTTTTTGATTCCTCATAGTCAAGTTCAGAATATTTTTCATGGCTCAGGACTACAATAAAATTCAAAGGCCTAGGATGGCCACTCAGTTAAAAGACCAATATTTTACATCAGAACATAAAAACTCAATAATTCCACCTACCATAAATGTGGCTCAGCATTTTAGATACCAGATTCTTGTTAGGGAGGGATAGCACGTACTTCTTCTGGTTACCCTCGTATAGAGTGTCTGAACCTTCATTGGCTTACCAGATATATGCCGAGTAATTCCTACAGCAAAGCTGTGACCTCTCATTTCGTACATACTTGTCAAACTGAGCTTGTTATATGTATCTCATAATGCCTGTATTGACAGTAGAACCATAATCTCTCATATCACTAATGCTTTTTTAACGTAGTAAAACTCTCCTGTGACTGTATGATAACATAAATTGATGACGGTTGACGCAGTGTCCTAATAGCGGCGGTTAGTGTAAGTAGTAGGAAACTGCAGTAGGAAGGAGTCTTCTCCTAGATCATTGTGACAAGAAGCAAATTTGTTTCTTCAAGTCTCATTCGACATTCATCTGAAATTTTTTTATAGACGATATAATTTGGACCAAGACTGTATATTTACAAAGATTGGAATTTACTATCCCGCCACTGGTTAATTTCGCATACATAGACGTTTTTATGTAAAAAAAAGTCAGTACTTGAGAGGTGGCATGAGCCCCCTCTCATATTTCTATCTTACGATTCTCCTCTCTAATTGCATGTGGTGGAAAGTTGCTATTCCTTCACACGTGGACTTCCTACGCAGCGTCTCTCGTCACCCGGGGGTCCGATGTCAGGCGGGCTCTGCTGATTTTGAAAGGGTAAGCCGACGGGTGTGAGGGAGTCGAGTGAATGCTTTCCAGACGCCGACATTGTCAAAAGACACGCCCGGAGGGGCCTGAAGTAGCGGCTGGACTAGAGGTTCCGTTACTTTGCAGAAACTTAGCGAAAACACTTTCTGGCGGGCTACCAGCGAGGCGTGGAAATGACTTGTGTACCCAGGCAGTTGTGGCGGGAAAATTCTCGCGCTTTCTGCAAAATAGTAACTGTGATTGGCTTGCTCAGGGCATAGCTCCGTGACGTAGCATAATCAGCGAAGAAATTGGCGCCAAGAATCTCCATTGGTGGAATGGTAGTGTTCTGGCAATAGAGTGGAATTTTCCGCCGGTTTTCGAGTTGCTGATTGGAACGGTTAACCACGGCCACTGTCGTGGGGGCGGGAATGTTCCGTGTTCGGTTTGTACAGGTGCTCTTGTGGGGTAGTCGGCTCTCGCCTGTCGGTCGGAGTAGGTTACAAGACTGAGCTCTCGCTGCTCTGGACAGCCTGCTTTCTGTTGGCTGTCTAATATACTTTTATTTAATTGTGACTGTTTGACGAAGTTGCTGAAGTTTCGACTTCAACGTAACTTTCCGAGTACAGTTGGCAATTGCGCGTTCTGCGTACAAGCGGCCTAAGTTGTCTGTCTTGAGCAGTTTTGGCTAAAGTTGACTGTATCGGAGTTACAGTGTGACTTCGCTTGTTAAAATCAATCACTGTACCATCAGTGATTGTGTGGCGAGCCTTCCTCGTCTCCCTCAGAGGCGCATTTGTATTGCTAAGAAGTCTTTAGTCTGGAACAACCAAACCAGGATAATTCGTTTCGGACTATACTCGCGACATTGTCATCACCACGACAGGACGTCGAAGCAACCAGCCATCGCCTCCGGTACGCCGGTACAGTTTGGTAATGTATGTCCGCAGCACCGGCAGATAGGGATTTTCCTAGGTGATAATCAGAGCTCAGCAGAGCGCGCCTGTTCGTCTTTTTCTAACTTTGTTCTGTCTTGGGTAGCAGCAATTAATGTTGGGATAGCTGTGTGTCTCTCTTAAGATTTGAGTGGCAAGGAATTGGCTCCACATACCACTTCGTCATAAACCTCACAATCTAGTTTAGGGACAACTTCACCTTCACAGCATTTATTTGAGTATCCAATTTGAGCCAATTTGATGTATTATAAATGTTTCATGTGTTTTTGTTTATTATTTTGTGTTTAGTCTTAGTAAATCATATTGTTATTTTGGACAGAACTTTCATTCTGTTAATCGGTAGAGCAATCCTATCATTTCCACTACGTTAATGAAACCTTCCTTTATTTAACTTATTTATCAAATTAAATTATTGCGGGTGCCAAACTCTTTTCTACTCCACTTGCAGGGTTGATTACAGTCAGTTCGCGTATATTTTTTAATCCATGTCGGAGTTAGAATATGGGGGGCTTAGAGCATCATTTACATATGTAGATTCTAGAAGAATTTAGTGTTAAATACACTGCTAGCCCCGGCACCTCACATACTTTTATGTAAAAATGACATCCAAACAACAAAACAGGCATTTAACAGAGTGATGTGTCATACAATCAGTAAGCATGATAATGCGAGTGCAAGAACACTAAGCACAGTACATGTACTGTCTACATTTATACCGTAAGTGATGCGAATGCAGTCTATGGAGTTAAGACAAAGTCAGAACCCCTATCACTCATTACAAAATTGCAGGTAATGCGCTATGTTTAAATACCAGTTGCACTGCAGAAGTCAGCAGAGAAACATCTACTAGAAATTAAAATTATTTGTGTTAGAAAACTGAAGCAAAAAGGAAAAATAAGATGAATCCTTCTAAAAAGTGAGTTACTGTATACTAAGACTTATTAAATTAACTTCCTGCATTGATAATTTCAAATAACCTATTGTGAAAGATTAGTTCCGGGCTCTTTAATATACACACTGCATGAGTGATTCCATTATTTCTGTGTGATTTCCTTTTGCAGAACTAATTTAACATCGCTGGAGATGATTTTGTGCTTCGACGACCTCCTTCCATCCCCCATTGAATTCCGTGAGGTAACTAATAATTCCACAATCTGCCAGGAAGTTTCACAACTAATAATTGAATTTTTTTCTCAGGAATAAGATCTGTGTAAAATATATCCTACGGTAAATAGCGATACACAAATGAGAGAAGCTATGAAGAAAAAGGAGCAATCACCCAAGAAAGACCAACATCTGATAGCATTATAACTGTCAGGTAGTTATTTCGCTAACAACTTACTGTGTGCTAATATTAAGGGACGTTATGCTAAGCATTGTTATCACTCTGTGTAGTTATCGTTCGGTGCTTTATGTTTCATAAAATGTAGCCACATATACTAATTAGTAGCATGCTTATACACAGCATAAAATCTATAGACCCTACTTATGTACATAAATAATGTTAGTTACGCCTGCCTCATTAGCTTGATGGGAAGACAAAAATGCTGAGACAGGTATTTCGACATTCAAAACTTTCATCTCGTTAGAGCTGGGGGACCAACTAACGCGGTATCGTAACTCCTAAAAAGGAAATAAGACTATGTTATGAAACAAATGTCTCCGTGTTATATTTTCCCTTATCTTGGATAACGCCGGAAACAGACTCTTTCTTTCTTCTCTTGACGCAATATATTCTTGAAGTTTGACGTCAGTGCAATGCGTAAGCCTCACGTTGGCAAGCATTAGCAACAGCTGAAAAATAAATCAGATTGCCAGTGCGCTTGGAGGCACGTGGCATAGCCATTAGTTCGCCGATTTGAAGTTTGGTTTCATTTGCATCATGAAACACATATCGACAAAGTGTCTTCAAGTATACGACTAGACGGGAAACTACCACAAAGAGGCCTACAAAAGGCACCAACACTACAGGGCATGGGTGGTACGCAAGATTTGGAATATTATCTCACTTTCTGCGAGCAAACTAACTGTCCTACAAAAAAATGAATAGGATATTTTTTGTAGGGCTCTTAATATAGTTTAGTTCTGTTCAGAGACTCGTTTTCGCTAGAGGCCTCGGTTTTCGAACTAGTGAAGAAAAAAGTACAAAAGTGACCTTTAAATGCACTGCCAACCGCCCTTTCCCCACTAACACCACTGCTGTCAGTATTTTTAATATTTTGCCAATGGCACGCCCTCCCACCACTTTACAGATGTTGCGACTACACAAATTGTTTCCAATATTCGGCCTTTTTTCGTCTTCATTAACTGGACGATTATTACGCCACTGGCTAGTAAAATACTGGCCTGTGATTGATAGGGCTAAATATGTGTGTGTTGGCTTAGACAGTTTCTGACTGGCCTATTTACAAGAAAGAGGCGTAGCTTAAAATGCAGGAGGGGTAGTGATTGGGGGTGGGGGGGGGGGCAATGATATCATTCCGCCGCAACCTCGTTTCCTTGTTACACCCCTGGCGAGCATCGCTGCACTCTTCCATCAAAGGATCCCATTTTGGACCAAGGAGAATAGATAGAACATTCAAGACTACTTATCCTGTTCATGTCCACAACCTCGACGAAGAATTACTGATTTTTAACAACTGTATACATTGAGGTGACGAAAGTCATGGGATAGCTAATCTTTCAAATGGCTCTGAACACTATGGGACTTAACATCTGAGGTCATCAGTCTCCTACAACTTAGAACTACTTAAACCTAACTAACCTAAGGACGGCACACACATCAAAGCCCGAGGCAGGATTCGAACCTGCGACCGTAGCGGTCACGCGGTTCCAGACAGAAGCGCCTAGAACCGCTCGGCCAGATCTCCCGGCATGGGACAGCGATATGCACATGTACAGATGACGGTAGTTTCACGTACACAAGATTTAAAAGGGCACCGCATTGGCCGACCTGTCATTTGTACTCAGAGAATTCAACAAAAAAGGTTTCCGACGTGCTTGTGACCACACGACGGGAATTAACAGACTTTGAACTGGGAATTAGTAGTTAGAGCTAGACGCATAGAACATATCCATTTCGGAAATCTTTAGGGGATTCAATATTTTGCGAGCCACAGTGTCAAGAGTGTGTCGAGGATACCAAATTTCAGACGTTACCTCTCACTACGAACACGAACTTGACGACCTGGAGCAGAAGCCTTTGAGTAGATTTGTCAGTGCAAACAGACAAGCTGCAGTACGTGAAATAACTGCAGAAATGGACTTGGAAAGTACGACGAAAGTATCCCTTAGAACAGTGCGGTGAAATTTGGGGTTAATGGGCTATGGCAGCAGACGACTGACGTGAGTGCCTTTGCTAACAGCACGACGCCATCTGCAGCGCCTCTCCTGGGCTCGTGACCATATCGGTTGGACAGGTGTGTTCCGATTTCAGCTGGTAACAGCTGATGGTAGGGTTCGAGTGTGGCGTGGACCCTATGAGCCGGCCGCGCTGGCCGAGCGGTTCTAGGCGCTTCAGTCCGGAACCGCGCGACTGCTACGGTCGCAGGTTCGAATCCTGCCTTGGGCATGGATGTGTATGATGTCCTTAGGTTAGTTACGTTTAAGTAGTTCTAAGTTCTAGGGAACTGATGACCTGAGATATTAAGTCCCATAGTGCTCAGAGCCTATTTTTTTTTTTTTTTTTTTTTTTTTTGACCCTATGAAGCCGTGGAACCAAGTCGTCAACAAAGAACTATGCAAGCTGGTGGTTGCTCCATAATTTTGTGGGCTGTGTTTACATGGAATGGACTGGGTCATCTGGTCCAACTGAACCGATCATTTACTGGAAATGATTATGTTCCGCAAGTTCAAGATCATTCTCAGTCATTCGTGGGCTCCATGTTGCCAAACAACTACGGAATTTTTATGTTTGAAAATGTACCATGTCATTGGACCACGACTGTGCGCTAGTGGTTGGAAGGACATTCTGGATAATTCGAGCCAATGATTTGGTCATCCAGTTAGCTCGTCATGAATCCCGGCCGCGCGGGGTAGCCGTGCGGTCTCAATCGCCTTGCCACGGTTCGGGCGGCTCTCCCCGTTGGAGGTTCGAGTCCTCCCTTGGGCATGGGTGTATGTGTTGTCCTTCGCGTAAGTTTGTTTCCGTTAGATTAAGTAGTGTGTAAGTCTAGGGACCGATGACCTCAGCAGTTCGGTCCCATAGCACTTACCACAAATTTACAAATTTCCATGAATCCAATCAAACATTTATGGGACATAATCTAGAGTTGGTGCATAATGTCCTGCACCGGCAACACTTTCGCAAATGTGGACGGCTATAGAAGCAGCATGGCTCAATATTTCTGCAGGGGAGTCCCAATGACTTGTTGAGTCCATGTCACGCCGAACTGCTGCACTGCCCCGGGCAAAATGAGGTCAGTTGATGGGGACCGACACCACTTTCTTGATGCCCGAAAATATCTGGCAAGATGGATTTGCCCAATATCGAGTAAGATTATGTTTATAGACACCTGTTATTAGTGCTGCTAATATATTTCCAATTCGGCGACATTGTATGAAACGTTTGGCAACACTGTGTATTTCTGAGTGTGATATCAAATTATTCTGATAATTTGCTTCATAATCTCTTATCATCTCGATGAAACACTGAATAGTTTTCACCTACGAAATTATATTGAGGTAATAAATCTGCCGTTTTGCGGATACCTCGCAACTGATCTTAAATTAAAGTCTGTGAATTATATTACTTAGTATTATGGCATACAGAATTACAGTACTTAGTCAGCATAGTCTGCTTGCATTCGCTGCCGCTGACGGACGTACGTGGTGCATAGTGCTGGCAGAGCGGCGGCCACCACTCTTTGTGTATGGGAGCAAGCCAGGCAAATGGCTGGGAGAAAATATGAGTATCGAGAAAAAGCAAGCATAGCAGCCTACATTAGAAAATGTACTTACGGTTTCGAATCGACCAAACACTGTAGGAACAGCGAAATGATTATAAAAATCTATAAGGCTGCGAGGAAACCAAGTTCTTCATTTCCAACATGATTTTATAGCCTATGCGCAACATGCTATTTTAAATACACTCCTGGAAATGGAAAAAAGAACACATTGACACCGGTGTGTCAGACCCACCATACTTGCTCCGGACACTGCGAGAGGGCTGTACAAGCAATGATCACACGCACGGCACAGCGGACACACCAGGAACCGCGGTGTTGGCCGTCGAATGGCGCTAGCTGCGCAGCATTTGTGCACCGCCGCCGTCAGTGTCAGCCAGTTTGCCGGGGCATACGGAGCTCCATCGCAGTCTTTAACACTGGTAGCATGCCGCGACAGCGTGGACGTGAACCGTATGTGCAGTTGACGGACTTTGAGCGAGGGCGTATAGTGGGCGTGCGGGAGGCCGGGTGGACGTACCGCCGAATTGCTCAACACGTGGGGCGTGAGGTCTCCACAGTACATCGATGTTGTCGCCAGTGGTCGGCGGAAGGTGCACGTGCCCGTCGACCTGGGACCGGACCGCAGCGACGCACGGATGCACGCCAAGACCGTAGGATCCTACGCAGTGCCGTAGGGGACCGCACCGCCACTTCCCAGTAAATTAGGGACACTGTTGCTCCTGGGGTATCGGCGAGGACCATTCGCAACCGTCTCCATGAAGCTGGGCTACGGTCCCGCACACCGTTAGGCCGTCTTCCGCTCACGCCCCAACATCGTGCAGCCCGCCTCCAGTGGTGTCGCGACAGGCGTGAATGGAGGGACGAATGGAGACGTGTCGTCTTCAGCGATGAGAGTCGCTTCTGCCTTGGTGCCAATGATGGTCGTATGCGTGTTTGGCGCCGTCCAGGTGAGCGCCACAATCAGGACTGCATACGACCGAGGCACACAGGGCCAACACCCGGCATCATGGTGTGGGGATCGATCTCCTACACTGGCCGTACACCACTGGTGATCGTCGAGGGGACACTGAATAGTGCACGGTACATCCAAACCGTCATCGAATCCATCGTTCTACCATTCCTAGACCGGCAAGGGAACTTGCTGTTCCAACAGGACAATGCACGTCTGCATGTATCCCGTGCCACCCAACGTGCTCTAGAAGGTGTAAGTCAACTACCCTGGCCAGCAAGATCTCCGGATCTGTCCCCCATTGAGCATGTTTGGGACTGGATGAAGCGTCGTCTCACGCGGTCTGCACGTCCAGCACGAACGCTGGTCCAACTGAGGCGCCAGGTGGAAATGGCATGGCAAGCCGTTCCACAGGACTACATCCAGCATCTCTACGATCGTCTCCATGGGAGAATAGCAGCCTGCATTGCTGCGAAAGGTGGATATACACTGTACTAGTGCCGACATTGTGCATGCTCTGTTGCCTGTGTCTATGTGCCTGTGGTTCTGTCAGTGTGATCATGTGATGTATCCTGACCCCAGGAATGTGTCAATAAAGTTTCCCCTTCCTGGGACAATGAATTCACCGTGTTCTTATTTCAATTTCCAGGAGTGTACAAATGGAACGAGTGAAGAGCTTATTCCAGCTTTACAGGAGTTTGTAGACTTTACGATGGCATCATGTCAGATACATAATGTCGCCGCTACGAAGAAGGGTCTGGGATTGCGAACTTTGAGAGTAATTGTGACATTGAAAAAAGAATAAGTCCAAATCCGAAAACAGGGTCGTAAATGAAGTACAACACTCAGCACTGAAAGTATGTTTATTACCAACACTAAACTACAGCCAGATCAGAACTCAACTCCTGGATGCAAAAGTAACTATTTACATAAACTTCGAATGTTAGAACATATAAAAAAATTACAAAAATAAGAAACATCGAGAACCTTAGAAAACTGATAAATACTGAATCACAAATAACTGCGGGCGGTCCTGTTTTGAATTGGATGTCTGCAGCATGCCAGCCACTGATGCTAACTGCTATCCTACACCGTATGCAGCACAATTCGCAGCAAATACATACATAGGATATTCAAGCAAATTCCAGTATTCGACTAATAAACAAGTCCAAGAACATCTGAACAATTTGAACAATTCTGTAAATTGGGCTAAATCTAACTTTGGCACAGAAAGTGGTGAATTATGCTGCCACAAATATCTTTGGTCATTTACCAGATAACAACAAAACTCTGACAGATAGCCAACCAAAATTTAAAAAAAAATGCGTCTCTTAATTCTTCCTCTATCTTTAACCAACCCTCCGTACAACATTGTCTACGATTTAAGTTGGAACTGATCAGAAGTGGGAGCATGCTAAACTCGCTACATTCAACATCTCTTGAAAGAACAGATCGAGCAGCATTCCACATAGTCAGTACACTCGGATATCTTGCTTTTGCAAAGAGTATAACATGTGTTCGAAATTAGTACTGATTGTCGCTAGTAACATAAAGTGGTATTCTCATTCCAATGCTGTAACTACCATTCTGCAAAGACTGCAAATATTGTACCAATCTTACTCACATTACCTGTCCAATTACACAATCTCTCTACATGCTTGCACACTGAGGAGTTTAACACTCCTTTTTGGTGCATATTAGATACTAGCCTGAAACATTGGAGAGTATTGTGGTGATATAACTGACGATTGTGAAGAAGAAGAAACATATAATCTATGCATGACGGAGCACCAAACAGAGTGAGTTTGAAACATTTTACGTAAACCACTTGTGCTATCGAGTCTATAGAATTGTTGTAGTGTTTGGAACTTATTGGTACCGAACAATGGCGCGCACGGACCGATATACTACGTGGTTCAGTCTGTCCTCGTGAAATATCCACTCCCAGGTATAACATAATCGTGACTGACTAGTATTGCAGTATGCTGGGCCACTTGGCGAGCGTCTGTAACACAAAGACGGCATGGCCACACACAATTAAAGAAACTTTCGCAATTGAAGTAAATACTTTAGAAACCTGGTGTTATTCTGGGTCTAATATACCTTGCAAAACATCAGTGAAAAATTATAACAGTAAGCACCCATCATCACTAGAAGTAAACACCGAAGCAGCAGTGAGAATTGAGCTGTTAGTCAACGTCGAAAGAAACTACACAATAGGTTCACCACCGATATCACCAGCTGACCACTACTTTGTATCGCAAATGGCAACCTAAGAATACCAGTAGAGGGTATGTTAAGAACAGAAACCACATTAAAACAATAGGTACGACACAGTGCTGTTTTGATGCTGGAAAAAAAACGGAAGTGATGAATATTCTTGATGTGATGCATTCAGTACATTCAAGTTCACTGTGTAAGATTCAGTTAAGTTAGTGGAACATGATAATGGTTCAAATGGCTCTGGGCACTATGGGACTTAACATCTGAGGTCATCAGTCCCCTAGAACTTAGAACTACTTAAACCTAACTAACCTGAGGATATCACACACATCCATGTCCGAGGCAGGATTCGGACCTGCGACCGTAGCGATTGCGCGGTTCCAGACTGAAGCCCCTAGAACCGCTCGGCCACCAGCGGCCGGTGGAACATGATATTCCTGTCCTTTAGCTACAAGAGTTTTCAGAAGAATTGAAATAATGGCTGCAAAGCTCATATTACCCTGAACCTACGCAACACCCAAATTTTGTTGGACATGATTAGAATCAATTTTAGTTAGAGCAGCAACCAAGAAGGAGTTATAGCAACGTGAGAATCTCTATGTTATTTAACCAATAGTTATGAGCAATAAGACAATACCTCTAGCATACATGCATACATAAAACACAGAGCGTAGTACTGCTGCTTTGTGGAGATTTTAAGATTACTGTCAAGTTTCAGCCCCTAGTAAAGTATTGCCCCATCTGTCGGCTAGAGAAACTGCTAACAAAAGTGGAGACACGGAAGTTTTTTTTTTTCTTAAATAAGAGGGGATTTAACAGTCACCAGTTTGCGCTTACCATTATAATTCAGGTTTCAGGTTGTTGAAAATGGGCGTCCGCTCCAGACGATCCTCATGGATGTCCCTTGAGTATGTCAAAATCTATTCCAATTGCAAGGAGGAAAAGAAAATGAATAATGGGTTGTCTCGTCAAATGAATCACCCTTTAGTTATTCTATGTCGCCATACATCCACATCGTCCGAACAGAATGTCGTGAGACTGATTTTATTTCTGGTGTATAAGCGATGTTAGTCCAGTAACTACAATGGTAGCTTGATATGACAACTGTAAATAACAGATGTGCATTCGACGAGTCTGGTGTTAACACGCAGTGTTAATTAGTAGACGTGTGCCCTATTGTGTCAACGTTGTTGTATCACAAACCCCAGTGGAGGAACATCTCTAAATCAAGTGGTGAAGGCATTCTCCAGATTGTTTTGGAGAAAACAGCGTGCAAAGTTTTTCCCGTACACATTGACTCCCGAACAAAATCAACGATATGAAATACACATGTATATGGACAACCATCAGCTGCATAAATGTCTGAAGGGACTTAGCTCCGAACTTCTAAACAACACTGGCACTGCAATACCGTATAAAACCGCCGAAACCGGGAAAGCGACTTCCAATTAGAATTCCTCCCCTGTACAGAAATATAAGTAATGGCTTTACGAGTGCAGTTTGTAGACACATGGTTGACGACATATGGAAGCTTGGGTCTGGCCGTGAGTCGTGCTCGTTGTCCTAGTTCCGTCTCTTACTGTAGCGCTGTTGCTGTTACTTGTTTCCATTCAATGTCATGACAGTCCTCGAGCGCGTCGCATTGCTGCTTGTCTTATGGTGTATGGTGTTCGTGCAACCCTTCTTGACGTTGCGTTGTCTCGCGTCGTGATGTCCAACATACTTGCCATGTCTGTTCCACGTACAGGTACTGTCAGCTACAGTGTCTCATAAATCCACGCGGCATGTGCCGCACAGCTCTGTAGAGATACACGATTTGGTGTGGACAAAATCAAGCTTATTATAGATCAACTGCATACTGCATAATTGGATTCGGAATTTCTTTCTGTTAAATTTCTTGAGTCGCTTCAGGTAAACGGGATATTATTGCGTCACGGTACTCAGTTCCCCTTTACTCATCGTGATGGTTACACAATCGTGGTTCTTTTGGCGAAGACAGAAGTGGTCTGTACTAATGTTCGGGTATTTAATGTTCTGCCCGAAGCAGATGACAATTTTCATCCTGCTCCATTATGGCGATTTACGACTTATTCGAAGGAAACGCTGGTCTGCTCAGCACCACTTACAGGACTATAGTGGTGTTCGCTTGGTAGAAATGGTACTTAAAAACGATAATCCCGCTCACTGGCCGCTATGTGGTCATCCGGTTCATATTACTTATATCGGAAAGGAAGAAACCTGTCTTATTTGTAAGCAGAGCGACCACCTCCGTGCCAACTGTCCGCGTCGTGTGATGTTATTAAAATCTTCTAATGAACAGACTAAAAAATTGACTTCAGAGGATCTTTCCCACAGAATTCTGCAGCTGAGTCAGCCCCGGTTATTGAAGAACAAAGTGGATCTTTGAAAGGTAAGGCTAGTGATTTTCCATCACTGAACACGCGTGGTGACGTTACCGCCGTCACTCCCGTAGTGCCACCTCGGTTATTCGAAACAATCGTACCAGAACGCAGGTCAATGATGCAGTTGAGGAGCCTTTTCTTTTAGCTCACTCTTTGGATAGCTCTGCACTCTTCCTGAGTTTGTGAACGAGGAAGCCATGGGTGCTTCTGCACCTTGTCTAGGCCACCTGGTCGGCGCCGCCTGCTAAGGAATCTGTTTCAGAACCGCACTTGCCTCCCACGGCTCTATGGGACACTTCTCCACTTGCCTCAGTTACCTGAAGTACTTCTGCACCTTCTATCGCAGTCTCTGTGTCACAACCTCTTGATGAGCATAACTTGATTGATTCCCAAGAGCAGGAGGATCCCGTCGCTAATAAGCAAGTCTCCACCAGTGGGGCCCCGTCCACGGACGAGAGGGGTGCAGAGGTCTCTGACTCTCAGTCTGAAACGGATTTTCAGCATGACACACCCAAACAACCGCATGAGGGAGCGGGAATTCCGAGGAGCCGCAGTAAACATCGTATCTAGCTTGAGAGAGTCGCATCAAGGAAGAAGAAAAAGCGGTTGGAAAATGCGGGAGATGTTCACAATTCCTTTCCCACCGTTTCGTCCATTGATTCTGCCATGGATACTGGAACATAGCTCCGTTCGATGATGGTTTTGTAAATTTGTAGTCTTTGTTCCAATTCAACTGTCTATGAAAACATACACTTTTCTCACTTTGAATATTAACAAGATTGTTTCTGAACTCCGGCTCGTCGCTTTGCGACAGTTTACAGGAAGCATTGTTTGACCACTTCTAAATTCCTGTGCTCTCGACCTTTTTTAATGTGGCTTTCGAACGTTCTACGGGCAACAGAGAAGTAATTCCATTACGAGATTTCGAAGTTCTTGATTATGGTAGGGGTATAGGATGCACGTTTTGTGATCTCACTTTACTTCTTCTCCATGCCCCTGCCGGCTCTGGTCGTTCTATGGAACGTTCGCGTTTCTACAAAGAGGAAATCATTTACCTACTTCATAAATCCCATACAAAGATTGTACTGAGTAGTGATTTTAATTGTGTTTCCCGACCTGTGGATCAGTCTCCTAATTTTAGTTTTAGTGAAGAACCAGGTGACATGGTACGTTCCTTGTACTTAGGTGACGTATGGGTTTGTCGATATCCTACACATGTCCGATATACTTCTTTTACTGCCACCTCTAGCAGTTGACTTGACCGCTTTTAAATTTCTGATTTCTTGTGCTGGCAGCTTTTGGACGTTGATGTGATACCTGCCTGGTTTACTGATCAGTGTGCTGTAGCTGTTACAATTAATTATGTGCAGGAGCCAGTAAAGATGTATCGTCTTCCATGGAAGCTCAATATAGCCTATGGTGCCGTTATTCAGGAAGTATAGAACGGTACCCGTCTATTGTGGAATTGTGGACACTGAATGCCAAGCCACAAATTCGTAAAGCTCTCATACTCGACGGGTTATGGATGCACAGTGAGTTAAAGCCAAATTGCTACAGTCGGAACAATTTCAGTTGGAAGGACTCCGGACGAGATCTCACCCACGTTCCATTTTACAAGATGAACTGACTTCACCATACCATGTTATTCGTATGCGGGCGCTCAGGAAACGCGTTTGCATTGCACCCCTTGCTAACTCAGATGGTTGCGTGTCAACGTCCCACCGTGACATTTTCAGTTTAATTTTTAACCACTTTACTGAACTGCACGATGCCTACATTCCGGTTGAAAATTTTCCTGGCGACTTTCCTCATTTGCTGGATTGCGTCGTCTCCCCTGAATTAAATGGCGTTTCTATTTTTGAGTGATTTCCACAAGGACGATATATATGATGTTGTTACCGGGTCTCAATAACGGAATAACTTCGATGGCCAATGAAGTGATACGGGGGTGTCTCGCTTCCTACTCCTTTCAAGAAAGGTAAAATGGCCCTTATCCCGAAAGCCAAGGGTTAACCTGATCTTGACTCACTTCGTCGGATTACCTCCCATTAAACTTCGACAGTAAAACTGTCGCTCGAGCTACAGACACCTGTCTGTCTAAGTTGCTCGACAAAATCATTGCCACTCACCAAAGTTTTATGCCTGGACGCACAATACTGACTTCTGTTTTCGAAAGTCGAGACATCGTTTCGGTGGCTTTAGCCACTAATATCTCAGGGGCCTTGCTTTTCCTCGACTTCAACGACGCATTTGGCCGTTTTAATCACAGTTATTAATAAGTGTGTTAACCGCCATGGGTTTTACTCACGATGCATACCAGGTCCTAGCCAGTCTTTTCACTGGTATCTACGCCTCAGTGGCTGTGAACAGTCACCTTACCTCCACCACACCCCTCCACCCCGCCCGAATCTCGATCCGACAGGGTCTACCCCAGGGAAGCCCCTTATCCATGCCACTGTTTTTTTTGTTCTTAGAACCCTTGCTTCGGCATATTGACATGCAACTACGTGGCTGGAGTATATTGGAAGAACAATTCCCGGTCCACGCTTATGCCGATGACGTCATGGTTATAGTACAAAATGCCGACGACATTCCCGGATTCAATCATACCTTGGATTCCTTTTGTCGCTTTGCTGGTGCACATTTTAATGACAAAAAATGCACGTTTCTGCAATTTCGGGGCTTTAAGCAAGTGGTCATTCCTTGGACAACGGTGGTCGATCGCCTCAAAGCTTTAGGAGTCATTGCAGATCGCAACCTGATCAAAATGGGGCACTTAATTAGTGAGAGGTTACGACCCCTGTTCAGGCAGCGATTCTTGAATACGAAAGCCGTTCTCTTAGCCTCCTTCACCAAGTGCGGTTCTTAGACACCTATATTTTTAGTAAAGTGTATTACATTGCACAGATATTCCCGCTTCCCGCCGTGATGGCCCGCATACTCAAACAGCTATCTGTTCGATTCTTGTGGCGACGACACATCTTTCGAGTTCAGTATGAAGTGGTAGCCAGGCCCCGCAAGCTAGGAGAGTCAGGTCCTCCCGATATTAAAGTGAAAGTGTCCATCTTATTTGTACGACGCAACGTCTTAGCATGTACACAGGCGCCGTTTTCCATTACATTTCGTTTATTTTCCTGTCTTCAACTCGTCAGTCTGACTCGTCCCGTCGCTTTTGAACGGATTAACCCTAAATTGCGACATATTCGTGAATATTTTATAACTGTCAGTTTCTTAGGTGCTGATATCCTTCCAAAGATACACCTCAATACCGGAGACTTATTCTCCCGTTGGGGGTCTACTATCTTTGTGGTGTCACCGCCAGACATCACACTTGCTAGGTGGTAGCCTTTAAATCGGCCGCGGTCCGTTAGTATACGTCGGACCCGCGTGTCGCCACTATCAGGGATTGTAGACCGAGCGGCGCCACACGGCAGGTCTAGAGAGACTTCCTAGCACTCGCCCCAGTTGTACAACCGACTTTGCTAGCGATGGTTCACTGACAAAATACGCTCTCATTTGCCGAGACGATAGTTAGCATAGCCTTCAGCTACGTCATTTGCTACGACCTAGCAAGGCGCCATTACCAGTTACTATTGATACTGAGTCATGTACAGTCAAGAGCGACGCTCATCATTAATGGATTAAAGTTACGTATTCCACCAGCTACGTCCGTTTTTCTAAAGTCTAATTTCCTTGTCCTGTTCCAGACCTCACGCCAGCCTGAGTGAGCTAAAACGCGTGCCTTTCGGCTTCCTCTAGTATACCGGTGTTGGCTCTCCTGCCAACCCACAACAATCTTGCCTCTCCCCTGTTGAAATTGTTTCCCAGTCAACATCCTGGAAAACAGTCTGGTCTCATCTTTCTGTTCCTATACCAGCGATGGAGACTGCTTCGACGTGGTGTAGTGTCACTCATCGTTTTATGACGATTAGCGACCGTCTTTTTCGCGTGAGCCTTCTCCCGCCTGATTATTGTGACAAATGTCATCACACTGATATCTTACTTCACAGGGTGGTCTCTTGTGGCTCTGGAGTCGACGACTGTTGGATTTTCTTCCTCGATGGCCTGAATCCGCTTTTTCGGATGAATTTATTATTCGTCCAGGCGCATCCCTTTTTCGTCAGACAAAAACAAATACAATCGTCTTGCTTCTGGGCCACTATATTCACTACGTTGTTGAAGGAGGGAACGACTCTGATCCCTGTGTCTTTCACCAGTATCTGGAGACCACGCATTGGAAGCAGCTGCGGTTTCCACGTTATCGATAGCTTTTTGCAAATATGCCTGTGCTTAGGAAATTGGATAAGTTTTTATTTAGTCGGTCTCAGTTGCATTGATATAAAATTCAGCTGTAGTGGTTACCAGTTTCGGTCTGACACATCTATTCTCAAACCAGACACATTGCTATTAACCGCAATTATTCATACATTATGTTGCCAAAGCATGAACGATTTCTGTACAGCAAAGTATGTACTAGGCAACAAGTATTCTCATTGATCTTAGCCTATGTGTCCATTGCAAACACAAGAAAAACTGTCGGTATCAATTTGTCTAATGCTTCCTTCGTGGTTATAACGCAATATGTAATATACAGAAATTAGTATATTTCTTGACTTGAACTGGAACACAGCATCCGAAATTTTGAGAGTAAGGGTTTCCATAATTCACAACCACTTTCTTATCAACATCACACTGGAGGTTGCTGAGCATTTCTGAAACATTTTAGTGTTGCTTAAACAACTGAGTGACGAATTGTGCGACTCTTCTTTGAACTTTCGCTGTCTCTCTTTTTTATCCGCCATAGTAAGGGTCCTAGTTTCACGAGTAATACTCAAATTGTTCGAGTAAGTGGTTAGCACACTGGACTCGCATTCGGGAGGACGACGGTTCAATCCCGTCTCCGGCCATCCTGATTTAGGTTTTCCGTGATTTCCCTAAATCGTTTCAGGCAAATGCCGGGATGGTTCCGTTGAAAGGGCACGGCCGATTTCCTTCCCCATCCTTCCCTAACCCGAGCTTGCGCTCCGTCTCTAATGACCTCGTTGTCGACGGGACGTTAAACACCACTAACCTAACCATTGTTCGAGTAAGAGTTTTCAAGTGGCCTTCTCCTTTGATGAGTTAAACTTCGTTAGAATTCTTCCCGCACATCTGAGCCTGCTACCATGGCAAGATTTATGTGAACATTCCATCGTAAATCTCTCGGATAGGTACTCGTAGGCAATGGACGATTCTGACTGGTTCCTGGGACTGTTCGTTGATTGTGTAGTCTAACGATATTGGATCTTTTGATCTATTTACCAACAGTATTATACTTTTATTCATGCTGATGGTCAGCTGGTAGTCTTTATTTCAAGCACTCGTAGCCTTGTCTCTAGCATTCTATGACAGTTTTCTACAGACATGGCCTCAAAGAGTACAAGAGTATCGTCTTCGATGGGCATCAGAAAGATAGAAACGTTGTCAGCTAAATCGTTTGTATTTACACACCTACATCTGCGTAAATGAACTGTGAACACTTTCCTGATGTATACTCTCACTTCTGACGATATTGCCTCATTAACAACTACCTACTGGGTTCTAATAGTGACCGAATGAGGTGACATCAAAGTCCTCATCACATTAATATATATAAATGACCTAGTGCATAGCTTCGGAAGTTCCATGAGGCGTTTTGCGATTGACGCTGATACATTCACAGACGTTGCAACGCTAAAAAATTAGAACGCAATTCAGGAAGATCTGCAGAAAATCGACTCTTGCTGCAAGGATTGGCAATTGTCCCTCAACATAAATAAATGTTACGTATTGTGCATAAATAGGAATGACACCCATCATTTTACGATTAGCCGATTTCGGCAGAGTTACTGGAAGCATTCACATTCATGAACATCTGGGACCTAGTTTCTTCCCCTTAGTTTTGCTCGTGCACACATTTGACATATAAATTGCCCAAACTCCTTCCTTCCCACTATCTGCGTCTACCTCTTTCTCCTTCCGACTATCGGTTTACCTCATTCTCTCCTCTATATCTCTTCATCAGCTCCTCCTCCATCTCTCTGTCTCTCCAACTCCTCCTCCCCCTCTATCTTTTTCCATGTCTTATGCCTCCTCTCTCTCTGACCATATATTCCTCACACGCTATCTATATATACCCTCCTCTCCCTCCTGTTCCCTCCTACTCCTTTTCCACATGCCCACTATCCATCTATACCACCCACCTTCCTCCTGCATCTCTCCCTTCTGCCCCACCCTCTGTCCATCTCTTCTTCCACCTCTCTCGGTTTATCTTCTCCTCCCCATCTTTCTGTCTGTCCCTTCCTTGCCTCTCTCTGTGTCCATCTCCTCCACCCCTACTCACTGTCCACCTCAGCCTTGTCCACACTTTCTCAGCCCATCTCTTCCTCCCCTATCTCTCTGTAAATCTTCTCCTCCCCACTGTCTTTTTCCATCTCATTCTCAGCCACTCTTTGAAGCTAGACACACACACACACACATACACATACACACACACACACATACACACACACACACACACGCACACACACACACACACACACACACACACACACACACACACACACACATAGAGACATGACCTATTTTATATAAATGGTGGCGGACAAAAAACTGGCCCTGACTACAAGACTGCCCATTGTCACCTGCCAGTTGTCATCTATTGTTCTGAAACTGTCGTGATTGCATACTGTACAGTTCGTACAAAAGCTGTTGTGGCTTGGTTAAAACGTATGAAGTAAATTTTTCAGTGCGATGTATCCTCTACAAGAAAGAAACACGATAATGAAGGCTTCTGTGTCTTTAGGTTCATTTAAGGAAAAGCAGGACATTTTGCAAAGAAGTGTCCTAGCATTCCCATACCAGCAATGAGCAGTATACAGGACTTGGTGACGAAGTGGCGTACAATAGGGTCAGTTACAAATGGAAAAAAGAATCGAGCCCCGTCCGTTCGCATTCCTGCTGTAATGGTGGATATACGAGCATGAATGATCTAGAGTCCAAAGAAGTCCACTCTTAAATTGTTGCAACAAGTGAATGTTTTGCGTAAGTATTGTCAACGTGTTTTGCACCATGTAGGTATGAAGCCCTACAAAATGACATGTGTCCTAGAACTGAAGGAGGAAGATAAGGAAGAAAGTGTGAATTACTGTACATGGCTATATCAAACAACTAAGAGTCAATGTTAGATCTGCTACTGTGTTTCATGAGTTACGAAGCTTAGTTCCATCTGACAGGTCATATGGACTCCTAGATTACTAGATACTGCTCAACAAACAATCCATCTACGATTAATGAGGACCGTCTTCACGGTGAAAATCTCGGAATATTGTGTGCCATGTCAACAAGTCAGATTTGCGGTCTCATATTTTTTGAAACAACAGTAAACACTACTGCATATAAGCGAATCTTTGAGAAATTTTGCGCTCCATGAACATATTTATTGTGTCTTTCAAGTGAATGTGGCGACCTGTCACATCTTATGATAGTAAATCTCAAGAATTAATGAAAGATTCATTGAAGGGAAGAGTGTCAGCCAAAGATTGTGGCCGCCGTGTTCGTTGGACCTAAAAACTCATGATTTTTATCTGTGGGGGCAGTCTAAAGGAAAAAGTGTACTCAAATAAACCAATAATGTTAGAAGACTTGGAGGACAATATTTTTAATGAAATTTTGAGAATTGATGCAGCAGAGTTGCGTAAAGTGTATATTAACGTGTTAGGGCGCACGCAAAAATGCGTTGATGCACAAGGAGGTTATTTTCGGCACGTAATGTAATGTAATTTAAAAGAACAAATCAATTCAGTAAATACAGACCTTTGCATTAACTTATATATTTATTTATTGTCTAATTATTACGTGTTTATAAATGTTTATCTGTTTAGTGTTGTATCTGCTCGTGGCAGGCAACAATGCGTGTGCAACTGGCAAGCAG
This sequence comes from Schistocerca serialis cubense, assembly GCF_023864345.2. NCBI lineage: Eukaryota > Metazoa > Arthropoda > Insecta > Orthoptera > Acrididae > Schistocerca > Schistocerca serialis. The sequence continues at coordinate 505,177,900 of NC_064640.1, forward strand.
TCTGCACTCCGGGACTATTTTTGGTGCGCCACCCCGTATATACTGCCATTTTCTCTGCGGCTTCGACCACGGACGTGTTCGACACATACGCGACATACATCTCTTCCACCCCCTTCCCTGTGTCCATAGCTTATTCCCCTTAATGTCTCTGTCCACATCATACTCCCACCTCCATCTGTCTATCTCCTCCTCCCCTCCCTCACCATCTCCCATTCTCTTTCTCCATCTCCTCGACCTCTTCTGTCTGACCATATCTTCTTCTCCTCCCTCTGCCCAGTAAAGTTGCAAGAGCATACACTCGTAGTCACATGGGAGATTGTCAGCAATCGTGTAAGTGAGAAAACGCCAGGAGAAAGGGATATCTCAGATTCGCACACCATTCCCTGTTATGAGTTTCGTCTTAATGCTCTCTCAAAAAGAACTTCCACAGTTATCTCACAAACCACAGTGCTCATGATCATTGAACAAGGGGCAGACTAAACTTACATTTACCAAGAACAAGCAAACAAAAAACGCAAACTGTATTCTCTGTAAGAGAATGAGATTGTACAATAAATTGTCTAGGGAGATTAAGGAGACAACTCAAATCCAAATATTTAAAAAGCCAGTAAAGGGATACTTCTTAAATAATTCACACTACAAAGTCATGGATTTTTAGGTATTACAGCGGCATCTTGTAAAAAAGTAACGTTATTTAATAGTAAATAACTGTCAGTCTACGTTAAATTGTCATAGTTTAATGACTCTATATCTATGATTAATGATTGACAGTTCAAACCTTTTTCCAGGTTCTTGACCTCAAAAATCCATTCATTGCGTTGAGGTGCTGACACAGCTTTTCAGACGTATGAAGGGAACAACACGAAGAATTCATTAGAATGGCGGAAGTGTTGTCACGGTCCTGCTGCCGTCCGAGATTGTGTGTGTGGTGTGTGTGTGTGTGTGTGTGTGTGTGTGTGTGTGTGTGTGTGTTTGTTTGTTAGTGCATATAGTGTAGTATAGTGTTGTGTGTGTTTGAATCGTCGGCAGTGACCAGTGATGTGATCCAAAAAAATGGCTCTGAGCACTATGCGACTTAACTTCTGAGGTCATCAGTCGCCTAGAACTTAGAACTAAGTAAACCTGACTAACCTAAGGACATCACACACATCCATGCCCAAGGCAGGATTCGAACCTGCGACCGTAGCGGTCGCTCGGCTCCAGACTGTAGCGCCTAGAACCTCACGGCCACTCCGGCCGGCGATGTGATACACATTAACAGTGTAAGTACTTTTTGGTAAGACACCGTTGCAGTAGGCATGAATTAGTTCCTTTTTATAAGTTGCAAGGCATGTCAGATATCATCTTGTAAGTGGTCTGCGGATGGATAAGGAACTAGTTAACTGTCTAGAAAACTGAAGATATGACGAGGAAGTTCTGCTTTGAAAATTACATTAGCATTTAATAAAATAATGGAATTTAACTGTTAATGAGACGTTTTCCTGGACAGAGGCTTCCTGTTAATACTGTACGCGGATCATACAGAAGGATTGTGGAAGCACGTTCCCGGAATCGGCACCAGTGCCGTTCGTCGCACTTATCGTCCACTGACCTCCCTTGCCCACGTGATTAGCGACCTTGGCCTCTCAAGGCAGGCCGCAAAAACGGCCACAGTGCTAACGGCCAAAGCGCTGTAGAACGTTTGACACTGACAAGCCTCACAAAAGTACGTAGCAGTGCCGTGGAATTTGAGGCCACGGAAGTATTCAGATCCCTGCTGGAAGCGGCTAGGAAAGGCCGCCCATAAGAGACGATTTTGAACACACTTCTACACAGAGGTATTTGATTCTCCATCGCCCACCCCTAGCACATTTCGGAGCAACACGAACACCACAAAAGAAGTAATTACTTTTGCAGTTCAGTGGTTATGGCGCAGCACAACTCATTTCAAAAAATTAAAACTTTTGTAATTTCTTCTTTGTATTGCATTCGAGTGGAACTATTTACTACCCCCATCAATGAAGAAGGTTCTCGTTTTTACCTGAAGAGTGTGTTTCTGAAGATACAAGGGCTGGGAAGTTTCGCTCTCTACAAAATTTCTAGAACACTGCCACAAAGATGAGATACAAGAAACTAGGGTTTAGACGGAGGCATATAAACAGTCGTTTTTCGCTCACTCTGTTTGCAAATGGAAGAGGAAAGGAAATGATTAGTAGTGGTACAGGGTATCCTCGGACACGCACCAAATCCGCAGTACTGCAATTGTGCTAAGGCACAGAGTGTTTATGTGGACTGTGTTAAGACAGGCTATTATATCATTATACATCGAATGAGAAATATCACAACACTAAGAAGAAGTTGTGGAACATAAACGAAAATTGGTAGGCGTATTTCTACGTCTGAAAGATGTTGTCTATTCCAAATCGCGCAATTCGAACTAGATTGGCGCTAGTAGCCCACTATAAGAATGCAAATCAGATTTGCTTTAAATACACGCTGCAACGGACGTGAGCATTAGTTACCTTTGAGACTGGACATGTTGAGTTGACGTCTGCCAAGAATACCATTAAGGCCACAAAGACACAATTATCAACACGTCACTGAGTTTGAACGAGGTCGCGTAATATGACTATAAGAGAGCTGGATAGTCCTTTTGCGATACTGTAGAAAAACTTGGCAGGAATGTAGCCACTGGTCATGACTGTAGAGCAGCGGTCGCAAGCAGACGAGGCTCTAGACAACCATGTGGTACTACCGAGAGGGAAGACCATAGTGTTCCGCGTATGGCTCTTGCGCATCGAACTGCATCTGTAGCAGAAATATGAGCAGCAGTTGGCACCACAGTGATGCAAAGAACTGTTACAAATCGGTTACTTCAAGGACAACTCCGAGCCGGACGTTCTGTAGCTTCCATTCCACTGACCCCAAACCACCGCCATTTGCGACTTCACAGGCGTCAAGCGAGAGCTCATTGGAAAGTAGGGTTGAGGTCAGTTGTGTTTTGTGATGGAAGCTGCCTCGGTGCCAGTGATGGGCGTGTGTTGGTTAGGAGGAGGTCAGTTGAGGGCCTATAGTCAACCTGTCAGCGTTCTAGACGAACTGGACCTACACCTGGAATTACACTCCTGGAAATTGAAATAAGAACACCGTGAATTCATTGTCCCAGGAAGGGGAAACTTTATTGACACATTCCTGGGGTCAGATACATCACATGATCACACTGACAGAACCACAGGCACATAGACACAGGCAACAGAGCACGCACAATGTCGCCACTAGTACAGTGTATATCCACCTTTCGCAGCAATGCAGGCTGCTATTCTCCCATGGAGACGATCGTAGAGATGCTGGATGTAGTCCTGTGGAACGGCTTGCCATGCCATTTCCACCTGGCGCCTCAGTTGGACCAGCGTTCGTGCTGGACGTGCAGACCGCGTGAGACGACGCTTCATCCAGTCCCAAACATGCTCAATGGGGGACAGATCCGGAGATCTTGCTGGCCAGGGTAGTTCACTTACACCTTCTAGAGCACGTTGGGTGGCACGGGATACATGCGGACTTGCATTGTCCTGTTGGAACAGCAAGTTCCCTTGCCGGTCTAGGAATGATAGAACGATGGGTTCGATGACGGTTTGGATGTACCGTGCACTATTCAGTGTCCCCTCGACGATCACCAGTGGTGTACGGCCAGTATAGGAGATCGCTCCCCACACCATGATGCCGGGTGTTGGCCCTGTGTGCCTCGGTTGTATGCAGTCCTGATTGTGGCGCTCACCTGCACGGCGCCAAACACGCATACGACCATCATTGGCACCAAGGCAGAAGCGACTCTCATCGCTGAAGACGACACGTCTCCATTCGTCCCTCGATTCACGCCTGTCGCGACACCACTGGAGGCGGGCTGCACGATGTTGGGGCGTGAGCGGAAGACGGCCTAACGGTGTGCGGGACCGTAGCCCAGCTTCATGGAGACGGTTGCGAATGGTCCTCGCCGATACCCCAGGAGCAACAGTGTCCCTAATTTGCTGGGAAGTGGCGGTGCGGTCCCCTACGGCACTGCGTAGTATCCTACGGTCTTGGCGTGCATTCGTGCGTCGCTGCGGTCCGGTCCCAGGTCGACGGGCACGTGCACCTTCCGCCGACCACTGGCGACAACATCGATGTACTGTGGAGACCTCACGCCCCACGTGTTGAGCAATTCGGCGGTACGTCCACCCGGCCTCCCGCATGCCCACTATACGCCCTCGCTCAAAGTCCGTCAACTGCACATACGGTTCACGTCCACGCTGTCGCGGCATGCTACCAGTGTTAAAGACTGCGATGGAGCTCCGTATGCCACGGCAAACTAGCTGACACTGACGGCGGCGGTGCACAAATGCTGCGCAGCTAGCGCCATTCGACGGCCAACACCGCGGTTCCTGGTGTGTCCGCTGTGCCGTGCGTGTGATCATTGCTTGTACAGCCCTCTCGCAGTGTCCGGAGCAAGTATGGTGGGTCTGACACACCGGTGTCAAGGTGTTCTTTTTTCCATTTCCAGGAGTGTATAATCTGCCGTGCGATTTTGTATAATAGCAGGAGCACTCTCATGGTTATCCCACGCACTCTGACAGTAAATTAGTACGTCAGTCTGGTAATCCGATCTGTTGTGCTGCCATTTATGAACAGTATCCCAGAGGGTGTTTTCTATCAGGATAACTCTCGCCCACATACCGCTGTTGTTGCCTAACATGCTCTATAGAGCGTCGACATGTTCCCTTGGCCTAATCAATCACCAGATTTGTCTCCAACTGAGCATATGCAGGACATTATCGGACGACAACTCCACCGTCATCTGCAGACAGCATTAGCCGATCCTTTATTGACCTACCAAGTGCAACAGACGTGGAACTCCATCCCACAAACTGACATCCTGAACCTGTACAACACAATACATGCACATTTGCATGCTTGCATTCGACATTCTGGCGTTTACACAGGTTATTAATGTACCAGCGTTTCACGTTTGTGACGGCTTACCTCGCTCATATATAACCTGTGATCTTGTAAAGTTATTCACTGAAATACGTTACCTAGACCAGTGTAGTCCAGAAATTTCATTATTCTACATTAATTACTTTTCGGAGCTGCAATTTTCTCCCTTCAGTGTATCAGTGTATAAAAGTATTCGGAACTAACGTGCCCCAGACAACAGTACATAAAGTAGCTCAGGAATGCGCCGCTATCTTCCCACACACACTTCACTTGGTGGAGCTGCACATGAAACTTCGTGAAGACATCGCTGGGTAGCTTTAAGTACGAAGTTGTGTGATTTAGCGCTTTCAGAACGTCGTGTAGCTCGCAGTTAAATAAAGAAGGAGAGAGTATCGTAAAGAGAATTGTTGCAACTGAGAAATAAAAGGAGTTTACTGTAGTGCTACGGAGTGAAACAGTTTTATTTTGTTTTCGTGCTCCAACACTAGCCTGGTAAACTTTCGTAACGTATGTATTAACGCTCGCACACTTGCCAGCCGTTGTGACCGAGTGGTTCTAGGCGCTTCCGTCAGAAACCACGCGGCTGCTACGATCGCAGGTTTGAATCCTGCCTCGAGCATGGATGTGTGTGATGTTCTTAGGTTAGTTAGGTTTAAGTAGTTCTAAGTCTACGGGATTGATGACCTCAGATGTTAAGTTTCATGGTGATTAGAGTCATTTGAACCAGATTTGAGCTCCCACACTTGGTACGTGAGACATCCGTGGCTACGAAGACAGGAAACACGTGGCAGCTTGCCTAAAGTGGACGGACAAATTATTCGGAGCTCATTATTATTATGGGCACTTGGGGGAGTGATCAGAATGAAATTCGAACATGAGGTAACATGCAGTCGCTAAGTAAGTGCGACGCAACGAAATGTATGGTCCACTACCTGGCTTTCGGGCACGTGCATTTTGTAGAAGTATGCTCTCAGAATAGGAAGAAATGTGTGCAGTTTGAAGTTTCCCTAATCTGCAGACAATAAAGGACTCACTGTTGTCTAAATCAAGCTCCACTCAATCATAATTCGTTATACTTCAACATAAAAGACTGAGAACGCCACCTGTTTTAAAATTTTAAATTTGTGGTAAAGCATTCAAGCTAAACCTGAAACCACAATAATTATCTTACAACATTAAGGTTGATAGACATAGACGCCATACACGCTCTACATAATTTCACTGGCTAATGTAGTTTCATCATTTCATTAGTAGCAAACATAAACAACTTTTGTGAAGTAATACACTGGTGTGTAAAACTTAAGGACAAAAGTAACTATCGTGTTTTGTACCATTGCCAAGGAATATAGTTCGAAAGTGGGACTATACACAGAAACAATTGTTACAGTATAGTACACAAGGAGACTGAATGAAATACGCTATGAGGCGAACAGAAATGATACTTTTATACGGAGACTTATTACATCGAAGTCACCACGATTTATAATGACGCCCTGGACATTTAGTCCAGTGAAATTGTCAGAAAAAAAGCCTGTACCTTGCAAAAGGTGGGGTAGAAGATTTTATTTTTTTAACTCGTTCATATTGTTGGAAAGGTTAGAAAACCAAGTTTTGCCAACAAAATTTCTCTTGGGAAAACTTTCTGCAGTCAAAAAACTTCGAAAATTTCGGACTTTTTCAGTTTTTTCAAAATATCTGTTTCATTTGCTCCTATCGCTTTGAGGTCTATTTTCTTTTTTAAAGAGCACAAAATTCTCTACAAATTTGATTCTTACCGTTTTTTTCTACTCCCAGTATCTAAGGCGCTACAGCGCGTCAAAAAATACCATTTTTTCAAATTTCGAGCAAAGAATAGTTGGTGACAATTTCCACGATGTAAAGTTCCGTAAAAAAGATAAAGTTGTGACTCTCCTTTCTGCGTTCAATTCTGTAAAAGCTGGGAGCACTAAAATTACTCCTGTTGATCCTTTAACTCTTTTCCAAAGGATTTGTTTAATGAAACAAAGTGAAGAAGAGTTAAAAGCCTTTCTGAAATATGAACTTGCTCCTTACCCAATGTCCCTGTTCTCCGAAAAAGGCATGCGAAAAGGAACAAAATCTTCATTCTACAATGCCTTCGTTCCAGTGGAAGATGTGAAGTCAGGTGGACCGAGTAAATTTTTTGTCATTGATGGAGGGTACCTTATCCACAAAGTGACTTGGACTCGAAATGTTTGCTTCAAGTCAATAGCCCAAAGCTGTGTTTCTTACCTGCAACGTCATTTTGGATCTCAATTTGCTATTTTATTTGATGAGTATCCATGTGAGGGAGAAAAATGTAGCACAAAGAGTGCTGAGAGGATTCGTAGGTCCAAACAACATTCTTCGGTTGACGTTGTGGTTGAATCAGAGATGGTGAACCAAGTCCCTCAGGACAAGTTCTTGTACAACGAACGAAACAAGATGCGTTTGATCACACTTCTTAAAATGGAATTTCTGGAGTGTAGCATTGAATTGCACCAGGCACAAGAAGATGCTGACGTTATAATTGAAACATCTGCCATTTCAAGAACCAAAGATTTTGGAAGTGTTGTTATTGTAGGAGAAGATGTTGACCTGCTTGTGCTCATGACCGGTTTGGGGCAAGGCATTGAAAACTTATTTTTCTTAAAGCCAGGAAGTGGAAATGCAGAAGACAAGTGGTTTTCCACTGCATCTTACAAGTTTGACAGTGAATATATTCTGTTCACTCACGCCTTTAGCGGATGTGATACAATATCTGCTTTTTTTGGTCAAAGAAAAATTAAATGCTGCAATATTGTTGCGAAAAATGAACACCTAACCTCAGCGCTTTGCACGTTTAATAAACCACATGCTAATCGTGAAGAAATAATAACTGCAGGAGAACAGGTTACTATCGCATTGTATAGTGGAGGTGTTAGCAGTTCCCACCCACTAGACCATTTGCGGTACCAGCTATTCGCCAAGTCTGCCACAAAAAGCAAACTGAATCTTGCACGGGTGCTACCTACACAAGATGCTGCACAACATCATTCGTTGCGGACTTACCAACAAGTCCAAAGTTGGATGGGAAACTGGAAACCTCTTGAGAAATGGGGCTGGAATCACAGTGACCACGGTCCAATACCCGTTATAATGAGCCAAGATCCAGCACCTGAAGCACTTCTTCACATTGTTTCATGCTCATGCAAGCTGAACTGAGGCGGAGCGTGCTCCAGGAGAAAAGTGGATTTGAAATGTTCTTCAATTTTCAAGAAATGTATAGGAGCAAAATTTTTATATGAAGACAGTGAAGAAGATGTTATGGAGGATGTTGAGGAAACCGCTGACGAAACCAACGAACTTGCTGAGACTGACTCACTGTTTAAAGAAGAGGTCAATCTGGGATCAACTCTATTTACAGACCCTGAATCCATAATTCAAGGTATTTCTGGTGACACTGAGGAACCTGGCCCATCAAAACGTTGGAAGTGATGCTCATATCTGTCGCAAGTGCGCTTAAGTGCAATATTACAAGTATTACACAACCAGAACTGTCAACATTTTTTAGTAACTGCCAATGCATTTTAATTGTAATAAAGCTACTTATTTTTAATGTCAGCTGTGTGGCTTTTATACACAAGAATAATTACCTACCTCATTAGGTTGCCTATTGCAGCTAATAATAGTTCAGTTTCCTGAGACAATTTATTTTGTGTACGTGTGTATGTGTGTGTGTTTATATCTCTTAATGATGTATTTTTATATTTACAGTTTTACAAATACCAGGCCTGAGGTGACCCGTAGTGAACTTCAGGTAGTGATGTAAGAATCACAATAGTTGGGTGCCCAGCAATCCTCATGTTGCATACAGAGAAATTGAATACCTGAAAGTTAGGTGGTAAATTCCAACTTATAACATGATGTATAATGTATTTATACTACACAAACAGAAACTGAAAAAAATAGTGTTCAAAAATAAGGTATCTTGCCATTATGCTCAAAATTTGAAAAATTGGTATTTTTTGAGGCGCTGTAGCGCCTTAGATATTGGGAGTAGAAAAAAATGGCAACAATCAAATTTGTAGAGAATTTTGTTCTCTTTAAAAATGAAAATAGACCTTAAAGCGATAGGAGCAAATGAAACTGAGATTTTGAAAAAACTGAAAAAAGTCCGAAATTTTCGAAGTTTTTTGACTGCAGAAAGTTTTCCCAAGCGAAATTTTGTTGGCAAAACTCGGTTTTCTAATCTTTCCAACCACATGAACGAGTTGAAAAAATAAACTCTTCTACCCCAACTTTTGCAAGGTATATCTACTATTTGACTGGACTAATTACAAGAGGCGGTAAATGGTTCTTAGTAGGGTGTGTGATCACAACGGACGGCAGTGCATCCTCTGCAAAATGCTCCCATGATGGCCACAAGATTGGTCAGATGTTCTTGTGGTAGGGCGTTCCCGTCCTCCACCAGCGCAGTTTACAACTGCTGGAGGGTCGTTGGTACATGTGAAAAAGCTGCAAAACGTCTCCTCAACACATCCCACATGTCTTCGAAGGGATTTAAGCCGCGGGAACGGGCGGGCCAGTCCATCCAGTCCATTCGCCTAACATCCTATCGTTCCAAGGGCTCCTTCACCTGCGCAGTTCGATGCGGTCACGTATTGTCATCTATAAAAACACAATCAGGGCTTAACGCATCTGTGAAAAGACGCACATGGCAAAGGAGTTCAATGTCAGAATAGTGTTGACCGGTGAGTGTACCGTATTCAAAGCTCTGTATGATACTACGCTCACGCACACCACGCTTTCCCACACCATAACATATGAACCACCGAACTGATCTTCCTTGGTGCATTTCGTACCATCATATGACGAGAGGTGGGAACACGTGATGCACCCAGGACCATAATCGAACGCGATCGTCCGGTGGTCCAGGTCTTCTGGTGTAGCGAGGCATAATGTTACATGGGCACACTGACCCCGAAATATCTGAACACGGTACACGCACTGGTCAACGTTGTTGTGACACTGTACTCATCCCCACGTGAGTTTCAGGGGTGCATTCAGCCCAGCTTCATTTTTATGGATGAAAATGCACGACCACATGGAACAATGGAGGTGGAGAAGCTCTTGGAACAACAAGATATTCGATGAATGGAATGACCTGCCCGTTTCCCCGACTTTAATCCCATTGGTCACGTGTGGGATGCATTAGGAAAACGTACTGCAGCACGCCCACATGCACTCACGACCATCCAGCAGTTGTCAACCGCTGGTGGAGAAATGGAGTGCTTTACCACAAGAACTTCTTATCAGTCTTGTGGCCAGCATGGGAGCTGATTGCAGAGCACGTTGCCGTCTGTGGTGCTCACACAGCCTATGTCCCATCTTTTGTAATGTCCGGAGGACCATCATAAATTGCGCTGACTTCAGTTTCATTATTGTCCTTGAATGAAAGTTGTGTTTTCTGTTTCTTTCATAATGTGTTTCTTTCAGTTGCCTTCTGTACTAACCTGTCCCATTTCCTTTTATGTGTGGTGCAAGTTTCAACGACCTGTGTTACTCGGCAGTGGCACAGCATGCGAAAGTTGCTTTCATCCTTAAGTTCTGGACATCAGAGTAGTTTAAATTATCTCTAATTATCCAAAGGGGGTATACTTAAACGTGATATTGTAAAGTTTGTCCGTAATGGAATTATGTAGATAGTAGTGAAGCATTTCTTTCTTTTTTACATTGTGGTCTTTTCCACTATGGTTCTAATAGTGCTTACAGTGAAGAATTAGCTTCCTGTGCATTTTAAGCATCGCTGTAATGAACGCGTGTTTATAATAATTGTTTCTAAATTCGATGTGAGTGGTAGTGTGGTCTGTTACTGAATAGTCAAGCTCTAGCAAATTGCAGTTGCGTTGCAGTTTTGTTTGTGTGCTGCTACCGACTGACAGTAGCAGACCGCGCCTCATGCAGACTTTATAGCTGCTGCCCACCTATTTGGCCGGCGAGTTCACTTACCTCTGAGTCTGTCGATAGGCGTCAAATTTGTGGTACATTGGCGCTATATGGAGCATGACATATTAACACATAGTACTGTAGTAATTTATATATATGCTATGCCACTTGAATTCATTGTTTATTTAAGATGCAAATGAAATAACGTACATTGTAAGAACAGTTTAAATGGTTGGTGGCTTCTCACAGCTTGTTAAAACTACTTTTAGTGGCAGCTGGCGAATATTTGTGGCAGAGATAATATGATTTCGCATTTTAGATTTTAGATGAATGCAGGGTGGCAAGGGGGGGGGGGCTATGGGGGCTATAGCCAACCCCCGCGCCCTTAATGGAATACCATTTTACACTGGATAAAATGACTTTAGAAATCAGCGATTATATTACTTCAACAGATTCAATAATTTTTTTATAATCATGTAGCAATATGGGCTGCAATGTATTTCAAACACATTTTAACAAAAGAATAAGAGCGGCAAACAGCTTACTATCTAAACCAATAAATATCATTTAGCTTAAAATGAGCGTCTTCTTATTTACTAATATACACTGGATGCATATTAATGTACCACTTACAATAATCATGAAAGCTAAATATGCCATTTTTGTTTGCCTACCAACACTTGAATTACTAACCCCAGACAAAAACTTCAAAATCGCCAGACATCTGGGTCAAATCGTATTATTTTCCCGGGCGCATACATTCTGTAGACGCGTTGCAGGGCGAGCCAACTACCGACCAGTAGATATAAACTACACACCAGAGTTACAGGAATTTGTGAAAGCGCATTATAGAGACGTTCATGTTCAAACGTAGTACGCGTTTGTAGTAAGGAATATGAACGTAAATTAAGTCCGTTTTAAACAGCTCAATGAGTAGAAGCAAATGATATTTAAATTATTAAGTTGTCGGGCGAGCGGGGCGACGTCGCGGTGCATACGATCGCCGATTGTTGGCGGCTTCTCTAGCTCAATAAAGACGTAAGGAAAATGCAGGGTGTTCCAAAACGATCTTTACGACTTTGATCATAGCTGTTTCAGAAACGTGTTTAAAGGTGATGGTTCATTTATATATACATAAATTTTACAGGGCAGCATCTGATATTAAATTTTTAAGAACCAACCAAAAATTGATATGATAGTCGAAAAGTCAGAAAGAGAATGTAAATAAAATAACTCAAACCCAAAAAGTGAGTGTAAACTTCATGTAACGGCTGCAACCGAATGAAGAACCCGACTGGACGAAAAAACAATCGACTGACCGATTGTTGAAAACAGTCGGTTGTCCTTCCAACTCTTCCACGTGCTGTCAGCGAACACCTGTTTTCCGAGTGCGATTATTGATATTACCAAAGTGTGTAACTGAGCAGTGTGACCGAATCATGCGTCGTGAAGTGTCAATTTTTTTCTGAAATAACAGTGTATTAGAGATTGGAGTGCGTGATTAAAGACTTTGCTGCAATGAATCGCATTCTAACGGATTATATTGGAAAACCTGAGCGTAGTGCCAAAAACTCTCGTAAGGAATCTGCTCACAGGCTTGTGCATTTAGAGTATACAATTTCGACAACACAAAACAGTTGGTAAGGGTCGTATCTTCTTAATTTTAAATAATACTTCCTTCATGTTACTGAGATTTTTACTACTAGTTATTAGTTTAATTAAGTAAGATTAGCGCTATTATGTTTAAACGATAACTAATGGTAAGAGTATGACTGGTTGAAAACAGTTGAAAACATAAAAAGTGGGGTGAATTCTTAAAGACACTATTCGTCTATAAGGAGGTAAAATATTTTCTGCACAAGCCAGTATTATTTTATTAATTTGTACTGAAAAATAACACTATTGTTGTATTTTTTTAGTAAAGCTGGCGATACGTGTTTTTGGTATCAATAATATCGACAAAATTTGTAAGATGTGAAATGATGGTTCCTTATTCTGTGACTGAGAACAACTCTGTATGCTGTAATGGCATTTGTTTAATGTTGCAAACTTTTCACAGATATACACACTTTTACAAAGTTTACAATGTGACTATGTTAAGACAGTTGTGAAAATGACGCATCTTGTCCTCTGAAATTTAACGGATCCTAAACAACAATATTAAATTTTAACTAGAAGTTTCTTTACAAAAATATTCTTACAATTACGTTATGATGTTGGTTAGTACTACGATAAATCATCCGATTGTAGTTCAAAGTTTGGTACTATTTAGGATGACAATCAAGTCTACGGAGGATGGTTAGTTTTGTGACAAGTTGAGCAAAAGATTACACAAGGTCGCTCGAGTTTACAGTGGAAACAAGCTGGTGAACCAACAACTTTACGCTTCTGCACGTAGTATTTACCTTAGCTGTGATGAGCTATCGTATGCATGGCCGGTCTCTTCCTCTGAAATTCCTATAAAAAACTTATTAAACCTTTGCTGAATTTTTTAGCTGAAACTCTCCCTATGTTTCTCGTTATGTGAGAAAACAAGTACTCATCTCTAGTCTTGGAATATGGCGATATACCCGCGCATGGCTGGAGTAGCGTGCATATTACAATGCCCTCTCAGTTCTCTCAAGAACAATTACCTAACTGGCTGGTTCGTTTCTCCGCTGTTGCAGCTAAACGACGCTACAGCTAATTTCTAGCTGGATGTCTGCCGCTGTGAACGCAGTGTTCACACAGATTTCTCCTCTGCATCGTACAGAGAATTATGAGCCCCATTCTGCACTTGATGCCTGTTGGGAGAAGAGTACTCGAAAATTTCCGTCTTGTCTTTCTCGTAGCCGAACTGTCTCCCCACCTGGGTTCTTCCGTTCTCCATGTCACGGCTTCTTTCGACCAATACGGTCTGAGTCACCTGGTCGGTCGGTCGTTGACTCCCGCCTTGGGACGCTCCCTACGTGCTTTCCGTGGTACCCCTGTGGAGTGGCCTTTGCCTCTCCTCGCGATTGCTTCCAGACTAAAACGTTTCCTCTTGCTGCTTGTCTCACCTTCTGCTCATAGACATGCATTACATGATCGGTGTGTTAATACCGTCGATTGAGTGTCATCGCTTTTACACTACATACTTACAGGCAAATTTGCTCATTACCGCCAAATTAAGTTAAGTGTCATATTCACCTTTCCGTTACGATATATAAAGCTCTTATGTAAGGTGCGAAATTGATCATGTATTCTGTCACCTTACAAAGTATTCAAAGCTTTCTTTCCCATCAATATCTACCAACTTTCAGTAACAGTCTATAAACATGTGATAGCATTTCAGATGTTTTAAAAGCTTTTCAGACTACTAGAAGAAAGCTTATAGGCCTGCAGTAATTAATATGATGCGTGATCTTTCCTGGTTTTGCTGTTATTAATCGGACTGCGACCGACTGATGGCATAGGGTGGAACAAACCAACGACTTTCACTGACATAGATCGCTAATGTCGTGTTAAATTTTGAAGCCTTTCTGTAGGAATATTTCAAAACAAAACTTCCAGGCAAAGGCCACTAAATTAAGAGAAACTTTGATTTTATGTATCTTTGGACTCATAAATACCGTTCACGGACCGATTTCATAAACAAATAAGAGTTACAGTGTGTAAACTGTATCTTGACAGTCCTGAATTGGCAGAATGCAGGTGATTGCAGTCACTTGTTCTGGGCTGCCAGTAACATTAGGTAGCTGAAACACTGTCTGAAGTAGCCATTGTTGTCTGCCTTCTTACTCTTTACTGCTTCACTGTACGGAATTGCTGCAGTTAGTACCTTCATTAAGCATGTCAATACACAAGACCATTTCAATACTGTTTACCGAGGGCGCCCATACGAATGTTTGTAGGGGGAGGGGACAAGACCGAGGGATATGGGGTAATGTTTTGGAAGACATATAGTGACTTTTTAGTGGTCATAATAAATTAAAATAATATGTGTAAATAACGCTATATACTTTGTATTGAGCCACTTGTACATAATACTGACATTTAAAGCATACTTAATTCACAGGAAGCAAGACCAGAAAGGACTGAAACATATTATGACCCATATGATATAGGAAGAGCTGTTAAAGGAGCCTTACGTGATGATAGGCTTAAGTTTTTAAAGAATACTTGGAAGCCTCCTGCAAATTCCTTTTCCTACTCAATTACAAGGGAAGCAAAGCCGAAAATTTAAGCATGAATGGATGAGCCAGTACAACTGGCTTTCATACAGTAAAATGTTACATGGTGGATTTGTACTGCATGTGTTCTGTTTTCTCCTTCAGGTGCCGGAATCGGCTCCCAGGTATTTACTACAGCTTTCCATTATTCTAAATAATTTAAACCTTTAACTGGCTTAGTAAAAAACAAATAACTTGTAGGTGTTTTTGATCGGAAACACTTCAGATAAAAAAACATAATTATTCAAATAGTTTTCCGGCGTGGTTTTTCAGCAAAAATTTCTATGTTGCTAACATTTCGAGTGCTTCCAAGGTATAGTGTTTGCACTATTTTTTCTTTACTTAATCCTTTACCTAAGACATTTTTAATTTACTTTTATAGGCGTTAGAACACTGGTAAAAGAACCATTGGTCAAATACAAAAAGACTACAGAAGATCTTTTTCATCATGAAAACATCAAATATCACAAATTTTCCATGTAGAAGGCTATAGAGTTCACCAAGTCTATGGAATCAAGTAAAAAAGTATTGCCATTGTCTTCGATACCAAGAAATCTTCAGTTATGGAAGAAAACTGGAAACGCTTGAGGCCCGTTCTAAAGACTGTAGTCCTGTGTGTTAGAAATAACCTACCTTTACGATGACATCGTGATCATGGTTTAATTCCTCAGCTAAAAGAAGAAAAACCTGATGATGTTCTAGAGGGAAAACATGGAGTGTTTCAGAGTCTTTTGGCTTTTCATGTGGATGCTGGAGATGAAAATTTAAAACCATTTCAATACATGTGGCCGAAACAATTCTATGACAAGTAACACAGTCCAAAACGAAATCATATATTGCATTGATGACGCTATTCGCTCCTCAATATCGAGGGATGTGAAAATGGCTAAATTTTTTAGCATTATGTGTGATGAAACAACCGATGTCACCACTAAGGAAAAGATGACATTTTGTATTAGGTACACTGGCAGAGACCTTTGTTACCAAAGAAGACTTTCTGGGTTTTGCTGAGCTTAAATCAACTACTGGCACTTCGATTGTAGAAGCCATCGATGAAGAACTCAAGACACTAGGGCTGAACTATCAATATCTTTGTGGACAGGGCTATGATGGCTGCTCAAACATGGGTGGGAGATTTAAAGGAGTTCAGGCTCTTATTTTAAGTAAACAACCGTGTGCTATTTATATCCACTGTTTTAACCACTCTTTGAACTTGTGCATTTCTAAGTCTTGTGATACTCCAATAGTTAGAAATATCATGGGAATTGTAGGATCAGTTTCAGCATTCTTATCTGCCTCTGCAAACAGAAAAAGTTCCCTAGAGGAAACTATATCACGACTACCGTTCACAGAGTCAAAGAAAACAAAGTTGAAGGCAATGTGTCCAATAAGATGGGTGGAAAGACACGATACCCTTATTACTTTCAAGGAGCTATTTGCCCCGGTCGTGACCTTGCTTGACGAACTTTCAAGTAGTCGTGAAACCAACGCAGAAACGGCTAGTAAAGCTTGCATGTTTAGTTCTGCTGTCCGAAGAGGAGACTTCGTAGTAGCGTTAGCAACTGCAGCATACTGCTTCTCTTTAAGACTAAGCGAACAGCTCGAAAGTCCTAAAATGGATTTAACAACTGCCTTATATCACATCAATGATGTGCTTGAGGTGTTCAACAATATAAGGACGGATTTGGAAATAGAATTCGGAAGTATTTTTGAAGAAGCTGTTAAACTGGCAGAAGATATTGGAATTGTAATAGCAATGCCAAGAACTATTTCAACACAAATCAAAAGAGACAACGTTCCTGCTTCAAACGCCGAGGAATACTTCAGGCGAACAGTATTTTTACCTGTTGTGGATCGTTTTATTGCCGAGCTAGAAACAAGATTTCCCCAAGATTTTCGCACCATATTACCACTTGAAGGTCTTATTCCTGCAGACTGTTTAAAATACAGTGAGGATGGAGTGATCCAGGCATCCGAGAAATATGAATAGCTTTTGGAGCGTTCTTCCCTTTTAATGAAAGGAGAACTGAAACTATGGAAGAAAAAGTGGGTTGATGAAAGTAAAAGACCTGAAGCAGTTACTGAAGCATTAAAGTACTGTGACAAGCAGTTTTTCCCAAGTCTATATGTTTCACTTAAAATATTTGGGACTATTCCAGTCACCACAAGCACTCCTGAACGAAGCTTCTCTACTTTGAGACGAATAAAGACTTATTTGCGTAACACAATGGGGCAGGTGAGACTAAATGGATTGGCTCTTGCAAATATCCATAACGAAAGAGATATGGACATATTCAGTAAAAAGAAACAGAAACGAATGAGCATGACAAATTGGGCAGAAGACAGAAATATACAGTGAATTTTGTTACAGAAATTTTTTTATATTCATGTCAAGTTCAAGTTTTTACATTCATGTCACCTTCTGTATCCAGAAAATTAATGAGAACTTATTTGATGTAAGCTGTCCTTTTTCATGTTTTATATAATTTATAAAATCTCCCATGTGAAAATAAGTTTCTTTTACCCTGAACTCCAAGACAGTTACCGAAAACTACTTTAAGCAACACCAAATTTTACCAGTTTGTCGGCGGAGGACCCCAACTCTCCTTTTGTTAAGCGATATTCCACTCCGACAACCCCCCCCCCCCCCCCAATTAGCCCTCCCCCTTGACCGATTTCTAGAACCACCCCTGGATGAATGTATTACTATTGACGAACACTTTCTAATTTACACTGCGCGATCCATTCAAACAATTACTTTTTAAAAAATTCCGTAACTGTCTCTCAGTGCAACGTAGAAGTTTGAAATTTGATTCCAAGGTGCTTACCACCTTCCTCTGTAATGCGTGGCGCCCAGCGACGTCACCCTTGGTCTCAGCGAAGCTTCAAACAGGAAGTTGTCGGCACGTGCGAAAGAAAGCCCAGAGCTCAGAAGTTCGTGTGAGGAGTAGATGGGTTAATGATGTCGCATTGGCACCAAATTTCACCACAATTTTACCCAGCGCCACCGCGGACGTGGCACGCGATGTGGAGGTCGTCACACGCCCTCTTACCAACATTTCACTCCTTCTTTTGACGGCTCTGTGATGGAGGTCAGAACCGCGACACCTAGTGTTGAATTCAAGCGGATTTCTTATGGGTAAACGAAGAAAACATTTCAGACACATCATTGCTCATAATCGAGACGTAAAGGTCTTAAAGGGTGGAATAACGATGTCAATAAAATCACCCTTTTCCTTGGGGCGTTGATTTCCATATGTTTCGCAGTCGAGAACAAGAGTTCACAGTGTGATAAGCAACAGTACGACGTTCCTGACAAATTTTAGACTCCTGACACCCCCTAACGATTCCACACTTCTGTAAGGTCATCGTGGGCCAGCAATCCCATTAAATGTGATCGAACTCCTTTGGAGTGTAGTGTGACCACAATTTTTGCTCTGGTGTACAGGGTGGAACCACCAACGACCGTTAAAAATCATTCACCGAAACTTGAAAGCAATCTGAAGCAGTGGAAGG
Organism: Schistocerca serialis cubense; assembly: GCF_023864345.2. Taxonomy (NCBI): domain Eukaryota; kingdom Metazoa; phylum Arthropoda; class Insecta; order Orthoptera; family Acrididae; genus Schistocerca; species Schistocerca serialis. Next base: position 505,196,481 of record NC_064640.1, read on the forward strand.
TGCTTATGCGTTTTCAGCCCTCCTGTTTCGCACCCTGCTGTAGCATGATCACGGAGCGGTGTGACATTGACGTATACGTGACTAAAACATCAGACAATCTCTCTAAGACACCGAGTGCGGCAACTCCCTTGGCGGCAGCTACCCGCCTTTGTTATGCACCTTAAAAATGTACCTGTACACAGACCACCCCTTGACACGCTTTAGACTACTCGGCGCTAGGGCAGCAGCGTAGCCTGCCAGCAGGGACTTAGGACCCGTTCATGGATTGTCTCCACTCAGGTACTTTTTTAAAATGCTCAGCAAAGGCGGGTGGTCTGCACTGAGAGTGCTGCCGAACTGGATGGTCTTAGGGGGGGACCTACACCGTTTTATTCACGAATGTGTCACTCTCGCAGCCTCCCGTGATCATGTCACAGGAGGACGCAAAGCTGGAGGTCTGAAAAAGCACAAACACACTTTGCTACTTCGGATCAATTTTAAATTTCGTCTAATGATTCTGAATGGTGTGTTAGTGGTTCCACCCGTACACCAAAGCAAAAATTGAAGTCTCAATGCAATCCGAAGGTGTGTGATCACGTTCAGTGGGATAGCGGACCTATGACCTCCTTAGAGATGGGTTGCAATGTCCAATGGTTGTCACAGTGCCAGAGGCTGACAAGATCGTCGTTCTGTTGCTCATCGACCTGCGAACTATAATTTCCGACTGCGAAATGTTTGGGAATCAACGCTTGAAGGTATGAGTGGTTTCATTGACGCCGTTTACGCCAACCTCTGAGGCCTTTTCATGTTGATTCTGAGCGGCCATGTGTCTGAAATGGCCGGCCGGAGTGGCCGAGCGGTTAAAGGCGCTACAGTCTGGAACCGCACGACCGCTGCGGCCGCAGGTTCGAATCCTGCCTCGGGCATGGATGTGTGTGATGTCCTTAGGTTAATAAGGTTTAAGTAGTTCTAAGTTCTAGGGGACTTATGACCACAGCAGTTGAGTCCCATAGTGCTCAGAGCCATTTGAACCATTTTTGTCTGAAATGTTTTCCTTTGCTACCCACATAAAACCGCGTGATTCGAACACTGGACGTCGCGGTTCTGTCCTCCATTGCAGAGGCGTGCAAAGGAGGGGTGAAATGTGGGGCCGGCCGGAGTGGAACCACGCGACCGCTACGGCTGCAGGTTCGAATCCTGCCTCGGGCATGGATGTGTGTGATGTCCTTAGGTTAGTTAGGTTTAAGTAGTTCTAAGTTCTAGGGGACTGATGACCTCAGATGTTAAGTCCCATAGTGCTCAGAGCCCTTTGAACCATTTTATTTTGAAATGTGGGTATGAGGGATTGCGACGGCCTTCCCGTCGTGTGATACGACCACGGTGGCGTTTGGGAGAATTGTGGTGAAATTCGGTGCCAATGTGACATCATTAACGCACCTTACACCTCACATGAAGTTCTACGACCACGGTGGCGTTTGGGAGAATTGTGGTGAAATTCGGTGCCAATGTGACATCATTAACGCACCTTACACCTCACATGAACTTCTGAGCTATGGCCTATTTTTGGCCTGTGTCGACACCTTGTTTTTGAAGCGTCGTCGAGACGCACGATGACGTGGCAGGGCGCCACGCTTCTTTACAGTTACAGAAGACGTTTGCAGGCACCGTGAGGTCAAATTTATAACTTCCGCGCTGAAATGGGAGACCATTTCGTGGTTTCGAAAAATATGCAATAAGAACACAATTTTTTGGAAAGATCTACTTTATCTGGGTATCAGAATCTGTTAGATCTCATTTTCAGCAACAAAACATTTTCACTTTTACTTACCAGGGAGACTGCTTCTGTTGCAGGCTGAATGCTGAAACTGTGGATTTACCTATAAGTTATGGCACAGCGTATGAACAACAAATGGACGCATACATAATTTGCTGGTCACCTTTTCCTGTATTTCACCCTTACCCAATCCGAAAATAGTCCTTCTTTTGTGTTATCTCACTTTCAGAGTTCCTAGTGCCGCCACATTCTCAACTTGTATATTCAAATGACACAGTGGCACTGCAATCGCGGATTCGTTTGTATGTAGTACACTTACGACGTTACTATGGCAACAATAGAAGAGTCTTATTAGAGTCAGTTGTTTTCCCAAGATATTGTTCGTTTTGTAAGTTTTACCGAAGCTATGAGGTAGTATTTCAATAAAACATAATCGGATTATTGTCACAAGGAATAGATAACTATATTATAAATAAAGAACGTATTTCCGCTTAGGAACAAAACAGATATGGCTCTGGTTCATGACGTCCGATGCGACGTGTGGCAGCGGCGTTTACTGTATTGCGGCATATGTCTGTTTTGTACGCACACGGAGTGACATGCCAAAGTAACTTAAGCTACGTAAATATTTTTGAAATCCCAATAGCACCAACGAACAAAACGAGATGCACATATCACACTGTGACGAACTGTTATTAAATTTCCTTCTATCCTCACGCTTGGACCGGCTAATATGGATTGTGCGGCTGGTCCTGGTGTAGGTTCGAGTCCTCCCTCGGGCATGGGTGTGTGTGTTTGTCCTTAGGATAATTTAGGTTAAGTAGTGTGTAAGCTTAGGGACTGATGACCTTGGCAGTTAAGTCCCATAAGATTTTCACACACACACACACACACACACACACACACACACACACACACTGGCTAATACACTGAAGCGCCAAAGAAATTGGTACAGACATATGTATTCAAATACAGAGATATGTAAACAGGCAGAATAAAACGCTACGGTCGGCAGCGCCTATATAAGACAACAAGCGTCTGGCGCAGTTGTTGGATCGGTTACTGCTACTACAACGGCAAGTTATCAAGATTTAAGTGAGTTTGAAAGTGGTGTTATAGTCTTTGGCTCTTCAAACTAGAATGAAAGTAGTGTCCACATGCCCATTTGCACTACAGCTGGTCATTAAGCACTGTGCTTTAAGCGTACCGGCATTATATGGTATGACCGACGATTTTCACCTAAATTCAGTACTCCCTTTCGCTGTACCCACTATAAATCGTTACGCTACGAGGTAAAAAATTTCTATTGAAAGCATATTCTAACTATTTACAATACTTGTTTATAAAAACATTTTTCATTTTGTACCAATGTATATGTACCAGTTTTATACATATGTACCAAGTTTTCGAATTTCCTACTCAAGAGCAAGCTACGTTTAGTTCGCCGTAAGAGAAGCGGCAATCTTTGAGGTTGATGCCGCAATATTTTGAAGTTTGTCCTAGCACTTGGTTAATTGTAAAACTGTAGGCTGATCTGATTGGAAATTATAGTCTTTTAAATTTGAATGGCCGTTCAGTAGAGATCAATGGTATTTCGGGGATAAATAGTGTGTGCTCTTTGCACTTTCCAGTCTTAGATGATGTCATTCAACAGCTGTTTGACGATCATCCTTGTTCCATTACATAGTTTTGGTGAGTTGAAAGTTGTGAATAGTATGATCGGAGATCCAGTTTTAAGTCAGCGGCAGTGTAATGGCTTGCCTGGTACTCGCAAAGAGTTCAGAAATTCTTTAGAGAAGTTCACACTTTCTTCAACCTTCAACATCGTGTTCATCTATTTGTACATTATTTCTTTAACGGATTTCTCTTTTGAATATTAACGTTGATATTATTGACAATATAATTTTTAGTAGCCAAAATTGCCCTTTCAGATAGCCTGCCCGGATTGGTATAATTGAGAAAATTTTTTGGATAAATCAGTTCGATGGGTTTATTTTTGGCAGTGGCTATCTTGCAGAAATTACCGTTGAGTTTAATGAGGCCGATCGCCTGATCAATAGAAAGACCTTCGCCTATTTGCAAAAGTTGTTGAGCAAAATGTGCCATTGTTTCGTCTTTCGATAGCTCAATTCTCGTATTTTTTGTCAGTTGCGGTATTTGCATATGTGGCCACAGATGTGATTTTTTTAAGCATGCGTTATTCTTGTCTGCTGGTGTTGACTTGGAGATAGCTGAAAGTGCTTGTCCAACATCTTCTGAGGGTATGAGTAGAGCTCCTGGCATCACTTGAAAGTTCCATCCCAAGTCTTGCGAAGTTCTGTCCGTGACTTCAACTGATTTTTTATGTGCCACTGTGATTCGTCCCAGAAGATAATTTTAGCTTGCTTTAGATGTTCACCCCGCCCAGATGCTCTTGAGATTTTCCAAACCGTGTATTGTTCTTCGGCGATGTTCAACGGTAGTTGTAGGCTGGAGTAGGCAGTTCGTCCTCCTTCCGTACGTATGTCTGCCAATGCCGGACGATGCCAGTGGAAGTGTGATGTGTTGTTCAGCACGTATTCCCGCCAGCAATAGATTTATTAGAAACGTTTTCCCCAGTGCCTCCTGGTGCGTCCAAGTAAATAATTCCGCCAGTGTTATTGTCGATCCTGTCCATTATAACGTTGTAAACCTTCTTTTGGTTGTCATTGAGGTGTCGTTTGTTGTGAACAATGTACTGAAGTAGTGCGTTGAAGTTGTAGATTTTTTCCTTTGTAATTTTGAAGTTTAGCATACTGATAGCATCTTTTTCCTCGCACTTGCATCCCAAGTTGTACTAGGTTGCTTATTGCTAAACATTTATCTTCTTGGCGAATGAGTTTTTGATCGACGATGTCGTCGTTGAATTCGATGGTCAGCTCAGGATGAGCTTGTCGAATTTGATGCGGTATGTCACCACCCATACTCTCTTCTTAGGAGTCCGATGGCTGTTTTGGATTCGATGGCTTACATGTTGTTAGAATTATGGCGAATAAGTCTCTTATTTGTTCATCTGAGGTTGTGAGTGAGTCTTCTTGTAGTGTTAATTCCCAGTGGTTGTCGTTTTCCAGTAGTCCTACGCGTTGGCATGCGTTTCTGTACGTCTGGCATTAGTATTATTTATTTTCAGTTCATCGCTGCCTCGTATTCGTATTTTCGCTGTGGAGCCACCGTTTTTGGGTGATCGTATTCTGTTTTTGGGATAGCCATTGACTCCGGTTCGTGTGTCGTCCAGGTATGGTTTTGGATATTTTATGTAGATTGTCCGTCACTCATAATTTGCAAACTGGGGTTTAATGGCACGCATAGCCCGTGAATCACGTTTTTCACTGCTATGTCGAACAGTTCCTTAGTTTGTCGTGGATTGGGAAATTCAGCTTGGATGATTTTGTCCACATCTATGGGGTGAATTCTGTCGTGTAGCCATATGAGACTGTGTGAGTGAGGCAGTCCTCGTTTTTGCCATTCGATTGTGTACATCCAGCATCTAACGGTTCCCAACATGTGGTGATTTTGATGACTTCAGTAAATCTCATTTGTTTTTGTCGGAAAACCGGGCTATAATTTTGTGTCCCTGCACAGGAGCTTATCTTAACTACTCTTTGATTTCTGGCCACAAGGAGTTGCATGTGAATGTTATGAGGAGGTCAGGTCGTCCATATTTTCTTATGTAGGTCATGGCATCTTGAGTGTGTGTTTCGGACTTCCTGCATGTAACGAGGGTAAGACTACCATTGTTCCAATGTCGTCAGTGTTTCCGTCATTTATGATTGCACCTCGAAGGTGGATGTATTATTCCATGCGTATTTTCTTCTGATTCAGTCTTACGTAAATCATCCGTTCCGTTTCTGCTTTGCATACATATCTACCAGGAATTGTTTGAATACGGGCGAGTGTTGAGAATGTGTCTGTATGTTTCATTGTCTCTGATCAATAAGCCGCAAGCGTTGAACTCCTTGGAGGTGACTTTTTTGTTTGTTTCTGTGCTGTTTCAGATTGCATTTGTTTCACATTAAAATGATATCCATCCTCTCCGTGCAGAAATGTTAATGAGTATTGGAACGCATCACACGAACGTGGTGTCTCTGCAGTGTGTTGTAGTCCTACTCTTCTTCGTTGTTCAATTATGTCACGACTTGAGTTTTCACTGTCGACAATTACGATGGCGACTTCGTCTATCTGAGGTGCATTAAATCGACGTTCATTTTCTCCATGTGGTCTTTTGTCAGCTCGAATTAGAATTTTATAGTCATCAGAAATCATTTGGTCTGATGCTGTTGTGAATATATGAATCAGTCGACTGTATTCGTGTAAGATCCTCTGTACGTCTTGGACTACTACTCGTCTGAATCCACTATTATTTGTGCATCGTTAATCAACTTCTGTTTCTTCGTTTCAGATGAAACATACTTGCAGAAATTTATGGTCTTCGTTTGGTGATGGTAGTAATGATCCTATGTTGTGATAGATTTGTCCTTGAATGAAAAAAAAAAACGTAATCGATTTCATCCCTGTTAGTTTTTGTTAGAAGTGTCCCCGAAAGAAGCCATTTGGAAGTAGGCATTGTACGCTTTTATATTTTCAAAAAGGTGTTTTGATTCTGGAGTTTCCCCGGTTATGTACTGTAAAAATTCCGGCGGAGGTGCTTCCAGTAGTGGTAATCGAAGTTTACCATTCATGCAACAGAACCCTGGTGTTACTCTACTGGATTTTTTGGAGTTGCAAAATTGGAAGATGTCATCCTTTTTTTTTATTACGGCGTGTTTGTGTTTGTTATATTGTTTCGTGGGTCGCAATGGAATGCGTCATTTTTTAAGTTGTACTGTTTACTTGTCCTCGTCTGCGTTTCTCGTGGGTGGTATTTTCATGGCTGGGTTGAGTTGGCAGTCTTTTGTTATAAGATTACTTCGCAATTCTTGATTCTTCAATCCGCTCATTTCTACGGTTCCTCTGCCTCTTACGGTGCTCATTCTCGTTCGTTGGGAACTTAAACGTGCTTTGCGCTCCTCGCCTGTTTCGTTTTTCCGGTGCTCTTTTTGTTCCCGCCGTTTTGTCTCAGAACTGGCAAGGTATTTTCCTGATTTGCGTTTGGACATTTTCTAAAATATAAATCAAATCAACTTTTCACGAAAAATACACTAAGTGCACTTTACATACTTTTTACAGTTTACTTTCGATTTATATTCAGCCACTGTATCACATTCACAACTCATACTTCACTGTATGATTTTATTCGCTCACTGCACTACTTTTTCGGTTCCTTCCTTCGTCGAACCCATGACGGGTCTTACTTTATGTAGACCTACCAGTGGGTAACCCCACCAGTAGAGAATTCCAGAACATAGCAAAAAGGCATCGAATGGTCCACAATGTTCCAGAATATTTCACAACATTCGAGAGTGTTCTGAAATGTTCCACAATGATCTGGGATATTCTGGGATGTTTCCGAACATTCTGGAATCTTCCCGAATGTTCCAGACTATTTCCGGACATTCCAGAAGACCCCGGATCATTGTGGAACATTCTGGAATGTTGCGGAATGCTGTCGAACACTCGAATGTTCTGCAACGTTCTCGAATACTCTCGAATGTTCTAGAAATTTCTAGAGTGCGAAACTTCAAAGCCCTTATATTTTCAGGGACAAACCCTTCACGTAAAAATGGGAACCTTCTTCAGGGATGGGGGCTGAGGGCTACCAACTGTACAACTCCCTGATCGTGCTCGGAATCGTTTCTGAGCTTTAGCAGCACTCACACTATACAGTTACTTCTATAATGTATACTGATTATAGCATGAGTAGTAGTAATATTTTTCGTGAAACGTTATCAGATTTTTTAAATAAACTAAAAAGCTTTGTAGGTTGCAGCATTCTCAGACAGGCAGTTATATTTGGCAATTTTGACAGTTTTTATTTTTTGATAATGGACAGATTCAATACGGAACTTCAAGTAAGAAAAGTTAAATGTACATATTTTCCTAAAATTATTGCTATTGTAAAACAGAAACGTATGAAATAAGACTATTTGTCTAGCATGGAAAAAGAGTAATGTTCCAGGATATTTCGATGGTATGGTTACTGTCATTACAGGGTGGCAGCATCAGAGAATTACAGAATATCTGGAATTAGAAGATAAGTGTGTTTTAAAAGACGCTGCAAGTGTATAAGTGGAATAATATTACGAGGCTTATTATTAAGGACGAGCTCGTTATACTTTCTCACTTTTCAATTCAGTTCTACCAACTATTTTGATGTTCTAATCCTGTGACTGAGTAAAGAACGAGAAGTCTTCGGATTACAAAAACCGAAACATGGAAGTAATTACAATATAATTTTGTATTATGTAGAGGCATAACATACAAAGGAACCTCCCCATCGCACCCCCCTCAGATTTAGTTATAAGTTGGCACAGTGGATAGGCCTTGAAAAACTGAACACAAATCAATTGAGAAAACAGGAAGAAGTTGTGTGGAACTATAAAAAAATAAGCAAATTATACAAACTGATTAGTCCATGCGCAACATCCATCAGGGAGGGGCATAATTCAGGAGCACCGTGGTCCCGTGGTTAGCGTGACCAGCTGCGGAACGAGAGGTCCTTGGTTCAAATCTCCCCTCTAGCGAAAAATTTTTCTTTATATTCGCAAAGTTATGATCCGTCCGTTCGTTCATTGACGTCTCTGTTCACTGTAATAAGTTTAGTGTATGTGTTTTGCGACCGCACCGCAAAACCGTGCGATTAGTAGACGAAAGGACGTGCCTCTCCAATGGGAACCGAAAACATTTGATCGCACGGTCATAGGTCAACCGATTCCTCCACAGGAAAACACGTCTGATATATTCTATACGACACTGGTGACGGCATGTGCATCACATGACAGGAATATGTTGTCGACCCACCTAAGTTGTACACTTGGCGAATGGGTAAAAAGATTCATCTACGTTGCCCGATTTAGGTTTTCTTGTGGAGGTGATAATTACTTCCAAAAAAGTGATGAAAACATCAGAGTTTGTCACATAAACTGCAACAAATGAATCCAAAAGTGCAACAAATGAATCCAAAAGTCTCACAGTTGCACACTTTTCCCTGTGCTCTGTCAAAACATATGTTTTTAACTTTTTCAAATTTTTCCGTGTGTGGACCGTCAAATCCTGCAGATGTCCAAGCAAATCTGAACATGTCCTGGAATTTTGGAGAGCGAAGTTGATTTATGTGTGAGTGCCTGAACTTTGATAATTGTCTGAAAATAAAAAATGAAAATTTTCACTCGAAGGAAGACTGGAACCAAGGACCTCTCGTTCCGTACCTGCTCACGTTAACCACGGGACCACAGCGCCCCTGAGATTTGTCTGTCCTTGATGGAGCATATCTTACACATGGACTAATCAGTTAGTATATTTTGCTTAATTTTTCATAGTTCCATACAACTTCTTCCTGTTTTCTCGATTGATCTGTGTTCAGTTTTTCAGGGTCTATCCACTGTGGCAACTTATAACTAAATCTGAGGGGGGTGCGATGGGGAGGTTCCCTTGTCAGAGCCTACAAAGAATATTAGATATATCCATGATTCCGTAATAAAAAATATAGTCATAACTTCACACTGTGAAATATTAGCAATGAAATCGCCTGATGACTTATGAAAGTACTGGGCATGTGAAATAAATTTAAGAAAAATATGGCATTGAGATGTTACTACTGCACAGTGCAAAACAGCTGATTTACAGTAGCTGCCACGAGTCTTTTCCGTAGCATAAAGGTTATTGGAATAAATAGAGCAGCAATCACTTTAACATAACTCAAAGTACTCACATGGTATTAAAATACTGCTTTAATTAAAGTTTCGTATTCTCACAGTTGTTTGCATAATGAAAAATACATAAACTGTTGCAGGACTAATAACCTAAGCAGGCCGCTGTGGCCGAGCGCTTCTAGGCTCTTCAGTCCGGAACTGCACGACTGCTACGGTCGCAGGTTCGAATCCTGCTTCGGGCATGGATGTGTGTGAAGTCGTTAGGTTTCAGAAGTTCTAAGTTCTAGAGGACTGATGACCTCGGATGTTAAGTCCCATAGTGCTCAGAGCCATTTTTTAATAACTTAATTTAGGTGGATGATTTCGATTTTCTAAAATTACATCTGTAATGCAACATTAGAGATGCACAATATCAAACATTGACGTTTTAGAGATGCGACTGTCTTTCATCTGCCCCTTTTGATATACAGGATGAAGCCCGAGTGTGCCAATTTCGCTTCACCCTGTAAATTTGTCTTCTGTAAGAAGTGTTTGTGAAAAAAAAGGGTATTTGGTAATCATGTGTCCATGTCTAACAATGGGACAGTAGTGTGAATTCCAGTGAAAATTTTGCAGCAGGAAATAAGGGTAACTAAAGATACCTTAGCGCTATTAATGTAATTATTTACATGGTGTTATATCCTAGCCAGTAATGCCACCCGAGCCCGCTGCCAAAAAGGTTGGCAGCATCAAAGTCCGGACGCCGTCCGCATAAGCAGCGCCAGCGAGACAGCAAATCGCCGCAAGTCTGCGCGCGCCACCGCTGGCTTCTGGTTTCTTAAGCGCTGGAGTCGCGAGCGCTAGGACAGTTCTGTATTCGCCGCTCAGTTGTATACTCGCCACCGAATTGTGTACTTGCTAGTCAGTCGTGTGTTCATCGCAGCAGAGTTGTTGTTTGTCGTCAGCCGACGCTGACCTAGCCGCTCCGACTCGAACTAGACAGATTTCTGTAGACACGGAGTTCACTATTGTGTGTGCTGTATCTTCGTTAATAAAGATAAGTACCGACTTTTATTTAATCCGAGTGTTTGGGTTTTCATCTTTCTGTTCACTGTTCCAGCGGACCGGTCGGCCCGCTATTAAAAGTGTGGCGGTGACTTCGTAAGCCGTTTCTACAGCGAATTGCTTGTCGTTACGAACACCGCCACAAAACATGGTAGTTGCATTTCATCTTTATGTGATTATTATTCGCTTGATTCTATTTAAGTATATTACCCATTTCACGTTAGTTCTTCATTTTTTCTTATGTTGTTACGTCAGTAATATGTATTGGTGCTGCTTATGGTATTTGGAAAAAAGCTGCATTTTTTACTTTCATGCGGAGAAATACTTGTGATAAATAATTTTTGTTCTGTTATTTACTAAACCTACTCAGTTAGGCTCATAAAACAGCATCTATTTATAGATTAAGTAATTTTTATTGTGGTTGCAATTTCACGCTGAAACACGTCCGAAACAAAGCATCTTCCTAAATTTTTTGTAACTGTTAGAACAATATCCACACTGTTTGCATATGTTTTACGCGCAATTGTATATTTATGACAAGTCCTGATGATTACTGATTACTGCCTTAACGGATTTCGAAGATTTCGATGTTAAAAGTAGGTTCCGTTTTTCATCTAGAGGGAACAGCCCATGATAGAGCATGTAAGCCTTTAACATTTTCCTGGTAATTTCCGTTGGATATCAGTACAACATGCCCATGAAATTACCTGCACAAAATATAGTAGGTGATCACACAAAACACATTCTAACCGTCACTCAATATTGGGCATGGGACATCAGTGACGTCACACTTCAGATTTTAGTTTGGACGTGTTTTTGTAGCATTCTGATTAGCGTCATTGGCTGTCGAATGCAAATAAGCTTCTCTTGCCTACATGCGATGATAGTGTGACTCTTTCAGGCTCACATATCTCTTGACATTTCTTCGTGCGCGCTGATTTTTGATATTTTGTGTTTACAGCCGTTGTAGTATTTGCCTCAAAAGCACCGGTACATCTGTTGCAACACTTGGCAGAAAAGAGCACGCTTGCAAATTGTGTGAAGGAACTTCATTACGCATTATTCAGTATTACGTCTCCATCCAAGCAACAGTGTATATTTCGAAGAAAATTATCGATGTTTACGTCTTCCTCACTTACCTGCTAATGCAGCGGGGATTTACGCACGTCAAGAACCTGAAAATACACTGTTTACAGTAGCTCGTTTCTTTCGCTATCGCCACTCATACAATTTTTTTGTATGACGTCGTTATTGGAGAAGTTCTTCTTCACTTAAAGTTTGTCTTTGATTTTATGTCTTTAACTACCGAAATATACTGTAACAAACTTTTATCGTAAGGGGAGCAATTCTACAGAATGGATTTCTGCAACTTCGATCTAAGCTGCGTCATTTATTCATTTCTATAAACAATACTAGTTACCTGCGAAATTGCAATGCTCATCAGTTTATTATCGTCCGAAAGATAAACCTGCCTGAAATGATCAAAATTTGCACGACTTCTATTCTTACTTACTCGTGTCAAAAGCAGCGGTAAAGAAATGTACACAAAGAGATATCGAACAATTAGAAACTAACAAGCTGCAAAACAACTTTAAAAGATAATGAGAATACGAAACATTAAGTTCCATATGGTGAAATGGAACTCCACCTACGTAACTTCGAAGGTTCTTCACGGACGTTTTTAGAGTGCTTGGTGCAAAGGGCAGGCAATCTATGCTATGGTGACTTGTTATATTGTAATCGTGTTTCATTGGAATTCTTACCCTGCTCACCCCCTCCCCCCACCCCACAACCATTCTTCTTCGTGTTTGTACTGCAATGAAAACATGTGCACAACAGTCTCAGATATCCGCTGTGTATCTTGTCTGGAAACAAATTTGTTCCATTCAGTCACGGTACTTCCTGTTAATAATGCTAATGTTCATTGTTGCCTATATCCGTTGGGAATGGCGAACAAGAATTGTGATTTAAATTGGCAACTAATGTGAATATAGTATGCAATCAATAACTTTTTTAATGTTTATACTATTTATTTTCTGAATCATTGACTAGTTTATAAGCAATTTAAGCAATTTCAGGCTCATCACCAGATGGAAGCGTTACAGGGAGATAATCAGGACCATGTGCAGCTACACGCTATGCTGGTGGTGCTGCCGGGAAAAATCCCACTGCAGTTAGGTACAAAAAATATGAATGTGCTGGATACCATTCTTTGCCATACCGCGATCTTTGACCTTAGATGCATAGCATTGCAAAATAAATATTTGAAAATGTGTATAATAGATGTAAGTGAACATTTTAAGCTGCAGGTCCGTCATATGTTGACAAAGTGTATCATGTAGTATGGATCAAAAAGCTACACAAAGCATAAACAAATAGATTGAAATGCTTTCTGCATAGTTAAAGAGTGAAGCTACTATCCTATGTGATAGACCTTTTCTTCGTGGGTCTATAGGAATATAAAAAATATAAAAGCTTCAGTTCTGAGTAAACAGAGTAAAGTAAACGTCACACGAACAACACAGTAATAATTCATGAAGGAGGATGAATATATCTTATTACTGTATTCTTTGAAGGTTTCAGGAAGAAACTGTAGAACAAAATATTCAGTATTGATTCAATTTTTCGTTAAAGATTTTGAAAACCTTTAGTTGAAACTTGTAGTGCGTCGTTATAACCCTCAAAAGGGTGACCTCAAGAGGGTCGCCACCGAAGACTGGGACAGGCTTCAGCAGCAAAGTCACATCACAATTTGGACAGAATTCTAAGGAGAAGAGCGCAGACTAAAGCAACACGGCGTTTAGTGTTACCCATAATCAACGTTTGATTTCACAGCTGCGTACTTCCTAAAAGATCGATATTATTTCGGTTACTGTCTTTCTTCTTGCACAGTGAATTTATTTATCGCAGGTACTCAATTTTTTTGAGAAGTTCTGTTATTTTCAGTAGTTACTGTCATATGTTGTCTATCACCGTTCAGTTAACCCAATTATGGTACTAGTTTCGTTTTGAACACGGATGTTGTTGGCTTGCCCCAAAGAAATGACGAAATTCTATCATTCCGGTGCATTATTTCGATAATTTTGCTTCTTCTCCTCTACTATTGTGTATGTGTAAATGATCTCCGCGAATGGCTTCAAAACTAAATAGAATGAGAGTATCTCTCATGCTAATCAAAAGCCATAGTGTCCCGAAAACGTTCCACAGAATCATTAACTTCTCCCAGCAAAGTTACCGAGTATTTGTTCTTAGAGTATTAAATCCTGAAATATCCATTTACAGTATGTCCTGCGACGCAGCAAATGTTGTTACTGGAGACTACTACACGGCGAGACTAAGCACCAGTCCACTTTAGGTGCAAACATCATCCAACTGCTCTGGAACTGACCGTACAACAGGGATCGCTGAATATTGGTAGTTAAAACAGTTCTGGTTCACCTTTCGTTTATATTAACTAGAAAAGCCCAGTACCAGCTAAAATGTTTCACCTAGTGTAATTGCATTGCAGTGTCATTTATTGAACTCTACATAGTTTATCGTTAGGCCTGTATTACGAATTATGATTAGTATTTCACTTGTTAACGAAAGCGAAAGCTATCATTTAAGACGAATGAGCGAAAATAAGTGAAATACAGATCGTGGCAGAGAACCATACTGCACTCGATCAAATGGTCATTGACTCGACTTTCCAGTCGGATAATATTAAGTCACTAAAGTGGTGATGACGTTCCGATGATAGTTAACGTGAACAACACTGTTTAAATTTTAAGAGAGAACTCATAGATGTGAAATGACCTCATGATGGCCTATGCAGCTGTCCAGGCCGGCCGATTACCATCGCAACAATCAAATAGTCATCCAGAACCCTGCAAAAGGAATAAACAGATAGTCGAAAGTAGTCGACAATCATCGTGTTGGGAAATAAGTTTTTTATGTAATTATGTCTCTAAAAAGCTTCATCTTCTTGCATAATCTCATTTAAAATATGGCATTTTTCAAAAATTATGTACTAATATTAACTAGTTACTTCGTTATCCATCAACTGATTCAATAGTTAGTGGATCATTTGGAGCAGGAATCCAACTGTGGAATAATCTCCCTCTGCGATTCTGAGAACTGAAAAACATTTCCAGCTTCAAAAGACAATTAATGAAAAGTAAAACAAGAATCATGCCTTCCTGTGTTCTGTACGTGCCGCTAATCTCCTTACAACTAAGTACTCTTCTTACCTACTAGACATTACTCATTTCCCAAAGCCCACAGCTGATGCATTTCTCTCTCTCAGCTCTCGTTATGTCAAAAACTGTTAGCGTTGTACACATATAAATCCATTTCGTATCTGCTAACATTACTGTTTTGTTATTATTATTGTTGAGCTGCAGCAGCGGTAGTAGCAGTAGCAGTAAAAATACCGCTAGTGTTACTGATATTACTTTTAAGTCGACACTGTTATTCACATTTTCATTATATACATTGATGCCATTTTTAATTCTATTACTATCGTTTTCTTATTATTTATTATACTGAAATTATTATTATTCCGAAAGTAACTATGATGAGTAAAGCACAGTGTGTGTAAAAATCTGGCCATATGTATGAAGACCCTGAAGGCTCTAATGTGATGGAGTTAAGTAAACGAAGTATATTTCCATTATCAATTATTGTTAAAAAAGCAGGTACTGTGTTTTGTTAACAACAAACAACCCATTTTCTTAGAATGTGAAACCTCCTCCTGCATAGTGTGCACGTTCTATGCTGCTCACACAGTCCTATTTTGGGATCACGTTGCATCTGCAAACAAACTGACACGTTAAAACTATGGGTTATAATTAGGATATTTTTAAACCGTAGCGAAAATTGATTAGTTTCCATCGTCCGAAGGGATCAGTTACTCGATACATGCTAAATGAATAGCCTGTACGCCTCATATAACACTAATGCTGAAAGTTCATTATTTTCATTACTAACAATCTGTGTCTGTGATTCACCTCTAAAACTATCAAATATTGAGAGAAATCTTGTGATAGTTTAATTTCCTATTCTTTGTTAGTTTTTGTGGAACGTGCTATATCCCTTGAACGAAATTTTACAATAGTTCAGTAATTCTGCATCTCCTACCATGTTCCTATTACCTTTCTCTTAAAACTCTTTCTTTAAGTGTTGTCGTTCTTAGTTTCAGAGGTTCTTTCCTTTTGCAAGTTGTTTTTGTAGCAGGGGCAGGTATCTTTGCTATACAGGGTGAGTCACCTAACATTGCCGCTGGATATATTTCGTAAACCACATCAAATACTGACGAATCGATTCCACAGACCGAACGTGAGGAGAGGGGCTAGTGTAAGTGGTTAATACAAACCATAAAAAAATGCACGAAAGTACGTTTTTAACACAAACCTACGTTTTTTTAAATAGAACCCCGTTAGTTTTGTTAGCACATCTGAACATATAAACAAATACGTAATCAGTGCCGTTTGTTGCATCGTAAAATGTTAATTACATCCGGAGATATTGTAACCTAAAGTTGACGCTTGAGTACCACTCCTCCGCTGTTCGATCGTGTCTATCGGAGAGCACCGAATTACGTAGGGATCCAAAGGGAACGGTGATGGTCCTTAGGTACAGAAGAGACTGGAACAGCACATTACATCCACTTGCTAACACCTTTTTATTGGTCTTTTTCACTGACGCACAAGTACATTACCATGAGGGGTGAGGTACACCTACACACGTGGTTTCCGTTTTCAATTACGGAGTGGAATAGAGTGTGTCCCGACATGTCAGGCCAATAGATGTTCAATGTGGTGGCCATCATTTGCTGCACATAATTGCAATCTCTGGCGTAATGAATGTCGTACACGCCGCAGTACATCTGGTGTAATGTCGCCGCAGGCTGCCACAATACGTTGTTTCATATCCTCTTAGGTTGTAGGCACATCACGATACACATTCTCCTTTAACGTACCCCACAGAAATAAGTCCAGAGGTGTAAGATCAGGAGAACGGGCTGGCCAATTTATGCGTCCTCCACGTCCTATGAAACGCCCGTCGAACATCCTGTCAAGGGTCAGCCTAGTGTTATTTGCGGAATGTGCAGTTGCACCATCATGGTGATACCACATACGTCGACGCGTTTCCAGTGGGACATTTTCGAGCAACGTTGGCAGATCATTCTGTAGAAGCGCGATGTATGTTGCAGCTGTTTGGGCCCCTACAATGAAGTGAGGACAATGTTTCAAGCGTCAACTTTAGGTTACAATATCTCCGGATGTAATTAACATTTTACAATGCAACAAACGGCACTGATTATGTATTTGTTTATATGTTCAGATGTGGTTCCATTTATAAAAACATAGGTTTGTGTTAAAAAACATACTTCCGTGCATTTTTGTATGGTTTGTATTAAACACACTAGCCCCTCTCCTCACGTTTGGTCTGTGGAATCGGTTCGTTAGTATTTGATGTGGTTTACGAAATATATCCAGCGGTCGCGTCTTTCGAAGATGTCGTTATAACCTGCGTTTTATAACATGCTGAAACTGCGGCTTCATTTAATCTGGTATATATTCCCCATCATCATGGCTGAGTGTAACCAAGGTCAAAAGGCTATCTGCGGAAAGGACAAACAGGCGTACAGGGGTTGGACAAAAATATGGAAACACTGCGATGGATTCATGCTTGTAGAGAAATTGAGATTCTAGCCAATCCTGCAGGATGAGCTGTTGTATTTGGCCACGAATGTCACCTCTGCAATATCCTCAATATGCAGCAAGTATCAGCCGTGGTCAGTATAGTGTTGTGTGTACCTGTGAGTCCGTTATGTCGGAGCTAAGTGAATTTGAACGTGGACAAATCGTGGTAAGAGCTTCCGCAACCAAGGCAGCCGAAGGGTTTGGTGTTTCGGGAGGCACATTATCGAAGATTTACACCGCACACAGCGAAAGCGGAAAAACATCATCCATTACGTCACAACGCGGACGGAAGAGTGCGTTGAGTGATCTTTACAGTCGCTCATTGAAAAGGATTGTGACGAAAAATAAGAGGACGACAACTACAAAAGTCACTGTAGAACTGAATTGGCGCTCGTGAAGCCTATTAGCACCAAAACAACACGAAGGGAGCTCTATAGGCAGATATATATAGAGCGAGCTGGAATTCCAAACCCACTCATCAATGATGTGAATGCCCATAACAGGACAACGTGTTGCCGAACTCATAAAACCTAGACTATGGATGCAATGGAAGAATGTCATTTGGACGTATGAGTCTTGTTTCACACTACTTTCAACGTCTGGCATAGTTTACATCCCAAGAGCGAACAATGGTGGAGGATCAGTGATGATTTGGGCAGTCATATCGTGGTATTCTATGGGCCTCATGGCTTGCTAGGTCGCAATACTGCCAAGGATTAAGTAGCCATTTTGAATGATTAGGTTCATCCCATTCTACAGTTCTACAGTTCTTGTGATACAATGGTAGGGACCCTGGCCACAGAAGTTCGCATCATCCAGTACTGGTTATGTGAACGTAAGGCTGAATTGTCACATCCCTCTGGCCTCCAGTAACCAGATCTCAATATTACTCAGTCTTTCTGGTCTACTTTCGAGACGAAGTGTGTGATTACAATCCACCCCCACTATCTTAACCCAAAGTTGCCTCTATTTTAGAGGAAGAATGGTATAAGATTCCCTTGAAAACCATACAAAACATATACGAGTAATTATCCATTCTGAGGCGACTTGAGGCTGTTATGAATGCCAACGGTTTTTCTACACGGTATTGGATATGGTAATTTGTTGTGCTTGAGGTGTTTCCTTATTTTTTAATACCCCATGTATGCGTCCTGGAGAGGGATGCTGTGTCTAGGCCTTGCACTTACTCAGCTAGCACTAACAACACAGAGGGGTGATGTGGCCAATGGACCTCGTAGAGGACATCTCTTCAGAAGACAGGCAAGGGATGTCTGAATCTGACCGGCTACCAGGTGGCAACCCAAGCACGACCAGAGGTCACTACCCCCATGGACATTCTGTACTCCAGAAGTCCACTCCAAGTGAGTTTTCTAGGCCAGGCGCCGATTGCGAAAGCATTCTCACAATCAATGCAAGATCACAGACTAATTTAAGTGTGGGGTAAGCCACTGCAGATGTGAAATGTTTGTATATTAATAACCAGGGTAACCGCCAGAATGCTGAATACATGCATGCAAACGTACATGCACTGTATTGTATAGGTGCGGATATCAGTTTGTGAAATGGAGTTTCATGGCTGTTGCACGTGGTCGGTCAATGCACGAACGGTTATTGCTGTTTGTGGATAACGCAAGAGTTGTCGTCCGATAATTCTCATATGTGCTCGTCTGGAGATAGATCTGGAGATCGAGTAGGCCTAGGCAACGTGTCGACAATTTGTAGAGCATCTTGGGTTAAAAGGTTCAAATGGCTCTGAGCACTATGGGACTCAACTGCTGAGGTCATTAGTCCCCTAGAACTTAGAACTAGTTAAACCTAACTAACCTAAGGACATCACAAACATCCATGCCCGAGGCAGGATTCGAACCTGCGACCGTAGCGGTCTTGCGGTTCCAGACTGCAGCGCCTTTAACCGCACGGCCACTTCGGCCAGCCATCTTGGGTTACAACACTGGTATGTGTGTGAGTGTTATCTTTTCGGAAAAAAAACTTGCAACGTTGTCCATGAATCGCATCACAAGTCGTATCACCAGGTCGACGTACATATTTGCAATCAGGGTACGTGGGATAACCATGAGAGTGCTCCTACTGTCATACGAAATCGCACCCCAGACAACAGCTCCAGGTGTAGGTCCAGTGTGTCTAGCACGCGGACAGGTAGGTTGCAGGCCTGATCTCCTCCTAAGCTACACACGGCCCATAACTTTAGATGTAGGCGCAGGGTGTCAGACAAGTTGGTTGCAGACCCTGAACTGGCCTCCTAACCATCACCCGGTCAACACTGACACCGAGGTACAACTAGCTCTCATCAGAAAACACAACAGACCTCCACCCTATCCTCCAACGAGCTTTCCCTTGCCACCACTGAAATCGCAAATGCTGGTGGTTTGAGGTCAGTGGAATGCACACTAAAAGGCCTCTGGCTCGGAGCTGTCCTTGCAGTAACCTATTTGCAACAGTTTGTTGTGTCGTAGTGGTGCCAACTGCTACTCAGACTGCTGTTGCAGATGCATTAAGATGCGCCAGAGCCATACGCTCAGCACGATGGTCTTCCCATTCGGTAGTGCCATACGGCCATCCAGAGCCCGGTCTTCTTGCAATCGTACATTCTAGTGATCACCACTGTCAGCAGTCATGTACAGTGGCTAAATTCCTGCCAATTCTTTCTGCAAGATCATAGAAGGAACGTCCAGCTTGAGGCTTTATTACACCATCTCGATCGAACTCTGTGAGGTGCTTATAACGGCGTCATTGTTGCTTTAAAGGCATTCTTGACTAGCATCAACTCAGCACTTCCAGATCAAAGGAAATTTGAATAGACATCATCTTTCATAAGTAGGACGACGCCTATCAATTTTCGTTTATGTCTCACAACTTCCTGGCGTTGTGATTTTTTTCCGTCACTGTATATATTCAAGAAGTGACTTGTTTTTAATTATTGCGTTCCATATTGTCTGCTGTTGGAGAAAATTGTTCATGTATGGATGTTACAATAAACTATAAACTTCATAATAATTTTGTACCTGGTATTTTCCTGCATTGCCCTTTTTTTTTTTTTTTTTTTTTTTTTTTTTTTTTTTTTTTTTTTTTTTTTTTTTTAGTCTGAAGCATGTGCTCTGATCACGTAGACAGTGTTTTGGCATGTGGTCTTCCACTTTCAAATACGATTATTGTCATGATCCCTCCAGCAAGACAGAAACGACGGAAATCTCTGCCCAAGTACTCTAGATACTCTAGAAGGTAGTGTTCCCACGAACTCTTGATCGAGTGGCTGGCGGCTGTCTTCACATCGCCACATCACCTCCGATCGTCTCTCCTAGATAGCCAATTACTCAAGATGACAGTCATAATCGCGTTATTTATTTTGCGCCAAGCAGTTTCAACCCGGGTTGAAACCGGTTGGTGGCAAAATAAATAATGTGATTATGACTGTCATTTTGAATAGTTGATTATAAGTAAATTAATCGCTGTTTATCTCCACACAGCTATGTTGTCTAAAAAAAAAATTCTCCGAGATGGACTCTAAAGTCAAGGGCTTCTGGCCAGCGGCCCCACCGCTCCAGCTGTTCGACATACACATTTATCATCTTCTGCAAACAACTAAACACCGCCCTTTTTTTCTTTTTAGTCCTCAATCTTCTGACGTGTTTGCTGCGGCCTAACACGAATACTCTCCTGTGACAACCTTTCCATCTCAGAGTAGCAATTGCAGCTTAAGTCCTCAATTATTTGCTGGATGTATTCCAGTCTCCTTCTTCCGCTACAGTTTTTACACTCTACAGCTCTCTCTAGTATCATAGAAGTTATTCCCTGATGTTTTACCAGATGTCCTATCATCCTGTCCTTCCTTCTTCTCAGTGATTTCCATATGTTCCTTTCTTCACCAATTATGCAGGGAACTACCTCATTTCTTACGCTATCAGTCCACGTAATTTTCAGCATTCTTCTGTAGCACCGCAAATCAAAGTATTCAATTCTCTTCTCTTCCGGTTTTCCCACAGTGCATATCTCAATATCGTAAAATACCGTACTAAAAATGTAAATTACTAGATAATTCTTTCACAAATTTAGTAATACGTTTGATATTAGCAGACTTCTCTTGACCAGGAATGCCCTTTTTGACTCCTTTCTCCGTCCGTCATCGGTTATTTTGGTGCCTTGGTAGCAGAATGTCTTAATTTCTTCTACTTTGTGGTCCCCATTACTGATGTTAAGTTTCTCGCTGCTCTCATTTCTGCTGCTTTTCATTACTTTCATCTTTCTTTGATTTACTTTGAGTCCATATTCTGCACTCATTAGACTGTTCATTACATTCAATACATCCTGTAATTCTTCGTCACTTTCAATGCGGATAGCAATGGCATCAGCGTGTATTATTACTGATATCCATTCACCCCGAATTTTAATCCCACTCTTGTACCTTCCTTTTATTTCCGCCATTGTTCCTTCAATGAACACACATCAAAAGTTTTGCATTACCCCGGTTCCCAGAACTCCTGAAGATAGACGTTCACTGTGGATATTGTATCACAGACACAGTTCCTTTGACTGTTCAGAGGTGTCACTAAACCCGCCCGAAGATGTAAACAACCAGGCATCAGCAGCGCCTATTAGACGGAGGAGGTCCGACAGCCAATCAGTACCAGTCATTCCACTAGAAAGGAGGTACACGGTTCGTGTTGTCTGTAGTTCAGCCATGCCTAGACGGTCAATACCGCGATTCGATCGCGTCCGCATTGTTACTTTGTGCCAGGAAGGCTTTCAGTAAGGGAAGTGTCTAGGCGTCTCGGAGTGAACCAAAGCGATGTTGTTCAGGCTTGAATATTGTATATATACTCAAACGGATGTAGGCCCCAGTGGTTATACAGCCATGTAGAGACTTGCACAGAATACTCTAGGGCGGAGAACTGCAACAAATTATATAAAAACGTCAATCCCCCTCCTCCTTAATTCTCATAAGCCACAGTTCTGACTTCATGTCAGGTTAGTCGGTTTAAATGTTTACATAAATAGACCGTCTGATAATAAAGTGAAGCACCCATATGGCTCGGTCAAATGTCCACGTAACTGTCTATAAATATGAGCCATCTGTGCGTATGTAAATAATTAGAGTAGCAGTTTTCTATGACAGGTAGAACGGCCACTACTGTGAATTAGTGTTGTTTATGTTTAATGTTATTATCAAATCCAGTAGGGTAAATAAGGTTCATGAATTGCGGTCATATGTTGAATGATTACTGTGAAGGAGACAGAGGTGCTGCATGAGAACATGATGGCAAGTATATCTGTCGCCAAGGTTCCAGTCGACCGTGTCTGACGACCGCATGGGAGGATCGTCATATTATGCAGCACTGTAACCCCTTCACCCATGCAAATGGCATCTGATAGCAAGTAATGGAATCCGTACAACATTCTATGTCAACCCACATCACTGATCTGAGGCTAGCAGTAGATGGACTAGGGAATAACTGTTCCATGCATAGGCCTCTATTACACTACTATGCAAACGACTGTGTTTGGAGTGGTGCCATGACAGGGAAGCATTGACTAATCATGAATGGCGTCGCGGATATAGACTGGAAGGGCATCTAGCTACCCTATGAGACGACCACTGCCAAATCCAGAGTAACATGTAGACCACGTGACAGCATGGGATAAAGCCAGAAAAGAGAAGAAAATATATAACATAGGGGAGACTAGGGTAATAGCTTGCAGTGGGGAATGGGATGCACATGAAAAGTCAGTTGGCTCCAGTCTGTAGGGGCGATTGAGTCAGTGACATCTAGTGACAGCTTCTCCAAGCTAGAGGTAGTAAGTCGGAGTTGCTTCAGAGAGATACGGCTGAGCTATGGATGGATTGTTGTTTTGCTACGAGCTATTCTAAGAAGGTTTCGAGATTCTAAACAAGGCAAGTAGGAATATACTGTTTCAATGTGCAGCGAAAGTTCCTAATGATATTCTGTGAACTCCGGGCACAAAATTCTTACTTTGCTTCATTAGTTAAATGTTAGTAGTACGGTGCACTTTTGATATCAAATCAATTATACAAATTAATAAAATTTGTCAATTAATTACCGAAACCCCCTGATGACATCACGGGTTTTCCCCAGCCAGTACATGGTTCCCTTTCCCCTCCCCTCCCCTCCCCTCTCTCCAATACCCTCTCCACACCGACGCTAGAAATGGTGATAAATTCAAATTTATTGGAGCGAATATTAAATGTTGTGTGTTTACCTTGAGGTTCGGAGGTCAACCGACCTAGTTCGCAATGCCGCCATCAAATGGTCCTCCCCACTCCCATCTCCCCCACTCCCCCTCTCCTCCTTTCCTCCTCCACGTGTGAGGAAGCCCAAGTCTGTGACAGGCCATCAGACAGGACTGATGTAAGTCCTTATTTTTTACTATGTGTTCAATGGATGAGATGTCTTATGTTGCTCAAGGAGGGGTTTAACAGTTATATTAGCTGATGACAGTGAATGAGTTTATGAAGACCACGATTATGCTTTATCAAATGATGAAGATGCAGCAGGATGGGACTAAGTTACATTTCGCAACTCATGCGGATAAATGTCTGTTGAAACTGTAAATCATTTGAAAAAAGCCCAGTCAATCTTCTGAAGCTCAAGAGGCAAGATGTTTACCCATTCCGGTGCAAGCACCCATGTGTGCACAATGTGTTCAATTGAGGAGATATTGGTTACCAACAGAGATGCGTTTAGTAAGTGCAATACCTGAAAGTATAAAACTGAGGACTGCTCGCACAGCCTCCTACACAAAGACTGGAAAGACAAGATAATGGATGAGTGTAGGGTGAATACTCTTTACAAATAATGCCGATGTAGTGGGATGGGATGAAGATGAATTTCAGAACTCACACAGATAGATGCTTGTGCTGGAACTGCCTACCATTTCTAAAATTACCAGAGGTGTTTAGGTCTCAGGTAAGATTGTTTTATTTGCTTACTTGAAAGTAAATAGAATTGAGATTATTATCCCAAATATTTTCTTTGAAATTCGAAATACAAATGATACAGAAAAATTTAAACCGTAAGCAGCGTAATGCATTCTGCCCTCTTTTCAAGGTATTGAGTGGGGGAAATTTTACACATACACACAGTACTTAGGAGATAAGACCCTAGTGCTTTCAGAAATGTAGCTGAAAGTCAGTTAGTCCTATGGAAAAGACTGCACTACTGAAAAACTTGAGTGCTTAGACCATATTCAGAGGAGGATGGGTGGACAGCTCAAAACACTTGCTGCAGACAATAAAGGCAAGCTGCTAAGGGATGGGAAGCCACTGGGAGGTAAAAATAGACTAACAAAGAAGAGAACTGACAGCCTGCAAGTCTATTATGGTGCAACAATTAGAAATAACCTGATATATTTGGATAGTATGAGAAAAGCAGTATGCGCCATTCGGTTTCATTACTTGTCGACAAACACTACATCTCAACATGGTCTATGTTCTAATGACTGTTGCCAATTTCTGAAAAGCGAGGAAAACGGGGAAGCTTACAGCCATAAAACTAACCTTCCTTATGTGGTTGCAATGTCCATTAATCCAACTTTTCAATCTCTTTACAGCTTTCAAACGAGACAATTCGAATCTGAAACACATTTACCAGGCACATGTAGGAAACGACACGCCATTCAATGACTTTGTAAAGATATGCACAGACTGCAGGAATCACACGCAGTATGGGTTTCTCGTTACTGATAAATCAAGAAAACTGAATGACGGCAGGTACAAACAGAACTTCCAGAAGTTTCTATACATATATATATACAGCTATGAAAAACTGATGAGTATGTTAGTACACATCATACCATGGACAAGTTCGCATGAATGTTAGGCACTCAGCCTGAGAGGATAAGTGTGCATAGATAGACAATGCATTTGTACATGGATGGAAAATTTCAGTCTCTCTAGCATAAAGTTAGGGAGCTACACACGTATGCCCAGACTCTTCGGAGACTGATTAGTGAATTAGATGCTGAGGTTAAGGAACTAGAGATGTACATCCGCAGAAGGAAGTACATGACTTAACTGTAAAGGTTCAGCGAAATGTATATAAGGTGGAGCCTATGAAGCAGCCTGCTTAGTATACAGAAAGATGTCAACTAAGCATAAGGTCGTCACTACATGGAAGGTCGTTTTAGGTAAGTTACATTTGCTAAGATTAGGATATTTGGATCGAGAACAGACACTGCGAGAAACATTTAAACCAGTTACTGAATCTCTCAGCGAACTCTCAGCGAAATTATACAACGGTGACGATGATGCTATTGCCAGTTTCACTAACCATCACAGCGATGCTAAGATAAACAAAACATTCAGTGTCAGTGGTAAAAAATCATATATCTTTGGCACAAAGCCTGTAAATTTAAATGAAAAACAATATAGGTACGGGGTACAGAATTTTAAAGAGCACAAGGTCTACAGAAGTTCATTTTTCTAAAACCCTCAAAGACAGTAAAATTTTCACCTATAGATCTGGAGATGTATGTTGAAATACTACAATTGACCGATGTACACAGGAAAGCAGGAAACTAACACAGAGCGAAATACAGACACATTATAAAACCATTGTTATTAGAGGGTCGGTACAGCAGTACTGATGGTATTGACATTCAACATAAAAGAGTCAGCAGTGAAGCCCCTCAGTATATATACTACGATGACCCCAGCGAGATAATAAGTACACTTCGACTGTTCATGGCATCAGCTGCTGCAGGCAATACAGCTCATTCAAATGAGGTTATCTCAGTAATTTCAGAGCTTAGAGAGAGATATGTTATCGAATGAGTATGGACACAGTAGTTCGAGAACTGCACAAACCAACACGCAAAACATACCCATGTAGGCACGCTATGAGTAAATGTTTGGATGACTTGTGGCGGGATGATCTTGTAGATATGAGGGAATATTCACATGAGAGTGGTGGAATCAGATATACGAGGCCTGTTCAGAAAGTAAGCTCCGATTGATTGCCAAATTGAAACCACAGTGAACATCAGAAATGTTTTACTTGTAACAATTAGCTACACCTTTCAGCTACTTCTCTACGTAGTCGCCGTTCTGACTTAGACTTTTGTCATAGCGTTGTACCAACTTTTCAATAGCCTCATCATAGAAGGCAGCCGCCAGTGCTTTCCGCCAATTCTCCACACTGGCCTACACTTCGTTGTCTGTGTCAAAATGTTGTCTTCAAAGACAGCGGTTCATGTGACCAGAGATGAAACTCAGGGGGAGACAATTGCGGACTGTATTGTGGGCAATCTAACATTTCCATTTGAAAACGATGCAGGAGCATCTTCATTGCCCCTGCAGAATGCGGCTGAGAATTGTCGTGAAGACGAAACAGCACGACAGTTATGTAATGTTAGCTGCATAGCTTCAGGCGAAATTTCTCACCAGGCCCTCGTACTTGGCGGCAGACACTATTTTCTACACATCTTTACGCACTCACTGCGAGCTCAGAAATGAGAAGAGCGACGTGATGCTAACTGGGGTTATACTAGAGACACTACCCAACACATCTGTGCAAAGCTTTATCGGATTTTCATAGTCGTTTCCATTTCGCGACCGATCGGAGCTTACTTTCTGAACGCCCCTCGTATTTTAACGGTTATTGATACATACTAAAAATTTACCTGGGCATTATTACATGTTAAAACAAAATTGGGGAGAAATGGCTCCAAGATGTTTAAACATTAGTTGCATGCCCTGATAAACTACAGACCGATCACAATGAAGAGTTTTACAATAGGTATTTGATGACTGTGATGTAGTGGTGTGAAATACGTCACTACTCAACATTTACGCACCTGAAGTCGAGTGTCGTGGAATGTCTGAACAGGACAATAAGAGGTCAAATCTGGATGCGTTTTAATCTTTTGAGCTCTTACAAATGGACAGATATCCTTCTATAAATAACTGCCCGGTATAATTGAACAAAAATATCACAATAAAGTTGTGACCAATTGATTCTTGTGATAATGGACTCATGGATAGATTGTACTATCGTACTAAAATGCTCATTCCATGTAAACAGAAATTTAATGTGGGTGATTTAGTGCATATCTCAAAGCACAAGACTGCATTTGAGAAGTCATACCTCCCAAACTGGTCAAGTGAGATATTCAGTTTCCAAACTGCAGAAAACAAATCTCATAACATACATCTTAAAGGATAGCAGTCGCACTGAAATTTCAGGATACTTTTACACCGAGGAAATGCAGAAGAGCTCAGAACCACATGTGTTTCTCATAGAGCGTGTCATAAGACGTCAACGGAATAGAACACTAGTTAAATGACTTGGTCTTCCTGCAACACAAAACAGCTGGATTGACGCTGATGATCTGCTGTATAATGGGGTGCACAGAACACAAATAGTACAGTAGCATAACATGCGTGATAAGAAATGCATTGTGGGAGATGGTGGTATTCTCGACAACCTTCCCATCGAATAATACATTCCGGCGTATAATTATTGCGGGCCTGGTACAAAGCTTCAAAAACATTTGGCTCTTGGTGATAAGGGGATTATCCTCTTTTACGAGGCGTGTTTGGAACACGACATTGCATACGTATAACATAAAGATCTCCCAGGACGTCACGCTGTAGATCGAATTTTAGCTGATAAATTCAAGACAATACGTGTGAGAAAGGATATTGATATAGGACAGCGCAGTGCTGCATTTGTAGTTGATGAAACCATGCGTGGTAAAATTAATTTTGGCTTGGGTGTGAATTTCAAGCAAGTTATAAACACTACACGTCAAGCACTGAAGAAGAAGAAGAAGAAGAAGAGTTCAAAACTCTGTATCCTGACAGTGATGTATACAGCTAAAAGTGCCCTGAAGCTTCCAGAGTTCTGCCGATACCGAAGACTTCAGGTGGAATTATCCCCTTTCTCATCTCTGCCCTCGCAGGTCTCTCAGGGATGAGTAACTGGCTGATGGTGCTAGGCTGTTGCCAAAACAGTGGAGAACGTACAGAACTGCCAGGAGCACCTAGAGGAAACAAGAACATTTAACTGCATGATGGAAGCAGCAGCCATCGGGAAAGGACTATACTTGACACCATACGAGACAAGACTAGGTCTCGTCACAAATAAAAAAAAGCCCATGAGGTAACCTACCAGATAGATCGCTTACAAATACAAATACAAATCTGCTTAAGTTGTAAGGAAAAAATTCTGCATTCTAAGATTTTGTGGTGTGTTAATGCGAGATACATTACCGAAGATTATGTGGAAATCTGGAGAATGTGGAATCGTGCATTTAGATGTTGCTGAGAGACCGGGAACCAACTGGGTGACGTATGTTAAGAAAAATACAAATAACGTCTACTATTGCGACTCATTTGAAGACTTGCAGCCGCCAGAAGAGTTACAACGGTACTTCACCGACACAAGACGTGTGTTCTCCAATTTTCATCGCTACCAAGACTTTAATACCTACTTATGCCGGCATCTGTGCATCATGTTCCTCTTAACGTTTATGAAGAAGCATGTATCCACCCGCCGTATGCTCTGACTTTAAAAAAAGGATGGTCAGTATTACGCGCAAATTACTTCCCACTAATTGATTTAGCAACGGGGAGTGGAGAATTGCGGTGATTGAACTGGAGACTTACCACAGCATTCCCTATCACAGAGACTAACAATAAACGTCATCTGGAAATTAATGGTGGAAAAGAAACCGTGGGAACAGAACCTGGAGCGTACGACACTGACGATTTCAACGAAGTTTTAAAACTGTCGGGAAAAGGGATTGCGCTACGTGCAAACATAAATACATTTAAATTCTGAAATACAGACAAGACGATTGGCTTTAACCAGAAAGGATAAATAGGATGACTACTGAGTTTCACAAAAGGATGTTTTCAAGGAGGATCCTAGTAAATTCTACAGATCCGATCAGTCAGTGGATATACTCCCTGGCAGTACAATCTGTGTCTAGTGTAACATTGCAACAAACTCTTATCTCAACAACAGATCGATTCATACAATCTACTTATTCTTTCCATCAGTGGGTATACCAAGGCTATTTACCTCCCAGTAGCAGTCCTTGTTCTGGACTATCTGGAGCTGCGTATCGTGGACCAGGGTAATCAACTTGCTGATTTTCGCGGCAAGGAAATCATTGTACGGCTACATCTAAAGCGGAATCAACAGTGTGTGTTAAGTATAAAATCAATTTGCAAAACGCGCATCACAGCACTTCACAACAGAACGTGCAAACTATTGAGTTTTCTTTTTTTTTTTGTAAAGCTGTTCAATGACGTCGTTCGATATAACTAGTCAGGTGGAATATGTCGAGTGTATTACACGCCGGGAATACTTCTTGCATAAACCTTATGCATCAATCACATTTAACACGAATCATGAAATGGGGATAGTCATCCAATACCAAGACGCTTTAACCCTCCCATGCAAGAGTTTCGTATATCTTGAGGGATCATTTACGGCAAAGGATGGTACTGCTACAGTGGCATTGAACCTTCTCGTAATGTTTTAGCGTTTCTGTTTCATGAGATTCGATGTGAACTTAACGGGTTTCGAATTGACCACACACCCAACGTAGGCATAACATTTCTCTGCTTCTCCCTCAGATTTGAATGATTTAGAAAATGTTGGGTGGTCCATAGACGAGCCAGTGGATAGAACAGTGGAAGAGTACAAGATAATTACTGCCTGTATCCCTTTTAAAACTGCTTATGGGATATTTTAAGGACATGCGGTGAATTGTTCGGAATGCTAAACAGGAACATATAATAGTATGGACTGCAATGAATAGCAACTCGTACATTCAAGGAGCTCAAGAGGAGAACGAGATCACCATCAATAAAATAATATGGAAAATGCCACACATCACAGTATCGGATGAGCAGCGTTAGAAGGTTTTAAAATTTCTGAATGCCAGTGTACTTCTACCATTATCTTTCTGTTCACTGCAGGTTTCCGAGTTCCCAGTGCTACCGACTGCAAGCAGACAAACGTCTTAGCACTCCATCTTCAGGCCACGAGTGGCTACCTGGACCATGCGACCGCCGTGTCATCCTCATGGGAGGATGTGGATAGGAGAGACGTGGGGTCAGCACACCACTCTGCCGGTCGTTATGATGGTATTCTTGAACGAAGCCGCTACTATTCGCTCGAGTAGCTCCTCAATTGGCATCACGAGGCTGAGTGCACCCCGAAAAATGGCAACAGCACATGGCGGCTTGGATGGTCACCCATCCAAGTGCCGACCACGCCAGACAGCGCTTAATTTCGGTGATCTCACGGAAACCGGTGTAACCACTGCGGCAGCAAGAAGATAAACATGGTCTATTAAAACATCCTGTCAGCTGGAGACACCCCAGCTCATCATATTTGCATTTCAGACCAATAGAAGAGGGAATGTAGCAAATAATTCCACCAAATTTGATAACTCCAGATTAACTAATGACGTAGTCAACCTGAACTGCGAATTCTACCCGTAAGATAATTTACACCCGCAGTTGGATGAAAATGTATGCGGACTAGTGTATGACATGTATGCGAGGTTCCATGCTTCATACCCTGAAGTGGAAGGATGTCTCCTCAGTTCGTGGAAATTGAAGGAGCTATGGCCAGTCATAGACTGCTCAGAGCAGAACGAGATAACTGAATCTAGACCTATAGACGTACGAACTGAATATGAATCTTTCGCAAATTTCCTGGAACTCACTGCAGCTTATGCTCTACTTCTACATGATCCTGTGATTAACTAATGATCGCTCACAGGTGATGTACAACGAGCTGTATAAATGAATAGGTGCTGCGCCGCACCTACAGCATTTCACAATGTCATCTCACGGTGTGAATATCATTGCAGTCACTCAGGGTTTCTGTGATGATGAGCGCAGACAGTTCATATTTAAAAATGTTACATTAGTAGCGTACACAGAAGATGCACGATAACAGAGTCATTCTCAGCAAACATCGCATTACTGAGGTCTTTCAAGGATGTGAAGTGTGTTAAATCACGGAGTAGTGCAAAGTGGTTAAAACATTTCAACCATGGAATTCACTAGAATGATCCTAGCATAACTTATAGTGATATAGTGATGTCGTTTAGATTATTCGACCACAACGATACCGTCATCTGCGTGACGGGGAAGGAGAAGATCGCATGGATGCGTCGAATCTTCAAGTTACCTGCTATTAAAGACGTGGGATTCTACCGTTGTCGTGCTCTCCATTGACTCAAGAAAAAGTTGTGTGAACATGCTGTTTTTTTCTGCTGATGAATACGTAAAATTACTTTTGAGTTGGATGAGAAATAAATGAATTTTTACCTCATAATATGTGTGTACTTGTTTTTTTACTGATTCCACACTGATCCATGTAGTTTAGCCCAGATACTGCGCCTGTGATTTTCCTCAAGCGCTGGCGATATAATTTTAGACATGTTTGCTATACATCTATGGAAACGGACATGGGTCCCATAACCCAATACGGGTAGCACGACAGGCAAAGTCCCATGTCACCATTTCATGTATTCTGTTTTTCTCCATCTTAGGCGTCATCTCCCTCAGGCTTGTAACTAATAGCTTGTGCATCTTGCACAACCCTTATATATATTTGTGAAGGTAGGGATTTGTGAGATAACAAGAAGGGGGTATTTCTTCATTTATTCGATCCTCACAGAGGTAATTCAGTTATTGAGAGCACAATTAAGTTCTTGAGATTACAATATAGATCTGATATTTCAGTGAGAATATTTTACAGGGAACAATAAATCTGAACTACAATTTGATTCTGATATTTCAACGGAGATATACTAATAAACATTGAGAATATTTTACAACTAAATCAATAATTCTGAGCTGCATTTTAGATACTTCTATCTTATTAATAAGCAGTGGGAATATTTACAGATGTATAAATCTGCGATAAAAGCTAAAGCAACAATACTTTTACTACTAAATTATACAGCCCCAGTACCATGAGTTGAACAATTACAATAATTTTGATGGATAGTGTACACTTAGAAAATAATCAGTCTTGGACAGCTGGAGGCGGATGCAACTTAAAAACTGACACACTGGTTCATATATATATATATTTACACAGTACTCAGAAGGTGCGTGTGAGTATATTTGTTTTGTTTTCTTATTCTTTTCTTTGCATTCTTTTACTCTATTTTAACTATTTTCACACACATGGTATGGTGTGTGTATTTATACACATGTACACAGTACACATAACTGAATAAATATATGGCACATACACACACACTCACCCACCCACACTCACCCACCCACACACACTCACCCACACTCACCCACCCACACACACTCACCCACACACACTCACCCACACACACTCACCCACACACACTCACCCACACACACTCACCCACACACACTCACCCACACACACTCACCCACACACACTCACCCACACACACTCACCCACACACACTCACCCACACACACTCACCCACACACACTCACCCACACACACTCACCCACACACACTCACCCACACACACTCACCCACACACACTCACCCACACACACTCACCCACACACACTCACCCACACACACTCACCCACACACACTCACCCACACACACTCACCCACACACACTCACCCACACACACTCACCCACACACACTCACACACACACACTCACACACACACACACTCACACACACACACACTCACACACACACACACTCACACACACACACACTCACACACACACACACTCACACACACACACACTCACACACACACACACTCACACACACACACACACTCACACACACACACACACACACACACACACACACACACACACACACACACACACACACACACACACACACACACACACACACACACACACAATTATTTACACTATGGTAAATGGCTGTGAGCATTATGGGACTTAACTTCTGAGGACATCAGTCCCCTAGAACTTAGAACTACTTAAACCTAACAAACCTAAGGACAAACTGCCTATTGGCTTCTGTCTCGGGTTCTTCGGCCGACGTTCATCTAATGATTTTTCTGACGTTTCGCCAGCATGAGTGGCTGGCATTGTCAAAGCTTCACCCTCCATTGCCGGTTGTGAACTGGAGCCGAGCTCGCGGGCGCAGACTATATGTACCTGGCGCGCCAACGTCCGAGGGCTTCCCCGCGGTCATTTCCGGTGCGGTTCTCCTCTTGCTACCTGCGACGGTCGTTCGCTGCTGTACGGGAAGCCAGGATCCATTGACCTTGGCTGGTTCCCACTAGAGCGCGGCAGCGCGGCAGCGCGGCGTGCGGCAACGGCAGCGGCAAGCGTTTTCCACGTTGACGCGGCGGCTCGCGGAATTGGCGTTCCCATCTGGAAGCGGCAGACGTTAGCAGTAGCCAATGACGGACAGCCACTGAGGTACGGGCTGGGACCCACCGAATCGACCGGTGTGTTTGAATAACGATATCTTACACCTACATGAAGGAAAGACGAAGTTGGGTGAAGACATACCAATTTTTCATTTTCTGTACAATGTATCTTTCACATATTTCATTATTCATATTTTCTCATTTCAACATAAACAGATTTCATGACTACCATTCATGATTGTTCACTATCTCCTAACACATTGAAACAATGTACGATAAAAAAAATTATTCAGATAGTTAAGCGAGACAAAAATTTAAAATGTGATACGGTAGCAGGTACACGAAAACAGTAAAAACACAAAGGCTAGGTGGAAGGGATGAAAGTGGAAGCCACCTGATAGAATTTTCCACAGAGCATAATGTAATCATCGCCAGCACCTTGCTTAAGAATCACGAAAGAATAATATAAATTTGGAACAGAGTTTTCGAAACCAGATTTTAAATTGTAAGGTATTTCCTGGTGCAGACGCAAACCTGACTGAAGACTGTCAACAGCAAAAAAAGCGTTCTGAAAAAGAAAATTTGTTCACATCGAATATAAATTCTAATGGTTGGATACTATTTTACAAAGGTATTTGTGTGGAGTGCAGCCTTGTATGTAAGTGAAATGTGGACGATAAACAGTTCTGTCAAGAAGACAATGGACGCTTTCAAAATGTGGTGATCAATAAGAATGCTGAAGATTAGATACGAGGATCGTGTGACTAAAGAAGAAATATGGAATTAAATAGAGGAGGAAGAGGAAATTACGGCACAACCTTGACAACAATAGGGGTTAGTTGACAGGGCGTATTATGGGGCGTCAAAGAGTGAGGACAAAGGGGTTGGGTGATAGTATTCTGATAATAATCATCTGTTGAAATGCTATTGTACTATTTTATCTATTACTGTAAGCAGTGAATTTACTCTTCCATGCAATCCTCCACAAAACATTTAAACCAAAACTGAAATCAGCTGAACACCAAATCTTTCAACCACTGTCTGACAACTACTGGATTTACTTTCAACTTTCTGTAATTATCACTGGCTAGCCACACATACATACAGATATAAAGAGAACAAAAATAAACAAACATTAGTTTTCAGCATATAATTCTGCAGATTGGCAGCATGTACATAAATAAACCAGACAGGAAGGGACAAGAGGTGAACACACTGTAGTTACGACTTCAAATCAGAGTTTTCGGTAAAACGTCTACAGCTAGTGACAGAAGAAAAAAGAGCGAACATGAAAATGTGCTTATGTTCCATAATCTAAGTTTTAGTTCAACCTCCAGCATGTGACCAGGTGAGGCGAAACGTATATGTCCGCCAAAAACTGGATTCACTGTAAGCAATCAGTCATTCACGTAAAAAAAGATGTGAACTGTTTTATAATCTGCAAGTATCACATATCAAAACAAAACTGAATCATTCTAGATTCCACCGAAGATGCCTTAAAGTAAAAGGCGAAACGCGCTTGAATCAGTAAAGTTCACTGGATAAAGAAAAAAAAGTTTGTTACTTACCAAAGGAAATAATCAATAGCTGTAGATATTTAATAAATTACATTTTATGACATGCCAGCAAATTAGTTTCGGTTTAACTTCTCATTCCACATGCTATTAAATGCTGTTTAAAACAATTCATCTATCCCTTCTGAAAAACTATAGTTACTTTCATATCTCGGTAGATAAACAGATTTAGGATATTTATCATGCGACGAAATACATGAATTTTCACAAGTTATCGTTTGCAAAAAAAACACGTTTCGATTTCTTGAACCGTTTACGAAATTTGCGGTTGATACAACCACACGGTTTACGATGAGCAGGACGAAGTACCAGTCGCGCCGCGAGCAACCCGCGTGCGGTCACGGCACAGCCCGTCCGCCGACATATCAGTCAATATCTCGAGAACGGTGATAGCTATCGATCTGATCTCACCTTTAAAAACTATTTCGATATGTTGACTAAATTTCATACGCAATAATGTATTACCTAAAATGAACTGTACGCAAAGTCCACGCAATGCGTTTTTACCTCTGCACACTTATTCAAATTTCGTGTAAAGGTTTACGTAAATGCGATACAGCAAGTAACCACGACGAATAACGAAAAGAAATTCGGTCCTTTATCGAGACAAGATATCAGGCTGTAACATGACCAAGAATCAAATTTTTCTACCGAATAGTTTCCTTGGAATCGAATGATAAGTATTTCATAGCTGCCGCCGCGGCCGCGCCAGCGCTTCGGCGAAAGTTCGTGTGGCCTGGGGTTCCGTACCTGACGTCACGCTCAGCGCGTTCTGTGATTCGCGGCGCGCACCTGGAGCGCGTCACGCGGCAGCGGAAGCGGTTCTACATGGTCAAACCGCGACGCAGAGCCCGCCGCGCTGTGCCGCTGACGCCATTTCCATGGCAACCACGCTGCTGACGCGCGGTTTTGACGCGCGGCAGCCCTAGTGGGAACCGGCCTTTCCATGGCAACCACGCCGCTGACGCGCGGTTTTGACGCGCGGCAGCCCTAGTGGGAGCCGGCCTTAAGGCTTTCCTCTTTCTTGTTCAAACTGTTCGTGTGTTTTTGTATTTCTACAGCTTCTCTGAACAAACGCGTGTGATAGTGCTTCTCTACAGCCAGAACTTCCGTGTCGGCGAATTTTATTACGTGGTCGGTCTCATTGAGTGCGTGCTCTGCCACGGCCGATTTCTCCACCTGCCCCAACCTACAATGTCGCTTATGCTCGTTGATCCTGGTGTTGATGGATCGTCCAGTCATTCCGACATAAACTTTTCCGCATGTGCATGGTATACGGTATATTCCCGACATTGCAAGTGGGTCTCTTTTCTCCTTCGCCGATCTAAGACACTCTTTGATCTTCCTTGTCGGTTTGAAAATCGTCTTTACGCCATGTTTGCGCAATATACGGCCGATTCTGTCTGTCACTCTGGGAATGTATGGCAGAAAGGCCGTACCCGACATTTCTTTTTCTGGTTCCTTACTTCGCCGAGTGTTTGGCTCTGTTAAACTTCTAATATAATTTTTGGAGTACCCATTGCTCCTCAGGACAGTTTCCGGGTGTTGCATTTCTCGTTTGAGGTGTTGCGGCTCACATATTTGTCCTGCTCTCGTTACGAGCGTACTAATCATGCCTCTTTTCTGGCTCGGATGGTGGTTTGACAGTTTGTGCAAGTATCGGTCCGTGTGTGTCGGTTTTCAATACACGCTGTGTCCTAGGTTTTCGCCGTCCCTTGTGACCAGCACATCTAGAAATGGCTGTTTCTTCTCCTTTTCTACTACCATGGTAAATATTATGTTGGCATGGAGGCTGTTCAAGTGTCTTAGGAAGTCGCCGAGCTGTTCTTCACCATGGCTCCATACCACGAAAGTATCATTGACGTACCTGTACCACACCTTAGGTTTGCAAGGCGCCGAGTCCAGTGCCTGTGCTTCGAATTGTTCCATGAAGAAGTTGGCCACCACTGGACTGAGAGGACTACCCATGGCCACGCCTTCCAGCTGTTCGTAGAAATCTCCATTCCACGTGAAATAGCTCGTGGTGAGACATGCATAGAAGAGCTTTCTGATGTCCTGCGGGAAAATGGAACCGATGTGCTCCAGAGCGTCACTGAGTGGCACTTTCGTAAATAACGAAACAACATCAAAGCTGACCAAGACGTCGTTTGGTGCAAGTTTCAGTTTCTTCAACTTCTCAATGAAATGTCCTGAGTCCTTAATGTATGTGTCGGTCTTCCCCACGTGTGGCTGGAGCAGAGAGGCCAAGTGTTTTGCCAGTTTATATGTCGGTGATCCAGGAGCGCTAACGATCGGTCTCAGTGGAATGTTGTTCTTATGGATCTTGGGTAATCCATACAGCCGAGGTGATAGGGCTTCTGTGTTGCGCAGGTTTCTCTGTATGTCCGCCGGCAGAGAAGACGACTTGATTAATCGATTCGTCTTCCGTGTGATACGCTGCGTCGGATCTGCGCTTAGTTTTCGGCGTGCTGGCGAAACGTCAGAAAAATCATTAGATGAACGTCTGCCGAAGAACCCGAGACAGAAGCCAATAGGCAGTTTGTCAACAAGTGGCCACGAAAGCCTTAACAATTTTGTAACCTAAGGACATCACACGCATCCATGCCCGAGGCAGGATTCGAATCTGCAGTGGTCGTGCGGCTCCAGACTGTAGCGCCTAGAACCGCTCGGACACTATGGTAAAGGCGCCATACTATTCTGCACATGCACACACACACTCACACACACACTCTCTCTCTCTCTCTCTCTCTCTCTCTCTCTCTCTCTCTCTCTCTCTCTCTCTGTCTCAATCATTCTCTCTATCTCTCTCTCCCACTCAGAGTCCCCCCACCCGTTCTCTCGCTACAATCAAATAGTATGAGTACTGGCGAGTTTCGATCCCGTCATCACATATGACCGTTTTATCGTCATGCGACGACAGGCCGATTTTAGACGGCAACAGAGTGTACATGTTGTGTCCTCTTGATAGAATACTAGTTTGCCGTATCATATGCGGCAGCTGTGGTGGAGCGTCGTGAACACCGCCGTACAGGCATTGCAGATAAGTTATGTTTGATAGAGAGGGCTCTCGATGCCATACAACGCACATCCTTAACTCGCCTGTGGGTGGCACCTTCCATTGTGCAGTACACATACACTTTTCATCACAGACCAACGAAGTCCACAATGGGCAGTGCATTCGCCTCGTCTTTCATAAGGCCGATAACCTTCTTGTTCTGTGGAACAATAGCGCAAGGATTGTCGACCATGAATGAGGAAGTGTCGAATTCATTACCATGGTACCTCATTACTTTATATGGGACGCAGTTCTTCACCCAATAGATGAAGCTATCTGTATCCATGTAAAGAAATTTAGGACCTGCGACATGAGTTTTCCCATACTGATAATGAAAGTGGTACATTTGTAATCCCCAAGCTAAGACATTGCTGGAGATTAAGATAGTGAATAACATACTTTCACTTATTCCCCAACGTTGTCATCAGTTTTGGGGAGGAGCCTCCTCGCGGAACTAGTTGCCCTGGACACAATGGCAAAATGGTATGTGCGTCATGCAGACTAAAAGGATATGTGAGTTTTGCCTACATCACATACCCCACATCAGAATCAGTCGTCATACCCTCCTTGGTTTTTCCACCTAATCCCTTGCATTCGTATTCGGACACCCATCGAAACTCGCCAAGCGGCTGTGATTGTTGCTTGGCATACCCATGTAAGTTATTTACATCCAGGTACATGATGTAACTCGAATCAAGGGAAGCGTTGAACTTGTCACCGATCTGTGGGTTATTTGCCTAGGCGTGCCTATGGACAAACTGACAAAGTCCTCCATAGATCCCTCACTAAAGAAAAGAAACATGTCAGCATCGGTCAGCAATTCAATACTGCGCTTCGTTTTCTTGAGCATTGCGTCCCAAGACAACCCAGTTGCAGTGTAATAAAAGGCGGGACTCAGAGAATATGTGATCAGGCATAGTATACTCCGGAATTTCTCGAAAACGTCCGCAAGCAACCGCACATCTGTGTCGATGTAAAGCCGTGCGTGCTCTCCTGAAGTGGTGATGTTCGATTTCCGCCAGACATTCATGGCACGCTCTTACTCTGCATCTGTTATGGCATCTCCTGAAAGGTTGCTGCAGAATGTGGTTATGTTGAGTAGTCCTGTTTCGCTGAGTTTTGCCATACTATCCATATACACGAATCTGAATACGCCCTTCCTAGTCTCAAGTTGAAACTTTTCCTTGTCAGAAAATGCAGCAAGAGTGTGATGTGCATAACCTCCCGAGATGCAGTTTCAACGAGTTTCTGGAGTGGCGCCCGCATAAAACGTAACAAGTCAAGGAAGTGGAGCGTAACTCTTGGCGACATTCGTTTGGAGAATGAAACATAGTTCTTGATGCTCTCAGGTAGGACACTGACCTGATTTTTCTCCCAGCCGAAATCAACCGAGTGCTAAATAAGGAAGTGAGCGTCATACCGACTTAAATTATGGAAGAAGACGGTTATGTGCCTTGGTAACTGGTAATTCAGATTTCATGTATTCCACATGGGGTAGCCGTGCCGTCTAGGGCGCCTCGCCAGGGTTCGCATGGCTCCCACCGTCGGAGGTTCGAGTCCTCCCTTAGGCATGGGTGTGTGTGTGTGTAGTCTTTAGTCTAAGCTAGTTTAATAGTTTAAGGTAGATTAAGTAGTGTGTAAGCCTAGGGACCGATGACCTCAGCAGTTTGGTCCCATAGGACGTACCACAAATTTCCAATTTCCTGTATTGTGGGCTGCGCCACGGAACTCCCCCATAAGATGACAGTGGTCCCTACGAGGAGTTTTCGCTTTTCTATCTGACGGCTGCCCACAAATATGACAGTCAGCCGCGTTATTGTACAGATATTCATTCTCCTTCCATTTGGTCATGGGATCGTTGTCGCTGTAAAGCTTATCAACTTCGCGTGATAGTTTTTCGAGCTCAGTGAGCAGCCAAAATGCAGGATTATCACCGACATAAGATTTGTAGAGGTTAAGACTCTGGTCGTAGAACGATAAGGGTTTGGTACGCTGCCGCATATGGTATGTGTTTTTCTGTGAAGGTAGTATGTGACACTATGGGATCATCTTCACAGCAAGTCACAGTTAGTGAGTAGGCATTCAAAGCCGGCATAGACTATAAACGGGCATCGCTCCTGATGGTGAGCATTTTTAAACTTTTTGAATTTTTCGTCCTCGGTAGACATAATGACATGTACCAGGTCCTTGGAAGCGCAATCTACCAAATGATTTGCTAATTACTTGTCTGAGGAAAAATGAATTCAGTCATCTTAATCAAATATGCTTTACACAATGATTAGTTGACAACTGGGAGGGAAGCAGCTGGGACATGTCTTTGATCCAAACATAATGAAAATTGCATTTCACCTTATTTTTCCCATCGCAGAATGAGAGCACATTTACACGCATCGTACGCTCACCGGAAAATTCTGAGAAATGGGGGGAGCCGACGACTAAATGCTTGTTCTGCTCATCTGATTTGCGTTTCTCCAGGCCACAACCATAAACCGATATTCCAGTGTTTTGCACCTCAAATTTAGGTATGTCCTGGATCTTGACGGAGAACTCGATACTGTGTAAGTTATAGCTCTCACAAACGTCAATACCTATGCTGTATCAAGATGTATGCTCTGGATTCTGTTTAATATTTCAGTGCAAACCAGGATGGACCATGCAAAGCAAGCTTCATCGGTTTTATTTTGAACATAAATGCATGGCTTTGCATCAGCTATATCCTTAGGGGGCTTCATATAGCTGGACCCTCCATTTACAGGCTCATAGACATGTGTATGGATTGGCGAGGCAGACTTAACCGTCACCGGTACTCACGCCACGGTATGCTGCGGCTGAGGAGACGCAAGCGCTCTAGAATAACGAAAACAGTGCAGCCTGCTGCTGCAAGGAAAGAAAGAATACAGACGATGACATTGTCGTTATATATAAGCAGAGAGAATAATTACCTTTCCCGCTCTGGCTTCGTCGACGGCTTCGGTATTTCGTCAATATTGTCGTTTATCTCTACCACCCCTTCTGGAAAGTCATCCTTCTCTAAAAGGGCCGGGTCATGCTGCCTTTGTAGCTTTTCTTCTAGAACCATCTCCCTGACACATTCATGCTCGTCGGATTCTATATGGTGCCACCGATCCATCTCGCCTACAATAAAGACAGAAAGATATACGCACAGATTTATTAGAACAAAATAATTTACAATTCATAAGTCAAAAATCCATCTCAGTTGCGAAATGTTACTACTCTTTACCCAGTTTTCAGCTAGAGTAATCTAGCCTTCTTCAGAAAGCTAGGTAAAGACCTGGGTAAAGACCAGTAACATTTTGCAACTGAGACGGATTTTTGACATATTAATTTATCACAGTTGCTTACAGGGCTGCAAAATGTTAAAAATTCTTAAATTACAATTCTTTTTTTCCACTTACAGGGAAGTGTAGCCTATACCATTGTGTTGAACAGGATTCTCACAACAAGAATACTTCAATGATGTGACAACGCGTGTATGGTCAGCTTTCTTCTATCGCCGCAATTAACTCGTATAAAAGGGAGAAATCTACAGTTCGTGTGATGAATTCGAGGTGTACGGTCAACAACATCCCTGTCTCAAATTTTTTTAAACTAAAGAGTCTATGTCAGGGACGATGTTTTGGTTTTGTTGGGCGCTCAACTGTGCGGTCATCAGCACCCATACAAAGTCCCAATGTTTCACACAGTCCAATTTCTTTACTCAGTCCAATTTAGCCACTGTCACGAATGATGATGATGATGATGATGGTGATGATGATGATGATGATGATGATGATGATGATGATGAAACGATGACGACAGCGCAAACACCCAGTCCCCATACAGAGAAAGTCCCCAATCCGGCCGGGAATCGAACCGCGGACCCCGGGACCCAGAGGCAGCAACGCTAGCCACTGGACCACGAGCTGCGGACTGTCAGGGATGGAACTGTTGTATACATCCAACCTGCTGGTGCTTGACTCGCACTGCGCCGTGGTCAGCGGCGGGAATAACGAGGGGGGCGGGCAGCGACATGAAGTCGCGGATTAGCCTGGCCTCTGGCGAGCGGCACTTTCTTGTGTGGCCAGCTCTTCAGGTACACAATATACTCGGTAGATGGCGCTGGAGTAGACTGGAGGCGACTGGTCAGTTTTCTCTTCCGTCTTGAGACACTCTGTTCGGGTAAGATAATTAGCATTACATTCATGAAAAATATCGTATATTTCTCATGTTTCTGTTGGCTAGGGTGTGACCTTCGACTCGTAAATAGGTATAAGAGTCTTCCCAAATGATGTTCCTACAGGAGTCCTGTATATAGACACAGGCGCAACCAAAAGTGATCGTTCGACCCTTTCCTGACAACCTCAGTAAGGCCAACCATTTTGCTTCCCACCTTTCCGAGGTCTTCTCCATTCCTGACGATCCTCATTTTGATTACTCCCTCTTCCCCACCGTCCTTGACCGCACTGACACCTCTGTCCCCCTGCTCGCCCCTAGCTTCCAGTACTTGGATCGGTTACCCCCCTCAGACATCAACACTCCCATCACCACGCAAGACATCACACTTATCCTCCACTCCAAATGCAACACCGCCCCTGATCATGATGGCGTCATCTACCGCCACCTTAAGGAATCCTCCTCATCCTTCCTGATTGTTCTTGCTACCCTGTACAATGTCCTCCTCTCCACTGGATTTTACCCCGACCTATGGAAGACTTCCCGTGTCCTGCTGTTCCCTACACCAAACAAACCCCCTCTGATGCCTCTTCCTATCGCCCCATCTGCCTCACCTCTGAGTTCAGTAAGGTCTTCGAGGCCATCCTCTCTCACTGTATTCAGTGCCACCTTAACTGGCACCGCCTCCTTCCCCTTACCCAATGTGGCTTCTGGCCTTCCTTCTCCGCTGACAACCAGCTCCTTAACCTTACCAATCTTCTTTTCCTCCAACTTGACTCCCGTCGCTCCGATATTTTGGTTTCCCTTGATCTCCAGAACGCCTGTGTCCGTGTCGGGCATAAACTCCAGACTTATGCTCTCCCCATCAATTTCCTCCGTCTCGTTGCTTCCTTCCTCTCGCATCGCCCCTCCTGTGTGACTATCCACAATTCCAACTCCTGTACCTTCTATCCCTCTGCCGGCGTGCCCCAAGGCTCTGTCCTTTCCCCTCTCCTCTATCTCCTGTACACTGCTGATATGCCCAAACCTCCCCCACCTGTTCATCTTCTCTAGTTTGCTGATGAAACCGCCTTCCTAGACCTTTCTCCTACCCTTCAACGGTCACAACATACCCTCCAAACCCACCTTGACCAATTCAGCTCTTGGTGCAACCAGTGGTTCCTCCATATCAACCCCTCTAACACCCAGGCGATCATCATAGGCCGCACCACCCGCTCCTTCCGTCTCCATGATTTCTACCTCACCATTTATGGCCGCCCTATCCACGTCACTCCTACCCTCAAATACCTTGGCCTCACCCTCGACCGCCACCCCACCTGGACTCCCCATCTCCTTACCAGCCAAAACAAAGCTCACAACAGACTCTGCCTCCTGAAACTCCTGTCCGGCCGGACATGGGGTCTGTATCCTTCCACCATCCCTCACACCTACAAATACTTGATCCACCCCGTCCTCTGTTATGCCAGCGTAGGTTGGATTTCCGCCCCTCCCCGGTTCTATAAAGCCCTCCAAATCCTCAAATGCTATGCGCTCCACTCGCCTTCTGCATCCGCCCTCCGTCCCCCATGCGCATCCTCTACAACCTCATCCCCTCCCCCACCTTCTCCTTTTCCTTGAACACATCTGCACACTATATATTGTCTGCTGCCTTGATCCCCTCACCCCCTTGTGTCTCCCTTCCTCTCCACCCCCAACCTGTTGCCATGCCTTTACCACTGTGTCCCACCCTTTCTCCACCTCCACACCATCCGCCTCCTTTCCCAACGCAACTTCCACCATCTACCCCTCCCGGATGATGAGATTCGCCCTGACATCTACCCTTCCTACCAACTCTAACCCCATCTTCCTGCCTCCTCCTCAGGGCTCCCTCTCCTCCCCCTCCCTTCTCCTGAGCGGCTTCCCTCTCCTACTCCCCCTCTCTCTTGTGCTCCCTTTCAGTGTCTCTGCACTCTCTCCTGCCTTGTCTTCCCTCTTCATCTCCTCCCCCACCAGTCTCCTGCTTCTTCATGTACGTACTGACGCCCCTACTCTCTTCATCCCGCCACCTCCCCTGCTGCCCCTTGCTCTTCCCTCCTTTTCCATCCTCTCCGACCTCTCCCTCGGCAGGTCCCACCTGGCAGTTTTATACTTCACCGTGTGTGCTCCAAGTGGGTTTTACGTGTGTCATTCTGGAGTGTTTTTAATACTGTGGCCGACTTTTAACCTGTGCATGTGCATTCAGTGTCTTCTTTGTGTTTTAAGAATCGCCAACTGTTTTTTTAACTTTGTGGTGACTTTTTTAATTGTCCCCCCATGAACGTCTCCCCATCAGTGTA
This sequence comes from Schistocerca serialis cubense, assembly GCF_023864345.2. Classification (NCBI taxonomy): domain Eukaryota; kingdom Metazoa; phylum Arthropoda; class Insecta; order Orthoptera; family Acrididae; genus Schistocerca; species Schistocerca serialis. The sequence continues at coordinate 505,241,217 of NC_064640.1, forward strand.
TTTTTACCTCCATTATCTCCCCTTACTCTGTTTTATGGTCCCCTTTTTTATCGCCTTATATATCTATCATTTTATTCTTGTTTTAGTTGTCATGTCACTCGGCTGAAGAGCGGTGGATTGTGCCACTGACAGCCCTCCCCTGCCCATATGGGGCAGGGGAATGAAATCACAATAAAGAAAAACAAAAACAAAAAAACAAAGTGATCGTTGGTTGTTAGCTGTTGTGACTTGAGGTTTTCGATAGTGTCGAAGTGTTCTTACCGAAGTGTACGTCGATAGTCAATTATCGTGTCTTTTTGTGTATTCGCAGAAAAATCTGCACAATTGTTTTTTTCACGAACGTGTCACTGGAGGTGTGAAGGAGATTGCAGTGTGCTATCGGTTCCCCATATGGTCAAGACATAGCTCACGTCACGGACATCGCGTCGGAAAGTACGCTGGGTGACACTGTACTGCAGCTGTAGCATGACACCATGAAACAAAGCCCAAAGGCTAGGCCCATACCAAATACAAAGGCTAAACACTGGGTGGAGAAGTACGAAGACCACCGACGTCACCGCAAAGAAGCTTTAGAAGAAATATATCATGTCAAACGACTGCTTCCGGAGGGTACAGGCGTTGATTCTGAGGAATTATCATCGTCTGACCAAGGAGCGACAGCAACATGTCGCCACAGGACAGTAAATCCGGATGGTGACTCTATGGAATGCCAATCTACTGTTGACACCGTTTCTAACGATGGGTTTCAACCAGTTCAGCGCAAGAATACCCTTCGCTGCAGTGCTGCTCAGGCACTAGAATGAGCTGCACAACCGACCCTTGTCATTAAAACAGATATGATGCCCTAGCTGGAGCGTCGGTGCAGGAGCCTACGGCCGCCGACCCGCCAGCCGCAGCTCCGTCGGTCCCAAAGGCGCCGAAGATACCACCCATAGTGATTTACAACTGTGCCAACCATGTTAAGCTGTGTCGTGACATTAAGGAAAAAATTTCTGGTGGTTTACAAGATCCACACACTGGAGATGGCGCAAAATTTTACGTTGAAACCCTTGAGGATCACCAGAAGGCTTTCGCCTTTCGCAAGAATCAATAGTTACCATTCCAGACGTACTGGGATGTTCCAGCAGGGATATGAAGGTGGTGGTCAAAGATTTGCCACATTCGGTTACTGCAGAGGAAGTGCACTAAGACCTACAAGAGCAAGACTTTACCACAAAGGATGTACACCAGTTCAAGCAAAAGAAGCGGAGAAAGCTCCGCCCACTGCCGGTATACGCTGTGACACTAACAAACGGGGATAAATCTGATAACCATCTATGGAGTCCGCTATGTCCTGTCGACGAAAGTGCTTATGCAACGAACTGTCCTAGTGTAAATGTTGTCAACGTTGGACATACAAATCTAATTACTGTTGGCTACCGGTATGCTGTGTCAAAAGTGGCGCGATGCACCCCATTACTGAATGCACACTACCTCCAGGCTCACCTCCTAAATGCGCAGGTTGCCAGGGCCCGTATGCAGCTTCTTGGAAGGGCTGTAGCGAATTTCAGAAACATCTCAGGAAGTTCCGCACATCAACCTCACGTCCTGCACAACCGCAGATGGGAAGTCCAAATATTCCTGATGGTGTGAGACTTGTAATGGCTGACACAGCTGGCCTGGCAGCTCAAAACGCCCCCTCTCCACCAGCATGGAACCAGGTGTGGACTGCAACTACAAAATGGAAGGCACTAACGTTTGCATCAACAATGCAGAGTCTACAGCATGACACTGGTCGTTCAACAATGAGGGCGTCTTGGGACAAAGATGTGGATGCTAGTCTTACAGAGGAGACAACTTCTCAAGTTTCTTATCAGCCAGAACTTTCTACGCAAAATCGTCACTGGTGGGAATATGATGTTAGCAGCTAAAGACAAGCTGTCTAAGATAGTTACACTGGCGGAAACAACGACTCAGCTTGAGGGGTCAGATTAACATCATGGCCACACATACAATGGATCTTCGCATCTGTCTACGCAGTGCTACAGGAGTTTGCAATAAGAAACATGAGCTAGAAGATTTGATGGGCCGTCACAAGATCGACATATTCCTCTTGTCAGAGATACAATTACAGCCAACTGATACTTTCAAACTTCGAAATATGGTGGGTTACCGTACCGACAGACATGTATGAGGTGGTGGCACAGCAGTTTATCTTCACCGTACTATTACTCACTGGAATGTCGACCTACCCATTCTACAGAAGGTGCAGGCGACTGTGGTTCCAGTCTGGACTTATTTGCGAGACGTCACTTTTGTGGCGACATATCTTCGTCCTGCAGCGCAGCTAATAGCACAAGACTTACATCGTATGTTAGCACCAAACGGCAAGACGTTTATTGACGGTGACTGGAATTCAAAGCATCCTACCTGGAATTCAGATACCACCAATCCTAGGGACGTGGTGCTGCACCGCCTGGAACAGGACTTTGACTCACACTCCCTCCCCCAGTCATCAACGTCCAGATGTCCTTGGCATTGTTATCACCTAAGAACATGGGATTGACCCCCATTTTGTTACTGTCAATGATTTATCGTTGAACAATGATCCTATTCTGGCGTCGCTACCTCGGACGAATCACCTACCTGACCAGCGAGTTCACCAGGAAAATAACTGGCCCCAGTCCCAGAGGTACTTAAATAACAATATCGTGCATACATTGGAGGTTTAGAGGACGGCCCAACTCGATTATCCCGTCGATTACTTAATATGGAAGCTCCGGAAGGCCCATAAACTGTCATCTACAACGGTTTTTGAGGACTTCCAGACCTACGATCCGTTGCCTTCCTTACTTGAAGATTTACGGCTACAGAAGGACCGGCACGGGAAGTTATGGCAACGGTCTCGCAAACCCAGCTTACCGCCGACGGTTGCTTCGATGGCGAATACTTGACTGACGAATGTGGGAGGATAAGATGTCCTCCCTCCTCCTGCAAACCAGAGAAGAATGGCGGTTAGTGAAAAACTTGAGGGCCGACCCCATGCCCAAGCGACCGCTTCAGACTCCTCAGGGATTAACAGAAGACCCATTCACAAAAGCGGAAGCATTCGCCACGGCATTTGAGCAACAAATGACGCTTCTGAGGGAGCCTCTGAACAGAGCCCAGAGAGACCATGAGTATGCGACCATACAACTCGTCTATCGAATCATCACCGCTCCTGACTTGTTCCGTCGCCGTCTAACTACACCTCCCAAAATTAGAACCACACTCAGGAAGCGGAATGGGAACAAGGCACCTGGTGTTGGCAAGATCAGCAACTTATGCACGAAGAACTTGCCACGTAAGCCATTGGCGCTCCTGACAAGATTTTACAATGACTGTCTATTGACAAAGAATTTCTCTACCATGTGGAAGATTGCCAAAGTAGTACCTGTTCCCAAACCACAGAAGGCCATTACCCTTGCCAGAAATTAACAACCCATTAGTCTTCTTAGTGGATTGGGCAAAACCTTAGAGAAAGTCATCCAGGCCGATATTTTAGAACCACTGGTGGTAGACGGTACAATCAGGGCAGAAAAGTATAGCTTCCAAAGTGAACTACCCACGGAGCTGCAACTCCTTTGTCTGGAAGAACATGTTACCAGAAATTTCAGTGTGCCTAGTGCTACTGCAGCGGTCGTCTTAGATATTGAAAAGGCCTATGATAAGGTATGGGGGAACAACTAATTCGGAAACTGGATGAACTGAAGTCGATACTCAGTTGTTACGTGAAACTTATAGCTAGTTTTTTGACGGACAGAAGGATGATTGTTACAGTAGACAGTCAATCGTCTGATACCCGACTGGTGCAGGCTGGGCTGCCTCAAGGATGCGTTGTATCTCCAGTACTATTTAATCTCCGTGTCAATGACATGCCAACTGTCACAGGGGTACAATTTGCGCAATTGGTAGATGATATGGCTTTTCTCACTAGCGGCAAACGTATTCACGCCAACATTCGACGCCTTCAGTGTCAACTAGATACCCCAGCCGCTTGGTGTAAGACCAATAAAGTGCAACTAAATCCCGCCAAGACGACAGCCATCTATTTCAGCCACTCAGTGCCTACCAACTTGAGACTGCATGGGCGGGATATCCCGTGGGGGGAGGGGGGACGACGACGGTGACTTGCCTGGGGTCACTTTGGACAAACACTTCTTTCTCCATAAACATGTTCACCTTCTCAGGAAAAAAGTTTTTGGTATGTCCAAGAAACTCCTCCCTTTTTTCAAGAGTACTGACCTGAGTACCATAGCAAAGCTTCGATTATATAAGGCAACGGTGGTCTCTAAGATACTGTATGGCAGCTGAGTCTGGGGTCTTGCCAGTCTAACACAAATTAGCCGTCTGCAAGTTTTAAAAAATATGGTACTCAGATGGATACTTCGTACCAGCCTCTGTACTTACAGCGTTGACTTGCACGCTGCCATCCATATGGATACAGTACTAGTAGCAGTTATCAAACGGATGACGATCTTCCACAACATAGTCGACACTTTGCGTAACTATGTGGACCACACAGAAACTCTGGGCAGGACACTATTCCTCCCATGGCATCGGTATAAGGTACCACATTACTCGGTACTATGACATGCTAACCCATTCCACCAACAGGCAGTATCTTACGGACCGATATACAGGCCCTAAGAAGTTGATCCCAAATGTTTATTCATAATGAAGTGATCCCAAGCACCTAATTACCTTCCACCATGCAGTCTGGATCGTCGTCGATGACGGCACTTCGATTTACAGTGCCGTGAGGCAGTGGGTTAATGGTCCAATATTATTATTACCCATCCTTTTGTTTCTCCAAGCAGCAGTTATTCACTTGTTGTTTGGCAGGAGGCTACTCCCCTGTACTTCAGTGATAGCTTACTGTGTTGTCATTACTACCCATCATTCCCATAAATAGCTATTGGGTAAACTGGCTGCAGCAACTCCTTTGTGCTAGACTAATAGCGAAAATATCCACTCCACAGCCAACAGTTATTGACGAAACTGGATGGAGCTGCTGTCTAGTGCTCGATCAGTGGCAACTCAAAATTTTTAAATAAACAATAATACCACACTGCATACATAATAAAGACTTATGTCCATCCTATGCAGCAGTCCAGCACAGACTAAGTCCCTTTCCCGACAGTTTCCAAATGGGGGAGGGGAGGAGGGAGCACCAGCCCTAGTTCACAACACCACCACCACCCTCTGGAACTAGGTAGGTGGTCTCTGAACCTCAAGGTGAACTCACAGATTTGATATTCCCACCAATAAATTTGAATTTCCCAAGAGGTGGGAATGGGAATGGGGAAGTAGTGGAGATAAGGGGGCAGGGAACAACACGCCGGCTGGTGGAAACCCATAACATCAGGTGGTGGGGGGTAATTAATAGATCAATTTAATTAACTTGCATAATTAATTTGATATCAGAATTGCACCAGAACGAAATTTACCCTACTGCTTATGATCCGTTTCCGGGTGAAGTGCCGGCCGCTGTGGCCAAGCGGTTCTAGGCGCTTCAGTCTGGAACCGCGCGACCGCTACGGTCGCCGGTTCGAATCCTGCCTCGGGCATGGACGTGTGTGATGTCCTTAGATTGGTTAGGTCTAAGTAGTTCTAAGTTCTAGGGGACTGATGACCTCAGATGTTAAGTCCCATAGTGCTCAGAGCCATTTGAATCAAGCCATGTGAAGTGAACGAAATAAATTGGCGCAAGACGGGGTTTGGAACGCAGGTCGAGACGTGATACTCTGGGCTGTGTACTATTACACCTCGTGTAATTAACAGCTGTTTGGTTTAATGGACGTTTTTAAGATAACCAATATCTGAAATTTAAGATACTTTTAGTAATAGATTTACTTTATTTCCAGGTAGTTTGGAATTATGCTCGAAAAACTTGTAACGTTCATGAACTGAAGAACAAGTAGCTGCAGCCTGACAGCTGTTAGAAACGGAAAGAAAACTACAGAAGCCGGACGACGGTTTGGTATTCATGAGGCTACAAATCAGAAAATGTTGAAGATCGGAGTTACAGGTGTTCTAAAAATGAGCACAAAAGTAGTGTTTAGCGAACAAAAGAAAAAGAACTTACTGACCATTTGCTGATATTGGCAAAATTGTTTTATTGTGTGAGTTTGTCAGAACTAAGAATTGCTTACGAATTTACAGAAGGAGACGAGTTAGAAACTGTTTCATCGCTGAAACTAAACTGGCTGGGGAAAATTGGGCACAAGAATTTTTGAGGTGGAATCCAAATCTAAGCGTGCAGAAACGAGATCCAACAAGTGTGAACAGAATTCTGGCTTTTAATAAAGAAGAGATATGACTGTTTAATGACAATATTGTGACAGTTACTGAGAAGTGTAAATTTCCATCATCACATGTATACAATGTGGACAATACGGTAATTTCTACAGTACAAAAACCTTCATCAGTCAGAAACAACGAGGAACTGCTAAAAGTTTGGAACGTGGCTGAAACATAAATGTGGGCTGTGTAATGAGTACATTGACATGTTTATACCACCCATGTTTATTTTCCCCCTAGTGAGAGCGTCGACTGCATTAACACACGAAGGACCTGCAGGAAGCATTTATTAAAGTCAGGGTGGATCGCTAATGAATTGTTTCTGAGATGACTGTCACATTTCGTAAGAGAGACATAGTCCTCACCGGATACTCCTACACTTCCTATCATGACAGCCATTAGATGTTTCTTTCTACAAACCGCTCAAGACTGCTAACAACAAAAAATGCACTCTGTTTATGAGAAGTCATTGATATCAAAGGATCTGCAGTGCAGACATCTCTGTTTTCTTAATGCTACTTACATCAAGAATGCAGGAACTGATAAAACTATATCTGGCTTTAAAAAGACTTGAGTCTTTCCTCTTAACCCATATGTATTCTCAGAGTTGGACTTCATTCCAACGAATGAATCACTTGTGGAGGTACAGAACTCACAAAGATGAAAGACGAGATGACTCAAACGCTGATGATGAACCCCATTGCAGGGGAGCAATGGTGACAATTCTAAACGTTTCTCCAATACCTAAGATGGCAACACACACATTAGAATCAAGCAAGTCAAGGCCTAAAAAACATTCAGAAATGCTATCGTCCACTCCAAGGAAAATGATTTTGGGAGAAGCGAAAGTGAAGAAGGACAATAAGAAATGTTGTGTAAAGCAGCTGGACGATTTCAAGGGCAAACAAAGGAATAAGAAGAAAAAGAGACTCTTTTAAGACGATAGCAGTTCGTCAGATGAAATTGATGACAAAGCAGAACTGTGCCAGGTTGATGAATTGGATGATGTTGACACCCATGTACTGGTCTACAGTTCGTCCCAGATAAATGAGACATCTCAGGTGCTCCTGTTCCGTGGAGAATTTGGTCATAATGGAGAACTGTGTTATCGATGCATTCTGTGTTCTGGGTGGGTTCACACAGACTGCAGGGCAGCCAGTTCCCGTCAAACTTCAACTGTGACTACTGGTTGAGTTATAATTAAGCACACAGCTGTTAACAGAGAGTCAACGTTAAGTGTGTGCCATTGCCCCCCCCCCCCCCTTCCCCTAATTACCGTGCTGGAAAATACATTAAGCTGAAATTATGTTATCTTAATCACAGTTTCAGATTATAGTAACCATTGTGAATGGCATTAAAGTTACTGAACTGCAATAAACGAGATAAGGAAATAAATTATCCTAATGAGTCTTGGAACCTTGTGGATATTTTGTGATCTGCAATATGCTTGATAAGGAAATAAATTTTCCGAATGAGTCTGAATCTTGTGCATATTTTTGTGAATTACACTGTGTAGATAGTACGTACATGTCGTTTCAGCAGCAGGCTATAAATAAAGACTTGTATTAAATGATCTAGACAGTTTTACTCACAAAAAAGTACTGCACTGCATTTAGATAAGCAGGAAAATTTAGTATTTAGTCCTTAGTATATGTAGAGGTCTCCACAGATGTGGACATCCGGGAACATCGGCAATAATAACGACTTTGTGTATAAAAGTGCATGCTGCGAGTATATCTGCAATAATAATTATTTTGTGGTTAAAATTTAAAAGATTTTGTCAATATTAAGATTCTAGCCTATTTAGATTACATACAATCAATAGTAGTAATTGTTTTATATTAAGTTACTATTATTTTACATTCGGGATGGAGTGTCTGTATGATGGGTGGAAGGAAAAGTATCCCGAAGAGGGCAAATATGTTTTTGATATATGTAGGGGCTAAACATTGATACATGTACTGTTCTTATGCACAATTAGACATACATTCCTGGAAATTGAAATAAGAACACCGTGAATTCATTGTCCCAGGAAGGGGAAACTTTATTGACACATTCCTGGGGTCAGATACAACACATGATCACACTGACAGAACCACAGGCACATAGACACAGGCAACAGAGCATGCACAATGTCGGCACTAGTAAAGTGTATATCCACCTTTCGCAGCAATGCAGGCTGCTATTCTCCCATGGAGACGATCGTAGAGATGCTGGATGTAGTCCTGTGGAACGGCATGCCATGCCATTTCCACCTGGCGCCTCAGTTGGACCAGCGTTCGTGCTGGACGTGCAGACCGCGTGAGACGACGCTTCATCCAGTCCCAAACATGCTCAATGGGGGACAGATCCGGAGATCTTGCTGGCCAGGGTAGTTGACTTACACCTTCTAGAGCACGTTGGGTGGCACGGGATACATGCGGACGTGCATTGTCCTGTTGGAACAGCAAGTTCCCTTGCCGGTCTAGGAATGGTAGAACGATGGGTTCGATGACGGTTTGGATGTACCGTGCACTATTCAGTGTCCCCTCGACGATCACCAGTGGTGTACGGCCAGTGTAGGAGATCGCTCCCCACACCATGATGCCAGGTGTTGGCCCTGTGTGCCTCGGTCGTATGCAGTCCTGATTGTGGCGCTCACCTGCACGGCGCCAAACACGCATACGACCATCATTGGCACCAAGGCAGAAGCGACTCTCATCGCTGAAGACGACACGTCTCCATTCGTCCCTCCATTCACGCCTGTCGCGACACCACTGGAGGCGGGCTGCACGATGTTGGGGCGTGAGCGGAAGACGGCCTAACGGTGTGCGGGACCGTAGCCCAGCTTCATGGAGACGGTTGCGAATGGTCCTCGCCGATACCCCAGGAGCAACAGTGTCCCTAATTTGCGGGGAAGTGGCGGTGCAGTCCCCTACGGCACTGCGTAGGATCCTACGGTCTTGGCGTGCATCCGTGCGTCGCTGCGGTCCGGTCCCAGGTCGACGGGCACGTGCACTTTCCGCCGACCACTGGCGACAACATCGATGTACTGTGGAGACCTCACGCCCCACGTGTTGAGCAATTCGGCGGTACGTCCACCTGGCCTCCCGCATGCCCACTATACGCCCTCGCTCAAAGTCCGTCAACTGCACATACGGTTCACGTCCACGCTGTCGCGGCATGCTACCAGTGTTAAAGACTGCGATGGAGCTCCGCATGCCAGGGCAAACTGGCTGACACTGACGGCGGCGGTGCACAAATGCTGCGCAGCTAGCGCCATTCGACGGCCAACACCGCGGTTCCTGGTGTGTCCGCTGTGCCGTGCGTGTGATCATTGCTTGTACAGCCCTCTTGCAGTGTCCGGAGCAAGTATGCTGGGTCTGACACACCGGTGTCAATGTGTTCTTTTTTCCATTTCCAGGAGTGTATATCCTGTTCTCATCGAATTAGTATATCTGAGTTATTCCCATTTTGTTTGCTTTAACAGTTGTCATTTATTTAGTATCTGAAAACTGCCACAAAGCAACAACAAGGCTCTCCTAGCGCACTCCATCGTTTGGAACCATCGCTCCACCTTCTGACTCCTGTTTGTGGTTCGTATGTGACAGAATCAATGTCCAGTATAGAAATGGTACATCTATGAACTTTTTTCTAAATTATTATGTAAACTGGCCGAGTGGGGAGACAGGAAAGGAAAGGGAAGGAACTATTGACGTCAGCTGTATTGGGACCGTACGCGAAATCAGTCGCCACTGATGAGTGACAATGTGTGCCGAACCACGATTTGAACCAAGGATCTCTTGCTTACTGGGCAGTTGCATTAACCACTGTGCCACACGGACAAAGCGCATATTGTGTAGACTGTCTAAGCAAGTCTCTCGGCCAATACACATTCCTACCTAGTGCCACCCATCCACGGATCCCGTCCATGCCTTCCATACTCGATACTTTAAGATTCCCACAAGAGGTCGAATGTATTTTGCATCCACAGTTCAGGTTGTGAATTCATTGCCCATTGAAGCGCTTATATAAATGTGACGTGTGTGCTCTTTCGGGTATTGACAGACACCATGCATTCATGTAGCTTTCTCTAAATGTACTCTGATGGAAAAAACACAAACACCTAAAAATAATTAATGCAGAGTAATAAAATTTTGGGAATTCATTTATGTAGGTAACATATTTGAGTGATCAACATTGCAAGATCACAGGTTAATGTAAGTGCAAGATAAGCCATTACAAACGTGAAATCCTGACATTAATAACAGGTGAAACTGTCAGTCTGTTGAATGCAAGCTTGAATACGTGAACTCACTGTGTTGTACATGTGCTGGATGTTAGTTCGTGGGATGGAGTTCCACATCTGTTGCACTTGGTTGGTCAAACAGCGATGGTTAATGCTGGTTGTGGATGGCACTGGAGTTGCCTTCCAATAGTGTGCCACATATGCTCGATTGGAGACAGACTTGGTGATCAAGTAGGCCAAGGCAACATGTCGACACTCTGTAGAGCATGTTGGATTAGAAGAGCGATATGTGGGCGAGCGTTATTGTGTTGGAAAACACCCTTGGAATGCTGTTCATGAATGGCAGCACAACAACTCGAATCACCAGATTGGCATACAATTTTTCGGTCAGTGTAGGAAGGATAATACAAGAGTCAAACGAAATCGCCCTCCAGACCATAACAACATGTGTAGGACCAGTTTGTCTAGACCACAGACAGGTTGGGTGCAGGTCCTCAACTGGCCTCTTTGTAACCAACACACGGCCCTCACTAGCTCTGAGACAGCACTAGTTTTCATCACAAAATACGACAGACCTCCACCCTGCTCTACAGTGAGCTCTCGTTTGACATCATAGAAGTTACAAATGGCGGTCGTTTGGGGTCAGTGTAACGCAAGCTGCAGGGTCTCTGGTTCACAGCTGTCCTTGTGTAACCAGTTTGTAACAGTGGTGCCAACTGCTGCTCGGATTGCTGCTCCAGATGCAGTACGATTCGCCAGAGCCATACGCCAACCACGACGATGGTCTTCTCACGCCACATGACCGTCCGGAGCCCAGCCTTCTTGCGACCGTACGTTGCTGGGATCACCTCTGCCAGCAATAATGTGCAGTGGCTACATTCCTGCAAAATCTTTCTACAGTATCGTAGAGCTTCTTGTAGCCCTATACAAGACCTTGTTCAAACTCAGTGAGCTGTTGATAACGGTGTCTTTGTCGCCTTAAGGGCATTCTTGGCTAACAGCAACTCACCATGTCCAGTCTAAAAAGGTAACTAACGCTCACGACCGTTCCTGTGTGTATTTAAAGCAAACCGGATTTGCATCCTCATTGTGGCGCTACTGACGCCACTCTTAGGGAGGAGGACGAGATTAATGTTTAACGTCCCGTGGACAGCGAGGTCATTAGAGACAAGATCGGATTAGGGAAGGATGAGGAAGGAAATCGGCCGCCCTCATTCAAAGGAACCATCCCGGCGTTTGCCCGAAGCCATTTAGGGAAGTCACGGAAAATCTAAATCTGGATGGCCGGACCCGGGTTTGAACCGTCGTCCTCCCGAATGCGAGTCCAGTGCACTAGTAGCATCACTATTATGTGACTGACACGAAATTTAATTAGACATCGTCTTTCAGATATAGAAACGCCACTGTCTACTTTCGTTTATGTCGCACAACTCATTCTTGGTGTCGCGATTTTTTTTTTTCTGTTTCCTTTTTTTTGCCATCTGTGTATTTACAGGCATACAGTAAAACACTTATTACATTGAGATGCTTAACATGTTAAAATGATTTTATGTTTTTTTTCTTCTTAGTCTTCTTCATTTTACTGGTCTTATGCTGTGTGTTCACCTGGTTGGTATATTAATCTGGATTTAGCAATGATAGTGCTAGAGGGCGACCATTTTTCTCCCTGTCTCCGTTTCTCCCATCCCTAACTCCCCATCCCCCCTCATCCCCTCCCCTCTCACCACTCCCCCGTCCTCTCCCTATTCCCCCACTTGGGACATAATTTGTATAACCTATCTGCTTTTTTCTTGTATTATCCTATGTGAATATGTGTCAAAGTTTTCGAAATGTTAGCGAATCGAGTAACTGAGACAGGATGTGTGTACCAGACCAATATGCACACAGTCGGATGTGAGTAACCATCTAGAAAGCACATACTGGCTGGCCGTCACTCCAGCCCTTGTCATTAGGGCGATGGCGCACTAGTGTGGCTATGGACCAGACTTGAGGCTGGTCCAATGTGACCAATTCTACATGGAAACGGACCGTGCAGTGCGCACGCTGCTGATGGCAGACAGCTGACCGTCTCGTCATGTGAACAGCCTCTGGCCAGTGAGCCAAGGTTGTATTCATCCATATAGGACAGTGCCCAAGCTAGACTGACAATGTGAGGCGACCTCGATGCTGTGAATTTTTTACATTGGAGTATTTCTTTATCGTTGCATTTCTGTAAAAGGACCTCTGTAATAATGGACTTCGATATGGGAATAGCTGTTATAAAGTTTTGAAAGAGGAATTCTTTGTGGGACTTGTCATCCAAAGAAAATGTAGAAGGAAATGAATATTACGTCTGGTAGTAGCCAATGTTCTACACCACATGAACAACGCACACTGTGTAAGCCCTTTTACCTGTTTTTATATTTTATTAACACAACGTGTATATATAATTCAAAGAACGTAATCTAACTCAAATGACAAATTGCCTTATCTACAAAGTAATCGCTAAAAACACTGTACCAAGAATCTATACGAAAGAAACACGCAGTTGCGTGGTTTCGTTGTTCATGATTTTTGTTTCAGATTTGATGAATTACCGTTCATGATTGTTCCCTATCTCATTATATGGTCGAAAGCATTTTAAAAACCAATCGCTTCAGAACAGTACTTGCTGTGACTCTCATAACAACCTTTAGTATTGCAATTTGCAGTACGTAAACGTAGTTTTCTATAATGATAGTGCATTACCTTTTACGAAGGCATTTATTTATAACTGAAAATGTCTGACAGTCGATCCTCAGTATTTGGTACATTATGATCATGTATGTTGACCACTCTATGGCCGGCCGGTGTGGCCGAGCGGTTCTAGGCACTTCAGTCTGGAACCGCACGACCGCTACGGTCGCAGGTTCGAATCCTGCCTCGGGCATGGATGTGTGTGATGACCATAGGTTAGTTAGGTTTAAGTAGTTCTAAGTTCTAGGGGACTGATGACCTCAGATGTTAAGTCCCATAGTGCTCTGGCTCTGAGCACTATGGGACTTAACATCTATGGTCATCAGTCCCCTAGAACTTAGAACTACTTAAACCTAACTAACCTAAGGACATCACACAACACCCAGTCATCACGAGGCAGAGAAAATCCCCGACCCCGCCGGGAATCGAACCCGGGCGCGGGAAGCGAGAACGCTACCGCACGACCACGAGTTGCGGACCCCCATAGTGCTCAGAGCCACTTGAACCACTCTGTGAATGTTAATAACTGAAACAGTCAGTGGAGTAGTATAGCAATACACAACTCCATCTCTTAACTACCATTAACATTATCATAGCCAAGACAGACATAAAGCCAACACCCATCCACCACAATAGCACAAGTCAACATGCCTACCAACACCACAGATAATGAACAGATTGCTAGAATGTACAATAAGGTAAAAGAAATTATTCTGTTAAGAGAGACAAAAATATAAAATGTCTTGAAAGACTGGAAATCAGTAGGAAGAATAGGAAGAGAAAATAGTAGGAGAACGTGGGCTCAGGCAAAGGAATGAAAGGGGAAGCCATCTGGTACACTAACACTTTGCTTAAGACAAATGAATGAGGGATGCATATGAACGGTTAGATGAAAAACATTTAAATCACTTTATTTCAAAATTGATTTATTGCTACAGCTCGTTTCAGACTGATAACAGGCATCAGCTGAGAGGCTAAAACTGGAAAGAAACAAGTGATTCCAGAGTTATTAACATTCGAAGTCTTGCTGTAGGGGACAAGAACCAGGCAAGTTAATTTTTCAGCGGAAAGAAGCAGGAAAGTCAGTGGAGACTCATCCGGCCCCGAGAGGGCAGAGCAAAAGGAATTCTCATGCAATCTCTCCCTCTGAATACATTGGAGGCAAGAAAAAAGAAGAAGGTGGACATTTGCAAATACTTTGCAGAAAAGTATTCCTGCCAAATATAGCAGCTAACGACGTTCACTTTATATGGAAACTTTCAATATAGTCTTTCAGTATCCATGTCCTTGGAACGGACGAATTCTTTTTTTATGTTTATCCTCAATGCCTTGTGAAAAAGTTCGCAAATGAAGTGAGATCATTCCTTTTTTACTTCATCACTCATGCCTTGGATGATAACACTGAAGAGTTGTATACAAAGTGTCCCAGCAGGAATGGTCAATATTCAGGGAAGTAACAGGAAAGATAATTCAAAGCAAAAAAGTGTAGTAACCATAGACTCTAAAATGCATACCTTAAGAGCTATGAGCACTTGTTCACTAGAAGAGATGTGTTTCACACAGCGAAGATGAACAAGTGCTCACACCTCTTAAGGTATGCACTTTAGAGCCCATGTTCACTGGTATTTTTTTCTTGTTATAGTCCAGATTATCAAAGCTAAAAATATGGAAAGCAAAAGGCTTGCTGCAGAAGAGCTTTCTTTCACGTTATAGCAGATGAAGCGCCCATACCTTTTAACGTATGCATTTTAGAGCCCGTGTGTACTGGAACTTTTCGATTTAAATGATCGTTCCAGTCATATCCCTGAATACTGATCATTCCACCTATGACTTCATCTATATTTTGTGATTCTATTGGAGGTCAAAATAGAACTTCACTACCTTCCTCTTTACTAATTATGTAAGTCTCAATCAAATTAGTTGCTAAAAGAACATAAAAGTTACAGTGCTTGTGCCTAGCCATTCGCAATTAGAGTGTGATGGAAGTATTGGATTATGGAACGCAAAGGCACTGAGGGTAACACCTGAATATTTGAAGGAAACGATCAAAGCAACCATTTATTAGCTATCTCGTTTGACTGTGGTCAGCGTTAATTAAGAAATTGAAAACACTGTTGGACTTAAAGTATGCATCAAAGTGACTTTTCAAATCTCAGATTATTATGACAATATCATCCGAATGCAACCACTGCCGTATGCTAGAATATCAAATAACTGATCATGGAGGAATGCAAACTGGCACCACAAGGACGTCATGAGATTGTAAGCCAATGGATGGCTGTGGACTGCCAATATCTGCTTATAAAGGTATGTTTAACATCAGAATTCTTTGCTTGTTTAATGCACAATAGATTTGCCATTATCTACTGTTCGCAGTAATTTGATTTGAAAAATTCCGTTCTTTATTTTGGATCTCCTTTCAATTTCGAGTATACAATACACTGACGGAAAATAACACAACACCAAAAGAATAAATAATGTAGAGTAATGAAATTTCTTTAATAAATTTATCTAGGTAACATATGTAAGTGATTAACATAACTAGAAAACAGATTAATGAAAGTGCGAGATGAGCCATTGAAAATGTGAAATTGTGATACATTAACAATCGGTGTGTCTGCCAGAATGTTGAATGCAAGCATGCAAACGTGCATACATTGTGTTGTACAGATGCTAGATGTCAGTCTGTGGGACAGAGTTCCATGCCTGTTGCACTTGGTCGCTCAATAGTGATGGTTAATCCTGTTTAAGAATGACGCTGGAGTTGTTGCCGAATGATGTTTCATATTGGCTCGATTGGAGACAAATCTGGTGATCGAGCAGGCCAAGACAACAAGTCGACACTCTGTATAGCATTTTGGGTTGGAACAGCGGTATGTGGGCGAGCGTTATCGTGTTGAAAAATGCCTCTTGGAATGCTGTTCATGAATGGCAGCACAACAGGTCTAATCATCAGATTGAAGCACAAATTAGCAGTCAGGGTGCGTGGGATACCCACGAGAATGCTCCTGCTGTCATACGAAATCGCACCCCAGACAATAGCTCTATGTGTAGGTCCAGTGTGTGTAGCACGCAGACAGGTAGGTTCCAGGCCCGATCTCCTCCTAAGCTACACACGGCCCTAAGTGGTCCTGAGGCAGAAAAGGCTTTCGTCAGAAAACACAACAGACCTCCATCCTGCCCTCCAATTAACTCTCGCTTGACATCACTGAAGTCGCAAAAGCCAGTGGTTTGGAGTCAATGGAATGCACTACACAGGGTGTCTGGCTTGTAGCTGTCCTTGAAGTAACCGATTTGTAACAGCTCATTGTGTCACTGTGGCACTAACTGCTGCTCATATTGCTGCTACAGATGCAGTTCGAGTCACCAGAGAATACGTTGAACATTATGATCTTCCCTGTCAGTAGTTCTATGTGGCCAACTGGAGCCCAGTCTTCTTGCGAACGTACGTTGCTGTGACTACCACAGCCAGCAATAATGTACTGTGGCTACATTCCTGCAAAGTCTTCCTGTAGTATCCCAGACGCAACATCGAGCTTTCGTAGTCCTGTTACACGGCCTCGTTAAAACTCAGTGGTGTGTTAAAAATGTCGTATGACTAGGGTCTCCCGTCGGGTAGACCGTTCGCCGGGTGCAAGTCTTTCTATTTGACGCAACTTCGGCGACTTGTGCGTCAATGGGGATGAAATGATTATAATTAGGACAACACAACACCCAGTCCCTGAGAGGAGAAAATCTCCGACCCAGCCGGGAATCGAACCCGGGCCTTTAGGATTGACGTTCTGTCGCCCTGACCACTCAGCTACCGGGGGCGGACAGTGGTGTGTTGATAATGGTGTTTTTATCGCCTTTAGGCATTCTTGACTATAATCAACTCAAGATATCCAGTCTGATTTTAACAGATATCATCTTCCGGATGTAGTAACTGGCCTACCAACTTTCGTTAGGTAAGTCACACAGCTCTTTCTTGGTGTTGCGATTTTTTCCGTCATTATATGGTATAAAAATTGCAAAAACTGATTAAGTTTTTTTTGTTCTGTTATAATTGAAACCAGAAATTCATTTATTCGTGATTATTATAGAATAACTGCGTCTGTTTTGCTTGAATTATCCTTTTCTTTCCTCTTACAACGTGCCGTTTCACTGGATTTTGGGAAATAACTTCATTCTGGGAACACTCAGTATACCACTAACACATGTCCCACATTCGATGAACCCAAGATGTTTAATTTATGAAATAATAAGTGTTGCATGTGTTTATATATTAGTATAATCACAGTTCAAACTTTAAAAATGCTTCTTCTCGAGTTTCATAAGAATTGACTTTCCTGGTTCTGTTTCTCTGACCCTTCATATGTGGAATATAGTTTTAGAAACCAGATTTTAAACTGCGAGACATTTACAGGTGCTGAGGCGGACAGACGATAATTTATTGGTTATGAACTGCAGATTACAACTAAAGAGGCGATCATTAAGCAACGACTGATTGGAACTGAGGAATGAAGCCATTACGAGACGAATGGATACCTTCGAAAGAAGAAGTAGTGAAGCACAGAGGATGAAATTGGGAAAAAGGTAGAGTAGAAAGAAATCCTTGTATAACAGAGGAGAGACTGAATTTAATTGACAACATGGGAAATTATAAAAATGTATCAGGTACGCCATCGGGTACACAAATACACTCCTGGAAATGGAAAAAAGAACACATTGACACCGGTGTGTCAGACCCACCATACTTGCTCCGGACACTGCGAGAGGGCTGTACAAGCAATGATCACACGCACGGCACAGCGGACACACCAGGAACCGCGGTGTTGGCCGTCGAATGGCGCTAGCTGCGCAGCATTTGTGCACCGCCGCCGTCAGTGTCAGCCAGTTTGCCCTGGCATACGGAGCTCCATCGCAGTCTTTAACACTGGTAGCATGCCGCGACAGCGTGGACGTGAACCGTATGTACAGTTGACGGACTTTGAGCGAGGGCGTATAGTGGGCATGCGGGAGGCCGGGTGGACGTACCGACGAATTGCTCAACACGTGGGGCGTGAGGTCTCCACAGTACATCGATGTTGTCGCCAGTGGTCGGCGGAAGGTGCACGTGCCCGTCGACCTGGGACCGGACCGCAGCGACGCACGGATGCACGCCAAGACCGTAGGATCCTACGCAGTGCCGTAGGGGACTGCACCGCCACTTCCCCGCAAATTAGGGACACTGTTGCTCCTGGGGTATCGGCGAGGACCATTCGCAACCGTCTCCATGAAGCTGGGCTACGGTCCCGCACACCGTTAGGCCGTCTTCCGCTCACGCCCCAACATCGTGCAGCCCGCCTCCAGTGGTGTCGCGACAGGCGTGAATGGAGGGACGAATGGAGACGTGTCGTCTTCAGCGATGAGAGTCGCTTCTGCCTTGGTGCCAATGATGGTCGTATGCGTGTTTGGCGCCGTGCAGGTGAGCGCCACAATCAGGACTGCATACGACCGAGGCACACAGGGCCAACACCTGGCATCATGGTGTGGGGAGCGATCTCCTACACTGGCCGTACACCACTGGTGATCGTCGAGGGGACACTGAATAGTGCACGGTACATCCAAACCGTCATCGAACCCATCGTTCTACCATTCCTAGACCGGCAAGGGAACTTGCTGTTCCAACAGGACAATGCACGTCCGCATGTATCCCGTGCCACCCAACGTGCTCTAGAAGGTGTAAGTCAACTACCCTGGCCAGCAAGATCTCCGGATCTGTCCCCCATTGAGCATGTTTGGGACTGGATGAAGCGTCGTCTCACGCGGTCTGCACGTCCAGCACGAACGCTGGTCCAACTGAGGCGCCAGGTGGAAATGGCATGGCAAGCCGTTCCACAGGACTACATCCAGCATCTCTACGATCGTCTCCATGGGAGAATAGCAGCCTGCATTGCTGCGAAAGGTGGATACACACTGTACTAGTGCCGACATTGTGCATGCTCTGTTGCCTGTGTCTATGCGCCTGTGGTTCTGTCAGTGTGATCATGTGATGTATCTGACCCCAGGAATGTGTCAATAAAGTTTCCCCTTCCTGGGACAATGAATTCACGGTGTTCTTATTTCAATTTCCAGGAGTGTATCTATAAATAGCATTGACAGAAAGTCCAAAATTGCACATCAAGGTGGTATAGGAGGAAAATTCAAGATTCTTTCAACAGCCTTGAATTTTCCTCCTAGGCATTCTCGCTTTGTGATTTTGCACTTGGAAAACATAGATGCCGCATATAGGAAAATAAAAATTAAAAGAAAACTTTGGAGCAAAGAGAAACAACTCTACGAATATCAAGAGCTCAGATGGCAAGCCAGAACTAAGCAATGAGAAGGAAGCTGGAAGGTGGAAGGAATATGTAGAGGGGAGAGGGAGGAGAGGCTATACGCTCTAACGTGGGCACCAGTTTAGATTGCTGTGAAATGTCCTACACTTATTGTAGCAGATAAGAATGAAGAAAAGCAAACCTTGCGGGGTGCCGGGGCTAGCAGTGTGTTTAGCACAAAATTCAGCTAGAATTTGCATATGAATATGATGCCCTAAGCCCCCTCCCCCTTTCCTAACTCTGGCTTTTTGTTGTTGCACATGGATTAAAAAAAAGAAACATAAACTGATGGGAATCGACCCTGCAAGTAGAGTAGAGAAATGTTTGGTACCTGCAATAATTTAATTTGGTAAAAATTAATTTGACAGTGGAAAGTTTAATTAATGTCATGACAGATGAAAGGTTGCTCTACCTAATTACAGAGTGAAAGTTCCGTTCAAGATAACAATTGGATTTATTCTGACTAAATTCAAAATGAAAAACACATGAAACATTCATAATACGTCGATTTAATACACAGATAATTGCTGTGAAGGTGAAGTTGTCCCTAAACGAGCTTGTGACATTTATGACCAAGTGATATGTGGATCCAATTACTTGCAACTCAAAACTTAAGAAAATCACCCAGCAAACCCGACATTAATTGCGGTGCAACAGTAGTGAGAACTCAGACAGTCAAAACCCATGACAGAACGAAGATAGAAAGAACGGAAACAGGCGCGCTCTGCTGAGCTCTAATTATCACGTAGCAAAGTTCCCTAATCTGCCGGTGCTGCGGACATACATTACCACGCTGTCTTCTTTACTGCAAGAACACGACCTGGCGTACCGGCGGCGATTGATGCTTCGACGACCCGTTGTGATGATGATAATGCTGCGAGTATAGCCCAATAGTGATTATCCTGGCCTGGTTTCTCCAGACTAAAGACTTCGTAGCAGTTCAAATGCGCCTCTGAGGGAGACGAAGAAAGCTCGCCACACTGTACCGTCAGTGATTGATTTTAACAAGCGAAGTCACACAGACTCCGATACAGTCAACCTTAGCTAAAACTGCTCAAGACGGACAACATAGGCCCTTTGTACGCAGAACGCTCAATTGCCAACTGTACTCGGAAAGTTATGTTAAAGCCGAAACTGCAGCAACGTCGGCAAACAGATACTATTAAACAAAAGTATAATAGACAGCCAACGAAAGGCAGACTGTAAAGAGCAGCGAGTGCTCAATCTAGTAACCTACTCAGACCGAAAGGCGAGACTAGACTTCCTCACAGAGCACTCGTACAAGCCGAACCCAGTGCATTGCCACTCGCACCAAAATGGCTGTGATTAAATGTGCCAGTCATCAACTTGATAACCGGTGGAAAATTCCAGTCTATTGCCGAAGCACTTCTACTACACCAATAGAGATACTTGGCGCCAATTTCTGCGCCGATTTTGCTACGTCATGGAGATTTTCCCTGAGCAAGCCAATCATAGGTAATCTTTTACAGAAAACGCGGGAATTTGCCCGCGAAAACTGCCTGGAAACTCATGTCGTTCTCACGCCTCGCTCGCAGCCCACCAGAAGGTGTGTTTACCGAATATCCTCGAAGAAACTGAATATCTCACCCCAGATATGTCCCTCGGAACCCACCGTGGGCGTGTCGTCCCGCTCTTTTGACAATCTCGGCGTCGAGGCAGCATCCACCCCATTCAGCCAGTCCCTCACACCAGCCGGCGTAACCATTTCTTGACCATCAGAACCTTCCTGTCTTTCCAGACCACCCAGGCGACGAGAGACGCCGCGTAGGAAGGAATAGCAACTCTTTGCCGCATGCAATTAGAGAGGAAAACATTCCTACCTTCCGAGTTCTCAATACTAGCATTGTAATGACCATTCTCGGCTATACCTCCCCAAATCGAATTACTAAGAGTAAGATGATTGCTGTAAACATGAGAGGGGGCAGACTACTGTGTGCATCGGAAAGGCATGCCACTTCTCAACATCTGTTTATAGCAGTTGCATATTTAAGGAAAGCTTTTGATAATCTTGAGTGAAATGCGCTCTTTGAAGCTCTGGAGGTATCAGGGATAAAACATAGGGACGCAGTATTATCTGCAACTTGTGCAGAAACCAGACTGTAATTTAAGAGTCCAAGGGTTTGGAAGGGGAGCAGTAGTGGAGAAGGCAGAAGTATAGAAGATTTAAAATGCAGACCGGCAACAGCAAGAAAAGTGTTTCTGAAGAAGGAAAATTTGTTAACACTGACTATAAATTTAAATGTTGGGAAGTATTTTATGAAGATATTTGTGTGAAGTGTAGCCTTGTATGTAAATGAAACCTGGACAATAAACAGTTCTGTCAAGAAGACCATGGATGCGTTTGAAATGTGGTGCTACAGAAGAATGCTGAAGATCAGATGTGTACATCGTATAACTGTTGAAGAGATGCTGAATTAAACTGGGAAGAAAAACGAAATTGTGACCCTACTTCTCTGAAAGAAGAGACTGGTTTGCAGAACATGTTATGAAGCATCATGGAATCGTAAGTTTCATAATGGAGACAAAATTGAAGAGGGAGACCAAGGTTTAACAACTGTAAGCACATTCGAATGGATGCAGGATGCAGTTGTTATGTAGAGTTGAAGAGGCTTACACAGTATAGGCTATTGTGGAGCGCTACATCAATGCAGTGTTTTAGCTGAAGGCTACAGCAAACAAATAGTGAGATGAATTGTATTTATTGTTAAAGCATCCCAGGAGCAACTCGCAATCCTTTCATTAGCTTGGTCAGTTACGTATTTATTGTCAGAACAATTGTTCAGTACAGACTGAAGCACATATCATTTGTGATGCATTTGTGTATACATCTATATTGCTCACTGCAAAGTGCCTTATATGAGAAAAAAGCTATAACCTGAATGCAGTTTTCTTATGACGACTGTCGGCAAATGGAAAGGTTGAATTACTGTCTTGGCAAATCTGCAATTTGTGACTTTTTTGTAAGACATGTATTCCTTCAGGAACCAACAACCAATGACTTATCGTGTATTACCCATGACTTCTGAATTTACTGGCACTTCTCAAACTGTGTAGAATCCATCGATGGTAAATATATCGTAATGCAGTTCTGCATATGCTGCCATACGTGTTTTTTGGAGAGGAGGGTTTTCCGCTGATTTCAAATATCATGTGACCATTCTCAGGCCTATTAAAGGCTTCGCTAACATCGTATGAAACTCATTAATTAAAACATCCGGGCTGAATTGCAGTGGTCCATATATAAAACTACTTCTCCTTCCTGGCCTAGCAGCCAGGGACAGACTCACCTCAGAAGATGTTGCCCGCAGTAGGCAACGAAACTTCAGGAAGGAGAAGTAGTTTTATGTATGGACCACGGCAATTCAGCCCAGAAATTTTAATTAATAAAGACGCCAACCGTGAAAGCTTACATGTTATGATCGTATGAAACTATTTTGAATTACCGTTTGTGCCAGGGAAGTAGGTTAATCAAAAATAAATAGGGTATTTCAACAACCAAATATCGAACCAACCATTGTACCATAAAACTGAAGTGGTAACTGTGAAGCTAGTTATTGAGACTGGTCCTTCATAACTACCTGCAAGATTGGGCTTAGATTGCTCATTAAGTATCTATTGTCCTCCAGAGCTTATGGATATTGAAAACGATGCACAGAATATTATCACAGAATAAGCTGAGTAGCACAGGCCTGTAGTGGTTCTACTACCAAACTATTGCATGGAGTGTCGTGAATTCAAAACTCACTAGGATTGTAAAATTTTAATTTATATATATGGTTCAAGTACGTTCTAGAAGTATCCGCGAATGTCAAGAATCATTGTACTGGAATTTTCTGTAACTGTAGATATACTGTACGTGTTCGGGCCGGAGGCACTGCGCCCCGCGCTCTTGTATGTGCAAGTGCTGAATAAACCTTCGTTATGTGAAGTTAGTGTTCGTGCTTCATCCAATTACACCTTCTTCTACGTGAAATTATTCTGGTGGAGGCGTCGGGTATTGGAACTTGTGATAGCGCACATTATCGACTACACATTGGCTCCCATGAGGCCACGACAGAGCCGCCGTTAACGTGGCGAGAAACCCGAGTTCGAGCCATATTCAACAGATCGCAATCTATCGGAGACAGAAGAAGAAGAGGACGTCACGATGACAGCAGCTGTGTGCCACCACATGATACATCCTTCCGGGTTCTCTGGTGACGATGGCCAAGATCCAAACAGGGGGCTGAAGGTATATGAGCATATAGCCAAATTTAACTAATGTGATGACACCGTGTGTTTGGCTAACGTATTTTTCTACTTGGAGGGCACTGCCAAGCAATGGCATGAGAACAACGAGGAAAAGTTCACAAGCTGGGAAGTATTCCAGGAGGAACTGCGTAAGTATTTCGGCGACACACAACGTCAGAAGTGCAAAGCTGAAGCTAAATTGAAGTGCAGGGCACAGCGTCCAGGAGAAACTACAGCATCCTACATTCAAGACGTCTTGGAGCTGTGTAAAAAAGTGCATCCTAGAATCTAGGAGGAAGATAAGGTTACCCATTTCATAAAGGGTGTTGCTGAGGACGTGTATCAAGCCCTACTCCTGAAGGAGGTTTCGACAGCAGACGACTTCATAGAATAGTGCCAGTATATTGAGACAATGCATCAAAAAATAATTACATGCTAGAAGTTTGAACGGCTTCCAAACGTCGTATAGATGTCTGTGATGGAGGAAGAAACTGATTTTACAAGTGTTCTTCGTCAGATAGTGAGAGAGGAAGTTCAGAAGGCACTTGGATTGCAAGGCGGCCAGAAAACCGAGACGCTTCGAGAGGTCATAATGGAGGAAGTGGAACAGACATTGAACACAATCTCTCGTCCTTTATTTCCCTTCAAAACGGTGAAAAGGTAGAGACCCAGGCGAAGCTACGTTCCTACAATGCTGCATGAGGAACCTGTTTGGGTACCAAGGCAGACTGATGTCTGGAGAACCCTGGATAACGAACCAGTATGTTTCCACTGCGAACGACTGGGACATGTGGTGCGCTATTGTCGAGAAAGGTGGCGGATATTTGATGACGTCCGTGTCAGAAGACAGCAGACCGATCTTAGCCGACGCCAACTCAAGGACGACGAAGATCAACAAGAAGATGTCGGTGCAGGACGACGTAGGTCACCACCGCCGCAAGGTGGCCGCTGGAGAGAACGCTCCCCAACACGCCGATCATTGTCTCCATCGCCGTTCAGAAGCTCCAGCCGATCACCTAGTCGCCGCAACCTGGAAAACTAAAGGGTACGACCTTCCTTGGAGGTGCGGCCGCTGAAGAGAAAAATCCTTCGTCGTCGATCACTACAAAAGAGATAGGAAACAACGTCGATATCCTCATGGATGGCAGACCAGCCCAGACTCTTGTGGACTCTGGAGCATCATATTCAGTCATTTCATGGAAGTACCGTCACCAGTTGCGGAAAACCGTGTTCGTCGACAGCAAAACATTCATGCAAAAGGTGGCCAATGGGAAATATGTAAAACCTACAGGAAGATGAATCATTCGTGCTGGTGTAAGTGGCCATACACAGCCCTTAAAATTCATCGTCTTACAAGATTGTAGTCATGACGTCATTCTCGGATGGGACTTTTTGAGAGCTTCTCAGGCAATTATAGATTGTGGTCACTCGAAGATTATGCTAGACGAGATGAGATACTGTGGACAGGAAGATGTGCATCCGTGTGTGTGGAGACTATGTGTGCTGAATGAAGTGATCATTCCTGCAGTCAGCCCTAGAAAGGTAACTGTAATGTGTCATGCCATGCATCAACCCATGGATCTTGTAGTGGAATGTAAGAGAAGCATACCACTGAAGAGTAACTTGGTCACCCCAGCCTCTGTCGTCTCGTTTAAGAACGGATTCGGTGAACTGTGGATAGTTAATTGTTGTCGAGATCCGCAGATCCTTCCAAGACGCATGTGTGTAGCAAACGCTGAGCCGTTAATTGAAGATCAGCTTAGCGTCATAGAAACATCCCTTGCCGAATCTGTGAGCGAAATGAGCGCTAGCACTACGAGACAAGATCTTCTAGCTCGACTATCGCCATATCTCACTAAGGAACAACAGAAGAAGCTACTTGTCATTCTTCAAGAGTTCTCTGAATGCTTGAATCCACAGGTGAAGAGCAAATTAGACAAATCGACGGTGAAGCACCGGATTAGCACTGCAGACCATCAACCAATAGGCCAGAGAGCATACCGTGTGCCAGCAACGGAACGTTGGATAATTCGCGACGAGGTAGAGAAAATTATAAAGAATGCCATCACTCAACCTTCGCAGAGTCGATGGTCGTCACCAGTGGTTCTCGTGAGGAAGAAGGATGGCAGTTGACACTTTTGTGTTGATTACAGGAAGCTTAATCAGATAACTAAAAA
Organism: Schistocerca serialis cubense; assembly: GCF_023864345.2. NCBI lineage: Eukaryota > Metazoa > Arthropoda > Insecta > Orthoptera > Acrididae > Schistocerca > Schistocerca serialis. The sequence goes on from NC_064640.1 coordinate 505,267,247, forward strand.
GGACGTTTACCCTCTTCCACGAATTGACGATATACTAGATTGTCTGAAGGGGGCTAAGTTTTTCTCAACCATGGTGATGTACTCGCGATACTGGCCAGTCGAAGTACATTAGGCTGATCGTGAGAAAACTACATTCTTCACCCCCTGAGGGCCTACATGAGTTTAAGGAAATGCCATTTGGTTTGTGTAATGCACCAGCAGCCTTTGAACGAATGATGGATAATCTTCTAAGCCACCTAAAGTGGACGATGTGTCTTTGTTATTTAGATGACATTATAGTGTTCTCAGAGACCTTTGATGAGCATATAAAAAGACTGAGGGCCATTCTTAAGTGTCCCCAACAAGGCGGGCTGAAACTTAATCCAAGAAAGTGTGTCTTTGGAGCACAAGAAATCAAACTACTTGGACACTTTGTGTCTAACGAAGGTGTGCGGCCAGACCCAGAAAAGGTGAGAGTAAAAACAGAATTTCCTATTCCTATAGGTATTAGAAAAGTGAGAAGCTTCCTCAGATTATGTTCTTATTACCGTCGTTTTTTCAAAGACTTTTGCATCAAAGCCAGGCCACTCCAAGAGTTGTTAAAAGCTGATGCTAAATTTATCTGGGGTGGTGCTCAACAAGATTCTTTCGATGTGCTGCGGAAAGCTCTGACGACTGACCCTGTACTTGGTCTGTGTGATGAGAGAGCGCCTACGGAACGACACACAGATGCCAGTGGGTATTGGATCGGTGCTGTTCTGGTGCATATTTCGGATGGAAAAGAGAAGGTTATAACCTATGCTTCTATGACACAAAAGCCGAGAGAAACTACTCAACTACAGAACGAGAATGTCTTGCTGTGATCTGAGCCACGTGCAAATTTCAACAGTATCTTTATGGAAGGCCATTCGCAGTTGTTACAGACCATCATGCACTCTGTTGGTTGACAGGTCTTGAGAATCCAACAGGACGACTCGCCAGGGTGGGCACTACGTCTTCTAGTGTATGATATTACCATAGTGTACAAAAGTGGAAGAAAACACCAAGATGCCGACTGTCTCTCAAGAAACCCTATGCAAGACCATCACGACTTTGATGAAGGTAGTAACTGTCTCGCTGCACTCCAGGATCTCTCTGCTGAGCAGAAGAAGGACGCCAAGATATCTCAAATTATGCTTGCCTTAAATCGGTCAGAGGATGTGAAAGGACAATTTAAGATAGTTAATGGATTACTTTGCAAGAAAACTTTGATCTGTTTGGAAAGAGGTTGCTACCAGTGATTTCTAAATACATGTGCTTAGATGTTCTACAGAAATTCCATGACACACGTAAGGGCGGACATTTAGGATTTATTAAGACATACGGCAGAATCCGCAACAGATTTTTCTGGCCAGGTTTATTTAGGAGTGTCCGTCACTATGTGCTGCACCGTCGAGAGTGAAAGAGGAGAAAGGCAGTTCCTCAGAAACCACGTGGCTGACTCATACCAATTCAACCAGCCGAAACGCCTTTCCAACGTGTTGGGATTGACCTCCTCGGACGATTCTGCTAGTGGCAATAGATGGATTATTGTTTTCACTGATTATCTGACAAGCTACGTCATTACAGAAGCCATGAAAACAGTCGAAGTATCCGAGGCAGCGAAATTCATCGTGGAAGACATTATATTAAAACACGGTACCCAAAGGTCATTAATTACGGATCGAGGGAAAGTTTTTCAGTTGAAGCTTGTGACAGAGATAAACCGTTGGTGCAACATTACTCATCACGTGACGACTGCCTACCATCCACAAACTAACGGGCTTACTGAACGCCATAATAAGACCTTGGCCGACATGCTATCAGTGTTCGTCAATGTTGAGCAGAGCAACTTGGATGAGGTGCTCCCTTTCGTGACGTTTACCTACAACACCGCCAAACAAGACACCACAGGATTTACGACCTTTTTCGTGGTGCACGGGCGTGAGGGGCCTGCGACGATGGACACTGTGTTTCCAGTACATCCTGAAGACGTGGACGATGACTACATTAGCCAGGTGTTAACCAGAGCTGAGGAAGCTCGGCAGTTGGCTCGACTCCGCACGCTGCAGGCTCAAGGAAACGATCGCCGTAGGTATGACGCGAGCCACCGCTCTGTTGTCTACTAGCCTGGTGACCTCGTCTGGATCTTCACTCCTGTTCGTTGGTCTCTCTGAAAAGCTCCTCATGCGCTACTTGGGACCTTATAAGGTTGTAAGACAGTTGTCTGATGTTACTCATGAAGTTGAAGATTTCGACCCTGACACAAGATGACGAAAGGTCAGAGATTCTGTCCACGTCCTTCGAATGAAGCCCAATAAGTATCCTGCAACCTAGTGTAAATTTGAAGCTTCAGCGACAGGCAACAAGCGGAAAGGTGACGAAGAGCGTAGTGGCAAAAGAAGTTCTAAGTAGATCACTGCCAGGACGAGCACCAGTCATCGGGAGTCGGAGTATGCAGGAACGATGACTCGTTCTCGGACTAGGAGGACGTAACACAGAAACACTGCTCTACTGCTCTCTTAAGGAGGGAGCAGCTAGGTAGCACAGTGGTGTAGTGGTGTCGTGAGTTGGAAACTCATGTGGACCGTAATATTTCATTTTCTATATTCGGTTTGAATAGGTTCTAGAAGTATCCACGAATGTCAAGACTCATTGTACTGGAATGTTCTGTGATTGTATATATACTGTATGTGTTCGGGCCAGAGGCAGATCGCTGCGCGCTCTTGAATGTGCAAGTGCTGAATAAACCTTCGTTAAGTGAAGTTAGTGTTCGTCATTCATCCAATTACACCTTCTTCTACGTGTCAGTATTATATTTGGTACTTTATGCCAACATGTTTGGAACAAAGATGCGATCAGGGTACACAATCTTTCGAAAAAAAAAAAAAAACCTAATTTATCAGACGCTGTATGTCCTGCCTGTAAAGACAGGTTGGAATAACTGACAAGTTGCCATTGTTACATGTAAATATTAAGTATTCCAAACGTTGCACATAAATAAAATGCTTCAAGGCAATATGAAATAATTAATAACAAGTTTTTTTTGCGTGGCCATCATCCGCAGCAAGCACAGAAGTATTCGTTTTGTAAGCAACAAACGTCTTCTCCTTCTTGCAATGTATTTTATTTGGAACAGATATGTTTAACTTTTACTTTAAGTCATCTTCAGTGAAATCTGGAATGATACAGTTTCGTTTTAATGTGTGATATTTGTAAATTATAAAAGAGTTCACGTCTTACTTATTAAATATTAAGTAATTACTTACATTTAATCGAATTTTTGTCTGTTATCTGCGTTTCCTCTCATTTGATCACATGCTGGAGGTCGAACTATAACATCATTAATAAACATGACATATTTTTCACCTTACGAACTTTTTCCTTCACATTTTACATGTTATTTGCGCTAGTTGCTCTGGCGTGCCACAGGGGAGTGTTATGGGACCATTACTTTTCACAATATATATAAATGACCTAGTAGATAGTGTCGGAAGTTCCATGCGGCTTTTCGCGGATGATGCTGTAGTATACAGAGAAGTTGCAGCATTAGAAAATTGTAGCGAAATGCAGGAAGATCTGCAGCTGATAGGCACTTGGTGCAAGGAGTGGCAACTGACCCTTAACATAGACAAATGTGGTGTATTGCGAATACATAGAAAGAAGGGTCCTTTATTGTATGATTACATGATAGCGGAACAGACACTGGTAGCAGTTACTTCTGTAAAATATCTGGGAGTATGCGTGCGGAACGATTTGAAGTGGAATGATCATATAAAATTAATTGTTGGTAAGGCGGGTACCAGATTGAGATTCATTGGGAGAGTCCTTAGAAAATGTAGTCCATCAACAAAGGCGGTGGCTTACAAAACACTCGTTCGACTTATACTTGAGTATTGCTCATCAGTGTGGGATCCGTACCACATCGGGTTGACGGAAGAGATAGAGAAGATCCAAAGAAGAGCGGCACGTTTCGTCACAGGGTTATTTGGTAACCGTGATAGCGTTACGGAGATGTTTAGCAAACTCAAGTGGCAGACTCTGCAAGAGAGGCGCTCTGCATCGCGGTGTAGCTTGCTCGCCAGGTTTCGAGAGGGTGCGTTTCTGGATGAGGTATCGAATATATTGCTTCCCCCTACTTATACGTCCAGAGGAGATCACGAATGTAAAATTAGAGAGATTCGAGCGCGCACGGAGGCTTTCAGACAGTCGTTCTTCTCGCGAACCATACGCGACTGGAACAGAAAAGGAAGGTAATGACAGTGGCACGTAAAGTGCCCTCCGCCACACGCCGTTGGGTGGCTTGCGGTGTATAAACGTAGATGTAGATGTAGATATTTTACTGAGAACTGTGATTTGAAGTCGTAACTACGGTGTTCACTTTATACCTCTTCCTATTTGGTTTGTTTGTGTACATGTTGCCAACTCGACGAAGTATATGCTTAAAAAGTGGTTCAAATGGCTCTGAGCACTATGGGACTTAACATCTGAAGTCATCAGTCCCCTAGAACTTAGAACTACTTAAACCTAACTAACCTAAGGACATCACACACATCCATGCCCGAGGCAGGATTCGAACCTGCGACCGTAGCGTTCACGCGATTCCGGACTGAAGCACCTAGAACCGCTCGGTCACAGTGGCCGGTAAGTCTATTCTGAATAATGAAGTTTATTCTCTTCATTTCTGTTCCCTTTATATGTGTTTCTCTCTGTCTCTCTCTCTCTCTCTCTCTCTCTCTCTCTCTCTCTCTCTGTGTGTGTGTGTGTGTGTGTGTGTGTGTGTGTGTGTGTGTGTGTGTGAGTGTGTGTGTGTGTGTGTGTGTGCGTGTGTGTGCGTGGTGTGTAAAAGAGAGAGAGAGAGAGATAGACAGGGTGGGTGGGAATATATGTATGGACTTCTTTTTGTTAGTTATAGAAAGTTGTATGTGAATTTAATAGCTGTCAGAGAGTGGTTGAAAGCTTTTGTTGTTTCAGCTACTGTGGGAGTCAGCACTGACACAAACAAGGGAGGGGAGAACTTGGAATGGCCGGTGGCATGAATACAAAATCATCTGTACGAGTGACATGAAGATTAAATGAACACCTTATTGCTAAAGAGAAAATAAAGATAACTTGAGGTGCTGCTTGTGCCTCCTTCAAACAATTGCTATTTACTGTTACTACTCGCAGAACGCAGGCTAAGTGTGGTCTTCCTAATACTCAGTACTAATGCTCTCGAAGTCTGTGACGGAACTAGTCAATCAGCGATGAGCGGCTGGTTAAATCAGCGTTGACAGGGGGTGCTGAACTCTTGTCTTCGGGAGCCGTGGCGCTGTCCACTCTTTCCACTGGCGCGCGGGTCAGCGCCTTGTTGATGCCGTTTTGCGGCACTGCGCTGATCGGCGTCCAGTCGATGCTTTAGGACTGCACAGTTTTGATACTCCGCTGATTTGAGTTTTAAATATATTGAGGAGGGGTTCATGTCATGTAAGAGTGACCGAAACCCCGTGAAATTTTTGAAGGAGCTCCTCAAGCCTTTCAGGGCGATCCGTCTATGGCAGAATAATTGTATTTATTTGCCATGAGTCTAACACCAGTCGAATTTCACCGTCCTTTTTGTCTACTATGCATAGTGGACTATTGTACTCAGATCTAGCAGCCTCAATTACACCTTCGTGCTCCATTCTTCGTAGTTCACTTAGAACCCTTTCCCGGTATGACCATGGGATGGCGTAAGGGAGTACCCGAAATGGGCTATGCTTCTTTACCTCAAATTTATATTGATACCCCTTAATGCATCCCGTTTTGGGTACGAAGATCTCTGCGTTATTTTTGAGTGCAAGCTCCAGCCCTTTTCTATCCTTATTGTCTGTGTTATCCAGATTCTCGAGTTTCGAATCAATCCTGTTGTTAATTTCATTAATATGCTCACGTTATGACTTGAACTCTACTCTATTCTCATTATCTTTTTTACACTATTCACTCTGAACTGCATGTTGACCCGTGAACTGTAGTTTTAAACAGCTCGTCGGAATTTGAGCTTTTATTGTCTTCTCATCAAATCCGATTTTTATTTTATTCTCTTTCCCTAACGTTAACTTCCCTCGTCTTAGATCGATGATAGCTTTATGCGCTGAAAGAAAATCTACACCGATTCTTATATCAGCTGTTAAATTCAGTATTATGAACACATTTGCAGTCATATGGTGTCCTTGGAAATCAAAGTCTAGACGTGTTTGTTGCGATATTTCCATACCCTTTCCAACTAACGCACATCGTACCTTCGTTTTTTGTACTGTGAGCATAGGTGGAATAACTGAATCCTTGCATTTAGCGAACATCCTATCTGAAATAGCTGAGCCCGCATCTCGTGGTCGTGCGGTAGCGTTCTCGCTTCCCACGCCCGGGTTCCTGGGTTCGATTCCCGGCGTGGTCAGGGAATTTCTCTGCCTCGTGATGGCTGGGTGTTGTGTGCTGTCCTTAGGTTAGTTAGGTTTAAGTAGTTCTAAGTTCTAGGGGACTGATGACCATAGATGTTAAGTCCCATAGTGCTCAGAGCCATTTGAACCATTTTTTTTAAATAGCTGAGAGTTCGCTTCCACTATCTATTACAGCAGTACCCATAATTCCAACAATTTTTACTTTTATCACAGGATAGATTTCGTGTTTGGGTAACGTTTCCTTTTCATCAAGTAATATTTCCCTTATGTCCTCATATTCTATAATATTTATATTATTACTTCCGAGACGGTTTTCGGGCCCATTTTCTCTAGTGCTCGTCGTCTGGCCTAGTCATTGTTCATTTTCCATGTTATTTTGGGGTACTCTCCCAGGGTCAGGCGTGTGGATTTTCGTTGCCCATATTCGACAATTCTGTATATGGGCATATCCTGTCAAATGGAAGTGGGCTTCGTCTGTCCTACAAAATCTTCCACGGCCAATGATTGTCCTCTTCCATGTGAGCAAGAAATTCTAAAGCAAAGGTCTCTCTTGCTGGCAGGTCAACAGGAAGCAACTCGTGCACATGGGTAATTTTGAATGGATCGTAAAAAAGGATTTTACGCACAGTGCTCACAGGTAAGTCCAATGTTCGGGCAGTTCTACGTGCTCTACACGTTTGCACACCACCACTCGTCTCCTCCTGGATTACTGTCACCGCTGTTTCCACTGACGATGAATCAATTCGTTTCCTCCCTCTACCTGGGTGCACACCAAAATAACCCATCTTTTCGAATTTCCGAATAATTTTCTCCAGACCAACGGCAGTCATCGGACAAACGCCTTTTTTCAAACCCTTCAGTTTCCGGAACTTGTGCAGAGCGCCGTGTGCATAGTCATCTTTACAAGCAGAGCGCGACCCTGCATTGAGACAGTCATGACGAACGTCGCAGACGCGAAAGAAGGAAAAGCCGTGTACTCAGCGTGTTTACACCAACTTCAGTGGGGTTGGGTTGTTTGGGGGAAGAGACCAAACTGCGAGGTCATCGGTCTCATTAGATTAGGTAAGGACGGGGAAGGAAGCCGGCGTTGCCCTTTCAAAGGAACCATCCCGGCATTTGCCTGGAGCGATTTAGGGAAATCACGGAAAACCTAAATCAGGATGGCCGGACGCGGGATTGAACCGTCGTCCTCCCGAATACGAGTCCAACCTCAGTGGGTCGTGCACATGACAAGTGTTTACATTTACGTGTTCTGACACATACAGCGCCATCTATTGATCAATTTTCACACTATTTTTTTTCTTCTGCCATACGTTTTCCCCCTTCTCCAATAATATTCCATTGCAATTTGACGTTATTCTGACCAGTAGTGTTATTTCTGCAGCGTTTTCAAAGTTTAACTTTAACTATAATTACCATGTATATTTATCCACCATGTGTATCTTGTAAATAGAATAGTTTTTAAGTTTTTCATCTACTGCTAGCCATCCAAGTTAGAATATTTTCTAAGTGTATAATCATCTATATAGCTCACAGTCCATCCTCTGCACCTCCTGTAGACTTGATCCCCCCCATCTCCTGGTTGCTCCTCTCCCCTCCAACCCCTGTCCACTGCCACACCTTCACCATTGCGTCCCACCCACCCTCTACCTCTACACTCTTCATCTCCTTTCCCAAGGTGGCTTCTGTCAACTCCCCCTCCCGGATGATGCCCTCTCTCCCTCCATTTATCCCTCCTATCAACTCTGATGCTCACCTTCCCCTCCCTACCTCTGTCCTTTTCCTGGGCTCCCTCTTCCCTCCCCCTTTCCATCGTATTTTTCCCCACCTACCCTCTCTTTGACTCTATTCTCTCTCCCCGAGTCCTTTTGCTATCTCCTCTCTGCCTTTCCCCACTCCTTCTTGCATCAGCCCTGCCCCCTTTTTGTGTGTCCTCTCCCTCCATTGGCTTCCCCCCTTTTGCTTTTTCCTCTTCTCCCCACCTTTCTTCCCCTCATCTATCCAAACCGTCCCCCCCCCCCCACCATCTACCTTAGGCTGTGGTGTGTCATCTTCGTGTCTACTCTATAGTGCAGTAATTATGTGAATGTTCAGTGTTGCGCATGCCTTTTTTAAGTGTTGTGAACAGAAACTAGACTGTCGCCATGTTTTTTAATTCTGCCTGTCTACTTACTGTGTGTCTTCATTAGCATCGTCAACCTCGTGTTTTTATATTTTAACTTCCACAACTTTCTGCCATTTTACAGTTTTTAAAAAGTCACCGTTTTATCGCATGCTTTTATTTTTTTTATCTTCTTGTCATGTTTTTCAACTCTTCTGTAGGCTGTAGAGCGGCATTTAAGGCTGCTGCCACCCCCCCCCCTCCAAATCCCTCTGGCAGGGAGTCGAAATTCAATAAAGGAAAAAAAAAACAGTCCATCAGAATTGTTATTCTAAAAACCTTTGCTATTGGGCCTGTTGAAATTACATTCTAAGTATGCACAGTCCATCAGAATTACTGTAAAAGCTATGCTACTGGGACTGTGGAATTAACTTGTAGTAAAGAAAGTATCTCCTCATTAGTTTTTAGGATAGATTTATTAAAAAAATATTCCGACCAGTGTAACTGTTGTAGTGCGTAAGTTAAACGTATCTCTGCATTGAAATAGCACAGTCAGTTTGTACGTCAAAGAATACTGTATTACATCTCAAAAACTAAACTGTATGTCAAGAATAATTTTGTATCTCAAGAACTATATTATGATAGTGTAAACTGAATAAACGAAGAAAAAAAATTGCTTACCATAAGTCTTCGTTGTTGCTACTTACAAAAAACCTATCCCCTGTTGCATTATTGTGCAGGTCACGAATGATATTAGTTTTACTGAAGAGTGCAATTAAGGAGGCGAAGTTTAAGATGGAAGATAACAAAATATATAGCATGGTTGCATGGAATTATGGCTATCGTGCAGCACGATTTGGATTATGGGAGCAGGAGGCACGAGACTGTATCCGCTTCCAAAGATATATTCCAGACATGTCCAACATCATATCTTCATGCTTGAAGAAAACTACAGACATAGTATCTCATCGAAACTGTACACTATCAAAGTGTGAACAGGGTGAAGAGAAATCATACACATGTTATGAGGTAAGAACTCATTTATTTCTCAAAGTAATTTTATACTTTCATAAGCAGATACAGAAACCTATTTTCAAACATGTTCTTTTTCCTTAGTCAGTCGAGAGCAGGCCATCCGTAGAATTCAGGTCTTAAATAGCAGCAAACTTGAAAATTCGACACAGTCCTGGGATATTCTCCTTCCCCTTCACGCAGGTAATGGTATGCTTGTGGTCGAATAATTGAAGCGACGACGCCATATCTTTACAGGGTATGCTAGGATCATCGTAGAGAATTCCATGATGGAAATGTGTTAACCACTTTGCACTCTTTCATGTCTTAGCACACTTCACATTCTTGAAAGACCTCGGTGATGTCATGTTTGCTGAGAATATGTCTATTATTCTTGCATCTTCTGTGTAAGCTACGAATGCAACATCTTTAAATATGAACTGTCTACGCTCACCATCATACAAACGCTGAGCGTTAGCGATGATGTTCACACCTTGAGATGCCATTGGGGAATGCTATTGGTATGGCGAAGCACCTGTTCATTTACACAACTCATTGCACAACACAGGTGAGCGGACAGTAGTTGATCACACTGTCATGTTGAACTAGAGCATACGTGGCAGTGTTCTGGGTAATTTGTCGAAGATTCAAATTCAATTCGCACATCTATAGGTCCAGACTTAATTATCTCGTTCTGTTTCGAGCAGTCTGTTACGATGATCGGTCATATCTCCTTAAATTTCCATGAACTGAGTAGACACTCTCCTCATTCATCTTCAGCACTTTCAAAGTAAGAAGCACGAAACCTCGCATACATGTCCTATCCTATTCTGTATACATTTTCATCCCACTGCAGGTGTAAATTGGCATGTGGGTAGAATTCCGAGTTCATGTAGACTTTGGCATTAGTTAACTTGGAGTTGTCAAACACAGTGCAATCATTTGCTGTATTCCATCTTCTACCAGTCTGAAACGCAATTATGATGAATCTAGGTATCTCTAGCTGCGAAGAGGTCTTAAAAACACATGTTTGTCTGCTTGCAGTCAATAGCACTGGGTACTTTAAAAATTCCAAAGCGCGAAATGTTAGTGATGGAAATGTGCCGGAATTCAGGATTTTTAAATGGTTCACACGCTTCTCGTCTGATACACTGATGTGCGGCATTTTCCATATGATGTTTCTGATAGTGATTGTATTCTCCTGTCGAGCTCCTTGAATGTATGAGTTATTATTTTTAACACTCCGTACCAGAATGTGTTCCTGTTTGGCTTTCATAATTATGTGCCTCTTGTCCTTAAAGTAGCCAATAGGTATTTTCAGAGGTATGCATGCAGTAAATCGCTTGTACTGTGCACTGTTCTATGCTCCGGATTGTCTATGAACCATCCCGCATTTTCTAAACCATTCAAACACATGGGTAATGCAGAGACGTATGTTTTAAGGGTTGATGTTACGCCGACATCACGTGTACAGACGACCTCAGACCCATTGAGTTCATAACGTATATCTTGAAACAGGAATGCTGAAGTCTTACGTGTAGGCTCGGATCCCTTTGTAGCGCTGCCGTCGGTTTTCTTGAATGATCACTCCAAATATATGAAACTCTTGCATGGAAGCGTCAGCACGTCTTGGTGCTGGATGATAATCCTAATGTTATCATTCTTGTTAAATACGTAAGGTTTATGCGAGAAGTGTCGTAACATATACTCTACATATATTCATATACTCATCATATTCTGCTGGACTGATTACATTGAGTGAAAACGTCATTGCGAGGTTTCAAGCCAACTGATTTAGGAAACTCGTAGCTCGCACGTGTTATCACTTTGCGGTTCGCTAGCGAAGTGACGTGCTGTGGATTGCATGCGCTCGTTTTATACCGCACGCCCATCCTGCCTTACATGTAATTGTACAATGATTTCCTTGCCACGACAAGTTGATTATTCTGGTCCACAATACGCAGCCCCAAATAGTCCAACTGACGATGGAAGGTATATTGCATTGGTAGGAGTCTCAACAATCTTATACCCTGTAGTAGCTGAAGGGAAGAATCCGTAAATAGTATGAATCAGACTATCGTTCAGATAGGAATTCTTTGCAATGTTATACTCGACTCGGATTGTGCTGACGGGCAATATGTCTACAGTTTGATCTGACTTGTAAAATTTACTGGGATCCTTCTTCAAAACCTGTCCTCTTGTGACACACAGTAAGCGCCATATTGAACCTTTCTGGTTAAAGTCAGTTGTTGCAGTTATGGCTCAAATGGCTCTGAGCACTATGGGACTTAACTTCTAAGGTCATCAGTCCCCCAGAACTTAGAACTACTTAAACCTAACTAACCTAAGGACATCACACACATCCATGCCCGAAGCAGGATTCGAACCTGCGACTGTAGCGGTCACGCGGTTCCAGACTGTAGCTCCTAGAACCGCTCGGCCACCCCGGCCGGCAGTTGCAGTGACAGTCCTTATTTCAGATTTAAGTGTACTGATGTTTGCACGTAGCTTAATACCTTTTCCAGACTGTTTCAAGACTTCGTTTATATTGTCGGCATCTTATGCGCCCGGTTCTGTTTCCACAATGTCTTTTTCACCATTAATATCCAGATGCAGTGGCCAAGATAGATAGATACAAAGATACAAAGATACAAAGCCCACACCTACTACGGTAGTACAAGTTTATATGCCAACTAGCTCTGCAGATGACGAAGAAATTGAAGAAATGTATGATGAAATAAAAGAAATTATTCAGATTGTGAAGGGAGACGAAAATTTAATAGTCATGGGTGACTGGAATTCAAGTGTAGGAAAAGGGAGAGAAGGAAACATAGTAGGTGAATATGGATTGGGGGACAGAAATGAAAGAGGAAGCCGCCTGGTAGAATTTTGCACAGAGCACAACATAATCATAACTAACACTTGGTTTAAGAATCATGAAAGAAGGTTGTATACATGGAAGAACTCTGGAGATACTAAAAGGTATCAAATAGATTATATAATGGTAAGACAGAGATTTAGGAACCAGGTTTTAAATTGTAAGACATTTCCAGGGGCAGATGTGGACTCTGACCACAATCTATTGGTTATGACCTGTAGATTAAAACTGAAGAAACTGCAAAAAGGTGGGAATTTAAGGAGATAAGACCTGGATAAACTAAAAGAACCAGAGGTTGTACAGAGATTCAGGGAGAGCATAAGAGAGCAATTGACAGGAATGGGGGAAATAAATACAGTAGAAGAAGAATGGGTAGCTTTGAGGGATGAAGTAGTGAAGGCAGCAAACGATCAAGTAGGTAAAAAGACGAGGGCTAGTAGAAATCCTTGGGTAACAGAAGAAATATTGAATTTAATTGATGAAAGAAGAAAATATAAAAATGCAGTAAGTGAAACAGGCAAAAAGGAATACAAACGTCTCAAAAATGAGATCGACAGGAAGTGCAAAATGGCTAAGCAAGGATGGCTAGAGGACAAATGTAAGGATGTAGAAGCCTATCTCACTAGGGGTAAGATAGATACCGCCTACAGGAAAATTAAAGAGACCTTTGGAGATAAGAGAACGACTTGTATGAGTATCAAGAGCTCAGATGGAAACCCAGTTCTAAGCAAAGAAGGGAAAGCAGAAAGGTGGAAGGAGTATATAGAGGGTCTATACAAGGGCGATGTACTTGAGGACAATATTATGGAAATGGAAGAGGATGTAGATGAAGATGAAATGGGAGATACGATACTGCGTGAAGAGTTTGACAGAGCACTGAAAGACCTGAGTCGAAACAAGGCCCCCGGAGTAGACAATATTCCATTGGAACTACTGATGGCCGTGGGAGAGCCAGTCCTGACAAAACTCTACCATCTGGTGAGGAAGATGTATGAGACAGGCGAAATACCCTCAACTTCAAGAAGAATATAATAATTCCAATCCCAAAGAAAGCAGGTGTTGACAGAAGTGAAAATTACCGAACTATCAGCTTAATAAGTCACAGCTGCAAAATACTAACACGAATTCTTTACAGACGAATGGAAAAACTAGTAGAAGCCAACCTCGGGGAAGATCAGTTTGGATTCCGTAGAAACACTGGAACACGTGAGGCAATACTGACCTTACGACTTATCTTAGAAGAAAGATTAAGGAAAGGCAAACCTACGTTTCTAGCATTTGTAGACTTAGAGAAAGCTTTTGACAATGTTGACTGGAATACTCTCTTTCAAATTCTGAAGGTGGCAGGGGTAAAATACAGGGAGCGAAAGGCTATTTACAATTTGTACAGAAACCAGATGGCAGTTATAAGAGTCGAGGGACATGAAAGGGAAGCAGTGGTTGGGAAGGGAGTAAGACAGGGTTGTAGCCTCTCCCCGATGTTGTTCAATCTGTATATTGAGCAAGCAGTAAAGGAAACAAAAGAAAAATTCGGAGTAGGTATTAAAATTCATGGAGAAGAAATAAAAACTTTGAGGTTCGCCGATGACATTGTAATTCTGTCAGAGACAGCAAAGGACTTGGAAGAGCAGTTGAATGGAATGGACAGTGTCTTGAAAGGAGGATATAAGATGAACATCAACAAAAGCAAAACAAGGATAATGGAATGTAGTCTAATTAAGTCGGGTGATGCTGAGGGAATTAGATTAGGAAATGAGGCACTTAAAGTAGTAAAGGAGTTTTGCTATTTGGGGAGCAAAATAACTGATGATGGTCGATGTAGAGAGGATATAAAATGTAGGCTGGCAATGGCAAGGAAAGCGTTTCTGAAGAAGAGAAATTTGTTAACATCGAGTATTGATTTAAGTGTCAGGAAGTCATTTCTGAAAGTATTCGTATGGAGTGTAGCCATGTATGGAAGTGAAACATGGAGAATAAATAGTTTGGACAAGAAGAGAATAGAAGCTTTCGAAATGTGGTGCTACAGAAGAATGCTGAAGATTAGATGGGTAGATCACATAACTAATGAGGAAGTATTGAATAGGATTGGGGAGAAGAGAAGTTTGTGGCACAACTTGTCCAGAAGAAGGGATCGGTTGGTAGGACATGTTCTGAGGCATCAAGGGATCACAAATTTAGTATTGGAGGGCAGCGTGGAGGGTAAAAATCGTAGAGGGAGACCAAGAGATGAATACACTAAGCAGATTCAGAAGGATGTAGGTTGCAGTAGGTACTGGGAGATGAAAAAGCTTGCACAGGATAGAGTAGCATGGAGAGCTGCATCAAACCAGTCTCAGGACTGAAGACCACAACAACAACAACATCCAGATACAGTTTGTTGTTAGCCTCGGTGATATTTGGGATGCTGTTGCACGCCTCCAGTCGAATCAATGCAATACCATATTCACCAATGCCCAAATCAATTGGCGGGAAGTAATTGGCTTGCAATACAGATGATAGTTTTTTTAACGTCAAAGGGTACGACAATGCATCTGAACCTCAACTGATGAAGGAATGTTTAAAGCTCTTCCTTATACAGTCTACTTCTTGTTCTTCTTCTTAGTAACCATCAAGAGAAACATGATGCGCAGATGTCTGCATAGGTATGAATTAAAGTCCTGATAGCGCCGAAAATTGTAGAACACACGTCTTCTGTGAGTGAAGTATCGTTGTAATTCTTCTGGCGGTTGTAGGTCACCAAATGAGTCGAAATAGTAGATGGTATTTGCATTTTTCATAACATATCACACCCAGTGGATGCCGCGACCTCCAGCCACATCTAGACTCACAATACCACAATCAGCAGTTTTCCACATAGTCTTCGGTAATGTATCCCGCATAATCACACCACGGAATCTTGAAATGTGGAAGTTTTTTCTAGTAAACTTTACAAGAACTGAATTTGTAAGTGGCCGATTTAGTAGGACTGCTAATGGGCCATTTTTTTTAAATTTATGAGTACACCTAGCCCTTACCTGTACCGTTTAAAGCATACACCTTGTCCGATGGGTGCGGCTTCCATCATGCGGTTATATCCTCTTGTCTCTTCTAACTGCGCTTGGGAGTTTTGCGCGTTCTTGACTCTTCGACCAACAGTTGCAGCAGCACCAGCGAGGGACCCTACCACTGAGAGCGTGGAGAGGGCTGGGATGAGGAATGGAAGAAAACCACCAGACGTCTTGGGTATTGGTAGTACTTGAGGTGCTTTAACCGATCGTCTTGTTCTTCTTCCCGCACCTTTATGCTTCAGAGCGCTTTTAGCTGCGTATATCGCTGTCAGGAAACAGTTCTTCAAAGAGCTCTGCTTCCCAGTCTTCTCCTTCTTCTTGGTTAGCGCACATCATGCAGCATTCACAACTCGCTTGAAATTCATTACTCCTAAACCAAACTTAATTATTCCGTCCATGATTTTATCAACTGTGAATGCTGCCGTGTGTAGACCTATACCAATATCCTTTCTTTTGCCTATCGCCTTAGCCTTATCAGTTAATATCCTATCTGCAGTGTGACGACTTATGAGATCTTTATTTTAAGCGTATGCAATGACGTGTTCCTTACACCCTTCGTCGAGCAGATTAACCCCCTTATCAACTCGTGCAAGGCGTTTCTGAAGCTTTGTTCCAGGTCCACGGTAGTTATATACCGGGATGTGCAATTCCACTGGCAGTTTGTCTAGAATACCACCACCTCCTCTAATGCGTCTCCTAAGACGCATGTTATCTGCGATGGTTGTGGACTATGTTCCCCATTATATAGCAAATCGTTAGCATCAATCGAACTGTTTTGTGCTGCAGGAAAACCAAGCTGTTTGACTAGTGTTCTATTTCTTTATTACTCTCTCCACGAGAAACACATCCGGTTATGAGCTTTTCTGCAACTCCTCGGTGTAGAAGCTACTTGTAGTTTCTTCACCTTTACTGCCCTTCAAGATATAAATTCTAGGATTCGTTCTTTGTACCTTCAAAACTCTAAGTATCTCTGTTGACCAGTTTGCAGGCATGATTTCTCAAATGCTGTCTTGAGCTTTGAGATTCGGACAAAATATCTACATTAAATCTGCGTGGATCCAGCATTTTAATGCGGTAGTACACAGTATCCATCAATCCATTATCTCGAACTAGGACTGATTTCATTTTTATTGTGCTATTTTTGGTTCGATTACACTGAGTAATTATTTCTGAGAAGATATCTGTCCATTTGTGTGAGCCGCGAAAGTTAAAACGCATCCACATTCGACCTTTTATTGTTCTGCTCAGACGCTCCACAATATTTGCCTTCAGGGGAGTGAATGTTGAGTTGTGATCTATTCGAAATCACTACATCACGGCCTTGAAATACCTATTGTAAAACTGTCCACTGTGATCGGTTTGGAGGTTGTCCGTCATCGATTCGTCCCTGTCTGTAGCAAACGCTCAAAAACATCCGCGATATTTCTACCCGTTTTTGTTTTAACAGTTAATACCCAAGCAAATTTGAAGTATGTATCAATAACCATTAAAATATCTTTGAATCCTTTATTCTCATATGAATATTCCTTCAGCCTGCCATAAATCATAACATGCCTATGACGGTGTGTTTTTGTGCTGGTTTGTTCAGTTGTCAGACTACTGTCTCCATACTTATTCGGTGATAACTCTCTCTCTAAGCTCAGAGATTACTGAAACAGCCTCCTTCGAATGAGCTGTATTATGTGCAGCAGCTAATGCCATGAGCAGCCATAATCTATCTACTAGCTCGTTGGGGTCGTCATAACATATATACTGCGGGACTCGGTTGTTGACTGCGTTATGCTCAATGTCAATACCATCACCGCTGCTGCCGTTATTGTTGTTATTGTTTTCGCCATCAAGTATTGGTTTTATAATGGTTTATATTTCTTGTTGCTGTGTCTTTTTGCGATGTTATGTACATCAGTAAAATGTAGTATCTCACGGAACAGTTCCTTATCATTAACTGAATGATTTATAGGTTTTTTGGTGGGCCTTAGGAAAATAAGATTCATTAAACCAAATGTTCTCTGAAACCAGCTACCACCAATCTGTATTGTGTCAGTGTTACATTTATAGAATGCATGCCCAACATGTACAGTCTTCCCCTGCTAACGCCGAATGTTCTGTCTGTCTGATCAGGGGCGTAACGGATTATGAACTCGTCAATGGTACACCATCGTTATTGTGCGGCGTTGTTTTCGCTGAGAACCGCCTGAGAGATTCAGCAACCGTCTTAAACGTCTCTCTTAGTGACCGCTTGTCCATCCATATGCCTTAACCTTAGAAACCGCAATTTCTCTCGAACGGCTTTCTGCGCTTGAATGTCTTTCTGTTTCGTTAACATCTCGGCGTATACTAATCAGAATTCTCCGCAGCGTGAGGTTTTATATATCTGCTCTTCTTCTTCCTGTTATTATGTACCTGCTCCCAATTGTCATCAACAAGAACCTCTGCATGTATTTTCCCCTCAATAGCCTCGATCTTTCCAGTTAAGTCGGTTACTTTCTTACCGATTTCGTTAGCTAACTCATTGACCATTTTCAGAAGAGTCTGGTAATACGTCTCTTGTTCCTTGCGCATACCTCCTACTTTATGCATAATAGCCTGAATCTTCTTATTCATATAAAAGCAAATGTTCTGTCTGTGTACATCCATTCTCTCGGGTTGAGAGCTAGACACGCGCTCGAGTTTGTCCATGGTGCAGCGTATACTGATGTACTCACCTCTCTTACCAGGCTATATATACAGAAACACTTGAAAGTTTCGCCTATACCTACCAGTATTCAGTTTTCTTGTTTTATCAGTAACGAGAAACCCATACGGTGAATGTTCCAGCAATCACCATATACCTTTACAAAATCATTGTACGACTTGTCAGTTCTTACATATGCCTGGTAAATATGTTTTAAATTCAGATTGTCTTGTTTAAAGGATATACTCATTTTTGACTTATCTCTAAGCAACTGTTTCGCGATTCTGGAATATATTTGACTTAGATAAAATACATCAGCACCCATACGACGATCGAAGCAGAAATATTTTCGAATTCTGTCTTGGTCTTCCACAGCAACGTCGTCAAATATGAAGACAGTCTTTAGCTTTGCTTGGGCGGGAGGGGGTAGGGGGGGGGGGGCGATATCTCCGCTTTCACTGAACGTTGTATGTAACACTCTTTATACTGCGCAATATCTCCTTCAATAGCTGGTACTTGGGTTGAAACAGTGTTTTTGAGAGTACACAAACATATTCAAATCGGACTCCATCTACATGCGTTAGCAGCGTCATGAGGACATTAGTCTCGCCACAAATGGATGGATCTACAATAATTGCTCGTATATCCCTTAACTCACAATGTGTGGTCACTCAGACCGCGCGAAAATTCTCGAACTCGCTTTCAAAGGCCAATTGTGGTGGAATGCTTCTATACTCTCCCTACCTTCCTTAAATTCCTAAGCCTACGATGTTTTGTTGTCGGTTGCGGTATTGCCTTCTGTGTTTATTGCTGACGCCTGTTATTGATGGGTGTTGGAATCTCCTAGACCGCACATCATGAACTACGTACCTGTTTTCTTCAGTACGGCACCGTGTAGCTCAGAATGTGTTGGCACGAATGTTTCATTTTTAATGTCAGTGATATAGATCAATAAATAATCGAAAATGACGACGATTTTACAGTAGCCAGTGATCACAGTTCTGCTATAGAACTAGAGTATCATTCAGAGGAAGAACTTCAGGAAAGTTGTGATGGAGATCTGTCTGCTTCTTCAATGAAATACTTAAAGCGTCTGTTAAAATCGAATGTGTTCTGAGTGGCGATAAGAAAAATATGGTTCCCAGCAATGAATGTCAATTTGACAGATTTTCTTTCTGTGCCTATCGGGTGGAATTTTTATGAGCAAATTTAAACCCTGGAATTTAGTTTTATTTGGAAATTTATTTTCTACAGAGATTTTATAATTTTTCAGAATGTAAAATTCAGTATTCTAACAGTCTATTTATGTGTACTTTTGGAAAGAACCATACAAAATTACGTACTTTTGTGTGATAAATAGTAAAATGCTGCCGGTTTTGTTTAGTGCAATAAAATAAACTAGAAGCATTTAAACAAGACTCAAATAATTGTAAAAATAAATGTTATATAGCATAAATTAAAAATTTCAAATCATTTTTGCTTAACTCTCGGTTTAAACCTGGTGGTATACATTACAGAAAATTCACTTCGCGAGTTAAGGGATGTTATCAGGAAGGACTATTCCGTTCTTCTTCTTCTTCAGGTTGTCTTTTCAATCTTTACAAGACCAGTCACCTACAACAAAGTCCGTGTGATGAGGATGTTTCACCCACCCTGCCATGATACTAACTACGTCAGGTACTGACAAGTAGTTGGCGTATACAGAAAGATACGCTTGAAGAGATTGTAATAATATATGTAGCATGAAGAGTAACTTCACCATTCATTCTGTCAAAGACTGAAGAGGCGATGTTAGGGGCAGCTGTCTGCTGCTGCTGCATCATTATAGGTGTAGCATTGAAAAATAAAGATATTAATAAGTGTAATACTTGGACTATAATGAGAGAGGTAAAAGATAAAACAAAAACACAGTTTGATATTTTATATATATGCACACATTATTTATTCAAATATCATACATCGGATGCAGCATTTCAAAAAAACGGTCAGACTCTTTCTTTATCTTCTTCCTCGCACCTGTACAGTATCTCCCAAACAAAGCTTTTTGATACGCAATAAATTCCACACGTATCTCTGTCAAGCCAATGGGTGCCTCACAGTAGTCGGGTTTTTCACACGCACATTTGAGCTGTTTCTCTTTTGATTCTGCGTTCATGTGCAAACAAAGGTACTGCTCCAAATCATCAACATGTACACTATGCAGGCGTAGGAAGTTTAACAACATCATTGTATGCAGAGTCTATGCTCAGCAACCAATGTCTCAATCTCTCCAAAGCAAGGTGTGGTGCAGTATCCTGATCGTATAAGTTCATCACTGAGGCATGCCACAGGTAAACACACTTGCCACCATATTTCACACACAGTGCAGAGTCATCATACATTGTTATAATAGATAGTGTCAGACCAGTAAGGTGAATATCTGAGGGGGAGGGGGGGGTTAGAAGTTGGATAATACTTTGTAGTCATCTGCTGATTGACTTAGCGCTGTGCTACCACTCGAACTCAGAAATAGGCACTTTAACATCCTTCGATGCAGTTTCAGTTTCTATTCTCGGATGGAAGCCCCAGTCATGATGTTCTTTTATACCCGTGTTTACACGTTTCGTTCCAGTAGGGGTTAAATTGTATGTAGAACTGAAAAGCATGGGTACACTTGATGCCTTCTTATCCACAGTATCTGCACTCTGTGCCTGAAATAGCACAGGGATGTTCTGCTGGGATGTGCCGTACGTCAGTGATCAGTACTGTCATTCATCTTGCTATTGTTTAGGACCACAGCAGCATTCGATGTAATGGGAGCAGACTGCGTGTCCTCATCACACAAATCAATGAGTGGGACGGACTGGGACAGATAACGTCAGCTCCTTGTCCTGCTCCAGCAAGTGGACTATGTGCGCTACAGGATACCACGTGGTCACTACAGGTCCAGACATGCCGGCAGGTTGTTGCTGCCGTAGGTCCAAAGGTAGGTGCAGCTCTCGATAAGATGGCAGACGAGGTTGCTGCAGGTCCGAAGGCGGGAGAGGTCGACATGTTGGCGCTCGACCCTGCAGGCTTGGATGTGTCGAGGGCTACTGCTGAACAAAGAGGAGAACGCGTTACATACGGACCAAGACGTGAAAAAAACCAATAATAATAACGCTAACTGCAGATAAAGATGTGATATAGGATACTTATTTTTCCTTTACTTCCTGTTCTGCAGGGCTGTGTTGGATTGCGACTGCTGGTGACACTTCATGGTTCTTTTTCTTATTCTTCTTCTGCTGCTGCTGGCGGTCTGAGCGAGACTGAGGTCTCAGAGCTGCTGAGCCTGCTCTATATCCCCTCCAACGACATTACCAGATACCACCATCCTACTGGCTGAGGGCTAACATGTGTCTGGTCGTAGGTTTGCTATAGGTTCCCGCCATTTTTGTCTCCAGACCGCCATCTTGGATTACGTCATGGGAAGCATGGCAGCGCCCTCTGGTGGCGACACTGTGTACTATGTCAATTGGACTCCATATCTCATGGTGAACGGGCTGGATGGAGCTACTGCCTATGACAACCTATGACAACTCAAATTGTTTAAATAAAAATGCCTACAAAATAAAGACTTCCATCTATTCTATCCAGCAGCCCAGGACAGGTTGAGTCCTCTTCCCACCAATTCCAAAGAGGAGGTGGTGGTTGGATGACCTAGGTTAGTGCAGGTAGCCAAAGTGATCTTTTTTCCAGCCAAAATTTTCCCGCCATATACTTGGGGAGGTGAGGGGCGGATCAGGGGAGGGGAAGGGATTAGGTCAGTGGATGTAGTCCAATTGACCTATTTTCCTGTCAAAATTTGAACTTATCACCATAACGTCATTGTGGCCACATCTATTGCCGCCATCCTGGATCCGCCATCTTGAATAAATTTATCAACAATGAACGTGGGACCATGTCCTTGTTGCCTTCCCATCGGTGGGTTACTTGCCTTCGCATGCCTATGGACACATGGGCAAAGTCCCTCACAGATACATCGCTCAAAGAAAAGGAACAAGTGTGCATCGGTCAATAATTGGATGCTCCATTTCATTGAGCATTGCGTCCCAAGACGACCCAGGTGCTGTGTAATAAAAGGTGAGATTCAGAGAATATGTGGTCAAGCGTAGACTACGGAATTTCTTGAAAACCTGCGCAAGTAAGCTCTCGTCTGTGTACATGTAAAGCCGTGTGTGCTCTCCTAATGTGGAGATCTTGAATTCCCTCCAGACATTCACGGCATGCTCATACTCTGTATCCATTATGGCATCGCCTGTAAGGTTGCAGGAGAACGCATTTATGTTGGGTGGACTGGGTTCGTTGAGTTTCGCCATATTATTCACATACTCACAGGGGAAAAACCCCTTCCTAGTCACAAGTTGAAACTTTTTCTCGTCGGGAAATGCAGCTCGGGTGATATGCATATCTCTCTGAGGTAGAGGAGGAGGAGGAAATTAGTGTTTAACGTCCTGTCGACAACGAGGTCATTAGAGACGGCGCACAAGCTCAGATTTGGGAAGGATTCGAAAGGAAATCAGCCGTGTCCTTTCAAAGAAACCATCCCGGCAGCTGCCTGAAATGATTTAGGGAAATCACGGAAAACCTAAATCAGGATGGCCGGAGACGGGTTTGAACCGTCGTGATCCCGAATGCGAGTCCAGTGTGCTAAACACTGCGCCACCTCGCTCGGTCCTCCGAGGTAGAATTTAAACGATTTTCTGGAGTGGCTTCTGCATAAAACGTGGCGTGTCAAGGAAGCGAAAAGTAATTCTTGGCGTCATTCGTTTGGAGAATGAAATGTATTTCTCGACGCTCACAAGTAGAACACTGACCCAACCTTTCTCCATGCTGAAATCAGCGAAGTGGTCAACTAGAATGTGAGCGTGATACCTTCTTAAATTATGGAAGAAAATGGATTGTGCCTTGGTAACCGGTACTTCAAACTGCGCGTATTGTGAGCTGCATCACGGAACTTCCAAATAAGATGACAGTGGTCCGTACGAGGAGTTTCCGCATATCTATCTAACGATAGCCCACAAATACGACAGTCAACCGCATTATTGTACAAATCGTCATCCTCCTTCGATTTGGTCATGGGAACGTCGTCGCTGTAAAGCTTATCAACCTCCCATGAAAGTTTTTCATCGAGCAGCTAAACGCAGGATTATCCCCGACATAAGATTTGTAGAGGTTAAGACTCGAACCATAGGGCGATACAATTTGGTATGCTGCCACGTATGGTATGTGTTTTTCTGTAAAGGTCATATGTGAGATCATGGGGTCACCTTCAGATCGAGTCACAGGAGCGAGGAGGCATTCAAAGTCGGCATATACTAAAGACGGGCATCTCTGGTGGAGGGGAGCATTTTGAAACTGTGTGAATTTGTCTTCCTCAGCAGGCACAGTAACATGTACCGGGTCCTTGGAAGCGCAAAGCCCTAAACATGAACCGATATTCGGTATTCTGCGCCAATGGATCTTGATGGGCAACTCGATACCATCAGAGTTATAACAGTCACAAATATTATCGCCTACGTGGTACATACCGGGACGCTCAGGAGGATCTCTGTAATTGTAATTTCCCTCGCAATCCAGGACTGACCATGCAAAACAAACCTGACCCTTTCTATTTCCGACATTGCCAGAGGCAATTTTGGGAGGTTGCAATAGTTCGACGCATAGCACCATACTGCATTTAATGGCGGGATACCGCGGATCATTGACTACCTTGAGGAGCTCCGTTTTCACGACAGGGAGGTACGCCCTTGAAAACTCAACAGTCTCACGGTACCCTCCTCTTGGATTTTCGATCCTTGTGAACGAGATTCGCTCTTCAAACGCATCTGCAATCATCGAGTATTCAAACTGGTGTCACTGACATAATGTCCTTCACTAAAAGGATGGGAGGGGGAACTGCCGCTAGCCACAGAATCTTCTCTATTACTACTACTAGTACTGTGATGATGTCCGTCCTGTCGACGATGGAGTCGGCGAGTTCGAGTCTCGGTCGGGCACACAGTTTTAATCTGCCAGGAAGTTTCATATCAGCGCACACTCCGCTGCAGAGTGAAAATCTCATTCTGGAAACATCCCCCAGGCTGTGGCTAAGCCATGTCTCCGCTATATCCCTTCTTTCAGGAGTGCTAGTTCTGCAAGGTTCGCAGGAGAGCTTCTGTAAAGTTTGGAAGGTAGGAGACGAGATACTGGCAGAAGTAAAGCTGTGAGTACCGGGCGTGAGTGATGCTTCGGTAGCTCAGATGGTACAGCACTTGTCCGCGGAAGGCAAAGGTCCCGAGTTCGAGTCTCGGTCGGGCACACAGTTTTAATCTGCCAGGAAGTTTCATATCAGCGCACACTCCGCTGCAGAGTGAAAATCTCATTCTGGAAACATCCTCCAGGCTGTGGCTAAGCCATGTCTCCGCAATATCCTTTCTTTCAGGAGTGCTAGTTCTGCAAGGTTCGCAGGAGAGCTTCTGTAAAGTTTGGAAGGTAGGAGACGAGATACTGGCAGAAGTAAAGCTGTGAGTACCGGGCGTCAGTCGTGCTTCGGTAGCTCAGCTGGTAGAGCACTTGCCCGCGAAAGGCAAAGGTCCCGAGTTCGAGTCTCGGTCGGGCACACAGTTTTAATCTGCCAGGAAGTTTCATACCAGCGCACACTCCGCTGCAGAGTGAAAATCTCATTCTGGAAATCCTCTTATTGTTGTGCCTAAGCGTGACGGAAGCGTCAGATTAGTACTGGATGCACGGTGGCTAAATTAAATTGTGATTTGAGAGAGTGACCACCTTCAAAATAACGGCGAACTGATCCAAAAGTCCACGGGAGTTGTGTGTCTCACGTCAATGGACAGAACATGTGGATACTGGAATATGCTCTGGCAAAAGACTCACAGCATTTTTGTATGAAGGAGTGTGCTACCTACATAAAGTAGTCGCATTTGAATTAAATATTTCTGTGTGTGCTTTTGTAAGAGTGATGGCTCATGTATTGGGGCAGGAATTGTTAGATCCGGTCACTATTTATGTAGACTATATACTGTTGGCAGTTCCCACATGGAAAGAACATATCGGTATACTAAACAGTGTATGAAATTGAAATTTTAGAAGACTGAGTGTGATATAGACAAAAGAAAATTCTTGGGCCATGAAATTAGCAGGGAAGATATATTACCTAATCCTTCCAGATTATCAGTCATTCAAAGGTTTTAAGCACCCAAGAATAAAAACCAGCTCAAGTCAATGTTCGGTTTATTCGGATTCTACCACCGTTTTGTAAAATATCACTTGTTTAATGCACCTTGTCTATTCAAGTTGTTGAAGAAGAATATCCCGTGGATTTGTAGTAAAGAGCGATAGTCCGATTTGAAGAATTAAAAAACTGTTTGATGAGTAATCCGCTATTACATCATCCAGGTTTTTCAAAATCCATTTGCATGTCAGTTGATGCGAGTGGCTATGGGATTGCAGTACAGGTGTTCCAGATGAAAACAAAAGGCGACAAAGAGGTACATAAAATAATTCCGTTGGCGAGTCGTTCACTGCAGTCTGCTGAGCGAAATTACGAAATTTAGGAATTGGAGTTAGCGTGCTTGGTACGCTAAAGTCTGAGTATCATTTGTTAAGTTACAAGCTGATAATATATAGTGGTCACAAGGCACTTACGTTTTTAAGAACTTGCAAATTGAGACATACAAGACTAACAATGTGGGCTACGTACCTTCAGCATTTCGACCTTGATATGAAATACATACAATCTGGTAGCAAATGGGCTAACAAGAAATGCTGAGTTAAGCAGGGTATCAGTTCTGTTGGCACATAAGAATGATATGTGCATGATGGCAACACATGAGGTCAAACAGAAAAGTGTCTTGAAGAAAGTATGTAAAAACCTGAGAAGGGAACAAAATGGTTTAGTCAGAACCTATTTAGGGGTCCTTAATTATCCAAAAACAACGCAGTGCTACTGCCTCCATAAACGAATTCGGAGAAGGAAGTTAGATTCAGCAGAATGGAAGATATGATTTCCATCCCAGCATGTGGATCTGCTGATAGACTACCTGAATCTGCGATATGTGCATTATGGAGCCAAGAATCGCACTGTTAAGTTAACTGAGAAGGCGATTTTCGACAATGTGTATCGTAGAGTAGCATCCTTTGCTATATGCCATAGATGAAGCGAAGCAAAAGGTGCGGCAAGCACACGTAAAACAGCCCTGGACAGATAAAGACGCAAAATCTGCTCTACAAGTTTTAACGTTTGTGAACTATTGTCTGTTTCACGAACGATGGCGGTTCGCGCATGTCGAGGCAAGGACGGGGATTACATTGTTGCCGGTTCCAAGCGACAGAAGGGATCCGCGCATACACGTGCTGCACGCTTGAAGAAAGCGTGTATACCGAAAATTATGTCCCTCGCTCGCTTATGAAGAATTTGTCGCTTACCACCACCATCAGCGGCGATAACTGGCAACAGCTTGAATAAAAACTAGCTACGTAACTCGCTACGGTCCAGTTTGATGCTCCAGAGAAGAACGCTCAGAACACTACAAAACGTTCATAAGCTGTAGGAGAATACGTAACGTAGATACACAGAAGAAGCTTAAAATCGACCGCCATCGTTCGTCACTCTAGCAGCTGTGTTAGTCAAAAAAAAAAAAAAGGAAAAATTTAATAAAATTTCAGCGGAATCGAAAAAGTTTGTGCATATTTATCAAGGAACGTTCGTGATATTTGGTAAGCCTGATGAAAAAGCACGTCGTTTGGAATACCCGAAAAATAAGAGAGAACTAGGTCTCTAAAACATTGTAGATCTGATGCCTTTCAAAACTGACAGTAATTAGATTCTGTAGGGAGCCTGCCACTCTTTGGCGAGTACACAGTTTGGCGTACTGTGATGTCCCAGCTGGATGAAACTTTATTTCCCTTTCAAGTTTCATTCTCTTCTTCTGTTCTGTCTGTAGTAGGTAAGGAATGTATGCGCTCATCTTGTGCATATGCTACTAGTCTGTAATATCTTCCTAGTAAGTAACAACGATTCCTGAAAATTACTGTATCTGAATGACGACTTACAAGAGAATATGAGAGGCAGTTCTCAATAGCAAATTCTGAATGTTAAAATGACAACGGGTAACTTGTGAGCACAAATTATAGAAAAATTAAAGCTATAGTAAAGAAATAATAAATAAGATACACAAAAAGGATTATTAACAACAAAATACAGACACTTTGCGTTAAGAGAAGTAATTCCACCTAAAAGTTCCTGAAATCTGAAAGAATAAACTCTCCATAAATTAATAATTTTCATGTTGGAAGTAAGGTTGTCTGTAGGTAACAGAGAGTAATAATGTGGTGCCAATAGAAGCAAGCCAAAGCGTTTTGATATTAATTATAGGAGATGTGTGAAAGTGGTATGAGGATCACATCTAAAATATGTGTAAATAAAGAGTTCAGTAGGCTGACCAAGATAAAATGGAGACCGAGCGAGGTGGCGCAGTGGTTAGCACACTGGACTCGCATTCGGGAGGACGACGGTTCAATCCCGTCTCCGGCCATCCTGATTTAGGTTTTCAGTGATTTCCCTAAATCGCTTCAGGCAAATGCCGGGATGGTTCCTTTGAAAGGGCACGGCCAATTTCATTCCCCATCCTTCCCTCACCCGAGCTTGCGCTCCGTCTCTAATGGCCTTGTTGTCGACGGGACGTTATACACTAATCTCCTCCTCCTCCATAAAATGGAGAAAGAAGGGTCGGAATATGTAGGAAACTGAAATATATGGATAAATGAAAATAGGGAGAAATACGAGAAATGAAGCCAGTAGGCTAGCACATACAGTGAAATTGTGGAAAACTGGTGTGTAATCCCCTCACATCTCACAAAAAGTGTTGAGAAACATGTAATCTTGCTTAAGGCAGATGGACAATTAACAGACTAGTATTGACACATGTTGTTGTGGTGGTCTTCAGTACAGAGACTGGTTTGATGCAGCTCTCCATGCTACTTTATCCTCTGCAAGCCTCTTCCTCTTTGAATAACTACTGCAACCTACATCCTTCTGAATCTGCTTACTGTATTCATCTTTTGGTCTTCCTCTACGATTTTTACCCTCCACGCTTCCCTCCAGTATTAAACTGGTGATCCCTTGATGCATCAGAACGAACGTGTCCTGCCAACCTGACCCTTCTTCTAATCAAGTTGTGCCACAAATTCCTCTTCTCCCCAATTCTATCCAGTACCTCCTCATTAGTTGCGTGATGTACCCATCTAATCTTCAGCACTCTTCCGTAACACCACATTTCGAAAGCTTCTATTCTCTTTTTGTCCAAACTGTTTATTGTCCTTGTTTCACTTCTATACATGGCTACGCTCCATACAAATACTTTCAGAAAAGACGTCCTGACACTTAAATCTATACTCGATGTTAACAAATTTCTCTTCTTCAGAATCGCTTTCCTTGACATACCAGTCAACATTTTATATCCTCTCGACTTCTCTATTTATATCCTCTCTACTTCCCTACATCAGTTATTTTACTCCCGAAATAGCAAAACTCATTTATTACTTTAAGTGTCTCATTTTCTAATCTAATCCCCTCAGCATTACCTGATTTAATTCGACTACATTCCATTATACTCGTTTTGCTTTTGTTAATGTTCATCTTATATCCTCCCTTGAAGACACTGTCCATTCCGTTCAGCTCATCTTCCAGGTACTTTGGTGTCCCTGACAGAAATACAATGTCGTCAGCAAACCTCAAAGTTTTTATTTCTTCGTCCTACTCCAAATTTTTCTTTTGTTTCCTTTGGTGCTTGCTCAATGTACAGAGTGAATAACATAGGGGATAGGCTACAACCCTGTATCACTCCCTTCGCAACCACTGCTTCCCTTTCATGCCCCTCGAGTCTTACAACTGCCATCTGATTTCTGTACAAATGTTAAGTAGCCTTTCACTCCCTGTATTTTACCCCTGACACCTTCAGAATTTGGAAGACAGCATTGCAGTCAACATTGTCCAAAGCTTTCTCTAAGTCTACAAATGCTAGAACGTAGGTTTGCCTTCCCGTAACTTATCTTCTAAGATAAGTCGTAGGGTCAGTATTGCCTCACGTGCTACAATATTTCTACGGAATCCAAACTGATCTTCCCCGAGATCGGCTTCGACTAGTTTTTCCATTCGCCTGTAAATAATTCTTGTTAGTAGTTTGCAACCGTGATTTACTAAACTGATAGTTCGGTAATTTTAACACCTGTCAACACCTGCTTTCTTTGGGATTGGAATTACTATACTCTTCTTGAAGTCTGAGAGTATTTCGCCTGTCTCATACATCTTGCCCACCAGATGGAATAGTTTTGTTATGGCTGGCACTCCCAAGGCTATCAGTAGTTCTAATGGAATTTTGTCTACTCCCGCGGCTTTGCTTCGACTTAGGTCTTTCAGCGCTCTGTCAAATTCTGCACGCAGTATCATATCTCTCATTTCATCTCCATCTACGTTTTATTCCATTTCCATAATATTTCCTCCAAGTACATCGCCCATGTACAGACGCTCTACATAATCGCTCCACCTTTCTGCTTTTCCTTCTTTCCTTAGGACGGGTTTTCCATCTGAGCTCTTGATATTCATATTTGTGGTTCTCTTTTCTCCAAGGGGTCTCTTTATTTTTCTGTTGGCTGTATCTATCTTACCCCTAGTGATACATGCTTCTACATCCTTGTAATTGTCCTCTAGCCAGCCCTACTTAGCCAATTTGTACTTCCTGTCGGTGTCATTTTCGAAACGTTTGTATTCCTTTTCGTCTGCTTTATTTATTTAATTTTTATATTTCTTTCTTTCATCAATTAAATTCAATATCTCTTCCGTTACCCAAGGATTTCTACTAGGCCCCGTCTCTCTACCTACTTGATCCTTTGCTGCCTTCACTATTCCATCTCTCAAAGCTACCTCTCCTTTTTCTGTATTTCTTTTCCCTGTCCTTGTCAATCGTTCCCTAATACACCCTCTGAATCTCTGTACAACCTCTGATTCCTTCCGTTTATCCAGGTCTCATCTCCTTAAATTCCTACCTTTTTCCAATTTCTTCAGTTTTAATCTACAGTTCATAACCAATAAATTGTAGTCAGATTTCACATCTGCCCCTGGAAATGTCTTATAATTTAAAACTTGGTTCATAAATCTCTGTCTTACCATTATATAATCTATCTGAAACCTTCCAGTGTCGCCGACCGGTGTGGCCGAGCGGTTCTAGGCGCTTCAGTCCGGAACTGCGTTGCTGCTACGGTCGCAGGTTCGAATCCTGCCTCGGGCATGGATGTGTGTGATGTCCTTAGGTTAGTTCGGTTTAAGTAGTTCTAAGTCTAGTGGACTGATGACCTCAGATGTTAAGTCCCATAGTGCTCAGAGGCATTTGAACCATTTTGAACCTTCCAGTGTCGCCAGGCCTCTACCACGTATACAACCTTCTCTCATGATACTTAATCCAAGAGCCAACTATGATTAAATTATGCTCTGTGTAAAATTCTACCAGGCGACTTCCCCTTTCATTCCCTACTCCCAGTCCATATTCACCTACTACTTTTCCTTCTCTTCCTTTTCCTACAACCACATTCCCGTCCCCTATGACTACTAAATTTTTGTCTCCCTTAACTATATGAATAATTTCTTTTATCGCATCAAACATTTCTTCAATATTTTTATCATCCGAGGAGCTAGTTGGCATATAAACTTATACTACTGTGGTAAGCGTGGGCTTTGGGTCATATCTTGGCTACAATAATACGTTCACTTTGCTGTTAGTAGTAGCAAATCCGCGTTCCTATTTTTTTTATTCATTATTAAACCCAATCGTGAATTACCGTTATTTGATTTTGTATTTATAACCCAGTATTCACCTGATTAGAAGTCTTGTTCCTCCTGCCATCGAACTTCACTAGTTCGCACTATATCTAACTCCCTGCCGCCGTTGGATAAGCAGCTGCAGCAGCAAGTCGTATACTCCTAGCTCACTCGTTTGTTACATAGTTTAATTCTTAATTTCTTTGCGTGTTTTTGGTACTTGCATTGTTTAATTCATAAATTTCGCGCGTATTATAGTATTTGAGAGTTGTAGCATCGCGTTTTAGTACCTGAATAGTGTAAATTCGCGTAGTCGTTTGTCTTCTGTTTTTGTTTTGAACGGCCAGTGTCGGTTGGTCACAGTCAGTGTGCTCCCTGCCGTCGTTGGATAAGCAGCTGCAGCAGCAAGTCGTATACTCCTAGCTCACTCATTTGTTACATAGTTTAATTCTTAATTTCTTTGCGTGTTTTTGGTACTTGCACTGTTAATTCATAAATTTCGGGCGTATTATAGTATTTGAGAATTGTAGCATCGCATTTTAGTACCTGAATAGTGTAAAATCACGTAGTCTCCTTCCGCCGCCGAGCAGTGTGTCAGCAGTGCGCAAGTAGCAGCATTACTGCATTTACTAGGCAATCTTGTATTTTAATAACCGTTTAAATTTTGTGTCGATTTGTTTGCGCTCTCTGTAGATTAGTTCAGACGTTCTTTGCACAACAGTTTTTAGCATGGATAGGGACTGCAACTGCTGTGTTCGGATGCAGGCTGAGTTGGCATCCCTTCGCTCCCAGCTTCAGGCGGTGTTGGCTTCGGTCACACAGCTTGAGGCTGTTGCTAATGGGCATCACTGTGGTGTTCCGGATGGGGGTTTGTCGGGGACGGCCAGCTCGTCCCACGCATCCCCCGATCGGACTACGACTGTGGTTGCCCGGGATGCTGCCCGCATTGAGGCTGATCCCTCGCCTGTGGTAGAGTGGGAGGTCGTCTCAAGGTGTGGCAGGGGGCGAAAGACATTCTGGAGGGCTGAACGGAAAGCCTCTCCGGTTTGTCTGACGAACCGGTTTCAGGCTCTGTCTCAGGCTGATACTGATCTTCGGCCTGACATGGCTGCTTGTCCTGTTCCAGAGATTGACCCTCAGTCTGCAAGATCCGGGCGGTCGCAGAGGGTGGGCTTACTGGTAGTTGGGAGCTCCAACGTCAGGCGCGTAATGGGGCCCCTTAGGGATATGGCAGCAAGAGAGGGGAAGAAAACCAATGTGCACTCCGTGTGCATACCGGGGGGAGTCATTCCAGATGTGGAAAGGGTCCTTCCAGATGCCATGAAGGGTACAGGGTGCACCCAGCTGTGGGTGGTCGCTCATGTCGGCACCAATGATGTGTGTCGCTATGGATCCGAGGAAATCCTCTCTGGCTTCCGGCGGCTATCTGATTTGGTGAAGACTGCCAGTCTCGCTAGCGGGATGAAAGCAGAGCTCACCATCTGCAGCATCGTCGACAGGACTGACTGCGGACCTTTGGTACAGAGCCGAGTGGAGGGTCTGAATCAAAGGCTGAGACGGTGGGCTGCAGATTCCTCGACTTGCGCCATAGGGTGGTGGGGTTTCGGGTTCCGCTGGATAGGTCAGGAGTCCACTACACGCAACAAGCGGCTACACGGGTAGCAGGGGTTGTGTGGCGTGGGCTGGGCGGTTTTTTAGGTTAGATGGCCTTGGGCAAGTACAGAAAGAGCAACAGCCTCATCGGGTGCAGGGCAAAGTCAGGACATGCGGGGACCAAGCAGCAATCGGTATTGTAATTGTAAACTGTCGAAGCTGCGTTGGTAAAGTACCGGAACTTCAAGCGCTGATAGAAAGCACCGAAGCCGAAATCGTTATAGGTACAGAAAGCTGGTTGAAGCCAGAGATAAATTCTGCCGAAATTTTTACAAAGGTACAGACGGTGTTTAGAAAGGATAGATTGCATGCAACCGGTGGTGGAGTGTTCGTCGCTGTTAGTAGTAGTTTATCCTGTAGTGAAATAGAAGTGGATAGTTCCTGTGAATTATTATGGGTGGAGGTTACACTCAACAACCGAGCTAGGTTAATAATTGGCTCCTTTTACCGACCTCCCGACTCAGCAGCATTAGTGGCAGAACAACTGATAGAAAATTTGGAATACATTTCACATAAATTTTCTCAGCATGTTATAGTCTTAG
Organism: Schistocerca serialis cubense; assembly: GCF_023864345.2. Lineage (NCBI taxonomy): Eukaryota > Metazoa > Arthropoda > Insecta > Orthoptera > Acrididae > Schistocerca > Schistocerca serialis. The sequence goes on from NC_064640.1 coordinate 505,300,398, forward strand.
GTGGAGATTTCAATTTACCAGATATAGACTGGGACACTCAGATGTTTAGGACGGGTAGTAGGGACAGAGCATCGAGTGACATTATACTGAGTGCACTATCCGAAAATTACCTCGAGCAATTAAACAGAGAACCGACTCGTGGAGATAACATCTTGGACCTACTGATAACAAACAGACCCGAACTTATCGACTCTGTATGTACAGAACAGGGAATCAGTGATCATAAGGCCGTTGCAGCATCCCTGAATATGGAAGTTAGTGGGAATATAAAGAAAGGGAGGAAGGTTTATCTGTTTAGCAAGAGTAATAGAAGGCAGATTTCAGACTACCTAACAGATCAAAACGAAAATTTCTGTTCCGACACTGACAATGTTGAGTGTTTATGGAAAAAGTTCAAGGCAATCGTAAAATGCGTTTTAGACAGGTACGTGCCGAGTAAAACTGTGAGGGACGGGAAAAACCCACCGTGGTACAACAACAAAGTTAGGAAACTACTGCGAAAGCAAAGAGAGCTTCACTCCAAGTTTAAACGCAGCCAAAACCTCTCAGACAAACAGAAGCTAAACGATGTCAAAGTCAGCGTAAGGAGGGCTATGCGTGAAGCGTTCAGTGAATTCGAAAGTAAAATTCTATGTACCGACTTGACAGAAAATCCTAGGAAGTTCTGGTCTTACGTTAAATCAGTAAGTGGCTCGAAACAGCATATCCAGACAGACCGGGATGATGATGGGATTGAAACAGAGGATGACACGCGTAAAGCTGAAATACTAAACACCTTTTTCCAAAGCTGTTTCACAGAGGAAGACCGCACTGCAGTTCCTTCTCTAAATCCTCGCACAAACGAAAAAATGGCTGACATCGAAATAAGTGTCCAAAGAATAGAAAAGCAACTGGAATCACTCAACAGAGGAAAGTCCACTGGACCTGACGGGATACCAATTCGATTCTACACAGAGTACGCGAAAGAACTTGCCCCCCTTCTAACAGCCGTGTACCGCAAGTCTCTAGAGGAACGGAAGGTTCCAAATGATTGGAAAAGAGCACAGGTAGCCCCAGTCTTCAAGAAGGGTCGTCGAGCAGATGCGCAAAACTATAGACCTATATCTCTGACGTCGATCTGTTGTAGAATTTTAGAACATGTTTTTTACTTGAGTATCATGTCGTTTTTGGAAACCCAGAATCTACTATGTAGGAATCAACATGGATTCCGGAAACAGCGATCGTGTGAGACCCAACTCGCTTTATTTGTTCATGAGACCCAGAAAATATTAGATACAGGCTCCCAGGTAGATGCTATTTTTCTTGACTTCCGGAAGGCGTTCGATACAGTACCGCACTGTCGCCTGATAAACAAAGTAAGAGCCTACGGAATATCAGACCAGCTGTGTGGCTGGATTGAAGAGTTTTTAGCAAACAGAACACAGCATTTTGTTATCAATGGAGAGACGTCTACAGACGTTAAAGTAACCTCTGGCGTGCCACAGGGGAGTGTTATGGGACCATTGCTTTTTACTATATATATAAATGACCTAGTAGATAGTGTCGGAAGTTCCATGCGGCTTTTCGCGGATGATGCTGTAGTATACAGAGAAGTTGCAGCATTAGAAAATTGTAGCGAAATGCAGGAAGATCTGCACCTCACGCCACTTTGTTACGCAATATGATACCTTTTCATTTTGTGTGGATACTCATTTCTTCCAGCCAGTAGATAGTCAGGCCTGAACTCAGAGTTTCCCGGCTGAGCTCACGTCATCCAATGTTAATGAAGACTATGTGTATTTTCTGTACTAATAGCTCTATGCTGTATGGAATTTCTTAACACTTTCTCAGTTACTCGTAATCATGTGGTCACTACGCTGTGTGATCAAATGCATGCGGACACCCCCCAAAACATGCATTTTTCATATTAGGTGCATTGTGCTGTCACCTATTTCCAGATACTCCATATCAGCGACCTCATTAGTCATTAGACATCCTGAGTGAGCAGGATGGGGCTCTCCCGGGAATCCACGGACTTCGAACATGGTCACGTGATTGGGTATCACTTGTGTCATACGTCTGTACGCGAGATTTCCACACTGCTAAACATCCCTAGGTCCACTGTTTACGATGTGATAGTGAAGTAAAAACGTGAAGGGACATGTACAGCATAAAAGCGTACAGGCCGACCTCGTCTGTTGACTGACAGAGACCGCCGACAGTTGAAGAGGGTCGTAATGTGTAATAGGCAGACATCTATCCAGACCATCACACAGGAGTTCCAAACTGCATCAGGAACCACTGCAAGTACTACGAGAGTTAGGCGGAAGGTGAGAAAACTTGGATTTCATGGTTGAGCGGCTGCTCATAAGCCACACATCACGCCGGTAAATACCGATGACGCCTCGCTTGGTGTAAGGAGCGTAAACATTGGACGACTGAACAGTGGAAAAACGTTGTGTGGAGTGACAAATCACGGTACACAATGTAGCGATCCGATGGCAGGCTGTGGGTATGGCTAATGCCCGGTGAACGTCATCTGTCAGCGTGTGTAGTACCAACAGTAAAATTCGGAGGCGTTGGTGTTATGGTGTGGTCGTGTTTTTCATGGAGAGGGCTTACAACCCTTGTTGTTTTGCGTGGCATTATCACAGCACAGGCCTACATTGATGTTTTAAGCATCTTCTAGCTTCCCACTGTTAAAGAGCAATTCGGGCATGGCGATTGCATCTTTCAACACGATCGAGCACGTATTCATAATGCACGGCCCGTGGCGGAGTGCTTACACGACAATAACATCCCTGTAATTAACTGACCTGCACAGAGTCCTGACCTGAATCCTATAGAAAAACTTTGGGATGCTTTGGAACGCCGACTTTGTGCCAGGCCTCACCGATCGACATCGATACCTCTCCTCAGTGCACACTCCGTGAATACCTGGCTGTCCCCAAGAAAGCTTCCAGCACCTGATTGAACGTATGCCTGCAAGAGTGGAAGCTGTCATCAAGGCTAAGTGTGGGCCAACACCATATTGAATTCCAGCATTATCGATGGAGGACGCCACGAACTTGTAAGTCACTTTCAGCCAGGTGTCCGGATACTTTTGATCACATAGTGTATGTTCAACTGGGAAATAATTCAATAAATATGTGTTCAGGGTTTTTGATAATGATGTTGATAGTTATGGGTTTAAGAAGACTACATGTATATGTTCATCATCCTCGTATTCATCCTACGGGACAGACTCTACGAGTGTATACCCCATCTGTCTGTGTCTAGAGAAAATCTCGTGAGCAAGTGTGAGACCATTTTCCAAATGTTTGTGCATTTTCCAAATGTTCAGAAAGTAAGTGTACTCTTTTTTGAGGACTGGCAACACTGAATGGTAGAGGTGGATCCCCTGACCAGAGCGAGCATCGCACGAACACGGCAGAAAGAACTCACTTTGTAGTGTCTTGTTGCGTGAAAGATGTCGATGTAAATCCTGCCAAGTGCGAATCACGTGCTGTGATCTTCTTCTTGGAATAACACCTACTGACTATTTTTCGCGGATCAAAACAGTTTACGCTGGCCGTTGTGGCCGAACGGTTCTAGCGCTTCAGACCGCCGGAACCACGCTGCTGCTACGGCCGCAGTTTCGAATCCTGTCCTTAGGTTAGTTAGATTTAAGTAGTTTTAAATCTAGATGATTGATGACCTCAGCCGTTAAGTCCCATAGTGCTTAGAGCCATTTGAACCATCAAAACAGTTTACGGTGCAGCTGTTATGAACAGAATGAACGTGTATAAGTGGTGTAGGTACTTTTTTTGGAGGCAGAACAAATATTCATGACGAATAGATGAGTGGAAGATCTTCCGCTGTGGGTGATGAGTTGGTGCAAGAACTCGAGGAAAGTGTTTGTGAAGACAGCCGATTGACAGTGTTTGAAATTTATGCAATGTTTCTATAACTCTCTTGAGCTCTCTTATAAGAGATACTGACAGAAACACTGGGATACTGGAAACTTCGCATAAGATGGGTCACATTACTCTCTTAATACGTGAGTGGAATTAAATTGTCAACCGACTAGCAGATACCGAAAGAGGTTCTGAAATGGGGAAGGAGCTGACGGGAGACTTCTTCGAGGAGAGCATAAACATACTTTTGCCACGGCTCACCACATGCGTTGAACAAAATGGTGATCATGTGGAAAAAAAGTCAACAAGTTTATCAGCAATTTCCTGTAATTTTTTCAAGTATACTTTTTCTAAAAAATATAATAATCTAGTACACTTATATTCTGAAAATTCCTCGTAGTTGAGGCGCTGTATTTACCTAGTGGGAAGTAAGAAATCAAGTAAATACCACATCCAGGATGGCCGGCTCAACAGCCCTCGACGTTAGTCCGCGAGGTGAATTCGATCCAGGTCAGGCCCGACTCTGACTTCAAGTTCCGGCAGTTATTTCAGTACTTTCACTAATGTATTTTATCCTTTGTGTCCACTATATGTGTATTTGGCTTTGAGTCAATTTTTCATCATTTCTATGTGGGTTATCAAGGACAGTATGATCGAGTACATAATTTGGCTCTGCATAGCACACAATCATCCAGCACTGTGCGTTATAACTATGTCTCTGCAATAGAAGTGTATCAGCGTATTAACAGCGGACATCAGAAAGAAGGGTGGTGCTAATTCCCACAGGCTTGTTTAATTAGCGACAGTGTGTGACAGAAATGTTGAAATTCCTTAACGGGCAGACACTCGAACTAAGATGCGTCATATCTCACGAGAATCTCCTTAGCAAATTCCAGGAACTGACTTTCATGGTAAAAATTACAAATTTTTGTCAAACGCCTACGTATCGGTCCTTTAGAGATCCGGAGAATAAAATGACAGCTGCACAGGTTAGTACGTGCTGTGGTCCTTCCCATGCTCCATATGCGTATCGAACGGAAACAGAACAACTACAGGGTAAAAATACGCTCTGCCATGTAGTCCACAATGATTCGAAAAGAAAAGATGCAGATATGTTGCGGATTTGTCTTTACATAAAATGGAAGTTTGTAGCCATATGCATGTACTTGTGAAATCAAATTGATGTGATTAAGTTGAGGCACATTGTAATGGAATGATACTAAAAAAGATTGCGACGGTCTGTATTTCTTCTCAAACTTCCAGTAACATGATTCTATCAAAGCTTAAAAGAAATTCCAGCGGTTAGACGTTCGCATGTAAACCTATTCAGTCATGCATCCTTTCAAAATCACCTTCTGTGTAAATCGAACATTGTTCGTGGGTGCATTACATGTTCCCACCTCTCACTATATGAAGATACGTCCAGCACCGTCGAACATGTTTACTTTAGTGGTCTAGGTGTTATGGTGTCGGGAGGCATAATGTTGCACGGGAGTGCTCACCTCCAAACTTTGAACACGGTGCACTCATTGGTCAACGTTATTGTGACACTGTACTCCTTCCCCGGTGCATCTTTTCAGGGGTGCCTTTGGCCCTGAATTTATTTTTAAGGTTGACAGTGTGCGATCGCGTCTAGCAATGCAGGTGGGGAAGCTCTTGGAACGACAGGATATCCGGCGAATGAACAGGCCTGCCCTTTACCCTGAGTTAAATCCCACCGAACACGTATGGAATGCTTTAGGGAGACGTACTGTAGCAAGTCCACATGCACCAACAACCGTCCAGTTGTTGTCAACCACGCTGATGGTGGACTGGAACGCCCTACCACAACAACTCCTTACCAACCTCGTGGCCAGCGTGTGAGCATGTTCCAGAGTTTGAATTTCAGTCCGTGCGGATCACACAAACTATTGAGTACTATGTCCTGCCACCGTAAAGTCCAGGAGACCATCATAAATCAAGGTGACTTCAGTGCAATTATTGCCTTTGAATAAAAGTACCATTTCTGTTCGTTTCATTGCGTATTTCTTTCAGTTATCTTTTGTACTGTACTGTACTGTACTGTAGCAGTTGTTTCTGTGTATGAACCAAGTTTCATCGTGCTATGTACATCATGCGGAAGTTGCTTTCGTCCTTAAGTTTTACACGCCAGTGTATATCTTTCAGTAGCACACTCCACAAAGTATACTGACTGAGAAAGGCTCATGTGGAATGTATCCACCATTTCCCATCACGCAATTTCGTGGAATTCGCAAAAGAGTGTAGGTATTGTACGCCTTGGTAGAATATCATTGATCTATGGGTTTTAGGGTTGTTTTATTATTGTTCTACTTCATACACATTGTCAATGAATGAAGTATTGGTGTATTTTTTCTTTGCCTTTTTTCCGGCTCTTTGTGGTTCGGCATGGTTATGAAATGATTTGCCATGGTTAATTTAAGGAGTGGACGCATGCCCTTCATGTCGCTTCTCTGTTACTCCCACCCCACTGCCAGGGGATAAAAGTACTCCTACCGTCTGCGTGTAGTGTTATCCATGCAAAAGGGTGCGAATCTTTTCTACCTGTTAGAGAATAGTACAACTGAGGCAGTACTTAGGTACCAAACCGGTATTCATCTAGTTGGTTGTGGCAAAGCGCCTAAAAACCACATAAACTATTTTCAGGCTGGCTAGCACACCGGCCATCGTCATTAATCTGCCGGGCGGATTCTGTCGCAAGTCGGTGCACCTGCCCAAATCCCAGAAACAGCGTTATAATACATGAGGCTATCCGGATAGACAATGAACAACTGGTGTATAAGCCTTTCAGTTTATTGTATGCAGAAATCCTTGTGGGTTGCTATTACAATTGACATAGAAGTAGATGTCCTCAGTTTCGCAAAGCAGCTTAAATCACTTAATAAAGCCAAGGCTTATGGTTCAGATTGTATACCAGTCAGTTTCCCTCAGAGTATACTGATACAATAGCTATATATTTAGCAATTATATACAACCGCTCGCTCACAGAAAGATCCGTACCTAAGGACTGGAAAATTGCTCAAGTCACACCAATACCCAAAAAGGGAAGTAGGAGTAATCCGTTGAATTACAGGCCCATATCACTTAAGTAGGCTTGCATTAGGGTTTTGGAACATATACTGTATTCGAACATTATGAAGTACCTCGAACAAAACTATTTATTGACACATAGTCAGCACGGATTCAGAAAATGTCGTTCTTGTGAAACACAACTAGCTCTTTATACTCATCAAGTAACGAATGCTATCGACAGGGGATGTCAAATTCATTCCATATTTTTAGATTTCCAGAAGGCTTTCGACAACGTTCCTCACAAGCGCCTTCTAACCAAACTGCGTGCCTATGGAATATCGCTTCAGTTGTGCGACTGGATTGGTGATTTCCTGTCAGAAAGATCACAGTTCGTAGTAATAGACGGAAAGTCATCGAGTAAAACAGAAGTAATATCCGGCGTTCCCCAAGGAAGTGTTATAGGCCCTGTATTGTTCCTGATCTATATTAACGATATCGGAAACAATCTTAGTAGCAGTCTTAGATTGCAGATGACGCTGTCATTTCCCGTCTTGTAAAGTCATCAGATGACTAAAACGAATTGAAAAATGATTTAGATAAGATATCGTTATGGTGCGCGAAGTGGCACTTGACCCTGAATAAATAAAAGTTTGAAGTTATTCACGTGAGTACTAAAAGAAATCCACTAAATTTCGGCTACACGATAAGTTACACAAATCTGAAGGCTGTAAATTCAACTAAATACTTATGCATTACAATTACAAATGACCTAAATTGGAACGATCACATAGATAATGTTGTGGGTAGAGCAAGCCAAAGACTGCGATTCACTGGCGGAACACTTAGAAGGTGCAACAGGTCTACTGAAGAGACTGCTTACACCACGCTTGTCCGCCCTATTCTGGAGTATTGCTGTGCGGTGTGGGATCCTCATTAGGCGGGACTGACGGATGACATCGCGAAATAAGGCAGATAGTGCCACAGACATGGTACGTAAAGTGGAGTGACAATCATTAAAACAAAGGCGTTTTTAGTTGCGACGGGCTCTTCTCATGAAATTTCAATCACTAGTTTCCTCCTCCAATTGCGAAAACATTCTGTTGGCACCCACCTACATAGGGAGAAATGATCATCACGGTAAAATAAGAGAAATCAGGGCTCGCTCAGAAAAATTTAGGTTCTCGTTTTTCCCTCGCGCCGTTCGAGAATGGAACGGTAGAGAGACTTCTTGAAGGTGTTTCATTGATCCCTCCGCCAGGCGCTCTATTGTGAACGGCAGAGTAATCACGTAGATGTAGATGTTCGCAAGAAATATACAGCAAAATACAGTCAAATGGTAGTGTATTGTTTCAAAAAATACTGTATGACTGTGACTCAGCACCATCGAATAACAGTTAAATGACTTCTTTATGTTCAACTTACCTGAAAAAAAAAAGCACGAAACGATGCAGAAACGGTTGCAGCGGAAAAGAGATATCGAGAAAATGAAATTAAATACAGTGATTTGTAAAAACGGCGATGATACATCAGTCCATACTAATGTAAAATTGCCACCTTCTGAAGAATACAAAATTAAATTTGTTGAAACCTAGGTAAAGAATTCTTTATCCATTGCAACTGGTCGGCTGTTTATAATTTTATTAAATACAGTGAAGAAATTATGACCTGTGTGCAAATGAGTCGTTAACACGCATCTTTCAACGCTAAGTGTCGTTTGGAAATGTTGCGTGATAAGTTCGATGTTTCATTAGCTGAGAACGCTGGGGTTAATTGAGTGTTTCTCGCCGGCTGTAACAAGCTCGATAACAGAATGAAATATGTGTACCACGGTACGAACGGCTGACAGAAACACGTGAGTGAACGATGCCCGGAAGTTGGGTGGATTTTTACCGTAAACACTAAAGCTAGAGACATTGTTGGAGTCGTTCACAGATCTTCACCAGCGAGCGAGGTAGTACAGTGGTTAGAACACTGGATTCGCTTTCGGGAGGAGGAAGGTCGAAACTCGTGTCCGCTCATCGTGATTTAGATTTTCCGTCATTTTACTGAATCACTTCAGGCAAATTCCCGGATGGTTCCTTTGAAAAGGCACGATCGACTTCCTTCCCCATCCTTCCCTGCTCCGATGGGACCGATGACCTCGCTGTTTGGTCCTCTCCCCCAAATCAACCAACCAACAAATCTTCACCGTATTTAGCGAGAGATGATACTGCTTTCTCTAAAAAGTGATCAAATATGCTGTTTACACAGGAAAATAATGCACTCCATTCAGTTCCTCAGTCAAAAATTGACACAGATAAATGACATCTCACGTTAAAACATTCAGTTTAGCCAATAGAATAAATCCAATAACACTTGTTTTGAAATGTAGCACACGAATTACAACGATTGTGACAAAGTAAAAGTTCTGTTCGTTTAATACAGTAAGAGAATAACACATTCTTCCTAAAGATGTTATAACTTGTATATAAAAATTCATCCCTTCGGGCAACAGGGTGCCTGAAAACTCTTAAGGCATTTTAAACAAAACAAACGTTATTGAAATTCTATATCTTTATTCTTCATGTCTACGCACTTATCTTTCAACATAGTCAACCTGTAATTTCTTTTTTAGTATATGTGTGGTGTCTGTTCTTTCGGACATGTCCGAAAGAACAGTCGCCATTCTTGATCCTGTAGCCGTACATACAGTGATGAAATAATATAAATTCTAATATCGGCCGCAGTTTGGCACAGAAATGAATTCAATAGCGACAACTTTGTGTCGGACCGGGTCGATCCCGGATTTCCCCCTTTATGTGAGCGGTCGCCATAGCTGTTTCGGCCATCCGACAAGTTTGTTTATATCACCACTGTAGAATGTTTGACTTTGTTGACGGAGCCACAATCTCACCTCTGCTTTCACTGCTTCATCGCTATCAAAGTGGATAACTCGAAGCTCTTCTTTAAGTTTGGGAAACAGATGAAAACGTAATGGGACCAAATCATGACGGTATGGAGGATGATCTATGACAGTGAAAACAAGGCATTGGATTGTTGCAGATGTCGCAGCACTCATCTGTGGTGTGACGTTGTCATGCTGAAGGAGAAGGAAATTTAACGGATTTCTTTTAGTACTCATATGAATAACTTCACACTTTTCTTTATTCAGGGACAATTGCCACTTTTCGCACCATACAGATATCTTATCTAAATCATTTTGCAATTTGTTTTGGTCATCTGATGACTTTTCAAGACGGTAAATGACAGCATCATGTGCAAACAATATAAGACGGCAACTCAGATTGTCTCCGATATCATTAATATAGATCAGGAATAATAGAGGGCCTATAACACTTCCTTGGAGAACGCCGGATACTACTTCTGTTTTACTCGATGACTTTCCTTCTATTACCACGAACTGTGACCTTTCTGACAGGAAATCACGAATGCAGTGGGTGATACTCTATAGGCACGCAGTTTGGTTAGAAGACGCTTGTGAGGAACGGTGTCGAAAGCCTTCTGGAAATCTAAAAATATGGAATGAATTTGACATCCATGGGGATAGCATTCATTACTTGATGAATATAAAGAGCTAGTTGTGTTTCACAAGAACGATATTTTCTGAATCCGTGCTGACTATGTCAATAAATCGGTTTCTTCGAGGTACTTCATAATGTTCGAATATAGTATCGTGTTCCAAATCCCTACCGCAAATCTACGTTTGTGATATGGGCCTGTAATTCAACGGATTACTCCTACTTCCCTTTTTGGGTATTGGTGTGACTTGAGCAATTTTCCAGCCTTTAGGTACGGATCGTTCTGTGAGCGAGCGGTTGTATATAATTGCTAAATATGGAGCTATTGTATCAGCATACTCTGAAAGGAACCTGACTGCTATACAATCTGAACCAGAAGCCTTGGCTTTATTAAGTGATTTAAGCTGCTTTGCTATACCGAGGATATATGCTTCTATGTTTCTCGACAGTTGTTCTTGATTGAAATTCAGGAGTATTTACTTCGTCTTCTTTGGTGAAGGAGTTTCGGAAAACCGTTTTTAATAACTCTGCTTTAATGGCACTGTCATCAGTGACTTCACCGTTGTAATTGCGCAGTGAAAGTATTGATTGCGTCTGGCCACTGTGATTTTGTATGACCAAAATCTCTTTGGGTTTTCTGCCAGATTTGGAGACAGAATATCGTTGTGGAAATTATTAAAAACATGTCGCATTGAAGTACGTGGTATATTTCGAACTTCTGTAAAACTTTGCCAGTCTTGGGGATTTTACGTTCTTTTAAATTTGGTATGTTTTTTCACTGCTTCTGCAACAGCGATCTGACACGTTTTGTGTACCATGGGGTATCAGTGCCATCACTTATTAATTTATGTGGTATGTATCTCTCAATTGCTGTCGATACTATCTCTTTGAAATCATTCCCCAAATTTTCTACGCTTACATGATCAGATCGGAAGGAGTGAAGACTGTCCCTTAAAAAGGCGTTAAGAGCATTTCTCTCAGCTTTTTTAAATAGATATTCTTTGCGTTTCTTTTTGATGTTTGTAGGTGGTACGGTATTTAGTCTAGCAGCAACTGCCTTGTGGTCGCTAATCCCTGTATTCGTCTCGATACTCACTATTTGTCCAGGATTATTTGCTGCTAAGAGAACAAGTACGCTTTCGCAACCATTTACGCTTCGAGTGGGTTCATGACGTAATTGTTCAAAATAATTTTCTGAGAAAACATTGCCGGCCGGTGTGGCCAAGCGGCTCTAGGCGCTACAGTCTAGAACCGCGCGACCGCTACGGTCGCAGGTTCGAATCCTGCCTCGGGCATGGATGTGTGTGATGTCCTTAGGTTGGTTAGGTTTAAGGTGTTCTAAGTTCTAGGGGACTGATGACCTCAGAAGTTAAGTCCCATAGTGCTCAGAGCCATCTGAACCATTTTTTTGAAAAAACATTCAGTACAATTTCGGATGACGTTTTATGCCTTCCGCCGGCCTTAAATGTATAACTTTTCCAGCATATAGAGGGTAGATTGAAGTCACCACCGACTATAATTGTATGAGTGAGGTACCTATTTGAAATGAGACTCAAGTTTTCTTTGAACTGTTCAGCAACTATATCTTCTGAGTCAGGGGGTCGGTAAAACGATCGAATTAATAATTTACTGCGATTGTCAGGTATAACCTCTACCCATACTATTTCGCAGGAACTATCTACTTCAATTTCACTACAAGGCAAACTCCGACTGACAGCAATAAATACTCACAGCAACGCTGGCACACAAGCCAGCCCACACCAGACGCCAACACAAGTACCAGCGGCCGCCAACACAACCAAAAACCCACAGGCCGACACGTCCAACATTACCTCGACATTCTGAGGAATAATGGAGATATTATTTCCCGGACTCACGACCACCGAAGTAGTCATGAAGATTATGGGGTGTGTCTCACAACTCTTCATGCTGTTCATGTCGGGCTCGCTCAAATGGACTAGCATACAAGCCATTATCACGAGACTATTTACACCAATACATGGATAATACGCCACACCAGCCCCGAAACGCAGACACCAACACAAAATCACAGATCCTGTTTTGGAATGCCAAAGGTATTGCAAACAAAAGAGCCGAAATGGTTGCCTTCATGGAGCGAAAGGGTATCCGAATCGCCCTAGTGAACGAAACACTGCTTACGCCTCGCACACAGTTGCACATCCCAGTCTATTGCGTTTATCGTACCGACCGAGCGGATGGCACGAGGGGAGGCGGCACAACAATCATCATACACAAAGACATAGAACATACGAAAATCGAGCTCCCTGCGCTTGAGAGACGAGAGGCCTCGGTCGTCAGGGTCAAGTTCAACGGAGCCAACACCGCCCTGGTATCGATGTACAGTCCTCCTAGAAACATAGTAAAAGTGATATAAGCACAGTTCTCAACATAGCACCGCCGGTAATCGCCGCTGGAGATCTAAACGCGAAACACCCCGAATGGACCTCACGAATACTTAACTCCAACGGGAAGAAACTATACGAACACGCACTAGGCCGAAACTACATTATACTAGCAGCGGACGTCACCACGTACGTGCCTACACAGGCCCGATACAGGCCAGACGTGCTAGACATAGCACTCCTCAAGGGCGTCGTATGCACGCCCAACCTTATGGCTGAAAACGATGTGGACTCAGAACACATGCCTGTAATACTGCACATGGAAGAAACACTGCAGGACACAGAACCACGCGGGATACTGAACTACAAGCATGCGAATTGGACACTGTTCAAGGAAACGCTTGATAGTCGTATTCGGGACACCCACGAAATTAATAACACGCAACAAATTGATGAGGCTGTGGAGCCTCTTGCTACTGCCGTCCAAGACGCAATGACTGACGCCATTCCACATACAACACCGAAACAACACTCGACGGCCCTGCCCCAGGGAATCCTGGGCCTTATCTCAATGAGGAACCGCCTCAGAAGATACTGGCAGCGTATCAGGAGCCCGTTCTATAAACTGCACGTCAACAGACTCCAGGGTATAATACGGGACAAAATACAAACATTTCGAAACGAACAATGGGGACAGAAACTCGCAGGGCTAGATACCACACGACCTGGAGTGTGGAAGTTAGCCAGACACTTCACCAGGGAGAAACATTACATTCCCACTCTACAGGGTCCAGACGGCCCAGCTTACTCCGTGACGGAGCAGGCAGAGCTAATGGCCACAACACTTGCAGCTTCTTTCATGCCGAACCTGGCTCCTTCAGATCCAGTATTCACACTTGAAACAGACCAGGATGTTACACGACTTGTAACCCAGGCCACGCTCGATGAAATTAGACGCACTAGTACAAATGAAATTACATGTGTTATCAAGCATACCAACGCTAGGGAAGCAGCTGGGCCTGATGGCATTCAAAACCGTGTCCTCCAGGAGTTCACGGACAGAGCGGTAGAATACCCTGCACACATAACGAATGCCATCCTAAAACACCAACACTTCCCTGACTTTTGGAACGCGGCAAAGGTTCTGGTGTTCAGGAAACCAGGGGAAGACCACAAAAGTACCGACCCATCAGTCTGCTGTGCTCACTCAGCAAGATTGTTGAGAAGGTAATACTAAAACGCATCACTAGGCACTGCATCGCCAATGCGTCTCTGGCACATACGCAAACTAAGCGAAGCTGGTTTCCCGGACGGACTCGTACGTCTCATACACTCGTATCTCACGAACAGATGTTTCAACACTGACCAGCAGGGCAAACAATCGACACAACACGGTATCCAAACTGGAGTACCCCAGGGAAACATCCTAGGGCCCATCTTGTTCAACCTGTACGTTAATGACTTCCCAGCAACACAAAACACGACGTCAGCCATCTACGCGGATGACACAGTGAAAGGTCTCTGTTGGATTCCTTTCATGTTTAATTTCTTAAATCTCTTGTCATTTATGGAGTAAATTCCTCTCCTAAATTTACTGTGGCGTTTCTGACTATCTGGGAGGAGACTGAGTAGTGGAACGTGTTACTTTTACACGTAAACAAGAACGATCTGTCACACTACTACACTTTAAAACACAGTTTATATGTAATTCATGTCACACAGTCTCATACGGAACCTACATCCGCTTTCTGTTATATACTGTATATGATAAGATACTGTCATCCCCCTTCCCTTTTGTGTGAGAGGATGAATGATCAAATGTGTTTGTAGTTGCATGCTTGAGGGTAGCAGACAAGGCTGTCTGCTAGAGAACAGTAGGACCAACGTCGGAACAGGTAGCTACGCTTTCTTAAAGCAGAGAGGTTTCTATCCTTAGTATGGTTCTGTCCGTCCGTTGTCATGTTGGTATAGGAAGCTGCCCCTCTGGCCCCTTCCGTTTTGTCTTTGTGAGCCACCCTCAGGAAGCACGCTCGGTAGTAGGCAGTGGCAGTCTGGCGGTGGCGAGCGTGTGAAGTGGTAAGATCTCCGGCTAAGCGCGTGTCTGCTAAGTCCATAGGACAATGGATTTGTTAAGTTCAGCCTAACTGAAAATTTAATCATCTTTATTTCGGGTTTAGCTCTAAAATATCTAAGGTTATCTTAAATTGCAGCGTAGTGTAATTCTCGTGTGAAGTTCAGATTATTTTGGGGTAGTTGCTTTGTCATTACTTTGTGAGTAAAGTGGAACCACGTGTTGATCAGTAACTCTAACTAAGTTCATCAATCTTAAATGTGAATGCTTGTGTGATTATAACGTCTCGTCTTGACAATATTTTACAATATAGCAACTTTTCTTTATGCTTTTCTTTATGTTCAACCCACGTGGAGTGTACTTTGCGAGACCAGTACCACGTGCTTATATAACTGTTTGACCCATCAGGTCAATAGTAAGACGTTAGTAACCAATTCAAGGTTTTTCTTTTGTCAATTGCTTTTCGATCGAATTTATGTTAATTATCAAAATTACTGTGGAGTTATACGCTTTCTGTAAACCAAGTTGACCACGTGGAGCATGTGGTGTAATCATCAAAGTAGCCTTCAGCTATTCTTTTTGGGAAGATTTCACAAAGAGTTAATATGAATTTAGTATACCAGTGTGTGGTAATTACATGACGGACAGGATTGTGTTACGAACGTAATTTCTTTGGGTGAAAACTGAATCTGTTGGTTGTGGTTAATTTCTTCTTGCTTATGTTTCAACGTTCTTTGGGTGTTGTTTTGTGAATGCAGGGTTGTATGCAGTCTCCCAATCTTGGCTCCATATTTGATGTGTTCCGTAAGATTAAAATCTCACATTTTTACAATCCTTAAACAAGGTACCAGCTCAGTTATAACTCACGTATAATATGCTGAAATTTCAATGAACAATCTTAAAATAAATTTCCAAATATAAACTGATTTCTTTCCTTTTATTTAAATTCTCCTTTTTATATATAGATATATTACCGGTTGTTGTATGACTGTAAAAGATTATAATCAATGTTAGTCTGATTGGTAATGTGGTAAACCTAGACTAGTTACCTGGTGAAACAGTTGCGCAGTAATTCACGGTTAACTTCTCCCCAGACAGCTCACAGCTTTTAACCCACTTTTATTCTACTATTAGCACCCGATTTCGGCATAGCAAATTCATGTAGCAATATTACAACAGTCATCCTTGCGCAAGATTGGAAACCGTCGAACATTAATTCACGAATACAGACGGCACTCAGAACTGCCGAGCCTAGATTGGAACGATGGCGTATTAAAGTAAACGTCGACAAGTGCGAAGCAGTTCTGTTCACACGCAGACCGAAACTACTCCGCAAACATAAACACTGTAGGCAGATAACACTACATACACATCCAATACGCTTCCGAGAGAAAGTCAGATATCTTGGTGTATGGCTGGACCGGAAACTTACACATCGAATACGTTGCCAACAGAGCGCACGCGAGGCTCAAACAACTCTACCCAATGCTCAGCAGGGAAAGTACACTGAATAGGAGGGTGTCGAGGTCCATATACATGACACTGATTAAACCTCTCATGACGTACGCAGCTCCCGTCTGGGGATATGCAACTCCTACACGCCTGCGCCGCCTGCAGATCATGCAGAACAAAGTATTACGCATCATTAGCAACGCTCCACATTACACACGCGCCGTGGATCTTCACAATAAATACCGCCTTGAAGCCCTCACGGAATGATTCAAAAAACACGACACACGACTATACAGGAACTCGAGAAACTCAAACAATCCTTTCATCCTTACTCTGGGAAACTATGATCACAACCATAGGTGGAAACATAAACGGCCAAAGGCTCTACTAGCTAGGGCATAACCACCTATGGTAAGCTAACATACACCAACAAACAGCAAGCGCCGACAAGCCCCTGCATATCAACAATGTTGACTGGATATTCCAGCTGCCATTAAAGCCGACCAACAGGCCACAGCAGGGAAACCGACGAGCTCGCCCACTGCCGCACAAACAAATCGCCAACATCACCCTACACTGGGCATCTGATATATGGTCTATCGGACACGAAACGATGATGAACCTAATTGCTATAGTTATGCTGACGGTGACCGAGAGATCAACACCGGCACCCAGCGGCAGCCGCCGTGTAACAGTACCACACAACGTCAAAGGTATCGATATGCATGATATGCACTATTAACAAAGCCTACCCTTGCATGACCTGTCACAGGCAGCAAGATATCCGCTACTGCTCTTACTACCCGACCTAACTATCGCAGAGGTATTTTTCCCTTGGCTCTTACCTTGGCACCTGTTTTCCTCTGCCCTTCAAACCGCTACCCTTCGACTTTCGGTCCAATCTATCGCCAGATGAGCTCGTATTAATGGTTAACATTAACCAGACGTCCGCAAACATAGCAGTACCCACATCCTGCGACACCTTACTTTAGTGAAAACTAACTCTTATGCAGAGATGGCAGTAGACCTTTTGAGTTGACCATCATGCCGGTGTGGGCATGGAGGGGCTCCACCACTATATAAAAAGAATTCTGAACACTGTTAGATCGTTTGAAACAATTTCGGCTGAACTTATTTCGTCTTTAGCAGGGTGCCATGAAGAGTACAGGGTGCAGCCAATTGCAGGTGGTGGCTTCAGTGCTTTCTATTAGGGCTTGGAGCTCTGATTCTTTCCCAACAAAGCTACGACAATTTACGACTACAATACCGATCGTTTCTACAATTACCTTACTGTGTTTTTCCTGTCCCCTTTTAGACGGACGCCCTATCTGTGGTTCCCTGAGACCCTCTAACCTCAAAAACCGCCCAGTCCCTTCCACACAACCCCTACTACACGTGTAGCCACCTCCTGTGTGTAGTGGACTCCTGACCTATTAAGTGAAACCCAGAAACTCACCACCCGATGGCGCAAGTCAAGGAATCTACAGCCTACACAGTTACAGAATCGCCTGAGACTCTGATTCAGACCCTCCACTTGGCTCTGCAAGAAAGGACCACAGTCGATTCTATCGATAATGATGCAGATGCTGAGCTCCACCTTAATCTCAGAAGCAAGACTGGCAGTCTTTATCATTTCCACTAGCCGCCCGAAACCAGAGAGAATCGATCCAAAGGCACACACGTCATTGGTAACAACGTGGACCACCACTTGCAGTTGGCTGCACCCTGTACTCTTCATGGCATCCGGAAGCACCCATTCCATATCCGGAATGACTCCCCCCCCCTGTATGCATGTGGAGTGCACACTGGCTTCCTTGTCCTCCTTGGCAGCCATTTTCCTAAGGGGCGCCATTACACACCTAACGTTGTAGCTCCCAGCTACCAGCAAACCTACCCTCTGTGAATGCCCAGGCCTTGGGGGGCCAAGAAGCTTCTTCTGTAACAGGGTGGACGACTGCATCTGGCTTAAAGACATCGTCAGCCACAGGTAACGCCTGAAACCTGTTTGCCAAACGAACCAAGGAGACCCTATGATCGGCCCCTCAGAAAGTTTTCCTCTGCCTGCTAGACTTTGGAATGATCTCCCACTCGACCACAGGTGAGGAGTCAACCTCAGTGCAGGCAGTACCTGGGGCAACCACAGCAGTGGACTGATTGGGTTACACATGGGACTTGCTCGACATCCCTCGCATCCCCGCGTCCAACCTCCCACAGTGATATATGTGTCGTCGCCATGGAGATCTGGGGTGCAAATTTCTCGACCTCCGCCATCGGGTGGAGAAATGTAGGGTCCCCCTGAATAGGTCAGGCGTGCACTACACGCCGGAAGCGGCTACAAGGGTAGCGGAGTACGTGTGGAGTGCACATGGGGGTTTTTTAGGTTAGAGAATTCCCTCCCTAGGCCCGATAAGACGCCTCCTGAGACGCGGCGAGGTAGGAGTAGGCAAAATGCAACAGGGAATAACAATATTAATGTGCTAATAGTAAACTGCAGGAGCGTCTATAGAAAGGTCCCAGAACTGCTCTTATTAATAAACGGTCACAACGCCCAAATAGTACTAGGGACAGAAAGTTGGCTGAAACCAGACGTAAACAGTAATGAAATACTAAACTCAGATTGGAATGTATACCGCAGAGACAGGCTGGACAGTGAAGGGGGAGGCGTGTTTATAGCGATAAGAAGTGCAATAGTATCGAAGGAAATTGACGGAGATCCGAAATGTCAAATAATTTGGGTGAAGGTCACGGTTAAAGCAGGCTCAGACATGGTAATTGGATGTCTCTATAGGCCCCCTGGCTCAGCAGCTGTTGTGGCTGAGCACCTGAAGGATAATTTGGAAAATATTTCGAGTAGATTTCCCCTCCATGTTATAGTTCTGGGTGGAGATTTTAATTTGCCGGATATAGACTGGGAGGCTCAAAGGTTCATAACGGGTGGCAGGGACAAAGAATCCAGTGAAATTTTTTAAAGTGCTTTATCTGAAAACTACCTTGAGCAGTTAAACAGAGAACCGACTCGTGGCGATAACGTATTAGACCTCCTGGTGACAAACAGACCCGAACTATTTGAAACAGTTAACGCAGAACAGGGAATCAGCGATCATAAAGCGGTTACGGCATCGATGGTTTCAGCCGTAAATAGAAATATTGAAAAAGGTAGGAAGATTTTTCTGTTTAGCGAAAGTGACAAAAAGCAGATTACAGAGTACCTGACGGCTCAACACAAAAGTTTTGTCTCAAATACAGATAGTGTTGAGGATCAGTGGTCAAAGTTCAAAACCATCGTACAATATGCGTTCGTTAGATAGGAACTTCACAGCAAACATAAACATAGCCAAAGCCTTGCAGACAAACAAAAATTACGCGAAGCGAAATGTAGTGTGAGGAGGGCTATGCGAGAGGCGTTCAATGAATTCGAAAGTAAAGTTCTATGTACTGACTTGGCAGAAAATCCTAAGAAATTTTGGTCTTATTTCAAAGCGGTAGGTGGATCAAAACAAAATGTCCAGACACTCTGAGACCAAAATGCTACTGAAACAGAGGATGACAGACTAAAGGCCGAAATACTAAATGTGTTTTTCCAAAGCTGTTTCACAGAGGAACACTGCACTGTAGTTCCTTCTCTAGATTGTCGTACAGATGACAAAATGGTAGATATCGAAATAGACGACAGAGGGATAGAGAAACAATTAAAATCGCTCAAAAGAGGAAAGGCCGATGGAACTGATGGGATACCAGTTCGATTTTACACAGAGTACGCTAAGGAACTTGCCCCCCTTCTTGCAGTGGTGTACCGTAGGTCTCTAGAAGAGCGTAGCGTTCCAAAGGATTGGAAAAGGGCACAGGTCATCCCCAATTTCAAGAAGGGACGTCCAACAGATGTGCAGAACTATAGACCTATATCTCTAACGTCGATCAGTTGTAGAATTTTGGAACACGTACTATGTTCGAGTGTAATGATTTTGCTGGAAACTAGAAATCTGCTCTGTAGGAATCAGCATGGGTTTCGAAAAAGACGATCGTGTGAAACCCAGCTCGCGCTATTCGTCCACGAGACTCAGAGGGCCATAGACACGGGTCCCCAGGTAGATGCCGTGTTTCTTGACTTCCGCAAGGCGTTCGATACAGTTCCTCACAGTCGTTTAATGAACAAAGTAAGAGCATATGGACTATCAGAACAATTGTGTGATTGGATTGAAGAGTTCCTAGATAACAGAACGCAGCATGTCATTCTGAATGGAGAGAAGTCTTCCGAAGTAAGAGAGATTTCAGGTGTGCCGCAGGGGAGTGTCATAGGACCGTTGTTATTCACAATATACATAAATGACCTTGTGGATGACATCGGAAGTTCACTGAGGCTTTTTGCGGACGATGCTGTGGTATATCGAGAGGTTGTAACAATGGAAAATTGTACTGAAATGCAGGAGGATCTGCAGCGAATTGACGCATGGTGCAGGGAATGGCAATTGAATCTCAATGTAGACAAGTGTAATGTTCTGCGAATACGTAGAAAGAAAGATCCCGTATCATTTAGCTGCAATATAGCAGGTCAGCAACTGGAAGCAGTTAATTCCATAAATTAACTGGGAGTACGCATTAGGAGTTATTTAAAATGGAATGATCATACAAAGTTGACCGTTGGTAAAGCAGATGCCAGACTGAGATTCATTGGAGGAATCCTAAGGAAATGCAATCCGAAAACAAAGGAAGTAGGTTACAGTACGCTTGTTCGCCCACTGCTTGAGTACTGCTCAGCAGTGTTGGATCTGTACCAGATAGGGTTGATAGAAGAGATAGAGAAGATCCAACGGAGAGCACCGCGCTTCGTTACAGGATCATTTAGTAATCGCGAAAGCGTTACGGAGATGATAGATAAACTCCAGTGGAAGACTCTGCAGGAGAGACGCTCAGTAGCTCAGTACGGTCTTTTGTTAAAGTTTCGAGAACATACCTTCACCGAAGAGTCAAGCAGTATATTGCTCCCTCCTACGTATATCTCGCGAAGAGACCATGAGGATAAAATCAGAGAGATTAGAGCCCACACAGAAGCATACCGACAATCCTCCTTTCCACGAACAATACGAGACTGGAATAGAAGGGAGAACCGATAGAGGTACTCAGGGTACCCTCCGCCGCACACCACCAGGTGGCCTGCGGAGTATGGATGTAGATGTAGATGTCAAAGTATTTACAAATTTAGATCAATTTAAAATAAGCTAATTCGTATATACATATATTTACAGTCTTCTAGTTAGAGACAATCATTAGATTTACTCCTGGTATACAATATTTTCTTACAAATAACTTATTAAATAATGTAATGCCACAGTGTTCACTCATATCACACTATCAGTCACTGCGTCCGCCCGGTTGGCCGTGTGGTCTAACGCATGGCTTTCCGGGCGGGAAGGAACGCCTGGTCCCCGGCACGAATCTGCCCGGCGGATTTGTGTCGAGGTCCGGTGAACCGGCCAGTCTGTGGATGGTTTTTAGGTGGTTTTCCATCTGCCTCGGTGAATGCGGGCTGGTACCCCTTACTCCGCCTCAGTTGCACTATGTCGGCGATTGCTGCGCAAACAAGTTCTCCACGTACGCCTAAACCACAATTACTCTACCACGCAAACATAGGGGTTACACTCGTCTGGTGTGAGACGTTCCCTGGGGGGTCCACCGGGGGCCGAGCCGCTCAATAACCCTGGGTTCGGTGTGGGGCGACGGAGGCGTGAAGTGGACTGCGGTAGTCGTCGTGGGGTTGTGGACCACTGCAGCTGCGGCGGGGACGGAGCCTCTCCGTCGTTTCTAGGTCCCTGGTTAACATTCAATACAATACAATACAATCAGTCACTACGCTCATCATACACACATTGTTTCATAACACTTCACTGACTACACACACACACACACACACACACACACACACACACACACACACACACACACACACACAAACACACACAAACACACACACACACACTGGTGATCTCTGGGCCATTTTATGTACTGCAACTTCCCATTTGCTATCCTGAAAAAACTGAGGCAGCATCGCTCCATAATGAGTGAGATCTTGAGCTCAGAAAGAGGAAGAGGTGTTAGTATTTTGCTATGCATAGCTTGGTGGTAAGTATTTCTAGAAAGGAAAAAAAAATAAGGAAAAAAACATACAGTGAAGGCGTTATGTGGAATGTTGGATATTTTATGATCATTATTATTATTATTATTTATTTGTATAACATTTTTTATCAAACCACTACTCTGTTCTATGTAAGTAATCCTTCAATGTATAAAATGTATTGCATAACAGGTACTCCTTAGCTGCCTTTTTAAATAAGTGAATTTTTTCAATTTCTTTAATCTCTTTTGGTAATTTATTGTACAGTTTCATTCCTTGGTAGAAAATGCTGTTTAGAGTTTTATGTTTATTTTTTCTTGGTAAATGTAAGTTGAGTCTATCTCTTGTTGCATGGTCATGGACAGAGCTGTTTGTGCAGTAATTACAAAGGTTATCCTTGATGTGTACGACTGACTGGTAAATGTATCCACATGGGGCAATTAAAATCCCCAGTGTTCTGAACTGATCTTTACTATGAGCTCGACTAGTATGTTTGATTATTATTCTTATGGCTCGTTTCTGGAGTTTGAAAATTGTGTTCATATTTTTTGCATTTGTTCCCCAAAAAAGAATGCCATAGCTAAGAATTGAGTGTACATGTGAATAATATGTAACTAAAAGACACTGCATGTTACACACTGATGATAGGATTCTAAGGGCATAACATGCTGATGACATTCTGTTTGCAAGTACCTTTGTGTGTTCACACCACTTCAATTGAAAATCAATATTCATTCCTAGAAATTTTGCATGTGTTACACAGTCTATAGAGGTGCCATCTACATTTAATTTAACTTTGTCATTTTTCCTCTTCAAACTGAAATTAATGGCATTAGTTTTATTTATGTTCAATGTCAATTTATTACTTATTGACTAATCATAAATTTCCTTGAGAGTTTCATTTGCTTTCCCGGCAAGCAGTTCTCTTGTTTCCTCAGTGACTATAATATTGCTGTCATCAGCGAAGAGGATTTTTTCACCATGAATAACACTACTGGGAAAGTCATTGATGTATATCAGGAACAGTATTGGTCCTAATATGCTACCTTGTGGAACCCCTATATTAATGTATTTTGGTCCTGATAAGTGTTTTACTAAATGTTTAGCTCTATTTGAAGTATGTGTTATCTCTACTCTTTGTACCCTATGTGTTAGGTATGATCGAAACCAGTCATTAGCTACCCCTCTTATTCCTAATGCTTCTAATTTATTTAATAGAATCTTGTGGTCGACTATATCAAGCGCCTTAGAAAGATCCAAAAATATGTCTGTGACATATTCATCTTTATCAAGAGCATCAAGTACAACTTTTGTGAATTCTACTATGGCTGCCTACGTATTTTTGCCACTTCGGAAACCAAACTGTGATTCGCTTGAAAGATTGTATTTATCCAGGTTTGTATTTATTCATTAATCTGTCTTTCATAATTGCTTCTATTATTTTTGAGAATGCTGACAGCAGGGAAATGGGCCGGTAATTTTCTATGTCTTCTGCATTACCTTTCTTAAGCAAAGGTACAACTCTTGCCTGTTGTAACTGCTCTGGAAATACTAATTTAAGATGTTTGTTGTTCTTCGACTGCCGCGCGGTGTGGCAGCGCGGTTTGAGGCGCCATGTCACGGATTGCGCGGCCACTCCCGCCGGAGGTTCGAGTCCTCCCTCGGGCATGGTTGTGTGTTTTGTTCTTAGTATAAGTTAGTTCAAGTAGTGTGTAAGTCTAGGGACCGATGACCTTACAGTTTGGTCCCTTTTATTCACAAACGTTTGAACGTTTTTTGTTCTTCAACTTGTAGGTTAGCAAGCAGGCACATACCATACAAGAATATAATCAAATTCATAGAAAGTTTTCATTATTCGACTGATTGTATTTTCACAACATTGTATACTTACAACATTGTATACTTACAACATTGACTCATGGTCTGGACTGAGATTCATGTATATGTTGCACGTTATGTGCTGTAATACCTGTACACTGCTGCCCTTGTACGTGCGAACAGTTAATTTATAACGTGGTGTACTGTTAGGCTCAAAAGTATCCGAAAGAACCAAATAGGTTCCACCTGATTTTTATGCAACCCACATAACGTAACTTTTTTTTCAGGTAGTCTTTCTTTTTTCCCTTTTTCTCATTTTTCCAGGGGGAAGGGGGAAGGCATTCCGGCAAAAACGCTCGCTACTCGCTGGAACACCCTGACGTCACGGAGAGGCCGCGTACCGTAGCAGTGTGATTATACGGCAAATGCTCCGCACCACAGAGGCTGTGACGTGTTACTTGAATATTTTACTTACTTTTTTTGTTCAGTACACAGTTGGACAAACAAAATCAATTGACATGACAGATGTATTAACGTTAAGACCAAATAAATGATGATTAAGATGAAAATCAACTCTCTCGTTTGATGAAGAAGCATATTTTGATGTAGCCTGATACAGATTTCTGTTGCTGTTTACGAGACGAAGATGCAGTCCATAGCTGCTTCCTCCTTATGGCACATTTCTCCGTGGCTTCCAACTTTGCTTTTTCATTCAGGTACCTAATGATTATAAAGTTCTCGTTCTCACATAAAGATTAATATTTGTGTCATGAACCTCACGAAACATTTGTTTCAAAATAGAGCACAGAGATATTACATTTTTTGTTTGCACAATCCAATTCCATGAAAAACAACAAATTCTTCTTCAAATACTTCAATTTTTGCTGCTGGAAAACCTAAAAATTTATTGTTTTGGCACTTAAATGCAATATAGCTTGCAACGCATTTCTCCGCATCCCGAAGGACATCCGAGATTACGATTCATCAACAATACAGAGCTCACTGGCGATGAAAGTTTCGGGCGCAGAATCTGAGTCGACGTCACACTAAATGTTTTTTGAGTTTAATTCTTCAATAACAAGAGTCTTTCCAGGGAAAGAAATATCACTTACGTTACCCGTCCTCACTTCAAATGGCGTAGGATTATTATAAAATGTAACTAAGCCTCGTATACTAGAAAAAATTCCAAGCAATCTTGATTTGGTCTAAAAGTTAATGCCTAACTGACTCTCATCCGTTTTAGGCTTTCGAGAAGACCAAAGAGCGATTATATTCACTTAATGAAACGTTTTAGGAATGTCAAAGCCCGGTCTATCACCAACTCACACCGCCAAACGAATGTCTAGGAGTCTCTTTATTGTATTCTCCTGAATTGTGAGATTCATTCCAAATCCACATCAACATTCATCTTTTGGAACTCTAGAATTCAATACATCAAAGACGTCGTTAACTTCAACAAAATTATTTTCAGTGTCTTTGTGAAGAACATATCTCAAGGCCTAAGCTGTTAGTCGTGAAAATATGCGTGTGCTCGTCCTGTTACCTCTAAGTGCGCTTCGGTAATGCCGTGTGTTGTTGTTAGGTCACTTTTTTATATTTAAAAAACTTGTATAGCAGCTTTAGGTATTTTGAATCCATTAGGAGCGTAATGAAGTGGTTCCTCAGTAACTTTCACAGATGTGACACATCGAAGAAAACACATGCATTGCTAGTACCTCCGTTGTATTTACGAAATATGTTTTATTTGTATGAACACAAAGTTATTTCGAAACTTTTATATTTTCTGCACCTGTGTCACGTGTCACATTATAACGTTTATCCCCGATTCCTCAACTGCATTAATGATACTCTGAAGCAAAATATTAGTCATAATTGTGTTGTCATAATAAAATAGTTGCTTGCACTGCTTATACAACCCTCGGATCACGCAGGTTATATCGTTGGAATGTGGATTGACTACTGTGTCCCCCGACGAATCGTAACATATGCGGACATCAACATTCATTTCGCTAAATGTCAAAACCTCTAGTCTCTCTTCGGCTCTAAAAGTGTTTGACTTAGCTTTCAATAAACATAGAATCCGTACTCACTATTTCTCTGAGCTCATGAAGAGAATCATTAGCTGTTGTCTCGCCCAGTTTCTCCTTTTCTAAAGTCGTCAGAACTCGTTTTTGTAAACTTCTTACTCGGCAGCGTTGTGCATGACGTCAAGATCTCTAAGGAATGAATTTTCTTTTATTATTCCTGAAATTATTTATTAAGTACTATACCAATACTTTAATTTCTCATTATTAATTAAATAAATAATAGACAAACCGATAAAATGTCAATGACGTAAATAACGACAGTAGCAAAATTCGATGAAATTTAAAAATAGAAATTCAAGAAATCGACAGTTTCGAACCCACGACCTTTAACTTGTCATACACACATTTAATGAACTTTCTGGTTTTCTTTTTTTATTGATAGTAAACATAAACTTCCTTTAGGACAAAACAATAACTGACCGTGTCCATCTTCGTGGCAGCGATCGCCTATCCTGTTGTATCTCACGTTGTGGCGGGGCACGTCTTCGAATTTCAAAAGTAGGAAGGGACTCAAAACATTCTGAAAATAAAACAACTCAAAGTAAATAAAATACACCTTTTTTTGAATTTACGATATCATCCACCGGGCTCTGTTCACTGAGAAAATGATACGTGTTCTCGAATAATTAAGAAGAAGAGAGAGAAGAAAAGAAAATCTCCGGTGTTGGATGAGTAAAAGAGTGGTACTCTCCTGCGCTTCTGCCTCCGGGCATGTCGTCTCGTAGACCTGAAGGAGATAACAGTTTCGTCATGGTCACTGTATGCCCCTTCATCGTGTTCAATCTCAGCTTCTCATACCCGGGACGTTCCAGCTGCGCGGAGGATCTGGCGACGCCCTGCCAGGAAATTACAAAAATATTGTTGGTATTTCGGGCTGCACACACTCTCTGTATGTTGTTCATGCAGGTGGTTCCAGAATTCCAGCATAGTTTTCGGATCGTCGTGAAGAAGATAATGCAATGCTTGGGCTCGTAGCCACGTCACCGCGTTCGTCTTCGCTCGCGGGTAGTGTGTTCTTTCCGGAAAAAGAACAATTGTAGGGTCAATGGCGTGTTGTCGCACGCGAAGAAGGAAGGAAAGCATCTTCGTCACTAGATGCTGCATTTTCGCAGAGTGGCCGCACAAAAGACGGTGGGCATCGTCGTCTGTAACCTGACACACGGCGCAACTGTGAGTACAGCGCGGTGATGGCGCGGACATGTTTACCGCTGAAACAAAACAAAGGCAGTGTATCATGTAATATTACAAGTAGCTTCCATCAAACGCAACTTTAATTAGCTAGCATGAAATATTTTATAAAAATTCCTGTCGCACATTTCTAATGATAATTTTTGAGTAATGTATATTTTACTAACAAAGTAACAGTTACTTGTTTGTTTATTGTGGTCGTAACAAAAATACGAAGTGTGTATTGAATGACAAAAACGTTTTGTTGTGGTTTCTGGCTGGATGAGGATTGCTGGGTAAGTTGACTGCTAGGTACCACGTTGTTCGTGTTTCTGTGTCACGATTGGTATGGTGAATTGTCCACCATATCACCGGCCAGTCGACTGTTGGATGCCGTAATTCCACAGGTTTGGCGGGGCGCTATCCCGCGAGTATTCGATAAGTGTCGCTCACTGTCGCCGGTCTATTGGTCGATAGATTTGTAGTAACGCAGCTATATTCAAGGGAGAAAAATCTCTGATATGATGAAATGGTGGTGAAATGTTCTTCATAATCACCAATGCAATTCGAGAAGCTGGTACCAGGATGCCTATCAAGATGAACTGAGCTACGCAGCCCCTGTTACATACGTTCGTATTGTTAGGCCTTAGAGAGCACGCGAAAAGTGCAGTTACACGATTTCGGTCGCAAGTTGTACTGTAATCTTATACTGAACTAGTTAACACATCTTGAGAAACCGAAAAAACTATCGGCTATTTCCACGAGAAATGAAGCTGTATTACCCAGGAGCAAAAGTTAATACGAGTAAACCTGAGAAACATAAGTTATTTATTTCCTACACAATATAGCGAGTCATTCACTGTCGTTGAACAGTCCAGCACTGCGTGAAAAAAGTATCAAATTTCTGTGAATTAATTTATTTTAAAGTAATATTTGAGTACTAATTATTCTGAGTGTTATCTATGTACTGATTTCTTATTTTTACACTTGCATCCCTGCTTCTGGTTTGCAATGTTTTTGCTGGGAAAACCACGATAAATAACGTTTGTTGTATTTCGAGCGATGTTAATGAATTGTACCACAGCGTAATTACAGTGACCCTTGCTCATGGTTGACACGAAACGAGTTATTTTCTTTGGATGAGCATCACGACTTCCATGTTCTACGAAATGCACAACCATGGAATCGTCAAAGTGAAGCCAAGGCGCGCAAAGGTGGCTGGGAATCTTTTGCTCGCCAGGAGCCAGACTGGACTACCTCATTTTTCTATATACCTTGGTCTAATCTCTCTTCGGTACAGTCTTTTGACTATAGAAATTGGTTATCACAAGTGACTACTAGAGAACACTGTCCTCTATGGCTATCAGTCCAATTGCAAATTAGTACGACGTAAATGTCGTGTGACTAAGGCCTCCCGTCGAGTAGACCTTTCGCCGGGTGCAAGTCTTTCGATTTAACGCCACTTCGGCGATTTGCGCTACGATGGGGATGAACTGATGATGATTAGGACAACACAACACCCAGTCCCGGATCGGAGAAAATCTCTGACCCAGTCGGGAATCGAACCAAGGCCCTTAGGATTGACATTCTGTTGCGCTGACCACTCAGCTACCTGGGGCGGACACATTATTGCAAATATCAGTAAACATGTTATTTGAAATGACATTCTTTAACACTTGTAAACTCACATTTATTACAGTAAATGACATTTCAAAAAGTGAATTACAAATTGAAATTACAAAATGAACATTCTTGTACTGGCTCAAATGGCTCTGAGCACTATGGGACTTAACATCTGATGTCATCAGTCCCATAGAACTTAGAACTACTTAAACCTAACTAACCTAAGGACATCACACACATGCATGCCCGAAGCAGGATTCGAATCTGTGACCATAGCGGTCGCGGGGTTCCAGACTGAAGCGCCTAGAACCGCTCGGCCACATTAGCCGGCTGGGACTACTATTTAGCAACTGTTGCTCCTATCACCTGATTACGAAATATCTTAAATCCTGTTTCAATCAAAAGTAACGAACTGTACGCACGTTAAATTTGAAATGACGTGGCGTAATATTTGAGATGGGCGGGAACTGAAACCCATCGCGTAATCTAATCGTTAACTAAGTACATTAGAAAGTTAGAGATCGATCTTTTTTTACCAGCAATGAGATGACTAAATTTGAAATGACAAGATCGAAAAATTCTCCTTCTTTACCCACATTTATACACTTGACGTCAACGCAAATGGAGGTCTGAAAAGGGAACTTTGGGATGCTCTCTGTCTCACGAGGGAATGGTCTAATCTAACACGTCGAAACCTACACTGGAGTTTTTCGCGTAGGAAGAATACAAAGAAAGAAACGCACTCACAGAATTTTAGCTGGTAAGATTCATTGTAAGTATCTACAAAAAATAAAGTTACTCAGTTTTGCCTCACAAAGAACCACTGATAACAGAAGTTTGCACAGCGCTTCCTGCCTAGCGTACTATCCGGGAAATAAGCAAATACAGCCGTGACAAGGGATCGTAGCGCGACATTCGAAGTGTATTCGAAGTAGATAAACCATACCAAAACGTCTCACATCATTAATTTTTTGAATAATTTGCTGTTTTTGTCGACAGCTGAATTGTTGTTATACAAGTGACTGGCAAGGGAAACAAAACAAAGGCAGTGTATCATGTAATATTACAAGTAGCTTCCATGAAACTGAACCTTAATTAGCTAGCATGAAATATTTAATAAAAATTCCTGTCGCACATTTCTAATGATAATTTTTGAGTAACGTATATTTTACTAACAATGTAACAGTTCCTTGTTTGTTTATTGCGGTCGTAACAAAAATACGAAACGTGTATTGGACGACAAAAACGTTTTGTTGTGGTTCCTGGCTGGATGAGGAGAGGATGGTATGACAGGTGGGTGGCCGGTTTCCTCTTATTACAACACAAAATGCACACGTGGTTAAAATGCACTTTACTACTGGAACCAATTGAGTACTTAACTTTAACGATGTACAGTCTAAAGTTCTGTAGTTAACAGCAATCAGATAACATGTACTAATTCTTGAATCTTGGCTGAGTACATATCACAACTATATACAATGACCAACGTTCCCTCACAGCTAGCTAGGGTGTGAGACGACGACTATCACTCTGGAAGACTAGAACACAGTGCGACGTACTGACGTGCTAAGCGACATACTGAGGTACTGGGATTGAGAGATTGAGACAGCACGGTCGGCGGCGGCGGTCTATATGCACGCTCTCCATGACGCGCTACCGGTTCGTAGCCTGCTGGCGTGTCTTGGTCTTCTCTTGTCATAGGCGCGCTTAGTTCAGCTCCTGCTATACAAAGTTGCCTAGTGCTGACCAGTGTGCCTTACACAAGGCACATCTCATAAAAGAAAAAAAAAATGCTTTCAGGCACTACACAGTAATTACGTGTTTTATTTAAACAGAATTGGGATTGAATAAAAAATGATTGTGGCCGTTATTCTGCATATTGTGCTGCATACCAGGCATACTCGATCAAATCCGTAAAACGTGATGAGGCAAGCTCACAATTCACAAATGGCTGAAGTTTGACAAAAACGTTACGCTGATAGACTTGAAACGACAAAGAGCTATCGGAAATTTTCTGTCCCTGTATTTCGTGAAAAATTCTTTAGATTGTCGAAAAATTTCTTTGAGACTCTGAATCACACTCTTAGTTCCGGGAGGAAACCGAATTATGTGAACAGTCTTTTCGTCCTCCGCCTAAGGACAGAGGTATCGTTACGTCCAGAACAAAAGTCCAACAAATTCAATGAATTATTTTCTGCAACTGGTAAGTAGACGTTTAGGATGTAGTAGTGAAAATTAATCTCTCTAATTCTTCCAGATTTTGTCACGTCGATTACAAGATTTTCGCAAGTAAGCAGTCCTTTTTTAAAATTTTGGCCCTAATTTGTCCAGAGGTTCCTGAAGACAGATATAAGGATTCGGGAACGGCAAGCCACTGATACTTATCACTGCCATTGTTGTAAGCGAATGTGTCATAGCAGTCATCGACTGCTCAAACGACTCTGTCTTTTTTTCACCTGAATTGATAAAGTTCAATTTACATGCAGTTCTTGCACGAAACCTGACCTATGGGCTTTATACATAGCATTTTAGGGGATAACGAGAAGCTACGAATTTTTCTACAGTACTACCTGTTAATGATATCTCCATTACACGTTTACTTGAAGTAAACTTCGTAATTTAGTGACTTTCTTTTCCATATAATTTTCTGAACGTGTTTAACGAGGTCGAAGTCGACTGAAAATCAGTAATGTTTCATCTCACTTGCAATTCAGAGCGCCTTATCTCGTAGATTTCCCTCGGTAACGGTGCACTGACTCTCACGAAAGTTCTGAATATTTCGAATTGCTTTTCTTTCACACTTTTGCGAGTTTCATTGTAGTGCAAATTCTGTAGTGTGTGTAAACCTTTTTTCCATTTATACAGTTCATGTTCAGATATTACTAAACCAAAGCAACATTTCAGACAACATAACTTTAAGCGATTTCTCCCTCTTTCGTTTAAGCAAAAAACTTTCTTTTGTCACTGAAAGCTATTACACTCCATGCCTTCTTTGGTATGGGAAAGTACTATATTTTTGGTCTGTATTTTAATTATCCCAACAAACATTGTTCGAACCAAACCCCATGGAATTGTCAGAGTTATTTGCTCTTTCTTCTATTGTCTCCACAATTTCTAACGAAATGTCGGCATCATTCGAATGGATGCCCAAGAAATTAACTAATAAATAAAATATAGATAGGTCTTCAGGAGAAGTAGGTGATTTCGATTGCATACCGCGTTCTCCTTATTTTATCTTTGCGAGGTTGAAATCATTATTGAGAAACACTGGAACCTGCGTAAAGACAGATGCTTTTACTAGAAAAATATGAAGAAAACACAAAGAAAATTAATTCAGTTGTACGTCCGTTGTTAATAACTACCAATAGAAACTGTAATTCTCTTTGCCAATTACGATAGCGAAGCGCCGTGTTATTTGTAAATTTGGGAAATTTGTGGTATGGTCTTACGGGACCAAACTGCTGAGGTCATCGGTCCCTAAGTAAATGCACTACTTAAACTAACTTACTCACCCATGCCCAAGGGAGGACTCGAACCTCCAACGGGGGGAGTCACGTGGAGCGTTACAAGGTGCCTCAGACCGCGGGGCTACCCCGCGCGGCGTGTTATTAGTTTAGCGACGTGCCGTCAATCGCGGATGTAGGCCTACCGAGCAGTAGAGATGTACATTTCTCCAGCTTTGGCAGTTTTCAACATTTAAAAAAATACTCGACGGGTGTCTCAGCAGCTAAACTTTTGATAATGTGTTTCTTTCTGTACCAAAAATGTCGGGGCAGGTTTCGACACATTGCACTGGACCATTCCCTTGTTAGGTTCGACCACACATACATGTTGTATGTCCCTAAATTTAAAGAAAGAATATCTGAAGGACCGAAATTGTGTAAAGCACTTTGGTCCAAATAATATACTGTAATTAATACACCAAAAAAATCTGTAGGCTTAAAACATTTCTTTGAATCCGATAATAGTATCAAACAGCAGTGGCATGCAGCAGTTTGAATATAACGGATTGAGAATGTGAGAGGTGTCAGCCTGCGGCTGGGCTGCCTCGTCTCATTTTTAATTCATTTCTCCATGTCGATGTGCTAAATTAGAGCGCTAAATTAGACACTAAATGAACCATGCTTATGATATTAAACTGATTCGCGAGGATCTACGAGTGGTTACGTGATCTATCCGCAGTTTCACTTCGTCTCTTCCTTCTAATTTGTTTTAGATTAAGGCATGTATAGTGCATGTTTGGGTTGAGTTGGGTTGTTTGGGGGAAGAGACCAAACAGCGAGGTCATCGGTCTCATCGGATTAGGGAAGGACGCGGAAGGAAGTCGGCCGTTCCCTTTCAAAGGAACCATCCCGGCATTTGCCTATAGCGATTTAGGGAAATCACGGAAAACCTAAATCGGGATGGCTGGTCGCGGGATTGAACCGTCGTCCTCCCGAATGCGAGTCCAGTGTGCTAACCACTGCGGACACCTCGCTCGGTAGTGCATGTTTCTTAGCAAGGGTAACTGCATGCTAATTTTGTGGTTCTGTATGAGCTGTGGGAACAAATGAAAAGGAGCCGTTGGTCGCTATTTACCTGGCGGCCTTCCTGCAAGGGATAGTCCTAGCCCAGCAGGGGTTCACCTACCTAGAGTCAACTCTTGCGGCCAACCGCTGCATTGGCGGGCTGGGACGACACTGTCAGTAGGGGTGACCCGATGGACAAGAGAACAGTGCTCATGGATATGGGACTCCCTCAAGAAACACGGAGGCGAACAATGTCTGCATTTCGAACGGCCTATTTAATATTTCTTAGATGACGCCCTCTGGCCACAGAAACCACGAAAACAGTTGTTCGCTGGAAGGTCACCTTCCTGGAGTTTTGTTTGAAAATGTTTTCACCAAGATAGCGTGTTTCTATGTTGCATGAAGAACAGAAGCCACTTTGAGCTATCGTTTGCTTTCTGTTTTGCGGTGGCGGAGGGCGCCGTTGTGGTGCTAAGGCTGGGAAAAGATTTGAGCACACGGTTCTCTGTATGTGGGAACAGAGCTCATTGGTTCATTCCGAAAATATACTTAGGTCGGAGATATAACTTTGTTATTAAACTTTCAATTGGACATAAGCTTTGCTGGAGGAAGGTGCACGAAATTATAATATGAAAATGTGGAGTGGAGAAGCTGATGAGCCTGGAGCGATTACGTGGTAAGCGCTTTGGAGTGAAGTTGTTTCGGGCCTTGGCTACCATTATCCACTTTTTGCAGATACTACGGACTTGGAAAATTTCTTGCTGATAAGCAGTGGAGCTGGAAGGACATCAGAAACGAGGAGCATCTGGCCATCCTACAATTGATGTTATGGTTCATCTGGTTGTGCTGACGCACGTCTTGCAGCTGCAGTTTCCAGCACACAATCAGGAAGATTGTAAATGTTTTTCTGGCTCATCAGTGATTTACGAAGTGTGGTCTCTGTGATACTATGTCTAACACTGCAATCAGATTTGTGTAGTCACTCACGCAACTAGTTACTAATTCCTATTGTAGTCTTTCAAGCACAGTATGTGATTATCCAGTCGCTCAATCAGTACCAGTATGGCATTGCCAACTTTATATTGTGCTAATTAACTGTCTGTGTGTGGTATCATCTCATTATTCCATCAGATATCGTTATATCAAATTACTGTAGCTTGTTGATCTCATATGAATACATACAAAGAAAATAAATAATGTCATTCCATCGGACCTTCAATTTAATTTAAGTATTTAGAAACTGCGTCCTATGTCATGTTAGGTATTGAAATGCAGAGTTACCAACACCATAAACTAGTTGCTTGGGCCTATTTTGACATCATTTAAACAATTAATTTTCGTTACAATGATTAGAGTTTCACTGCGTAGGAATTTTAATAAGAAGTAGACTTCATGAGAGTTGTCTTTTTCATGTAGGAATCGGGTGGAGTGGACACTTTCTATTGAACTGAGACTCAGTATACTGCATTAAAATGGTTTTCCCAGCCCAGGATTTATGTAAAATCCTGTGTTCCTCTGCTATGCACTCACAATTCATGTTAATTAATTGTGAAAATTTTTGATCACTAAAGAAAATTTTATGGCAGGTCATTGGATTGTTTTATCACATCAACATTGACACAATTGCAACAGGGCTTCTTTGTCGAATTAAAATTTAAAATAATAAGGCTAAGTGGATTAAACTTCATTTTCTGGTGCAATCAGTAATGTATGTTTTCTTTCAACTGTCATGTTGTGTTTTTGTGGTTTCTGGTCCTCGCTGTCATTACTTTCAGTGTTTTATGGTCAGATTCAGATACCCGAATAAATTTTTAGTGAGTGTTGTAATATGAGAAGTCCATATTGACGGGTACCTTCGCTTACATGATTGAGAATAAATTTTTCTGAGGCAGAAGTTTAAGTGAATGAAAATTAGGCGTCAGAGTGTGGCTGGAAGAGACGATTAGTTTCATGAGGAACATCGAAGTAGGAGATAGTGTTGTGGAATTTCGTGAGTAGAAGAGCTTGTTTTAGTCCTTGTGGGGTATAATGAAATGAGTGAACATGATGGAGTATTTAATGTGGGAGATCGAACCGCAGAAGCAGATAACGAACCCGCTGAAGGCACACTGTCAGCGCAGGACGCAGCAGAGACTGTAGTTGGGGGATCGTTGACTGCGAAGTTGGGTATGAGGACAGATTTTGTTTCTCCCGGTAATGCTCAACTGAGTGAGTATCCCCTCAGCTGAGTGAGTATCCCCTGCTCGAAAAGGGAGTGAACTCGATGTGCTTCTCGACATCATGATTCAAGCGTGTTAGGAACTGAAAGAAAGATACCGTATGTAAACAAAGATAGGGAAATGAAGGAAAGGCTTGAGAAGCTCAGTGAAGAATCTAAAGAGAACAGACAGAGTTTCAAGAAGCACTGCAAGGAAACGAAAAAGGTACTTGAAGGGCAAGAGGTGTGATTAGCAAGAATTGGGTTACAAAAAAAATGGTTTGAGCACTATGGGACTTAACATCTGTGGTCATCAGTCCCCTAGAACTTAGAACTACTTAAACCTAACTAACCTAAGGACATCACACACATCCATGCCGGAGGCAGGATTCGAACCTGCGACCGTAGCAGTCGCGCGGTTCCGGACGGAGCGCCTTAACCGCGAGACCACCGCGGCCGGCAATTGGGTTACAATTAGAACTGTTTCCAATCATACACCAGCAGATTATCAAGGTGGAACGTGGACAAGACTTGTAAGAGAGTATTATGAGGAGTGCAGAAGAAAGAGTTGTTGGTACCTGTCCTATACCAGTAGCCAAAACACCTGAGGTACAGGAATTATCTGCCTTCAAGCAGCAGCAGGGAAATTTTAACAAATGACAGTGCCAGTGAGATGCCATGATGGCTGGAGATTATCGACATTTTAAGGTGCGAGTTACGCAGCTACTGGGCCTGAGTGAAGGTACAAA
Source organism: Schistocerca serialis cubense (assembly GCF_023864345.2). NCBI lineage: Eukaryota > Metazoa > Arthropoda > Insecta > Orthoptera > Acrididae > Schistocerca > Schistocerca serialis. Next base: position 505,336,965 of record NC_064640.1, read on the forward strand.
TGAATTACAATGTGGTGCACACTCCCCAAATAACTACGTGTTACGAGCAGGGAAAACTAGTCCATTTGTGCAATCGGGTATGGGAGTGCACTCCAAGGTCTTGCAGACTCGAAAAAGATCTTCACCCAGTAATTAGTGGCCAAACCAAGTCATCAGAGGATGAACAATTAGACTTTAAGCATTTTCTCTTGGTCATAAATCTCCATTTCCTTAGAGGAAACAGTAGCTCACAAGATCTTATAGTATGAGTGAAGAAATTTTATTATACATTGGCGCCTATATGGCCATTTAGAGTTCGCATGCTGATACCTCTAGAACGAATCCACAACAGTAATACGCATGATAGCTTCTCATTGCAATACTTATAAGGAGTTTAGAGACGCAGTCCTGGAAAATTACAGGTCATCAGAGGCGTAAGTAAGGTTAAAAGAGGATATCATAATGGGGTGGAACCTAAAAAGCTCAAGCTTCTGTAACCCAAAAAATACTTTGAAGATATATTGCAAAAAAATCTGTTTCTCGACACTCCATTTAACTCAATCAAATTAACCTGGCTTTGCTACATGAAGCTGCTAGCAAACTACCAACAGACACTTTTGAAGAAGTGCAAAGAGAATATTGAGGTCTCCAAATCATTGTTGCAAACATTACAATATATACACGGCATCAACAATACGGGAAATCGACATAGGGGGCCAGAATGGATTTCAATGGTACCTCTACGATTTTATAATGAGTAATGAGCAGTGGAACGAGCACTTCTAATGTCATGGCCTTGGGCACTATCAGCTGTACGAACAAGACCAGTGTTAACTGGAATAATTGTCGCGCCAACAACGGGTACAGTTTTGATCCAGGAGCTAACTGTTCTGTAGGTTCCAGGTCACGAGCTGTGGTTGTGGAGACTCAGTCTCTTGACCAGAGAAGGGATCAGGATTCTAGTAATCCACCACTTCAATGAGGGGAGACCAACAATGCTGTAACTGGGCCAGACGAACCCATGGATTGCCTTGAGACAAACGATATAAATTTATTATGGTTTGATGTTACACGATAAGTATTACTGGAAGAAAAGGAGAGTGAGGTCACCCAGATTATTCATCCGGGGATTATTCTGTAGGAATCAGCCTAGAGCCGTTCTTGGATAACATTAGCCAGATTTCAGCTATAGCTGATGCCGCATTTTAGAAGTGTTCCAAAAAGAACAAATGGCCAATGCTGAGATTGCAAAGGACAAAAATGAAACATGTGGTAGCAAGAAAAAGTGTCGATGTTAGTAAGCAGGTCCAACTAGAATTTATGTGCCAAGGATATAAATTTGATTGGAATTTTCTGGTGGTACCAAAGTTATCTATTAACTTCGTATTCAGTATGGATATTATGTGTGAGCATCTAGCGTTTTTGGATCTATGGTGCGCTGAGATATTTAGGAGGAGGGACGTACCAGTGCGCATATGGTATGAGGAGCATGTAATTTGTGCACAAATCCAGCCTAGACATCTAAAACAGTGTGTCGAAATTTATGAGGGTGATGTCATTGTGGGGAGTATTTTAGTGATTCAGCAGGAGTGCAATACATGACACGAGTTACCAATAGAAGGAGGGGTACGACTGAAAATTGGAGAAAAATCTGCTGGAATTTAGCATATCAGTCTATGGGAAAAAAGTGAGCTATTAGGGATTTTGCGGAAGAATGTGACCTTATATTTACTCTCACTGGAGGTCCACATAGAATTTCCGATACGAATTCAATATTAAAGAAAACGGAACATTTTTCGTACGTCCGTATACGATAGCACTGGCGTACAAGTAGAAGCTTTTCAAAGATATCTGGGAAATGCTTGATCAAGGGGTGATCGAACTGGTAATTTCATCGTATAACCGTCTGCTTGTAGTAGTTCCAAAACCGGATGGTACAATTCATCTAGTCCTGCAATCACACCAAACGAATATAGAGATCAAACCAGAGATGGATCAATCAGAAAACTTGGAGGAGCTACTCCAAGAATTCCATGGGGTACAAATTTTCTCTTTGATCGATCTATATTCGAGCTACTGTCAAGTGAAGTTGAGCCCTTGTCGCCGCCATTACAGCATTCATAGTATTTGGTAGATGTTATTAGTTTAGATGCCTTCCTTTCGGACTTAACATCTCATCAGCAGCGTTCGTATGTGGACCTGATAATGTTCTCGATGAGTCATAACATCACCAAGCAACGAATGCTGATAACACCAGGCAAGCACACAACCAAGTACTGTGTAAATTGCTCTACTTACTGTGACATCACGGAGTTGCAACAAGTTAAAAAAAATCTAAGTGGGCTCCTCACAGCTTAAATTCCTGGGACATTTAATTATTTGGCAAGGCATTTTGCCTCACCCATCTAAGATCAGAGGGATCGAACAGTATCCGCCCCCGAAAACGAAAATCTGTTGTGTGGGTACTTGAGTTAGTCAACTTTTAGAAGTGATTCATAAGTGAGGAGACATCGTCCTCCACAAGGTTGTGTGAGCGGATGGGTAATAATACATTGTGGTTAAGGGATGAGGATGCAGAATGAGCATTTTAGTCATTGAAGAAAGCCCTTACAGCTGTAACCATATTAGCTCATCCCTACCTGACGCGAGAGTTTAGCATGATCACGGATAGCGCTAAGTTATTTTTGGATGTTGTCCTGTTCCATGAAATCGAAGAAAGAGGAACATCAGTCAGCAAAGCATTCGCATTTGGTAGCAGAGTGCTGATCAAATACAAGAAGACATATTCTGTGACAGAATTAGAGGCCTTTGCTGTAGAATTGGGATGCCAAAATTTTGGTATCTGTTGTTAGGTCGAAAGACCAAGATCTTTACCAGTAACAAAGCGCTGCAGTTTCTAGTGATGGCACAGCTTACATACAGACAACTTAGGCGTCGCGTACTGTTTCTTATAGTGTAAGTATTTACCATTACGCACGTACCTATCGCAACGAAATTTCTTGCAGATCTTTGTCCCACTCATTGGTTGTACCAGTCGGTGGGGCTCAGGAGAATTTGGAGCAGAATCACTTCAGTTAACGCTTTGAGGCTTGTATTGAAGCCCTCTTTTCCGAACTAGCAGCAGAGAAAGCCAAAAACGCAGTTTTTTTGACATATTAAAGCCAAGTACGAAGATAGAAACTGCACCCAGATCAGACAGTATTATGTGTTAAGGAAAGGTATGTTAATTCGTCAGTGAAACTTGGATGAATCTCACTCAGTACTGTACAGTCCAATGATCTATTCAACAAACTGGTGAGATATACTCACTTCCTCTATGCCTACTTTGAGCCAAAGAAATGTTTTATGAAATAGTGGACCACCTGCTACTTTCACCGTCTAGAGTGTTGGATATGCAAGTTCTTGTCAGTTTGCTAGGACTGCCAGAAGTTGAAGCCCTCATCTACATCAAACTGGCCACTACTATTCCCATCAGTATCGTCAAAGTTATGGCATTTATCTGTGACAGATATTCTTGGACCTTTCCGTAGAATGTGCAGCGGTTTCTATTATAGTCCAATTACCATTGAACTTACTTCAAAATTCACGATCCTTACGCTATTGTGAAAGAAGTTGGGCACATGTTGGAAGTAATTTCAAACAATGGGCCACAGCTTCGATCACGCCAATGGGAGGCAATGCCGAAACGTCACTGAATTAAACCATTGTTTATCACGTTTAAGTTAGCTTAAGTCTGCTTAATATCTTAAAGAAAAGTTTTCTCAGTTGCTTAGAACCAGATAGCAACAGTTCATAAAATAAAACACTATCAAACGTTAACTACTATTTGAATAAACCGAAAGCAATTGTTATTAAAAAATATCTGAGTTCGAAATTAGTGGCGCTAAATGTCTGTCTCTGACTGCAACCTAGATCCTATTGCGCAAACTTTACTCCCTTCCCATAGACCATTTGAAGGAATCCACCACCACATGTCACGCTAAGAGACCAATTTCAGTGCATTACATATTTATTATACTTATTTAATGTGTCAACCTATAACTATGATAATAGTTTTATCATGTAAAATACTATCTACAATCACTAATATTATAAATTCACACTAATGTTACCGACAGAAGAAAGAAAAAGTGTAATAATAACATAATCAACAAATTTTTAACTTAAAGTCAATAATTCGCAATAGAATGTTAACCAGCAAACCTATAATAGTGTCATTTATTGATTTAAAGAAAGCGTTTGATTGTATAGACAAAGAAACAATAGATAAGGTCTTTAGAGAATTTGGTGTTAAATCAAAATTAGCAAATATAATTCGTGAAACCCTAACAGATAAAATATCTAAAGTCAAATTTATGGGAGAAGTATCTCAGCCATTTGGAATAAAAACTGGCGTTAGACAAGGTAATGTCTATCACCTTTACTGTTTAATTGTGTTCTAGAAAAAATTGTAAGGATCTGGAATTCGGAGCTAAAAAATCACAAAATTGAACCAATAACTCTGGGAAGCAAAACAAATGGAATTAAGGTAATCTCCTTGGCTTTTGCGGGTGATTTTTCAGTACTTTCAGATAAACTGGCAGAAACAATTATTCAAATAAACTTTCTGGAAGAAATAGCAAACAGAACTGGTCTCAAAATTTCAGCTGAAAACACTAAATTCATGACAAATATAAAAATGGCCCAAAATTCATAGAAACACAACCGGTAAAACAGAGCGAGTAAATAAATTTAAATATGTTGGAGAAACTATACAACAGAATGGACTAGAAAAATCTGCAGTAGATGTAAGAATTAACAAAATGAAAAGAACATATGGTTTTACAAAACACTACACCACAGTGGTACGACCAGTATGTTTATATTGTTCTGAATGCCTAACGATCAACTATAAGATGGACAAAGTAGAGATACAGGAAAGAAGGATTATTAGAAAAATAGTGGGTGCAATAAAAACTGCGGATGGTTGGAAAATAAGAACTAATGAGGAGATCTACAAAAATATAGAGAAAATATCTGAAGTAATGGCCAAGCGAAGATTAACCTTTTTCGAACACCTCTACCGAATGGATGGAAATAGACTAACAAAACAAATACTCCTATATTTCTGGAAGAAGAAATTGACAATGGCATGGATTACAGAAGTAAGGAAAGTTATAGAAACAAAAACATCAAAGAATCAGTAATAGTAGAAAGAAACCGTTTTAAAAATAAAATACTATATTTGGAAGTCTTTCAAAGCAGAAGAAATAAAAAATTGGAAACAACGTGGACAGAAGAAAGGAAGAGACTTCATGGAGAGAAAATGCGAAAACATTGGAAAAACAGGAAACAACAACAAAGTAAGAAGAGGAACGGAAGTTGTTAACATGGTCCTAGTTGGTCAATAAGACTGTAAAAAAGAAAAATCAGTAAAGGCTACATTTTAATCCATACTGTTTCTGTCTGCTGATTCCATTGGTGCAATCAGTTTTTGGTGATATTGTACCATTTAAAATTACGGTAGTCATGTAAACAACAAAACAGAAACAACGTGAAATCGTCTTAAAAATATCTTATTCTAAAACTATCTTAAGTCTGTCTCATAATGTTAACCTCTTCTGTACCATTGAATAAATAGTAGGTTGAAACCGTTTATAAGAGTTAAGTCCAGTTTCATGCCCTGGAGGCCATATCTGGATGTGTCTAGTGTAGGTGCTGAAGTCATAAGAAAGCACTCCTCGGTGGCTTACATTTATACTCTCACATGTGCCTGTGGCACAATTTTAGAAACTATTTTTAATTTACGAAGATTTCCAGAGTTCAGACAATGCAGAATAGTCTTTAAAAATCTTCAATGCAATATACAAGAGTTGGAACTTTAATAGTGGCAATTATTTATTTACAGCTCGTACAAAATAGATACATGTTTCAAAGTTTTAATGACCTTCAAAGTAGTCACCAGCACTGCCAGCGATGTGGAAGTCGTAGGATACTCTTAGCAGTGCCAGTTGTGTTGACAGTTCTAACGGCGCGGTCTATTGCCCAACGAATTTGTAACAGTCCTGAAGCTAATGCCGTGAAGTGTTTCCTTCAGTTTGGAAATCGAGTTGAACTCACGAGGGCTTAAGTCAGGAGAGTGCAGTAGGTGGTATAGCACTTACCAGCCCCATCAGTCCGTCGGGTAGGCCCTAGTCACACGACATTTACATTTTTGGTGCAAGCTGTTACTGATTTGTTTGACTTCCACATCGCTCACAAAGGGTCATACACAATACTGGTGACTACTTTGAAGGTCAGCAAAACTTTGAACCGCGTATCTACTTTGTACGAGCTGTAAATAAATAGTTGCCACTATTAAAGTTCCAACCGTCGTATATGCTTTCCTAATCAGTTGTTTTCGTCATGCAAATACGTAGATCTCGATGTACATATTATTTTAATAGTCTCAGTTCCTGCGGCCTCAAACACAATTTCCACTACGACCAACCTGCATGCTCATTGAACGCTGGGATTTTTGCCTGCCTGGCCTACCTCAGATCTCTTGCCTGTAGGACCTCAGATTTTCCTCTGACGGCGTACCACTTCACTTAATCCACTCTCTCTGATCTTGTCCTTCTCACGGATAACGTCACAGTTTCATTATTTGCATGTTCCATAGATCATTTGTACGATTCTTCTATTGTAATGACGTGAAATGAGTCTCCTTGCAGGATATGTATACGTGATTACTGTTGACGTTAATGAAATTCGCTTAGGAACGAGGTTTTTTATTTCTTTACAGGCTCCATGGTATAGAGTTGTACCGGAGAAATCATTTTAGGTTAGGTGTAAAACTTGCTTTGTCACCTGTCAGACATTGTATGTTATTGGACAAATGGTCAGACATTTTTGTTGATGCATATTGAACTTCTTTCTGAGCCACTGACAGATAATAAAGGTCTCATTTTCCTCTAGTGTTGTGGGTATGCACATAACTTTCTTATCAAATTGTAGTGGATTATTTATGACGAATATCATTAGCGAATATAAGTACGAGGTACAATTAAAATGGCCAGCTCTTTGAAGAGGTACCTAAACAACGATCATCGCTGAAGACCACATAGTATCCTTACTATTCCCTTTTGTTCAATCTGTACTTTGTTTATATGTGATGAGTTACCCAGGTAATTATTCCATATGGCATTATTGAGTAGAAATGTGCTAAATATGCCAGAAGATCGAGTCGTTTTTTTCCTGGAGTAGCAATTATACGAAGAGCAAAACTAGCTGAAGTTAACTATCTCAGCAGCTCAGCAGCACGATTCTTCCAGTAAAAGTGTTCATCAGTGTGTACACTCAAAAATTTGGAGCATTCTAACCTGCTCAGTCTCCCGTTCATGCGCTACATTAGTTGTTGGCATGACCATATTTCTTTCACAGAGCTGAATATTTAGGCAGAGTCCATTTTCTGAGAACCACTCAATAATTCTTTGAAAAACATCATTAACAATCTCTTCTGTTCCTTTCTCTCGAACGGGATTTATTAGAACGCAAGTTGCAAGAACTACGAGTTCTGCTTGATGACTGTTAAGTGGTATGTCACTCACATATATAAGGAAGACGACTGGACCCTAAATTGATCCTCACGGTATTCCCTTCATAACTTGTTCCCAGTCACCAAAATTTAATTTTCTTCAAAAACTTCTAATTATTCAGCACGACGTTTTGCATTGTCTCTGGTAAGTATGATTACCATTTGTTTGTAAAAATAATAAATTCCATTCAACTTAAGTTTTTCTGAGACAGTATCACTATCTCCTTATTCAGTGCATTGGAAAGATAGCAAAATTTATCAGTTCCGATATTTTATTGTTTAAGGCTTGTAATATTTAGCCAGTGAATGTATAAATAGCATTCTCAGTTGAGCAACCCTTCTGGATTCTAAATTGTGATGTGCTATGTAAACTGTTTGTACTGAAATATGAGAGTTCTCTTGAGAATGCAACTTTTTCGAATATTTTGTAAAAAGACGTGAGTAAGGAAACTTGTCGATAATTATTTAAGTCTTTCCTGTTGCCTTTCTTATACAGATATTTAACAATCACATATTTTAATCAATCTGGAAAAATTCCTTGTGACAGTGACACATTACATATGTCACTGAAGACCTTACTTATGATGTTAGAATAACTTCTCAAAAGTCTGTTTGAAATTCCACCAACACCATCTGGGCTTTCTTTTTCAATGATTTTCACAATAATTTCATATTTAAGAATTTTGTACAGTTTATAATAACTGTTAACATTTGTATATACAAACGTAATTTACAATTTTTATAACTTTTATAAAAGTTTTATAATAATAAATAATTATTACCTTGTTTGCATGTGACCCCCTTACACTTTCTGCATGACTATTAGCTAATCTCTCCTTCCCCCTTGCACGGGGTCCCGGGTTCGATTCCCCGTGGAGTCAGGAATTTTCACCTGTATCGAGATGCATGGGTGTTTGTGTTGTCCTCATAATATCATCATTCATGAAAGTGGCAAGATTGGACTGAGCAAAGGTTGGGAATTTGTACGGGCGGTGATAACCGCGCAGTTGAGCGCCCGACAAACCAAACATCTTCATCATCATCCTTCAAACTTTCATTCAGGGGGAGGCGCAACAGCAGCAACAGATATAGCATAGATATGAGATTTTCTTTTGGTCGAAGGCAATCTTTTAGCTCTTTGTTTACATGGCTGACAGCTGTGTTAACCCAGTGCTGGTCATGGCGTTGTAACACCTCCAAGGAACCCAACGAGTGAGTGCTACTGCTGCTCCTATTTCCTTCAGATCAGCGTCAATACTACACTCTAATTTTCAGTGCGATAGAGTCTGCAGCTGAGATGAATCTTTTGAAAGATTTCATGAGGCCTTCAGCTGCCAATCTCTTTATTTCAAGTATGATTGTACAATTTCGGCCATAGGTCATTTTATAGTATTTAAAACGAAAACATTATACACTGAATAAATTAGTGACATTTGTGATTTTGATGTAGGAACAAGTCATATCTGTAGATATACTAGGCGCATTAGAACTTACTTTATGTATGATTTTTAGTAGTAAATTATACCGTGTATATCGCTGCTCCTATGACTCCATGTTATGCTCATAAGAAATAGCCGAGATGTTTTACGCTATTTTAGTTTTTTTAAATCTTACACATCTTTTTGCTCGAGTATCATGTCGTTTTTGGAAACCCAGAATCTACTCTGTAGGAATCAACATGGATTCCGGAAACAGCGATCGTGTGAGACCCAACTCGCTTTATTTGTTCATGAGACCCAGAAAATATTAGATACAGGCTCCCAGGTAGATACTATTTTCCTTGACTTCCGGAAGGCGTTCGATACAGTTCCGCATTGTCGCCTGATAAACAAAGTAAGAGCCTACGGAATATCAGACCGGCTGTGTGGCTGGATTGAAGAATTTTTAGCAAACGGAACACAGCATGTTGTTATCAATGGAGAGACGTCTACAGACGTTAAAGTAACCTCTGGTGTGCCACAGGGAAGTGTTATGGGACCATTACTTTTCACAATATATATAAATGACCTAGTAGATAGTGTCGGAAGTTCCATGCGGCTTTTCGCGGATGATGCTGTAGTATTGCGAATACATAGAAAGAAGGATCCTTCATTGTATGATTACATGATAGCGGAACAAACACTGGTAGCAGTTACTTCTGTAAAATATCTGGGAGTATGCGTGCGGAACGGTTTGAAGTGGAATGATCATATAAAATTAATTGTTGGTAAGGCGGGTACCAGGTTGAGATTCACTGGGAGAGTTCTGAGAAAATGTAGTCCATCAACAAGGGAGGTGGCTTACAAAACACTCGTTCGACCTATACTTGAGTATTGCTCATCAGTGTGGGATCCGTACCAGATCGGGTTGACGGAAGAGATAGAGAAGATCCAAAGAAGAGCGGCGCGTTTCATCACAGGGTTATTTGGTAACCGTGATAGCGTTACGGAGATGTTTAGCAAATTCAAGTGGCAGACTCAGCAAGAGAGGCGCTCTGCATCGCGGTGTAGCTTGCTGTCCAGGTTTCGTGAGGGTGCGTTTCCGGATGAGGTATCGAATATATTGCTTCCCCCTACTTATACCTCCCGAGGAGATCACGAATGTAAAATTAGAGAGATTCAAGCGCTCACGGAGGCTTTCAGACAGTCGTTCTTACCGCGAACCATACGCGACTGGAACAGAAAAGGGAGGTAATGACATTGGCACGTAAAGTGCCCTCCGCCACACACCATTGGGTGGCTTGCGGAGTATAAATGTAGATGTAGATGTAGAAATCTATCACAGTACTCTAGTGAAAAAGTACTGATAACTTTGAGAGTTGAGTAAAAACTGCTTTATCGTTGCGTGATATTTCGCATTACAGTCATATTTATTAATGAGAGTAGCGATAATTTTACATTCTGTGGTTCTGTTGTGCAACAACTGCTCTAAAGCAGCGTGCTCCTAAAACAGCGTAAAACATCTCGGATTTATTTTATGAACATAATATGCAGTCATAGGAGCAACGACACACATGGCATAATATAGTACTAAAAAATCATCCATAAAGTAAATTACAATGTGCCTAGTAAATCTATAGCTATGACTTGTTCCGACATCAAAATTACAAAAGGCCGCAACTGTACAATCGTACATGAAATAAAGAGATTGGCAGCTGAAGGCACGATGAAATCGTTCAAAACACTATACTCTTAACTTGCCAGCCACTCTGCTTCTTACTCCTCGTACTATAAGTATATGACCTTCTTCGTAAAAATCTCTGTACAAAGCCACTATGTTCTCTGTCACCTGGCTTAGCTTGGAATCAAGTTCCATGATTCTTTCGTCCTGATGTTCTACTCTTAACATTTACTGTAACATTTGACCTACACCACTTCTGTGGCTGCTGTGACTTCTACCTAACAGTAGAACTTTTTCCTTTCTATTTGACTTTTCTACTGATCTAGCTTTAAAGTTGTTCCTAAGAGTCTGTTGCGCTCCGCTGTGCTCGAAAATGGTTCAATTTCTTCTCCTATTTCAAGTAACAAGTGAAGCTGATGTTTGCATGGGTGTAGCGTCGATTTCTGGTATGCTTGATGTCTGTATTTTGTAAACAAGCAAGTCCAGCTGCTAAAAGAAGTTACGTATCAACATATGAAATATACACTCTCAAGAAAAGAAATAGTCGATTTCAGATATCAGTGTCCCAGGAAGCACACGAGAAAAAGTACTTTCGTTAAGTCACCGTCAGCTCCTCCGATACGGAGTGCATAACCCACCGCAAAGGACAAATATTTGACAACCATCTAATGTCATTATCGAACGAGTATCAAGTCATTATCAAAAGCCAAATAGTAATGCGCATTTGAATTTTGTTTGTTAGTAAAGATGCGTTATTCAGTGTGGCACTTTGACGATTTTATAGACATATGAAAGATGAACGTTGGAACATTTAAAAGCTCGATCAGTGTATCCTATTTGATGGTGCATTAATTTCAGTACTTCTTAGATAAATGGGTCGTCAAAAATCTGAAACAGGCCATCAAAAATGTATCCTCTATGTACAAAAGTCTCACTAAACTTCGTTACGTAAAATGAAACAAAAAAGCGGTTGATGGTCATAGGCATATGAGGCAAAATGAGTTAATCAGACCTAAATTTTAAAAGAAAATGACGGTCAAGTTCTTGGGCCGATAAAAAAAATAGAGAAGGTATAAGCAAAATACAACAGAGAGTAATTCAAAGTCTGTGCGCAGAAATACAGAAAATATATAAATTAAAGTGACGCACCAGTTATTACTCTAGGATAGTGTTTACGAGGAACAGGGTTCAAATCCTCTAGTGAAAATCGTTATTTAGGTTATTTTCTGCGATTTTCCTAAATTAAGATCTTACATGCGACACTACCACTTTCTTCTAGAATTTTTTTTCAAAATGATAAAGCTTCGTCTTTTACGAGCACAATGTCGATGAAACGTAAAAAGTCTCACAATTCATGCTCCTTTCCTGTGGAATAAAATAGGATAAGTTCGTAATTGTCCTGTTGTTCTTTGGTGAGTATTTTCAAACAGAAACGCTTATGTGGAAAGTAAATAAGTCATTGTTTCCCAAGAAACATGTGCGAAATTTACTTACAAAAAATGTCTTTCGTAGGGACCCGTCGATGTGCTCATAGTGTATACTGTTCTTCTACCAGTCTAGACAGGACTTTGCGCATCAAACAGTAATTCATTAATCGTGTGTAGAGGTCACGATTCAAGGAGTTACAGTAATACCAGTCGTGAGACATGATTACCAACAATAATACAAGTCAGGTATTATATTGTGACAAGTACAATCATTTCTCCATTCTACTGTTCAAAACGTCGGTAATTGTATTACTGCTGAATGCAGCTGAGTATCGACCTGCAGCAGTTTAATATTGCGAGAAAAATAAAACATAAATTTGAACAATCCCCATACGTGCGACAGATATGAGACGCGTGTTCAGCGAACTCAGCGAACCTTGTCATGCAAGGCTGCCTCGCACTCATTGCTTTCCTCCGCTCGAGCGGTATTGCTTAACTAGGCTGCGGGAGCTAGCAACACAGGCTGAGAAATGATGTAAGTTGTCTTTTTGGGTTTGATACGGACCATGTGTCCGAAACGTGACGACCAGTGGGTTCCGGTTACTTTTCCGCGGCATCTTAGACGTTGCTTAATTGGTGAGGTCATTAGGTTGTCCCGAACCTTGAACTTCTGACTTCTGTCTGTTACGGACCTTGGACTCTAAACTCTGTATGCAGGTTGAGCTAACAGCAGCAGCACGGAAGAGCATCTAATTTGTTTAACCATTCTACGGCATCTATTCAAGTAATTACTGGTGGCGAGCACTTCACACATTTCTTTACTTTCTTTGCATGGCAGAGATGAGACTCGCATCGAAATGTTGTCTCCGGTAACTAATTAACAGAACATAAGATCTAACGAAGTAGATGATACATTGAAGATGAGACCTCTTGTATGGCACAACAAAATGGAAAAGAAAATCTGTATGGCCGGCACCAGAAATTAAAATAATGTTATATTTGATACATGTTTATATCACGTCGTTATGACGGGTTTAAAGTAGAAAGTATCTTAACAGAAGGCTGCGCTACATTTAAGTACATAATTTGAGAGCACATACAGTATTTTTTGCTGCTATGACAACATAGAGCAAAGAGACCACAAGAGATCAATGGTTAATACATTGAAATATTGTTCTGGAGGAGTGGGGTTCAAATCCCGGTATGGCTATTATAATTTAGTGTCTCTGCAATTTTCTTAAGTCACTTCAGGTGAATTAAACTGAGATAGTTTCCTCTTACCATGTGTGTGCTTGCAAGCGCGCACGCGCGCGTGTGTGTGTAACGCGCAAATCGATAGGGTGAATGTTATTTTGTCCTTGATAATGATGAGTGAACTCTGTGGCTGTACGCTAAATTATAGAGGAAAAACATTTTATTCATGTTAAGACACGAGTTTGTTTGTCACTCATCTTCAGTTGGATTGACATGGTTACATATTCGTAGCCAGTACTAGTATATTGATTGAATTTTCAAAGCTGCGAATAGCTTTTGAAACCACCAAATTCGTAAATTACTACTTTTTGCCAGTAGCATATTATCAAATCTCCTGTTAAAATACGTTTAATTACGTTCTGTATCTAGTACCTCCTTGATTCAATATAATGTAAATAAGCTTGTATAAAGCTGTAAGGTCATGAGTTTCAGGTCCAATAACCCAACCAACTGACTTCACAAATGGATTGTGAACATTCACAAAAACTGTTTTTTGACTTCCGATACAAACAACCTCCAAAGTCGGTGACATGGCAAGTATAGTGCTGCTACTGTGTAATAGCATTATAAAGGCGTAGACGATATCTGCGCTGTACTGAAAGAAGCGGGGTACGTGACACAGGGTGCACGTTGCTTGTAAATTCGACATTAATATGGTAATCGGAAAAAGGTACCTGAAGTTATTTCTATGTGGTACTGGACAGCTGGAGCATTCAAAATGTAATTGACCTACTCTTACTGATGGTAAATATGTAACTAGAGGATGGCAACTGAAGATGATTGAAAATCAAAACGCGTCTTGGTATAAATTTAGGTTAACAATGCGTTTACTGGAATTCTTAAAACGATTTGATTTGAGAGACTATGAATATAGCTTCATATAACTTACAGTTAGTATCAGTAACAATAAATTTACAATATTTCACAATCTGTGATCTTAAAGCAAGGAAAACGTAAGTGATATTTACAGGCGCATAAATATATTTCCGTGTTTAATCGGGAAAAGATAGTTGGTCAGCTGTAGCCTTGCTGACTGAACCATCCCGGTATGAGCGTAAAACTGTATATGAAAAGCACACTGAAAACGTAAATCAGGTGGGCCAGACAGAGTTTGAGACTCCCAGATGTCCACAACAAATAGACAGATGTGCAACGAGGATATCCAATTTTTTAAACACAGTGCCAGAATTGGAAAGTGTTACACCGTAAAGCATCAGCGTCATATTTAACAAACTTTGTAGAGGTATTAAATGATTACACTTTCATTACGTTCAAATTAATGTTCTCCGTCAGCATCGACATGATGTGACCCTCGTAGGTACACATTCTGTTTGTGCGAGAAATTTGGGTTCCTGGCAGGCTAGTCCAGAATCAGGAAGTTTCTCAAGGTGTTATGGAATGAACTGCAGTGTGGGGTCCTGCATTATCCTCATGGAATATGAAAATTGACACACTAGACGTGAAGAGGGTATACCATTCTTGTCATACACTGGAGAGCGTTCAGTCTTAACAATTACCAAGTCAGTCCAGCTACTGTATTTAACACACAGACGGAAAAAAATTGCAGCGCCAAGAAGAAGTTGTGCGAAATAATTGGCAGTTGATAGGCGTGTTTCAACTTCTGAAAGATGATATCTATTCAAAATTCGAGCTAGTAGAGTAAGAGTGGCGCTAGTAGAGGACGCAAATCAGGTTTCCTTGAAATGCGCGCTGTAACGGTCGTGAGCGTTAGCTACCTTTCAGATTGGACGTGGTGAGTTGCCTTTAAGGGGCTCCGGAAAGGCTCAAAATCATGAAAAGTTCAATTTTTACTTTTTTGCGTTTTCTGAATCTGCAGACTATTACCTTTTAATAGATATATAATTTATTCAATTCCGAAGACTACAACTATTTTTAAATTTTTTTTGAAATGTGTTCTACATGGGCGTGACCCACTGTGGCGCTGTTAAACTGCTGTCAAATGGTGTTATTATTAACGTCCGTGTTCATCAGGTACATTTTAGTGATGTGAGATAAAGTATGTGTTGTGGCTAACCTGTGATGGTTCAATATATATCGCTGGTGTGATTGTCGATTGTTTCATGTTTATTTACTCTGTCGTTATCTCGAAAATATTCGTAATTAATTCTGTTTCTTGAGTCTCTGTTTTGTTGAAGTATAATAATGAGTAAAATTAAAGTTATTAGAAACCCTCTGAAGGCTTTTAGGAAAAGGAGAAATGTTGGAAAGCCAAAGGTATGTGTTATTACTGTAAACAATAAAGACGATAACCAAGTGAGTGAACCTAACCTCTCAAGTACACCTGCCCATAGCAGTAAAAGTGGGAAAGAACATACTTCAGAGAAGAAGCTTGGTTCAATGAGTGAAAACTATGAATGTTTTATGGACGAATCGGATGTGAATGAAATATTTGATATGTCGGTTCTCAAAGGAATTTTTTCAAACTGTGTAAGATGTATTCATTGTAGTGAAGTTGGTCTGGAACTCTCCATAATAAAGCACGTAGGACTTGCTAGTGAAATACAACTGAAATGTGGTAAGTGTTCATACATGACCACCTTTTGGAACAGTGTTGCAGTAACTGCAACTGAAGAAAATGGTAGCAAAATCTACGAACACGAAAACGAGCGATGCTTGCTTTAGACAAGGAACGCCTTCGGGCTGCAGACAGGGCTGTAAAGAGTCTAGAAATACAAGCAAGAGTAAACAGGAGGAGGAACAAGAGGAAGCTGGAGGAGGAGTTTGCAGAGGATGAAGATAATCCATCCTATGGACCTGGAATGCACTAAAAAGTTAATCCAATCTTTGTCGCTCGATTCCCAAAACTTTTATTTTCTCATACTAATTACATGTTTTCTAAGGATCTGCCAAACATATTTGTTTCAAACTTTCAGTAAATGTTACACAGTACCTTCTGCATAATTTAACACAGCCTTTTTCCAAAAAACTGTATATTTTTGAATATATAAATAAAAAATTGCAAAAAAATGTTGTGAATTTTCATTACAATTGAAAAAAAAAT
Source organism: Schistocerca serialis cubense (assembly GCF_023864345.2). Taxonomy (NCBI): domain Eukaryota; kingdom Metazoa; phylum Arthropoda; class Insecta; order Orthoptera; family Acrididae; genus Schistocerca; species Schistocerca serialis. The sequence continues at coordinate 505,353,301 of NC_064640.1, forward strand.
CATCTTTAATAACTGAACTAAATTTTATAAAATCCCAGTGTTAAGTTGTAGCCAATATTCCAATAAATAATCTGTAAAAAGTTCAACTTCCTACCTCAAATACTTTGAGAGGAAAGATGTAATTTATAAGCGTTATTTTAACATTGCAAGTATAGGGCGTTCCGGAGCCCCTTAAAGGTAACAGAGACGCCATTATCAGCGCCTCACTGACTTTGAACGAGGTCGTGTAATAGGACTACGAGAAGTTGGACGTTCCTTCTGCGATATTGTAGAAATATTTGGCAGGAATGTAGCCATTGTACGTGATAGCTGTTGTGTTTCCTGATGAAAGCTGGTTCTGCCTCGATACCAGTGATGGTCGTGTGTCGGTTAAAAGGAGGCCGGCTGAGGGCCTGCAACCAACCTGTCTGCGGCCTAGACACATTGGATCTACATCTGAAGTTATGGCCTGAGGTGCGATTTAGTATGACAGCAGGAGCACGGTCGTAGTTATCCCACGCACCATGACTGCAAATTTGCTCGTCAGTCTGGTGATCAGGCCTGTTGTGTTGCTATTCATGAACACTATTCCAGGAGGTGTTTTCCAACACGATAACGCTCGCCTACATACCGCTGTTGTAATCTTACATACTCTACAGAGTGTGCTGCTCGATCACCAAATCTGTCTCCAATGAAGCACATATGGGACAACATCGGACGAAAACTCCAGCGTCATCCACGAAAAGCGTCAACCGTCTCTGTATTGACAGATAAAGTGCAACATACATGGAACTCCACCACACTAACTTACACCCGGCACCTGTACAACAAAATGCATGCATGTTTGCATGCTTACGTTCAACAGTCTGGTGGTTACACCGGTTATTAATGAACCAGCATTTCCAACCTGCAATGGCTTATCTCCCGCTTGTATTAACCTGTGATCTTGCAATATTAATCACTCCAATATGTCACCCAGACAAAGGCATTCTGGAAATTTCATTACTCTGCATCAATTATTGTTTGGTGTTGCGATTTTTTTTTCCGTCAGTGTAGTTTCTTGATTTGGAGAGATATGTATCTCGAGGAACGTCTGTCTTGTGATCCCTCACCAGGTCGTCTCAGGACACGTTGATCTGACTACCATAGACAGAAACCATTGCTGAACCCACAGAATGTCATTCGAGGCTCCAGTTGACTCCACCTCTTAACATGCTCATACCAATCTCTGTTTTCTGTGATACGGTGTCAGCGGTAAACGACGCAAGGCAATACTAGATCCCAACCCAACTTCCCGTAAGTGTTGCCAGCGGTTTGTGGTGACACTCTACCTGTAACATCTGCTTGGATTTCAGCTGTTGTTACCCGTCTATTTGTCACCGCCCACAGTCCTACAATATTCCCCTAATGTAGTCCTTCCGGAAGGGCCAGTTCTTATAATTCTGCCCACACTGTTGTTCACCGTTTATACCGTCATCACTCATTCTGAAATCATTGCACTACAGCCACCTGTCTGTGCAGTCTATCGATATGACCCTCTAATCTCCCTCATGCTAAAGATTCAACCTTTCCTAAAATCCGAAAGAGAGCGGTAAGTTCCAGATACAACTATGCCGTAAATGTTTTTTTACTGAAATATACTCAAGTAAACGATTCCTTTTTTGTGCGGTCTAAATGTTCATGGTGCAAACTTACAGTTTTCCTTAGTTTATTTCTTTACAATGAGCCAAACTACCACTTTCAGTTATTATTCTTTCGATAGTTCCCCTCTGTTTAAAAATCTCATCCACCTTTGGGGCATTTATTTGATCCACAGAAAAGAATCCCACATCTAGAAAAACTGTTAATATTTGCCGCTATCCCTTCTCAGACGTTGTTTCAGTTATACTTTATAATATAGATAACAAAAATGTTCTGTCTTTCCCGAACTGAATGTTTTATTTGTGTGTATCAAATATGTTACGCCTGTTCATTCTCGGGATCATTAGTGGTCTCTAATATACAAGAAAGTTGTTTCATTATACATATTTTGATATGAGATGTGTAGTGGTTCTTGGCAGCTCATTTAATTGTCTAACTATTCACAACTACATGGTTGTGTTTGTTACACTAACATTCATGTTTACACTGAGATGACAAAAGCGATGCGCACATATACAGATGACGCTAATATCGCGTACACAAAGTACAAAAGGGTAGTGCATTGGCGGAGCTGTCATTTGAACTCAGGTGATGCATGTGAAAAGGTTTCTGACATGATCGTTACCGCTAGACGGGATTTAACAGACTCTAAACGTGGAATGGTAGTAGGAGCTAGACCCATAGAAAATTCCATTTCGGAGAACGTTAGGAAACTCGATATTCCCAGATCTACAGTTACAAGAACGTGCCGAGAACACCAAATTCCAGGCATCAGCTCTCATCACGAAATATGGAGTGGCCGATAGCCTTTACTTAAAGACTGAGAGCAACAGCGGTTGCATAGAGTTGTCAGTGCTGTCAGACAAGTAACACGGTTGGGACCGTGTGTGTGTGGGGGGGGGGGGTGGGGAGGGGGTTATTTAGAGAGGGGCAGGGAAAGATTAATTAATTAATTATTCTGCTTATTTTTCAGATTCCTGTTTCTTATTGTTTTAGTAGCTAATGTGATCAGTGAGTTACTGCTCATATTGATGTGTTCGTTAATTATGCTCTTCATCATTGCAAGGGCTCTTTGTATATGAAAGTTTTCCAGTAATATCAAGAGTTTTTTGTTGTGATTGTTCGTTCTAATAATTTTCATGTCTTGTTCCATGTTGGATGGTTCATGCCCTTGTTTTATGTGTTGTTCAGCAAAAATAGAATGTCTATTTTCATATGTCCAGCTTTTAACATATACTTTATACCTAGTTTTGAAATTCCTGCCTCTCATCCCCAGATATACTGATTCACATTCTTGGCATTCGAACTGGTGTATACCTATTCCTTAGAATTTATCTGGTTTGTCTGTTGTTGTTTGTAAATGCGACTTGAGAGATTTTCTTGTTCTGTAAGCAATGTGTAATACCTGTTTCTTTAGTACACTACCGGCCATTAAAATTGCTACACCAAGAGGAAATGCAGATGATAAACGGGTATTCATTGGACAAATATTTTATTCTACAACTGACATGTGAATACATTTTCACGCAATTTGGGTGCATAGATCCTGAGAAATCAGTACCCAGAACACCAGAACAACCACCTCTGGCCGTAATAACGACCTTGATACGCCTGGGCATTGAGTCAAACAGAGCTTGGATGGCGTGTACAGCTACAGCTGCCCATGCAGCTTCAACACGATACCACAGTTCATCAAGAGTAGTGACTGGCGTATTGTGACGAGCCAGTTGTTGGGCCACCATTGACCAGCCGTTTTCAATTGGTGAGACTTCTGGAGAATGTGCTGGCCAGGGCAGCAGTCGAACATTTTCTGTATCCAGAAAGGCCCGTACAGGGCCTGCAACATGCCGTCGTGCATTATCCTGCTGAAATGTAGGGTTTTGCAGGATCGAATGAAGGGTAGAACCACGTGTTGTAACACATCTGAAACGTAACGTCCACTGTTCAAAGTGCCGTTAATGCGAACAAGAGGTGACCGAGACGTGTAACCAATGGCATCCCATACCATCACGCCGGGTGATACGCCAGTATGGCGATGACGAATACACGCTTCCAATGTGCGTTCACCGCGATGTCGCCAAACACGGATGCGACCATCATGATACTGTAAACAAAACCTGCATTCATCCGAAAAAATCAAGTTTTGCCATTCGTGCACCCAGGTTCGTCGTTGAGTACACCATCAGGCGCTCCTGTCTGTGATGCAGCGTCAGGGGTAACCGCAGCCATGGTCTCCGAGCTGATAGTCCATGCTGCTGCAAACGTCGTCGAACTGTTCGTGCAGATGATTGTTATCTTGCAAACGTCCCCGTCTGTTGACTCAGGGATCGAGACGTGGCTGCACGATCCGTTACAGCCATGCGGAAAAGACGCCTGTCATCTCGACTGCTAGTGATACGAGGCCGTTGTGATCCAGCACGGCGTTCCGTATTACCCTCCTGAGCCCACCGATTCCATATTCTGCTAACAGTCATTGGATCTCAACAACGCGAGCAGCAATGTCACGATACGATAAACTGCAATCGCGATAGGCTACAATCCGACCTTTATCAAAGTCGGGAACGAGATGGTACGCATTTCTCCTCCTTACACGAGGCATCACAACAACGTTTCACCAGGCAACACCGGTCAACTGCTGTTTGTGTATGAGAAATCGGTTGGAAACTTTCCTCATGTCAGCACGTCGTAGGTGTCGCCACCGGCGCCTGCCTTGTGTGAATGCTCTGAAAAGCTAATCATTTGCATATATCACAGCATCTTCTTCCTGTCGGTTAAATTTGGCGTCTGTAGTACGTCATCTTCGTGGTGTAGCAATTTCAATGGCCAGTAGTGTATATTTGCTATCCTGTGCGTCGATTTGTGTTTGTGTGTTAAACAGTACCATTTCTTTCTGTTAGTCATTTCATGACTGTTACTGTTCTGTGTTGTGTCTATGGGGCTCTTCGCTGTTTGTGCTCTCTGCTTGTTTTCATTTTTCTTTGTCTGTGTTTTGATATTTTGGTTGAGTCCTTGTACTAAATAGGTGTTGTAACCATTATTTGTGACTATGATTTCTGTTGTTTGTAATTATTTTTCGTAGCTTTCTTTGTTCAGTAGTAGATTATTCAGTCTGTGTAACATACGTTGTAGAGTCGCTAACTTTTGATTTTTTGGGTGGTTGTATGAAATATGTATAATTGTATCTGTTGCTGTTGGCTTTCTGAAGTTGTCAGATGTATGCTTATTGCTGTCTCTCTCTCTATTGTTATATCCAAGAAATAGTATTTGCTTTTGTGTTTTTTTTCCATGGCAAATTGAATATTTTTATGTATACTTTTTATATCTGTATGAAGTTTGTTTTCTCTGTTGTTCTATTTACCATACAGATTATGCCACCCATATATCTGTACCAGTAAACAATTTTGTATCCTTTCTTTGTGATGACTATATCGAAAGTTTTTTTTTTCTATGCGGTTGATGAATATGTTGTCGAAGGTTGTGTTTTCATGTGGCTGATGAATATGTTTGCCAATGTTTCTGATATTTGGGATGCCACTGGATTTTGTAAGTAAAATTTCTCTTCAAATTAGAAGTTATTTTGTGATGTGGTTGCTGTAAGGGTTTTGGTTATCTCATTAACATTGCCTGCAGATAGTCTGTTGCATGCCAGCAGGTTTTCTTCAGGTAGTTTTATTGCGTCTGTAGTGATTATCGAGGTGTACATGTTCCTATGTCGAAAGAGATGAGTGACGCTTATTGTCGAGGGTGTAAGTCTTTTATTTGTGTTATGAGTTCATTTGTGTTTTCCACTATTGTGCTATTCTTCATTTCATAGTGTTGCATTATTATTTTGTTCACGTGTTTTTCCACATAGAAAACACAATCTTCGATACAATCATCACAAAGAAAGGATATAAAATTGATATAATCTGTGCGGCAAATGAACCAACAAAGAAAATAGATGTACTTCATACAGGCATAAAAAATGTACATAAAAATATTCAATTCACTACGGAAAAACAAACACAAAAGCAAATACCATTTCTTGAATATAACAATAAACAGAGACAGCAATAGGCGCACATTTGACGTCTCCAGAAAGGCAACGGTAACATATGCAATTATACATGTTTCATCCAGCCACCTGCAAAATCAAAAATTGCTGATCCTATGACACATGTTACGCATAATAAATAATATCTCACTCAAAAAGGAACTTCAGGAAAAAGAATTATATACAATACAACTCACAGTCACTCATCCAAAAAATCAAAACAACACAACTAAAGAAAAGTGAAAACACGCAGAGAACACAAGTACAAAAGTAACCCACAAACACTCCAGCACAAACAGAAGCATGAAATAGTAACATTCATGACATGAGTAACATAAAGAAGTAGTACACCTTAAGATACAAACACAAGTCTACATACAGGATAGCAGATCTACTAAAGAAACAGATATTACACGTTACTTACAGAACAACAAAGACACTCCAGTCACATTTACAGACGACAGCAGACAATCCAGATAAACAAAAGGCTCCCAGTCTTGCTTGCGAGATAAAGCAGAGCGCACCATTTGCAGCATAGTCGACAGGACCTATTGCGGACCTCTGGTACAGAGCCGAGTGCTGGATCTGAATAAGAGGCTCAGACGGTTCTGCGACCGTGTAGGCTGCAGATTCCTCCACCATAGGGTAGTGGCGTTTCAGGTTCCGCTAACTAGTTCAGGAGTCCATTACACGCAGGAGGCGGCTACATGGGTAGCAGTGGCTGTGTGGAGTGTACTGGGTAGTTTTTTTAGGTTAGAGGGTCTCGGGGAAACACAAAAGGTGCTTCTGTCTCAAAGAGTGCAGGTCGAACACAGGAAGAATGTAGATTTAGGAACCATTGGTATAACAGTTGTAAATTGTCGTAGCAGTGTTGGGAAAGTACCAGAGCTCCAAACGCTAATAGAACGCACTGATGATCAAATAGTTATAGGCACTGAGAGCTGGGTAAAGCCGGAGATTAAGGCAGTTGAAATTTTTGCGAAGTACCTAACGGTGTTCAGAAAGGATTGGCTAGAGACAGTTGGCGGTGGAATGTTTCTTGCTGTTAGATGTAGTTTATCTTGTAGCGAAATTGAAGTAGATAGTTCCTGTAAGTTAGAATGGGTAGAGGTCATTCTTGGCAACTGGAATGAAGTAATGATTGGCTCCTTTTACCGACCTCCCAAGCCAAATGGTACAATTTCTGAAAGTTTCAGAGAATACTTGAGTCTACTTTCAAACACGTACTCGACTCATTCAATTACAGTGACCTCAATTCACCCTCGATATTTTGGCGAAAATACGTGTTTAATTCTGGAGGTTCGTGTAAAATACCATCCGAAACTGTGCTAATCGCTTTCTCCGAAAATTATGTCGAGCAGTTAATTCATGAGCCCACTAGAATAGTAAACGGTTGTGAAAACACGCATGGTCTCTTAGCAACAAATAAGCCAGAGCTAATAACGTGCATCCAAACGCATACAAGGATTAGCGAACACAGGGATGTCTTAGCAAGACTCAGTACTGTAAGATCCCAAATCCTCCAAAAATAAACGAAAAATATATTATTCAAAAACGCAGAGTAAAATTCGCTTGACGCCTTCCTGAGAGACAATCTCCATTTCTTCCGAATTGGCAATGTAAGTGTAGGTGTGGCTTGAATTCAGAGAAATAGTATCGACAGCAGTTGAGATATTTACACCAAATAAACTAACAAACGACGGAGATGATCCCCCTTGTTAGCTCCTACAAACCCATCAATAATAAAAAATTTCAGTAATACATTTTTCTACCAATCAATAATAAATATAATTCATTGCAAAACACAGATGATATAGAAATTTTATCAGGATGCTCCACCGCCTTGGTGGAAAAGACTCAAAACTCAGTAAACAGCAAACTAATATATAAGAAGAAAATTAAAATAAAAATGTACACTGACACTTATGCGCGAGGATTATAATTTACGTTAATAGAAAGTTGACCTTATGCGATGGACGAGTTTGAAATAGAAGGAATCGTTAAAGCAGGGACTGATCTGCAAGATGTTTCAACATCAATCAAGAAAGACAGCACAGCACTCGCGGACGAGGACTTTGTAGTGGTAATGACCGGAACGAACGACTTCAGCAGAAACAAGAGAAAGACAGCTACATCGACACTGAAGAAGACTCTCGAAGTGTTAACCCACACCAATGTGGTTGTCGTCAATGTGCCTCATCGACATGATTTGTCTCAGTGGTGTGTGAATATGGAAGTGGAGCAAACCAACTTGGAGTAGAAACCTATCTGTAAGCACTTTAAGAATCAAAAAATGGTTCAAATGGCTCTGAGCACAATGGGACTTAACATCTGAGGTCATCAGTCCCCTAGAACTTAGAACTACTTAAACCTAACTAACCTAAGGACATCACACACATCCATCCCCGAGGCAGGATTCGAACCTGCGACCGCAGCGTTCGCGCGGTTCCAGACTGAAGCGCCCAAAACCGTTCGGCCACACCGGCCGGCCACTTTAAGATTGTTCCCTTAGTCAACACCATTAGTTATAGCAGAGATTGGCATACCAAGCATTGCCAACATCACAGCAAACTAGGTATACATGTTTTAAGAGTTACAATTCTCGGAATAGTATTGTATATGCTTAGGAAGGAAGAAATCAGTACTCTGTTTGGTTTATGTTTCAACTGAGATGACAAAAAAGTTGTAGAATTAGGCTGGATTAGATGTTTCACAGGACACAACCTGGTCAACTTTTACATGGTAACATTAGCCTACGTCAACTAAGTAAAGACGCAAAAAAAGTAACGCCAAAGTAGTGTTTAAAATAGGCTTAGTTAACTCTCAACATCCTTTTTGTTGAACTTTATTTTGATACATTAGGTCTAGTAATTGCGAGTCTAGCTAATTGTAGTAGTAGTAGTGTATAGACCACCTAGTGGTGACCCCCATATCTTTCTTAAGATACTTGATGATTTCTAAACGTCCATCTGTGCTATACCAAAATGGGAAAATGTAATATTGTCATCGGTGGGAGTGACAGTTCAAGTTTCGATGTACTACAAGACAAAAAAATTCTGACAGCTCATTAATGTGCTTCGACAATTAAATCTTTACTGTGTTAACTATAAACCTACGAGAGTTCCTGCCGGTCTTGATAATATATTTACAAATATTAAGAGAGCTTGTATGTCCTCTGATGTAATTAACTTCCCTTTCTGAGATCATGATGCAGTATTTATTGGCCTAAATAATGTAATTTCAGACTGCTCCGAACCAAAATCGAAAACTGTGATTAATTGACCGATTAGCAAAGAGAAGATGGATAGTTTTAAACGTGTACTCACTTGTTACAGCTGGGGTTCCCTTTTCAGTAGCTTTTAACTTTGTTCCCCTGATATTTTTTTCACTGAGTTTTTCTCTGAATAATTAATTATCTTTGAAAGCAACATCCCCCCTAGTCTGTACAAAGAAAGTAATTCTCAATTGTGTACGGAATTGTATGGTAAAGCTAAGTATAAGTATAGGCAGGCAATCAATGAAGCAAAGAAATTACACGAAAAGTTCAAAAACAAATGTAAAACTGCCTGGAGTGTAATCAACTCTATTGCACACTCTGAACAAAGAGATGATATTGCCAGAAACTCAGAAAACTTTAATAATTCAAGCTACTGAAGAGATTAGCAGTACTACAAATAAACCCCCAGAAAATACGCTTAGCATCATGGATAACTGCTTTGAAAAGCCTTCCTTGGGCATTTTTACTTTCACAGAATTATGTCAAAAACCATCCTGAAAATGGTGAAATTTACAAAAGCTCAGCTAGTGTTGATTATTATGATCTGTCATGTAATTTGTTGAAAGATGTTATTGATTGTGTAATTTATCTTTTAACTTATTGTGTGAATGAATGTCTAGTTGATAGTTCCCTGATATATTAAAAATTTGTAGAGTTGTGCCAGTATATAAAAAAAGATGGAAAGAACAGCCTTGCAAGCTATGGGCCCATAACCATAACCCGTGAACTGTCTCAAATGTTTGAAACAATTGTTTATGATCAATTTAGCTTTTACTTGGATACATCAAACATAATTAGTGATAAACAATTTGAATTTAGAAAAGATAAGTCCACAACTGATGCAATGGATGCCCTAGTAAAGTTTGTCCTAGATGTGTTAGAAGTTAGGGGCTACATCTGTGACCTGAGCAGAGCTTTATGCTGCGTAGAGCATGATAATTTGTTGAATACGTTACTCTGTTACGGTTTTGAATATTTAACTGTTTCTTGGAGAATCGCAACAAGTTGTGTGCATTGGCAGCAAGAAGTCAAATTTAGTTTGTTAGGCCTGGAGTGTCACAAAGGTCAGTGCTCGAACCTTCTTTGTTTTTATTAATGATTAATGATCAGCCTTTATCCATAAATTCTAACACAATAATGTATGCCGACTGTTACTGCGTTAAGGCAAGTTCCGGCACGCCAGTCGGGAATAAGTGAGCAGAGAGGGCTGTGAAGCAGATGTCAGAGAGCATAAGATCCGCGCCCGACTGGCCGCGGCAGTTCTACGGCAGCGTGAAGACTAGCAACTAGGACAGAACCGTCAACACTCGTTACTTTGCTTGTACATTCTATGTAGCTGAAGCCTGGACATGTTATACTAAAGAACCTTGTTTGTTTGGTCTGTTGCTTGCGACACATCTTTGTACTTCTCAAAGTTAAATATTGTCAATCACTTTTCACAATAAAACTCATTAATACGATTTGTTTGAATTGTTTGTCTAGCGATCCGAGAATGCAGGTTTCCTAGACTCCCCATATTTGACAACTAGGCAGGATTCAACATTTGGCGACGAGTATTAAGATGAACCCAGCGCCTGACTGCCACGGATTTTCTTTTGTGTTTTGTTGGCGTCTTAATTCTACTTTGTCTTTTTGTTTCAAGGGTGTGTTTACTTGCTTTAACAGTATCCCTTATAGGGTGTTTGCTAACCAGTGTTTTCAGGTGGGCGCTGCAGATATTTTCTTTGCTTGTGTGCCTATTTTTATCGCTTGCCTGGTCAGTTTATTGCATTTCTCTCTTCCGCAATGAACAACCCACCCCTCCAACCCCCTGCTCACTTGCCAAAGCTGCAAGGGATAGATACAACTTAAATAATTTGACAATTCAGAGGCTTCCTTTACCAGGATACAGATTAGCTGGCGGTTTTTCAAGGAGTTCCTTGAGGGGTGGGGGAGTGGCTATGTATGTAAAAAATAGTATTCCGTTTGAGTCCATAGACCTATCATGGAACTGCGCTGAACAGATATTTGAATGTTGTGCAGGGGCATTTGAATTCAATGAAACTAAACTTCTAATTGTGGTTGTTTATAGGTCCCCTAAGTCTGACTTCAGAGCATTTCTCCTCAAGCTAGAGACGGCTCTTGATTCACTTTGTAGGAAGTACCAGTAATTTGTTATATGTGGTGACTTCAATATAAATTTTGTGTATGGTGGTGCAAGAAAGAGTATGTTGGTAGATCTCCTAAATTCATATGATCTGATGAAGACTGTGTTTTTTCCAACTAGGATGCTGGGGAACAGTAGCACAGCCATAGATAATATTTTTATTCATTCTTCATTACCAGATGGGCATTCTGTTAGTAAAAGCGTGAATGGCCTTTCAGAAAATGATGCACAAATTTTAACACTAAAAGGCTTTTGTACTCAAACAAATGTCACATGTAATTGCAAACTAGGTAGGGAAGTTCATTCAACAGCAATAGAGACTTTTTTAAGGAACAAGAGTGGCAGGATGTTGATACTACCAATAACATAGATGATAAGTATAATGCTTTCCTTGACACATTTCTCATGTTCTTTGAGAGTTGCTTTCCATTAGAGCGTTCTATACGGGGTACTAGCTGTAACAGGCAGACCGGGTGGCTAACTTTGGGGGTAAGGATATCATCTAGAACAAAGCAGGAATTATATCAAGGTGTTAGAAGTAGTCACAATCAAACTGCAGTAGCCCATTACAAACAGTATTGTAAGGTCCTTAATAACGTTATTTTGGAGGCAAAGTGTATGTGGTACGCAAGTAGAATAGACATAAAGTCAGTTCGCAGTAAAAATATTTCTGTTGCTGATAAAGCAGATACATCTACTGCATTTAACAATCATTTTCTGATCATTGCTGGTGAATTAAATAAAAATTTAGCTTCTACAGGGAATCATATAACTTTCTTGGCAAATGCCTTTCCGAGGTTGATGTCTGAAATACTCCTTTGTGAAGACTAAAGACTCTCAGGGTTATGATGGAGTGCCTAGCAGAATATTGAAGTACTGTGCTGCATATGTTAGCCCTGCATTTAGCCATATTTGTAATTTTTCCTTTAGGAATGGACAGTTACCTGAAAGATTAAAGTATTCAGTAGTAAAGCCGCTTTATAAAAATGGAGAGAGGGATAATGTAGACAATTTTAGACCTATTTTTATGAAATCAGTTTTTTCTAAAGTTATTGAAAAGACTGTATATGTAAGGATAATTGATCATTTTATATCACACAACTCGCTATCAAATGTACAGTTCGGCTTCAGAAGTCGCTTAACAACTGAAAGTACTATATTCTCTGTAAGGTACTGGATGGGATAAACAAAAGATTTCTAACAGTAGGCATATTTTTTGATTCAACTGAGGCATTTGATTGTGTTGGTCACAAACTATTGCACCAGATGTTGGACCATTATGGAATATGGGGAGTATCTCACAATTGGTTCACCTCTTACTTTAGCAACAGACAGCAAAAGATCATTATTCACAATATTGAGAATGACTGTGATATGGGGTCTGAGTGGGGTATAGTCAAGTGGGGGGTGCCCCAGGGATCAGTATTGGGGTCACTCCTGTTCCTTATTTAGCCAGTATTGGCTAAATATGCCCTCGAGTATTATGGGTAACTCTGAAATATTTCTGTTTGCTGATGACACTAGCTTGATAGTAAGGGATGTTGCGTGCAAAATTGGCTCGGTTTCAAATGGTGCAGTTCATGACCGAAGTTCATGGCTTGTAGAAAATAAACTAACGCTAAATAATAGTAAGACTCAGTTTTTACAGTTTCTAACACACAATTCAACAAAACCTGACCTTTCAATTTCACAGAATGGGAATATGATTAGTGAAACTGAACAGTTCAAATTTCAAGGTGTTCAGATAGATGGTAAACTATCGCGGAAAGCCCGCATTCAGGATCTTGTTCAAAGACTTAATGCTGCCATTTTTACTATTCGAACGGTACCTGAAGTGAGTGATCGTTCTACACGAAAATTAGTCTACTTTGCCTATTTTCATTCGCTTATGCCGTATGGTGTTATATTCTAGGGTAACTTTTCCGATTCTAAAAGGATATTTTTGACTCCGAAATGGGCGGTTCGGGCAATAAGTGGTGTAAGTCCATGAACCTCTAGTCGTCCCCTGTTGACGAGTCTGAGCATTTTCACATTGGCCTCTCAATATATATTCCTCATTGTAATTTCTTGTTAACAATATTAGCTTATTCCCAAGAATAAGCAGCTTTCACTCAGTTAATACTCAGCAGAAATCAAACTTGCATTTGGATCAGACTTCCTGAACTCTTGTTGAGAAAGGTGTGCAGTACTTCTGTATCTATTTTCAAAAATCTTAGCAGTAATTCTCGCGCTTAGTCTAGCCCGTCACCGTATTCAGGCATAAAAAGCTCGACGAATGGATGGATCATGTCTAGCAAGCAATACTAACCACCTGGATGTTAAGATGCATTCTGAAAGCCAAAACTGGGAAATTCCTTCAGGGTTACCCTGTATTCATGTGAATAAAGCGAAATTCCCGCTGGTCATTGTGGCAACGGCTGGATGTCGTCCCCTGTGTGTAGAGTTTTTCAAAAAGTCGGAAAATATGTTAGACGAGAAAAATCTCTGATTGTGATTTACGAGATTTGTTTTCACTGAGATCATCTTAGATATACGAAAGGCAGGTTAAGGAGAGAAGAAATAAGACAGGCATCACAGGAATAATTCACTGTGTCATATTTTGTGTCGATCGCAGACAAGACCAGTGTGTGAACAGGTGACTTTAGCTGTCTGCAACCTGGAATTTTTCCTGCAGATGGTCAAGGCTCAAGCCCATTAACACGGGCAAGAAACTGAAAAATACATTGTGTTAAACATAGCTTGCAGTTTTCTATAATTGTTTGCCATTTTCCAGACTCTTAGTTTTCATGTTACGTTATTCTTCAAAATTCAAATGAGAAGTTTTGAAATTAAAATATTAAGAATTATGACATTTTTGCTTTAGTGATTATTTAGGGAGAAGCGTAACTCCCCCAACAACACTCGCTCTCTTCACCACGCCCCATTCCCATCCCACCTACAGCACTCGCTCCCTTCACCCTCTCCTCCCCCCCCCCTCCCCCCCCCCCCCTCCCGCTCCTACCTCACCCAGCGCCTGAGGGTCGTAGCATATCCGGGCTGGCACATCTGAAGGGATACAATTTCAATTTCCTGGTAATTGCCTCTTCCCTACACGATGGAGGTTCAGGTCTCCATAGTCCAGAGTCCCTGGCGCAGATCCAACATAGTCGCTGTTGGTTTTCACTTTGTGTTTCTCTCACATATAACACGGTAATTCGGGGTATATGTCCGTTTGAAAGCTTCGTCGGAAGTGATCCCCTTTCTATGAGATTACATTGGTGCTAACGAGTGATTTTTGTGTGGTTTTATGATAGGTAGTGCCAAAAATTCAAGTTTTTCAGTGCCGCTTTGTTAATAAGAGGATAGAATTTGCAAAATTTAATTGGCCAATGTTGTGAACTTCCCTTTCTTACGAATTATCGGTTTTAGTGCTAAATGGCTGTTTGAGGTGACAAAAGCACCTTGCATGTGTTATTTTTCCAGTGTGTTGTGCAAAATCAGGTTAGTTCGATTTGTGTACCACGGAAATAATTCGATCTTTGTGCCACTAACAAAGTTTGGTTTAAGTACCACGGCGATAGTTTGTTTTGTGTACCACGTCCTGAGTACTACGACTGATCAAGTCTGTCGCTATACTTAGACTTTACCAGAAGAGTGGCGGCGACAAGGAGAACTGGAGCGAAATGTAGCAGCCAAGATTCCTCACCCCTTGCAGTAATGGGAACGAAGTCAAAGATAGCGGGTAAGAGCTCGCCAGCGCGCTCGCAAATTTCGGAAATGGAAGACGAACCACCAATATCTGCAACTGATAAATTAGCCCTAATAGACTCAGTAATTACGAAAATATCGAATGAATTGAAAGGGAAACATGTTGGTCAAGGAATTATAGGAATTATAAGAAACGAGTTATTTCCACTTACCTTCAATCAAGCCAATCTTGAGGGACAAATTACCGTGCTCGAAAGGGAAAACACGACACTAGAACAGCAGGTAGATACGTTAAACGGGCTACATGCTGCCAGCAATGTCGAATCACTTGAGGCCTTGAGACAAGCACGATTGGAAGGAGAAATAGACATCTTGAAGGAAGAAAATGACAGATTAAGACAAGAATTAGCAGTTGCAAATGCGCCAGACGCAAATCAGCGTATCGAAGACCTACAAAGGGAAAACGGTAAACTTAAAACTGAAAATGACAAGTTAAGAAATGCAGAACACAGGCCAATCCTTCCTTCCTATGCAGCAGTAGTCGGAGCCAAAAAAGTAAGTCCACGAATAGAGACTGACCAAGTCAAAGAAAAGCAGGAGATTACTTTGTTTATTAGGTCAACAACCAAACAAGACATAAAGGATGTGAGAAACATATAACAAGTAATATTAACCCCCGAGTAGATAAACTTAAAATCAAGTCTATCAGAACCACTCCTAATGTGGTCATTTTGGAAACTGAATCAAAGGAAGATTGTAAAAAATTAATTGAAAAGAACATCACAGTTAAAATATATTAAATGTGAAGGCCCAAAAAAGAGTAGACCATGTCTTGCAGTATATGCAGTACCAACTACCGTTCCTGATGGGGACTTCTTAGATGAGCTGAATCTAAGTGACAACTTAACGGAGCAGGAATATGCAAATG
Source organism: Schistocerca serialis cubense (assembly GCF_023864345.2). Taxonomy (NCBI): domain Eukaryota; kingdom Metazoa; phylum Arthropoda; class Insecta; order Orthoptera; family Acrididae; genus Schistocerca; species Schistocerca serialis. The sequence continues at coordinate 505,368,992 of NC_064640.1, forward strand.
AAGTGAAAATTCACTTTAAAACTGGACCCAAGGAAAGAGGTACAGTCAATAATATAATTGAAGTCAGCCTCAGAGTGCGTAACTTATTACTGCGACAGGAAAGACTATGTATCAGCTTTCACGCCCTCAAAACAAAAGACTGCAATAATGTCGTCAAATGTTTTAAGTACTGTGATTTAGTGCACCCCACTAAATTTTGTACAGAAAGCCAACCTGTATGTATCAATTGTGGTGTGAAGGGGCACAGAAAAGCTGATTGTCCTGAAACAGAGAGACAAGTAGGTTGCATCACATGCAAAATGAGAAATCGTGTATGTGATAAAGCAAGAGGTCCTGACTGTCCGACGTACAAGCAGATGTATATGTGCCAAATAGAAATAACTGATTATGGCACAAACGATAATTACTAAATTGGACCACAGCAGTATCAGCCAGAACATCTATTCAATGAACGAACTGGACGAAATACATAAAAATTTGACTGAGAGTACAACTCAGGAATGTAAAAAGAAATATAAATCACCTTCTGCGAGAACACGTTCTTGGCGAAGAGCCACTGCATGGCAACAACAAAAGGAGTATAAACCATCACATGATGTGGATACTACTGCACTTACGTCTTTAACAGATGAAATTCAGTCAAAATTTTTTGAAGTTACAGATTGTATAGATGATATGACCATGCAGGGCGCTATTAATTACATTGTTGCACGTAATTTAAAACACAAGTTTTTCGAGTGGGCATTTTCAGAGTTGAGGAGAATCTATCTACCTATGAATGCATGGCTACAAGCAATCTTAAAAATAATATTATGGACAATAATGTTCATGATCATGACATTGCAAGTTCAGAACAGACTAATCAATCACAATGCACACCCAATAATTTTAGTGAACTTTTAACACATAAACCATCTGCAAATGAAAATAAATTTGTAGCAGACCCATCTAAAAAAGAATTTAAACATAAATATGATACAACGAGGTGCAAGGGAAGTGCTAAGCCTGTTGAATTTGAATCAGGAGGTTACTTACAGACAGGTTCGGAGGAGAGAGTACAAGATACAACTACGTGTACAGTGACTTCAGTTACACCTGAGTTAGATCAATCCCAGTCTAAATTAAGTGTAAGTGAAAGTACACGGGTTGAAATGCCGCCTTCTTACCCTATGATAGATTGCAACAGATTAGAGGAAAATCTACAATTACTTCAGATTGAAAACAAGGAGAACCTGCAGACAGCACAGACAGTGCTTATTAGGCTAACGCATCCACAGGGCGATAAAATATGTTACCCAACAACAGAACAGACGGATAGAATACTTTTGCGATCAGAAAATATACCTACTGATGCTATGGCATTAGAAGAATTGTTAAAAAAAGATGTGTTTACGTCGTTCTGAGAACTTAAATTTAGGGAAAATTTACAAAGATTTCGTTCGCGCTCATGGTAGAATTTACTTTGACCATAACAAATCCTCGCCCAACGACTACATCTGTGCTAGATGTCTTCTATGAGAGCAATGCAGTTGAACGCCGGTAGGAGTATGTTAGTGAGTGCTGAACTGATAAAAGTAGCAGCTGAACATGATGTGGACGTCATCTGGCTTCAGGAACCATACTCTAGGGCCGGACAGCTCATACACCTTCCCCCTGGAACAATTACAGTGACCGCCGACTTCACTCCAATGGTAGCTATAAATTGTATTAAATAGAAATGTAATTGTAACCAAAGTAAGCCAACTTAGTAATAAGCACTTAGTCACAGTGGAACTTACATGGGGGCATACAAAATGGGTTATATCCTCACTTTATGCCCAATATTCAGACAATATTAATCCATATACGCAACTGATTGCTAATGTGGCACAATATTCGATTCACAAAAACTTGCTCATTTGTGCAGACATAAACTCCAGGTCAGTGCTATGGCACTCAAACGAAACAAATGAAAGAGGTAGGATAGTAAATGATACAATATATGAGAACGACCTACATATACTGAACAGCGAAGGGCAACCACCGACCTGTTCCACACATACTGGACATCACAGTAACATAGACATTTCTGTAGTAAATAATAATACACTGAGGTTTGCGATTGATTGGACAGTTCACGAAGGTTACACTCAAAGTGATCACAATGTCATAACGATTAACATGCAAATTAGGAATGTTGAAGACACAATAATGTACAAGAGATTTCTCTTGAACAAAGCAGACTGGGATAGTCTGCGACAGATAATCTCGAACTACCCACTATCACACATTATCGGTAGTGTGGATTACAAAATACATAAACTGACAGAGTTAATACAAGACGCACGATTAAGATCAGTACCATATACAAACATAACTTCAAAACCACGCATGAAAATCCAATGGACCCATGAACTCGCGGAACTAAGGAAAAGAACATGACAAACACATAAATATTATTAGCGAGCTAACAATGCTAGAGAAAAACTGGCTAGACTGCAGATATACAGAGAGACTAGAGAACGATATGGCACTACCACATTTGAGACCATAAAACGGCAATGGGACACTTACGTACAGCGACAGTTACAAGACACTATGTGGGGAACCCCATACAAAAGCTTAACAGAAAGGGTCAAAACCCCATTGGTTTTGGTTACTCTGAAACAAGACGATGGATCACTGACACAAGGTTGGAGGGGTACTGCAGAATTCCTGCTGCAGAAACTCCTCCCTGATGATGACATAAATACTGACTCAGAGATACACACTGATATTCGAACTGAATTGGAACAAGAATATGTAACTGAAAGGGTAATCGATCCATTTACTAACGAGGAGGTGGCTAGACCAATCGCAAGACTGAAGAAAGGTAAGGCCGCCAGCCCTGACGATATCTATGTGGAAGTGCTCCAGCAGATTGCACCATGTATAACAACTTTTCTGACAGAGACCTTAAACTAGGCATTGCAGATTAGTAAAATACCCCTAATATGGAAGACGGCCAGTACAATAATTATAAAAAAATCCACAGATAAAGATCCCAAGGACCCGAAATCCTATCGTCCCATTCGTCTTTTAAATACCTTATCCAAAGTACAAGAACGACTTTTATGTGATAGACTACAGGCCCATAGAGAGTTAGTCGGACTGAGTCCTTATCGGTATGGATTCCGTAAACACAAGTCAATTGACGATGCAATCAATCAAGCACTTAGGGTAGTCAGTCACACAGAACCAAAATATTCCATTGCAATCATGACAGACATCGCAGGTGCGTTCGACAACTTGTGGTGGCCTGCAATGTTTGCACGTCTCAGAGAACTTCAGGTGCCAGTAGCCCTCTATTATAGCCTACTGGATTACTGTAGAGTCAGGGTTGCTGAGTGGCGTACAGAAAACCGTAAAGTAATCAAGAAACTTACGAAAGGATATCCATAGGGATCAATTTGTGGTCCCATTTCCTGGGACCTGACAATTGAACCCTTGTTACATTTGGTGGAAAACCATGTGTGAGCTGATGGAATTGTCGCCTACTCTGATGATATTTTAGTAGTCGTGTCAGCAAATTCAAGAGCACAATTGGAAATGAGAGCACGAGGCATAATGGGTGACATGGCAAACTGGTGTACAAAGAACAAATTGACAATTGCTCTGCATAAAATATTATACATAATGCTAAAGGGAAGTCTTAGGAGAGATCCCTCTATTAAATTAGGAACTAATAATGTATTTAGGAAAAAGATTACACGGTATTTGGGTGTTATGATCGATGAAAGGCTTTCTTTTAGAGAGCACATACGGATGGCGTCCGATAAGGCAGAAAAATTATTACAGAAACTGGTTAGAATCAATAAAATAGAATTTCGAATACCATTAAGATACATGAGAGTCTACCACTGTGTGATTTTTCAGTCCATAATTTGTTTTGCAGCCAGCACATGGGCTCATAAACTGAGCCTTGCGGTAAACAAGACTATTGTTCGCCGAAGGCAGAGAGGAGTACTGCTTAGACTGTCAGGTGCCTTCAAAACTACATCACTGGATGCCCTGTCTGTGGTCCTGGGTGTTTTTCCAATCGACATAACTATTAAATACCGTGCCGCAGCATACTGGTTAAAGAAGGGCAGTAGAGATCGGGTAAGAGCTATAACAGGAGAAGACATTCAATACAAATTACATTTAAAAGCCGGCCGGGGTGGCCGAGGGGTTCTAGGCGCTACAGTCTGGAACCTCGCGACCGCTACGGTCGCAGGTTCGAATCCTACCTCGGGCATGGGTGAGTGTGATGTCCTTAGGTTAGTTAGGTTTAAGTAGTTCTAAGTTCTAGGGGACTGATGACCTCAGAAGTTAAGTCCCATAGTGCTAAGAGACATTTGAACCATACATTTAAAAAAATGGCGCCTAGATACTTGGCAGAGAGACTGGGATACGAGCGATAAGGGCGGTAGGATCCACGACTTTTCCCAAACATCAGGGAGAGACTACAAATGAAATACATAGATTCGAGTCGAGGAATGATACACTTTTTGACCGGTCATGGGCCTTACCCAGCACATCTTCACCGTACGAATTTCAGGGAAAGCGATACATGCATATGTGGGGCATTGGGACCGCAGAACACACGATTATTTCTTGTGTGTTACATTCACATATACGACAATCAGATTTGAGACAGTTTAATATTTACAACTCCATTAGGGACCCAGATAAATGGACAGGATTGAATAACATAGCAGATAAAATCTCTAGACAATTACAAGTAGAGTTCATTAGAAGGAGATCATGGAGCCACAGGCACAGAGGACGGAGATCTTCAACTAATGATAGCAGTACTGAGGAACTCGATGATCATATTACTGATAATGATACAGACACAGAATTGGATAATATAACTGATTCACACTTATAACATTTTGTTGTAGAAATTGATATAAAGTTACGTAACAAACTGTAAATTAAATGTGGCAATGTTTAGAAGTATAAAATGCTAAATATGAATTACAATAGAGTAGGTTTAGATACAGAATAGGGTAGAAAATTGCTGGTGAGAGGGCCATAGCTCGATGATATCATTCCGAGCCCTGCCCCTCACACCAGCATCACAACTTAAAAAATGTTGTATTATTGTAACAAGATCACAGTAATCACTATAGATGTTGGATATGGATACACAATATGAGAATCAATATTTAGTATGAGGCCAAGAGTGGTAAGGCTCGAGGAATGTTCCGAGGTTTTCTTCTCATGGCCGTGTTGGTAAAGGGATATTTAGTAAATATCATTCTTTTTTTGTATTTCTTCCTTTGGTATAACACATATTCTTCAGATTACAATAACTGAAGATTCTTTTTGTATTATTATTATTTAAAATAACAAGTATGTCTGTTTGTATTTTCTTTTTCTTTGCTAATTATCAAATGCTGCTGAGTAGTTGACTACAACTGCCTGACACTGTATTTGGTCCGCCTCCACGGGGTGGGACACAGGCAACGGCACATCAGTAACTCAAGTTGATATATGCACTAGATCAGTATGTGTACCTTTGATGGGTCTATGTTCATTACTATGTGGATTTTCCCTTGTTCTTGATCTTGAGTTACTGATGTGATGGCTAAGAGACCAACTGCAGAATTACAGCCCGCTTTTTTTTATACAGGCAGTGGGCCTATATGGCAAGCAGCAAGTGAAAAAAAAGTCCAGAAAAGCATTGTATGTCTTCCCTGCACCTCACGTATGTACTCACGAAAGGGTACAGCAGCAACTAATTTGGGCCAACCACAAACAAATATCACAACAAATAAAGGAGTAGCGATCCACACGTGACAAAAATGTGAAGTAGGCAGAAGACATGATTGGCTATGTAAATCATCATCCACTAAGTCACAGCCTGGATGACAATGTCTACTGAGTGATGGTGACAGACAGTCACTGAAGAGAACTATGACGAAAAATAAGAGAACAACAGCTGAAAAAGTCACTGCAGAACTCAATGTCATACCCATGAACCCTGTCAGCACAAAAACAACACGAAGAAAGCTCTATAAGCTGAGAATTTGAGGACAAGCTAGAATTCCAAAACCATACAACAGTGATTCAAATGCGCGTAGCAGGAGCACATGGTGCTGAAGCCATGTATCTTGGACTTTAGATCAATGGAAGAAAGTCATTTGTTGGGATGAGTCTTGTTTCACAATCTTTCCAACTTCTGACCAAGTTCATGTGTGGCATATGCCATCCCAAGATTACGATGCAGACTGCATGCTGCCTTCAGTGAAGTTTGGCAATGATTCGGTGATACATTGGGTAGCCATAGGGTGGTATTCCATGGGCCCCTTGGTCACTCTGCAAGGTCGCATTACTACCAAGTGTCATGTGGCCGTTTTGGCTTATCAGATCCACCCTGTGGTACAATATTTGTTCCACAATAACGGTGAGGTATTCCAAGGTGACAGGACTCCTGTCCACACATCTTGCATCGGCTAGGCCTGTTTTAGTACAGAGGATGAGTTGTGACAACTCCACTGGCCACAACAGTCACTAGAGCTCAGTATTGTTGAAACTTTGTGATCTACTTTGGAGGGAAAAGTGCGTGATACGTATACATCTCCATCATTGTTATCTGGACCTTTCACTATTTTACACTAAAAAGGTGTAAGATTCCTTTAGAAACCATGTTTGACCCATATTTATCCATTCCAGACCGACACAAAGGTATTTTGAATTTTTGAATGCCAATGGTTTTCCTATACCACATGAGGCACAGTAATGTGTTGTGTTTTTTTTTGATACTTCCGTATTTTTCCACCCCCCGCCCCCCCCCCCCCCCCCTCATCCAGTAAGTGAATGATCAGAGTTACAAATCTCTGTTACAGGTCGAATGGCCATTGGGTTTTTTTTATTGTTGTTCATGTTTAATATTGTTATCAGCCCTGGTAGGGTGTATAAGGGGCGTGAACAGTGTCAGCTGTTGAGTAATCACTGTGAAAGACATGAAAATGCCGTGTACTAGTGTGCGACATCGTTATTTGCAGCTAACAGTTTGAAAAGGGCCTCATTGTGAGTCTGGTTGGTCTCAACATTCTATATCCTTATTTGTGGGGCGTTAGGGTGGGACAGGAGCCTGATGCTGGACTGCATGGGAAGGTGAGGGCAGACAAACTCGTCATCAAGCTTGCATGTCCAATCATCACAAGGTACGGTCATCATACTGTGCACGAAGCACATCATAAACCCTTTGTGTCTGTGCCTGCCATCCAGGAACTAGTAATAAACTCCCTGTAACATTCTGTGACATCCTGCACTGGTGATTGGGGACTTTCAGCAGCCATACTTGGAACTACCACACCATGCATAGGCTGGCATAAACACCACAACACAAACAGCTACCATTGGAATGTTGCCACGACCGGGAAGCATGGGATGCTAATGAATGGCGTCATGTAGTCTTCAGCAATGACTCACAGTCCTGAATTACCCCAGATGACCATCAGCGTCGAGTACTGCGGCGATATGGTGAACTGTCCCCTTCTGCCAATAATTTAGCAAGAGACAGCAGTGTTGCACGTGGTGTTGTGGTGTGGGGAGCCGCTGGATATGATGGCTCCTAGTGATTGAGAGAAATCTGGTGGAATAGTGGTATATCATGGATATCCTGCATTCTCGTGTGTTACCTCTCAGGCGATAGCATATTGGTGTCTTTTTTCAACAACGAAAGGCTCGTTCACAGATGACATGTGTCTCTATGAACTGTCTGTTGAGATACTCCCACGGCCAGCGAGAACCCCAGATCTGTCCCCGATAGAAAAAGTGTGAGGCCATTTTGATTCAGCTCCATCCCAGTGACAGTTTCCAGGACTTCAAGAACCAGTTAAAACAGTTATGGACGAGCTTGCCTCAAAAGAGGATACAATGGCTTTACGATGCCTTTCCCACCCAAATCAGTACATGTGTCCAGGCTAGATGGGAGTGCAACGTCATATTAATATGTGGGTTCATACTGCCAATTTCTTTCCAAATTTGACTCGGTTTTGTAATCAATAAAATAATATCACATATCTCCTCAGCTGGTGAAGTTACGTTTCCCTTAATATTTACGCAGTAAAAACTGTGAGCCATCCAGAACCTGCTGCATGGGGTAGCCACGCAGTCTGAGGTGCATTGTCACAGTCCGTGCGGCTCCCCGTCAGAGGTTTGCGCCCTCCTTCAGGCATGGATGTGTGGTTCTCCATAGCATAAGTTAGTTAAAGTTAGATTAAGTTGTGTGTGGGCTTAGGGACTAATAACCTAAGTAGTTTGGTCCCATAAGACCTTACCACAAATTTCCATTTTCCCTCCAGAACCAAAACCAGGATCCATGTCAGGCTGCAAGAGAGGCGTTGTGCATCACAGCGTAGTTTACAGTTAAGATTCCAAGAACGGAGATCTGTGTTCCTAAAACAGTCAACCAAGATACTATTCCATCCAACATTTATCTCTCTAAAAGGCATTGAAGGTAAAACCAGAGAGATCAGGGATAATTCTGAGACTCTCAACAGGATTCATGTAACATAATGAGTACTACATTCTTAAAAAATATTGTACGATATTTATCCCATGTTTCTGTTGCCTAGGGTGTGACTTGTGACTCATAATAGGTACATAGGTAATAGGTATAATTGTATTTCATTCCCAAATGATGATGCTACATGAGCCCTGCATCTAGGGGCAGGGAGTTACAGGTGCACTGGGACAATAGGTTACTGTGAAACTTACTGGCAGATTAAAACCGTGTGCCCGACCAAACTCGAACTCGGGACCTTTGCCTTTTGCGGGCAAGCACGACTCACGCCCAGTACTCACAGCTTTACTTCTGCCAGTACCTCGTCTCCTACCTTCCAAACTTTACAGAAGCTCTCCTGCGAACCTTGCAGAACTAGCACTCCTGAAAGAAAGGATATTGCGGAGACATGGCTTAGCCACAGCCTGGGGGATGTTTCCAGAACGAGATTTTCACTCTGCAGTGGAGTGTGCGCTGATATGAAACTTACTGGCAGATTAAAACTGTGTGTCCGACCGAGACTCGAACTCGGGACCTTTGCCTTTCACGGGCAAGTGCTCTACCAACTGAGCTACCGAAGCACGACTCAGGCCCGGTACTCACAACTTTACTTCTGCCAGTAAATCGTCTCCTACCTTCCAAACTTCACAGAAGCTCTCCTGCGAACCTTGCAGAACTAGCACTCCTGAAAGAAAGGAAGGGCATTGCGGAGACATGGCTTAGCCACAGCCTGGGGTATGTTTCCAGAATGAGATTTTCACTCTGCAAGGTTCGCAGGAGAGCTTCTGTGAAGTTTGGAAGGTAGGAGACGAGGTACTGGCAGATGTAAAGTTGTGAGTACCAGGCGTGAATCGTGCTTCGGTAGCTCAGTTGGTAGAGCACTTGCCCAAGAAAGGCAAAGGTCCCGAGTTCGAGTCTCGGTCGGACACACAGTTTTAATCGGCCAGTAAGTTTCATATCAGCGCACACTCCACTGCAGAGTGAAAATCTCATTCTGGAAACATCCCCCAGGCTGTGGCTAAGCCATGTCTCCGCAATATCCTTTCTTTCAGGAGTGCTAGTTCTGCAAGGTTCGCAGGAGAGCTTCTGTAAAGTTTGGAAGGTAGGAGACGAGGTACTGGCAGAAGTAAAGTTGTGAGTACCAGGCGTGAGTCGTGCTTCGGTAGCTCAGTTGGTAGAGCACTTGCCCACGAAAGGCAAAGGTCCCGAGTTCGAGTCTCGGTCGGACACACAGTTTTAATCTGCCAGTAAGTTTCATATCAGCGCACACTCCACTGCAGAGTGAAAATCTCATTCTGGAAACATCCCCCAGGCTGTGGCTAAGCCATGTCTCCGCAATATCCTTTCTTTCAGGAGTGCTAGTTCTGCAAGGTTCGCAGGAGAGCTTCTGTAAAGTTTGGAAGGTAGGAGACGAGGTACTGGCAGAAGTAAAGTTGTGAGTACCGGGCGTGAGTCGTGCTTCGGTAGCTCAGTTGGTAGAGCACTTGCCCAAGAAAGGCAAAGGTCCCGAGTTCGAGTCTCGGTCGGACACACAGTTTTAATCGGCCAGTAAGTTTCATATCAGCGCACACTCCACTGCAGAGTGAAAATCTCATTCTGGAAACATCCCCCAGGCTGTGGCTAAGCCATGTCTCCGCAATATCCTTTCTTTCAGGAGTGCTAGTTCTGCAAGGTTCGCAGGAGAGCTTCTGTAAAGTTTGGAAGGTAGGAGACGAGGTACTGGCAGAAGTAAAGTTGTGAGTACCGGGCGTGAGTCGTGCTTCGGTAGCTCAGTTGGTAGAGCACTTGCCCAAGAAAGGCAAAGGTCCCGAGTTCGAGTCTCGGTCGGACACACAGTTTTAATCAGCCAGTAAGTTTCATATCAGCGCACACTCCACTGCAGAGTGAAAATCTCATTCTGGAAACATCCCCCAGGCTGTGGCTAAGCCATGTCTCCGCAATATCCTTTCTTTCAGGAGTGCTAGTTCTGCAAGGTTCGCAGGAGAGCTTCTGTGAAGTTTGGAAGGTAGGAGACGAGGTACTGGCAGAAGTAAAGTTGTGAGTACCGGGCGTGAGTCGTGCTTCGGTAGCTCAGTTGGTAGAGCACTTGCCCAAGAAAGGCAAAGGTCCCGAGTTCGAGTCTCGGTCGGACACACAGTTTTAATCGGCCAGTAAGTTTCATATCAGCGCACACTCCACTGCAGAGTGAAAATCTCATTCTGGAAACATCCCCCAGGCTGTGGCTAAGCCATGTCTCCGCAATATCCTTTCTTTCAGGAGTGCTAGTTCTGCAAGGTTCGCAGGAGAGCTTCTGTGAAGTTTGGAAGGTAGGAGACGAGGTACTGGCGGAAGTAAAGCTGTGAGCACCGGGCGTGAGTCGTGTTTCGGTAGCTCAGTTGGTAGAGCACTTGCCCGCGAAAGGCAAAGGTCCCGAGTTCGAGTCCCGGTCGGGCACACAGTTTTAATCTGCCAGTAAGTTTCATATCAGCGCACACTCCGCTGCAGAGTGAAAATCTCATTCTGGAAACATCCCCCAGGCTGTGGCTAAGCCATGTCTCTGCAATATCCTTTCTTTCAGGAGTGCTAGTTCTGCAAGGTTCGCAGGAGAGCTTCTGTAAAGTTTGGAAGGTAGGAGACGAGGTACTGGCAGAAGTAAAGCTGTGAGTACCGGGCGTGAGTCATGCTTCGGTAGCTCAGTTGGTAGAGCACTTGCCCGCGAAAGGCAAAGGTCTCTAGTGCTAGACTAATAGCAAAAATGTCCTCTCCACATCCAGCAGTTATTGAGACTGGATGGAGTTACTGTCTAGTGAATGATCAATGGCAACTACTCCAGCCCAAACAAAATGTTTAAATAAATAATATTCCACCTGCCTTGGCTTCTACAAATTGTTTAAATAAATAATGAAACCGAACCCCAGAAATTGTTTGAACAATATTCCATACAATGCAACTGATTTGACCAGATATTCTTGTCCATTGAGAATATCATCCTATCTGGCAACTAGGCACAAACAAAAACTTGCTCACAAGTGGAGGAGGAGCCAGGGGAGAAGGAAGTGGGGGACCAACAGCGCCCTCTAGTATTGGTGTTGTGAACTAGGTGAGTTGAAATTTGAATTCCCCACCATTTCCAGGGGGGGAGGGAATGGGGAGAGGGAAAGGACCCACATGCCGGCCAGGGAAAACCCTTGATGTCATCAGTGGGTGGTGTAATTAATTGATCAATTCATTAATTCTGATAATTAATTTTATATCAATTTGATATAAAAGGTGTGCCAGAACTACGTTTGCCCTGCTACTCATTTCCTTCCATTAGAGTGCTCTTTGTATACCTTCATGCTGCACCATGTCTGTGCAAGCACCAAACACTCAATCCTTGTCTTCCCCTCTTCACAAGTGTCCAGCCACTCTTATGACCAAGATGCATCACATGTCGGGGAATGGTGCCACAGAGCAAACCCCAACAACCTCGTGTGTGGTGAGAAGCATTCCCTCTGATCACAGTCATGCAAACAGTCCTTCTGAGCCACAATCCCTGGAAGCCAGCTTTAATTAGTTCCTCAGGCAGTTAACCCAACTCCTGAGCACTGCTGTGCCGATTGTACATGCCCTGGTACTGAGCTGTCACCTGAGCAGAACTTCCACCCACCTCCCTGCATTAGACACCCATGGTTTGCCTCTGCTAAGGCAATCTTCGCCAGGTCTGGCATTATGAGTGGCACAACCCAGTTTTCCCTTGGTTCAAATGGCTCTAAGCACTATGGGACTTAACTTCTGAGGTCATCAGTCCCTTAGAACTTAGAACTACTTAAACCTAACTAACCTAAGGACATCACACACATCCATGCCCGAGGCAGGATTCGTACCTGCAGTCGTGCAGTTCCAGACTGTAGCACTTAGAACCGCTAGGCCACTCCGGCTGGCTAAGTTTGCCCTTACCGTAGTTCAGCTCAGATGCACGGTCATTGGCAGATGACATTACCACCAACCCTCCACTGCTTGGCAGTTATGATAAATTGAAAAGTGCCTCATCACATGTATAGTGTCATCAGAAATGCAGTGCACCTGGGTATTGTTTTCATCATATGAATGTTCAGACGTGAGATCCACCCAGCCCCTACAACACTTCTGCACCTTAGCCAAGCCCCATGTTTTGCTGGACAATCTCCTCTTCAACAACTGGAGTTCTCACTTGCCTGCAGCCATCCATACCATGTTTCCTACTAAGGAACTTACATACATTGCTGCAACCGCTATGATAGCAGATCAGGATTACAAATCCCTCAACATCCCACTGGTCGTAGCTGCCATCTGTTCTCCTTACTCGCTTCCCCTCACTCTGACTGCCCCCCACCACAGAAGCAACAAGTCTCCCAACTGCTCCGATTCACAGCTGGAGAGGATACCACCACCTGTGTCTCAGGACACACAGTCTGATTTAGCACACATCACGGCATGCTTGAGCAGTGAGAAGCCCAACTTAACTGCTGTGCTTGCACATGCCCCTCTGCATCCCTTATCCCTACTCCTACTCCTTACAGCCTAAGACCACTACCCACATGGCTTGCACAAATGCCAGCATGCACAGCTGCACAGGCACGACAAGCCCCACCCCTTCTCCCACCCATCCAGCGAGCAGAAGGAGCCATGTGTCACAGACCCTGTGGGCTTGTACCATGAGTGCTTTGGCAGTGACACAGCAAACTGCCATCCGCACTGCTCATGACACCAAAACATGGTCAGTGACCGGTGGTAGGCGCACCCGGTTGCTCTACAGTTACACAGTGCCTGTTCGTATCAGACCACCATTACTTCACCTTGCCCATATCTTACCTCACTGACACCATCTTCCCATGCAGACTCCTATTGTTGCTCAGCTGCAACCTCCCTCCCCTTTCCTGCTCACTGCTGCAAACAGTTCCATCATCACCACCTACAGCCTCCCACTCCCATCCTATTGACCTTGGCCTTGGTGAGGAATTTCTCTGGACTTTAACTGGGGCCAATGTCACCGACCTGATCCTTGGCTTGAATTTTCTTTCCCCTTCAGTCTCCTTCCTGACCTAGCACATCATCACATGATCTACAACATGTAACATTGCTCAGCATTCTGAACCGCCAGCCCTGCCTCCCGCTTTAGTGTTAAGCCACTGTCCTTCTCTGGTTCTTTTGCCGATCTCCTCTCGACATTTCCACTCATCTCCTGCTCTCCCCAGAAACCCTTGTAAAGTGCACCATGACAAAGTGCGCTATGTTATGACCACGCCAGGCCCACCGGTACACTGCCATGCCCACATTCTCCCACCAGCCAAAAGCAAGTTTGTGTAAGCAGAAATTGAAGCTTCCATTGACATTATTGTACCCTTCAAAAATACTGTGGTCCTCCATACTCCATGTTGTTCCCAAGAAGGATGGCACCTGGTATCCTTGAGGTGATTATCAGAGTATGAATAAATGACCAATACCTGATCATTGTTCCATCCTCCTTTAGTGCAGTTGTAGTAACGACATTTCAGCCTCTACCATATTCAGTAAGGTAAACTGTCGAAAGATTTTACACAGTTCCTGAGCTCATCAGAGGACATCGAGAAAATGACCACTAGTACCGTTTTGTGTTTAGTCTCTTCGAAAGCCGCTTTACACCTTTCAGCTTCCTTAACACTGCACAAACATGGCAGCATTTTCTAGATGATGTCCTCTGAGGTGAACCATGATATTTTTGCTATCTGGATGACATCCTTATAAGTAAGGTCGAACGCCATCAACACCTCAGGGGCAAATGCATGTTTGGGATACCCGAGATTGAGCTCTCTGGACATATCACTTCCACATCTGACTCATGCCCCATATGAGAGAAAGACCGTGCAGTTGTTGAGTTTCTATGCCACACAACGTACAAGGAACTACACAGATCCTTGAGGATGCCAAATGTTTTTGCTGTTTCCTAAAAGACGAGGCATTCATTCAGGAACCTCTTGCTGCTGCATTGTGAGGCAGCTGAATGAAATGTAGTAGACCCATACCATCGATCCCAAGTACAGCTATCAGTTTCGAGCACAACAAACGTGACCCTGCAGAGGCTGTCCATTTGCTGCACCCACACCCCTCTGCTCCCCTCACAATCGTCACTGACATGAGTCAGTCCATAACCAGCGTGGTCCTGCACCATTTTGTTGGGGACACTTGGCAGCTGCTGGATTTCTCTTTGGCCAAGCTGCCAGAACCAAAATTCAAATGGGAAGCGTACAATTGGGAGCTGCTTGCAATGTGCGAGGCAGTGAAGTATTTCCAGTCCCCTGTTGAGGGGTGCTGTTTCACCATTTTTACAAATTGCTGGCCACTCAAATGCGCTTTTTTCAGAAAGATGGTGACAAATTTTGTGTTAGCAGTTCAACTAGTAGAAGTATGTAGCACAATGTACCATTGATATGTGTTTTATATCCAGCATCAACAACATCATCATTGATTGCCACAGCCCTCCTCTAGATTAAGAGGCCTTAGCAAAAGCTCAGACCTCTGACCCTGCAATAGCCCACCTATGTCAGGATCCAAATTCAGACCTCATCCTCCAACTCCAACCAGTCCCTGGCACTGACCTGCATGTTTGGTGGGATCTCCTGTCAAACCTATGCGCACCACAGGCTCCAAGGACCATGTCCACTCCTGAACTTTCCCCGGCCTTCCACAAACCAGTTTTCGACTACTTGCGTGTGGGAGCATGTACTGGCATCTCCTTCTTCACTGCCCTCATTCAGGAACTTTTTCTGTGCCAGCACCCAATGGGACTGTCGTATATGGGCTCACGCCTGTACCCCATACCAGTGAGTTGAAGTGGGCCATCACGTTCATACGCTGGTGGCCTCATTTTCTATGTTGAACACCGATTCTCCGATGTCCACGTTGGCCTCATCAGCCCTTACCCTCTTCAGATGGGTGCCGCTTTCCTCTCACAATGCTACACTAGTTCACATGCTGGCCCAAAGCAGTTGCATTCAACACATGGGTTTCGTGTTCTGGTTCCCCTCTACATAACATCTGACTGTGGATGCCAATTCACCTCCTGTTTGTTCAAAACTGTTACCTGCAGTACCCTTGTCCATACTATCACTAGCTATTATCCTGCAGCAAACGGCATGGTGGAACATTCTCACCACACATTGAAATCCGCCCTTACCTACCCCAGTGGAAAATGGTCTGCTGCTTTGCCACTCGTCTTGTTAGGTTCGAAGATGGCACCCAAGGCTAACTTAGAGGCGTCCCCTGCCATCTTGGTATATGGACAGCTGTGGTCCTGCCAGGTGACTTTACTGAGCCGCAGCCTTTCCCTGCTACATACGTATTCCAGTGTACATTCAGCAGTTGCAAGACTACATAGCCTGGCTGTGGGCAACGCCTCTGCAAAGCCACGGCGAGCACAAAACGTTCAGGCCCCACAACCTTGCATTGTGCACTCATGTGATGCTAGACATCAACGCCTGTGAGCCCCTGTTCTGCCAACAGTACTAAGGTCCTTTCCTTGTTTTGCAGCAGAGTGACAAAACATTCACTGTATGCCACCATGGCACCCCATTGGTGTTGTCCATTGACAGAATAAAGCCAACTTACGAATTCAAGACTGACAATGCTGACACTGATGCCTGCCTCAGCAGAAATAGCTCCTAGAACCCAGACATAGTCACATCGCTGTCAATGACTACCCCTCCCACTACTATTCCTGAGGATACGGAACCCGATGTCAACAGCACAATGTGCTGACGCTTCATCACCACTGCCTGACAGAGCCCCTGGCGCCACTCCTCTGGCAGCTGAGTGGCCCTGATTGGAGCTCAGAACTTTGCCTCCAGCACCCAAGAAGCAAGGTCTTCCCACGCCACTGTGCTAGTATCCCACCAGGACATCTTGTATATTACTGAGACAGTAGCAACACTCACCAAATCCCATTCTCTCTATTGCGCATGCAGGGCCACTGATGTCCTCTCTGCCCTAGTTCCTCACTACCACCCCATGTCTAACAAGACTGCACAGCACAATTCCTCAGGCTGCCTGGTGTGCCTCCTGCATCCATTGCCACACCATGCAACACTTTCTTCCCTGGTGTGCAGGTCCAGCCATTCGTCTCGTGCTCCAGGCCACTGCCCACTGCCACATACAGCATGCATCCCAGACTGACTGATGACAACCCCCACCTGCCACAGGCATATGCCGCCATCCCCAGCACCCAATCATCTGCCATAGAAGACAACTCTCTCTGTGCAGCTGCACCTGGACTTTCTCCAAAGATCTCACACACTATAGGCAACTGCCAAAAGGAATGTCTTTTCCTCCACCACCACATGTGAAAACACACACTTCTGCCAGATTTTCCCTAGGTGTAGATAACACCGTTCTCATATGTGTACATGCATGAAGTGATAGTAACAGTGACTATGTGAGTGTGTCATTTGATATTTCAGTGAAGGTGTCGTGTTCTCTAATGAGGACCCAGGCACTGTACAAAGACTCATAAATGGTACAACTCAATGGCTTCCCGACAGCAGTACAAGGACATATTTTGGTGAGTCAGCCTTACATCGCACTTCACAAGTAACTTGCAGGTGCCTTGTTTACCAAACAGTGCCAGTGATGTACCTGCCTGCATGCTCAAATTTACAGCTGCCTATTTTAACTCACACAGCTTGATGTTGTAGGTCCCTCACTCTGATACATGTAACAGTAAATTCTGTGTGTGGGGATACAATTTCGATCCACAAATTAATAGGGGGTGATTCTTGTTTGCATCTAGCAACCATGTGCACTATTTTATAAGTAATTTTCACTAGCCTGTTGTTTGTGGATAAATAAATAATTGTGTGGCAGGAATTATAACCTTGTGTACTTTTCTAAAATATGCACTCCATTCCACTGCATTCCCACCTACTTTCCTTTTTAAATTTTGTGGCAATGCACACTGTATGGTGAGCACTGACTGCACAGTACAAATATACACATGTTCAATAGATGCGTATGGATTCTTTGTTCCCCATATGTGTGTATTGCTCTGGTTGACTTTTTTTGAGAGATAAAAAGTAGCTTTATCAGTGAAGATTAAATTGCTTATAAAGTAATCATTTCTAGATCATTCTATGAGAGAGTTCAAAAAGTTCTAGGAACAAATAGAAAAAAATTACTTACATCACTGAATCTTTTATTGTTTAATGTAGTACCCTTGTAGATTAATGCACTTGGTCCAACGATGTTCCAGTAACTTGATCGCATCTCGAAAATGAGTTTCCTCCAGGCCTGTAAAATAGTTGTCAACTCTGGCTATCATTTGTTCATTTGAAGTGAATAGTCATTCACCAAGAAAAATTTTCAGTTTTGGGAAGATATGGAAGTCTGATGGAGCCATATCAGATGAATAAGATGGTGTGTGACAACAATTCATACCTTAGTTCGTGTAATTTTGCCATGGCGATGGCACATGTATGCGTACGCTCATTGTCTTGATGGAAAATTACTTTCTACCTTGCTAAACCTGGCCTTTTTCATGTATCTTTTGTTGCAATTTGCCCAGGAGGTTAGTATAATATTCTCCAGTAATTGTTTGTCCAGTTGGGAGATATTCTACAAACATAATTCCCTCTGCATCCCAGAACACTGATGCCATGACCTTTCCCGCTGAAGGAATTGTCTTTGCTTATTTTGATGGTGGAGAATCAGCATGTTTCCACTGATGACTGTTGTTTTGTCTCTGGAGTATAGTAATGAATGCAATTTTCATCTGTGGTCCCAAACCAGTGCAAAAAATCTTGTTTGTTTCTGTTAAAATATTGTTCTGATATTTCCATTCTCATGCCTTTTTGATCCAACATCAAGAGTCACAGCACCCATCTTGCAGATAATTTTTTCACTTCTAATTCTTCAGTTACAGTGGGATATACCCTTTCCAATGACATCTGGCAAGTGTGAGTGATTTCACACACTTTCAGTTGGCGATCCTCCATGACCGTTTTGTGCACTTTTTGCTATGATTCCTGGAGTAGTGACACATCTTGGCCGACCATGTCCGGATCATCAATGAAGCTCTCCTGGCCAAATTTAAATTCATTTATCCACTTGTCAACAGTTGAACATGAAGGAGCAGAGTCCTCCAGTGTATTCTGGAAATCGGCATGAGTGTCCTTTGCTTTCTTACCTTTGTTTACGAAGTACTTAATCACTGCTCAAAACACCATTTTTTCCATCTTTGCAAATCACTTTGCAGGAACAACATCTGAGCCACATCACTGCCACAGCTCTCTTCCAAGAGCAGCAATGTGGCATACATTTACAGGCAACAGTCCAATGAATATCACATGAACAACTTGTTGCTCTAGCGCTGACCTCTCGTTGTGATTCCGAGAACCACCCTCATGCAATTCGATACAGGACTGCAGATGGCATAATTTGTCATCATGGCTTTTGGCTTGCCAGAGCTGCAGTTTGTATGGTTTCACTCTTCATCACTTACGAATGATTTTCACACTGTTGGCTGAGGGACATTCAGTTCTGCACTAGTGCGATAAGTAGATTTCACGGAACGTCACAGCATCTTGTCTCACTTTACGGTTGACTGTCTGTTCTGACATGTCTAGTTGGACCAAATGTTTTGTACTGCACAAGCAACACTCTTCCCCAAATTTCTTGTACCACTTCACTATGCTATCATAAAATGGTGGTGACTTGTGAAACTTGCTATACTCACTATCAGTGTTTCCAACAGTGAAATGACATTTCCCAGTAAAGTACTATTAGAAACTGCTAGATTTTTTCCATGTATTTAACAAAACCATTAAGTTGTTATTTTTTTAAAGCACTCTGTGTGTTGGGCAACTAAAAATATGAGACAATTCAATTTATCCCTTGAGTTTAAAGCTAAAACTGTGTTATGAAATGTGTCACAGCAAACTTACCTAAAGGAAACAAACAGGTTGGGATCATCAGTGTCACCCTCGACAGAAATTTTAACTCCAGAGGCAGAGGTAGTAGCAGATGGAGTACATTGAGATGCTTACATGCTGTAACAGTTCACATCTGCATCAGCACTTCTGTTGGTAGTTCATAATTGTGCCAACATTTTTTCTTCCTTTGCATTCTTGCTCAAATCGGTAAAAGGAATTCATCATTTTGGACTTCAACCTGTTTCTCAATTTAGTTTTAAAATTTTCATATGGCTAAAAAGTCTTCCACTTCCACATTCGACCACAGTAACATTAGTCATGACAATGCATACATTACCAATTCGTGAAATGGGTTGATGTCAATTGCATGTCTATATTTACACACTTCACACAAGAAATTAACAGTCTGTAATTTCGGACCATTTGACAAGGGTTAAATTTTGCCACTGAAAATCTATTTCAGTTATTGTGACAGGATCAACATTCCACGATTCATGAAGAGAAATCGATGCCTCTTTAATGACCTGACAAGCTTTGGACATTGAAATAAGTGAAATTCTCCTCAAAATTTCAGTGTTGTCTGGAAATCTTTGCAATAACTGAGTTATTAATTCAGAGACAAATTGGATGCATCTCCGATGTAGGAAGTGTTCTTGCTCTAGGTACTACTGAGATCTTCACAATTCAATAGTCTCTTTTTTGATTTTATATCCTAGATATGGTTTCAGGTCTAAGTGCTTTCCAAAGTCTAAATTTAATTTTCTTTTCACAAGATATGTGGGGAGAACAAATCTTTTCCTTTAATGATGCTATTAGCACAATGAAGTCATATGAAAGCTCGCACAGATCCCCTGCGTTGGATTCAAAATGTTTATTAGCCATCTCCAAATCTCAAATAATTGCCTTTAAAAGTGTTAAATACGGCAAACTGCAATCACCTGACAACATTGCATAAAGCATTTATGCAGTGTAACACTTTAATTCACATTACCTGAAGGTGCATCCTAAGCTTTAAACACTGGCCTATAATTCTTGTTAGGACAGGCTCTACAGACACCTATCACATTGGTTATCACATGTGCATAGGTTTTTGAAGTGTTCTGCTCCTTCATTGAATGCGTGATAAATTTACAACTGTTGGCATTTTTAAGACTACAAAAACCAATTATATGTTTCCCTAACTAAGAAATCAAGATTTCTTGGCAATATTTCACTTTCAGCAGAAGTAGTAAGTTGAGCTGATGGCATATACATTTTACGAGCATGAAAAGCACAATGCATTTTTTCATAATTTGATAGACATCTTTGTTAATACCTACAATTACTTTCGCATTGCCAGTGCCTACCACTCCAACTTGTTTGGATCTAATTTAAATTCTTGACACATGTCTTTAATTGCTGTTACAACAGACTGTGCATTGCAATGCTTGAAATTGGCTAATTTCAAAAAAAGTTGAAATGATCACGTTGGTTGCAGCACTGTAATGTATTACTGTCATTCCTACAAAATTTTGTCATGCTAATGTCTGTTGATTCATCAATTAGAATGCTATACATGCTGTCACTAATATCTTGCGTAAATTTTCCACAAAACAGGGCCACAGCACAAGTTTTATAACTGCACTACACTTTTTGCTATGTATTTAAAGTTTTCAGGTAACATCACACTTTGTGAATTTAATCTTAACAAATTACTTAAATGATCACATAACAGGATCACACATTGTTGGAAACATATAATCCAAGGAACTCTCAGCTTGATTCACTTCTACAGATTTTTTTGCAGCTGTGAGTGGTATTTTTGTTTGTGTTATGCTAGATAATGGTGATGTCTTGTGTTTCTTTTTATCACTTTGGCTTAATATGTTGGTATAACGCAGTAAAAAAGTGCTGTAACAGAATTTCCAGTATGCTCTTATGTCATCACCTTGAATTCTTTCTAGCCAGTCTGAAATTTACTATCATTTAGCCATTCAGCACAAAATTTCTAGCTTTATTGTGCCTTTACTTTGCCGATGTTTACTAAAACAATATCCACTGACATAAAAAACACCACATTAATACTGGCACTACAGGTATGCATTATGCATGCAGTTGCAGATTTATTAATAACTTACTAGAGCACGTAACAATACGGGTGCATAACAATATGGAGGCGAAGACAGAATACCATCTATTACAAGTTTTTAGATGGTATGGATTTGAGAGCTACTAGATGTTAGCAAATTCAGTAGTGCTCTTTGATGTTTGTTGAATGGATCAAGTAATTTTAAAGATAATTTTAGCAGTAGACCACCCAAATATTTTTAAAATCCCACTAGCCATTAAATGCAATATCTGCCCAACCGACATGTACCCAAAACCACCAGATTTAGTGAGAAAACCATAAACATGGCAACACTGCTCACTACTGTTTGACAACAGACAAATTCTAGCACACAAAATGCTTTTTGTATCCAATTTGCTGGCATTTTCAGCAAATATGATCAGTAGCATCCTTGTTGGTGGTTTTCCAAACTAACATGCTGGAACAACATTAGGAAAACATTTGAAAATAATACCGAGCAGTCTAGAGAGAACTTCAGTAATATTGCACAGTACTCTTGATCACTCAGGAGGCACTTTAGTGTCTCAAGTATTGTACAATATGGTTCAAATGGCTCTGAGCACTATGTGACTCAACTGCTGAGGTCATTAGTCCCCTAGAACTTAGAACTAATTAAACCTAACTAACCTAAGGACAGCACAAACATCCATGCCCGAGGCAGGATTCGAACCTGCAACCATAGCGGTCTTGCGGTTCCAGACTGCAGCGCCTTTAACCGCACGGCCACTTCGGCCGGCTTGTACAATATGTTCCATTACGTTTAGTCAAGTACTTACACCAGTTTTTAAAGAGTGTCATGGAATTTATAATTACTCTATATAATTTAGTGTTGTACCTTATGTTCCATAATGTTTAGTCATGTACTTATACCAGTTTTTAAAGAGTTTCATGGAATTTATAATTACTCTACACATTTTCCACAGGGGGCAATAACACAACAGATATCATAAATTACAGAATAGTTTGGATATAAATTACTTTCACAATCTGTTATTTATGTATCATGTTGGCAGAATGACTGGGGAGGAAGGCCACACTTTAGCAAGTTCAACTCTAGGAGTGGAAGCAGGTGTTCTGGCTGATACATGCTGGGCCACTGCTCCAGTGCTCAGAATAGAAACTTCCTGCCTCCACTTCCTTCTTCACCTCTTGCATAAGAACTCAGCAGATGATCTTTCTGGATGCAGAACTGGATTCTGCAGATAGGTTGAGCCTACCATGTAAGAGCTGATCATCAGTTTCAAACATGATTGTAGATGTTGGAGAGGTGGTTCATATATATTACTAATTAATTGTCTGAAACAGAGGCAGGACAATGGATGAGTTAAGTCTTTATGCCTTGCAAATTTTTCTCAGGCATAAATACAGGGTGTATCAAAAAGAATCATCCAATTTAAAACAAAAAAATAACTATTATGTTATTTGAGATATGTACATGAACAGCATACTGTTGGAAAGAGCAAACTCTTGAGTTTTACACTGGGAGTTTTACACAGTTCCCCCTAGGTAGCAGCAAGATGTGCCAACTTCAGTTCTAGTAAAAATGGTGTCGGGACAACAGAAAGCATTTTGTGTTCTACATTTTGTGCAGTGCGAGTAAGTAATAACTGTTGAGCACGACTTTCTTATTAGGTATGGCATGGATACTTCTAGAGAACAGAGCATTAAATGATGGCATGAACAATTCTGAGAAACATGTTGTTTGTGTAAAGGCAAATTGCAGAGCTGTCCCAGAGTGTCTGACACAGACATCAAACACATCCACCATAGTTTCACAAGGAGTCCACAGCAATCCATTCACTGTGCAGCTCGATAGCTCAATATGCCCCAAATTTCCATCTGGTGTGTGTTGTGTCAACATTTACATATGAAACCATACAAAATTCAGCTACTGCAAGCCCTTTGAGAAGGTGACAAACAACAATGTGTAGAGTTATGTAATTTTGTTCTCGGCAAGATAGAAGATGACAGTTTTCTTCCATGTGAGGCAATATTCCATTTAAATGGAAAGGTGAATCATCATAATGTGAGAATATGGGGTACATAACCAAAACATGAAATTGTACAGCATGAGAAGGATTCTCCAAAATCTATCGTGTTTTGTGCAATTTCACAGGAAAATGTGTATGGTCCATTTTTCTTTGTCACAAGCACTGTTACAGGAAGCACATATCTCGATACACTTGAGAACTTTCTTTCTCCACAGTTTCAGACTGATTCGAATACCTTCATTTGCCAACAGGATGAGGCACCACCACACTAGCACCTGGAAGTGCACGAATTTTTAAATCAAAGGATTACTGAATGATGGATCAGTTGTACTGGACTAAAAATGATTCGGCTTTACATTACAGGCCTCTGAGGTCACCGGACCTGACTGAATGTCATTATTTCTTGTGGGGGTTTAGAAAAGACTCTTTTTGTATGCCTTGATTACCAACAACAATGAATGAACTCGGACATTGCATAATAGCAGCTGTGGAAGCTGTAGCTCAAGGCATTCTTGTTGCAGTGTGGGAACAATTTGAATATGGCATTGACATATATTGTGCATGTCAAGGGGGGCATATTGAACATCTATGAAAAGGTATGGGAAAAAAAACCCTTTTCGAGTTTCCCGTCCATCAAAAACAAAATTCATTGTATATGTTTATTAGTTTCAGAAATGTAGATGTGGCAGTCTGGAAGATTCTTTTTGATACACCCTGTATTTCTATGGGGATTCATTGCTCTGTTGCACCACAGAATCAGCCATGACTTACAAAAATATATTTTTGCCATCACAACAGAGTATGAGCTGCCATATCTGGGTGACAGTCCTCATTACTCTGATCACTGCCAGCAACAATAGTTTGGAAATGCACCATGAGCCCTATTATTATTGTAAGTAATTATCAAACATAATGTGGTCATTTTAGTTGACCTTCTACATACAGTGATACAGAAATCAGTGTCTTCCTTATCTTTCTTTTAAGTAACTGTCTTTTAACACTTAACAGCAAAACTGAACTCATTGAGTCAATTATTAAAAAAAAAAAAAAAAAAATTGTTCTTTGGGATGTGCTAAAATTGTTTGCTTATCTCAGTGATATCTTGGGAAAAAAAAGACATAACAATACGCTATTAACACCTTGGAAAGTATGACACACATTTGTTAAAATTGGATTAATGTCTTTAATTGTACCAGACAAAGGAAAAGGAAAGAAAATGTATAATTAACTAGTTTTTATTTTTCTAAAAATTCAATAAGTCAAATTACACCAGATTATTATTTGGTGACGACAAAACTTTATAATCACATACAAAAATTATATGTTTCTTATTTCTATAGATATAACATCATTAATAAAAGAATGTTTTTGGCATTGTATACAACATGTTTCCCTTGCGTAGTCAGCTGCATAAATCCATTTCACTATAACACAAGTGTATTCTCACAAGAATATACACAGTTTATAACCATATATCCACCATTTTTCTGTTTTTATCAAGCTACTGAAAGTCAGTTATAACAGATTTTTCTAGCAACTGAGTTATTTTCTCTTATAACCTTTTTCACCTATATTTATACAGTCAGACAAAAAATTATAGAACTAGTTGAGTTTCTGCCTGTTCATTCTAAGCCAGACATATTCTTGCATATTTGTTGAAAAAGAATACATGGATGGGATGTTTAGTTTACATACAATGAATGTTGTTTAAACAAGAACAATGTTTTAATATTTAAGATCAGCAAATAATTATGAGTTTGTTTCTTCTCAACAATCTGAACTTCACAACATAACTGTTCAGATAACAATGTATCTGTAGCCAAGCCTACATTTTAAATAATTGTCTCATGTTTTTCTGAAGCTGTCACCTTAGCTCCACTGAATATGCAGTTCTCAAACACCTCACACAGCTTACTGAAATTCTGCCACTTCCACATTCATCATAAACCTTTACTGTCAATATTTCATTGAAAAATGCAACAACTATAAAATAATAAGTCCATGATTATCCTGCAGGTATTTTTATCTTGGTTCTCCTTCAAGCACTGGCTGGCACCTAAACAGAAAAGAAATTCTTATCACAAGATACAATGCTAATGAGATAAATAATTACCACATTCATTTATTTCAAAACTAGATACAATCATCAATATGTTTTGGGGAAAAAAAAAAAAAAAAACAGATTCAGTAAACATCTTGGGCATTTGAAAACGATTTATCCATTAGAATTGACATTACATGCATATTATGATGTAGTTTGTATTATGTAGCTTGTATTTAATAAATGAATAAATAGATATGAGTCTATAAACTATTTTCTGAGTCAACTGAGTTAATAATAAGAATGAATGTTGATAATAACAACAATACAACTGAAATATGTTTTCAGAGGTGCTCAAAGGTACACCATAATTTTTTAAAACATAGGTATGAGCAACAAAATATTCGCCAGAAAACAAATGTCCTGCTTCCTACAAAAATGTCACACTAAGGACTCCATGAAGAATTTGGCTATTGTTGATTAAAATATCCTGCTAGTGCTACAAAAAGTGACTTTCATGATAAGTGTGTCTGTTACACCTACAGTACTCACATGTGCTTATTATCCAGTGAAATCTTTTGTAGAAATATTTACTCCTCATGTACACTGAATTAAGAGTCCCAAGTTTCCCTGAAATGCTTATGAAAGAAAATATTATGAAACAATGTGCGTGATCATTCTTTGTCGCTGATTTTCAAATGTATATGTACATCTGACAGTTAAATATGCTTACTTCTCCATGAGTCAGGATTCAGACACATTTCACATTACTACATTTAACTCATACTTAGTGGACGTGGGTTCCAAAATATACTATGATTTTCAGTGGATTCCATAAATTACTAAAAATGAATATCAACATCCATCGTCCCCTAAATTCTTGTGTACCTATACTAATAATAGCTATGGTGAAACTGTTGAAGTTTTAAGTCTCCATATTGATGAGAATATAAACTGGAAAAACATGTTTTCAGACTCCTAAAACGATGCAGTTTAGCCACATTAGCCCTCTGAATCACTGCACATCTTATGGAGAGACAAATCAGTGAGCTGACATAGTCTGCATATTTTTAGTCAATCATGGCACATGGAACAATGTACTTGGGTAACTTATCTTTATGAAACAAAGTGGTCAGAGCTAAAAAATGTGCTGTAAGAATAATATGTGGTGCATACCCATGATCACCTAGTAGACATCTGTTTAATGAGTTAGGTATTTTGACTACTGCTTCCCAGAATATTTATGCCCTCTTGAAGTTTATTTGTAAAATAAATAATCCACTGCAGTTCAAAAGGAACAATGATGTACATAATTACAACACCAGAAAAAATGACATTCATTACACAACATTAAGGTTGTCTTCAGAACAAAAAGGAGTGCACAAGGATGCCACCAAAATTTTTAACTTACTCTGTTATGTAAAATGTCTGACAGACAGCAGAGTTAGATTTTAAGACAAACTGAAAAAGTTATTATTACTTCATGACAGTACTAAAAAAAAGATGAAAAAGTCGAGATCAGCATTTGGCCAAATTCTTATGAATATGTAATGTGGAGGTGAAATGACTCACTCCACATCATTACCACAAATAATCAAATGGTCCATGGAACATGAAACTAACTAACTCCATCTCTAACATTCAAAATGCCAGTGATATCATAAATTCTAAGTACTTCTGCTCCTTTTCATTAGTCATGCCAGTGCACCAAAAACACTCGTTGTTTATGTCACAGAAAACAAACCATATGTTTATAATAATTACCTGACCAGCACATACAGGAATGATTTCATGCCACATAAACTGCCAAATAAACCCTTCTCTTGTAGCTGCATCAAGGAGCCTTCACTGTTTGTACAGAAAGAGAGCAACAGTTGCAGTATAGCTATCATTCATTCCACAGGATGGCTTTGAGATTGCCTCTTAATGACCAACCACTGAAACTTTTTGTCCATTGTTTGTGGTTTCTTCTTTACATCCTACAAATTTGCCAGCAGCCAGAAGAGTTGTGTTTTCAGCATACATTGTGTTTGTCATCTTCAATCTGAAGACATGTTTGATGCACCTCTCCATGCTAATTTATCTGTGAAAGCCTCTTCATCTCTGAATAACTGCTGCAGTCTACACACATTTAAACCTGCTTACAGTATTTGCATCTACATCTCTTACAATTTTTACTATCCACGCTTCCCTCCATTTCCAAATTGACTTTACTTAGGTCCCTTAGGACCTATTTTACCAACTAATCCCTTATTTTACTCAAGTTGTGCCATGAATCTTCAACATTCTTCTGCAGCACAACATTTCAAAAGCCTCTATTCTCATCTTCTCTGAATGGCTTGATCCATGTTTCTCTTCCATACAAAAATACCTTGAGACAAGACATCTAAACATTTAAATTTATATTTAATGTTCACAAATTTTTCTTTTTACAGAAACACTTTTCTTGCTATTGCCATTGTGCATTCTATATCCTCTCTACTTTGGCCATCATCAGTTATTCTGTGGTCAAAATAGGAAAACTCATGTACTATTTTTAGTGTCACATTTTTAATTTAATTCCCATAGTATTGCCTGATTTAATTCAACTACATTTCAATACTCTTGTTTTACTATTGTTAATGTTCAACTTATAATCTCTTTCTCAGATGCTATACACACCATTCAGTTGCTCTTCCAAGTCCTTTGCTGTCTCTGACAGAATTGCAATGCCACTGACAAACAAAGTTTTTATTTATTCCACCCCAAACTTTGATTACCCTCTAAATTTCTCCTGGGTTTCTTAATGTACTGATTGAATAACATCTGGGATAGGTTGCAACCCTGTCACACATCTTTCTCAACTACCACTTATCTTTACTAATTTTTTCATGTCCTTCAACTATTATAACTGCAATTGGTTTCTGTGCCAGTAGAAAATAAGCATTCGCTGTCTGTATTTTATCCCAGATACCTTTCAAATTTCAAAGGGTGTAGTCCAGTCAATATTGTCAAAAGCTTTTTATAAAACTTCAGATTCTGTAAATATAGAGTTGCCTTTCTTCACTCTATCTTCTAAGATAAGTTGTAGCAGTATTGCTTTGAATGTTCCTACATTTCTACAACACAAAGTGGTCTTCCCCAAGTTAGACTACTACCAGTATTTTGCAACCATGGCTTGTTAAATGGATAGTTCAGTTCTGTTCATACCTGTCAGCAACTGCCCCTTTGGGAATGGAATTATTACATTCTTCTTGAAGGCTGAAGATATTTAATTTGTCTTATGGAGCTGGTACACAAGGTGAAACAGTTTTGTGATGATTGGCTGTCTTACAGATCTCAGTAATACTTTGGGGATGTTATCTACTCCAGGGTCATTCAGTGCTCTGTCACATTCTTCTTGCAGTATCATACCCCCAACCTGTTCTTCCTTTACTCCCTCCCCCTTTCTATAATACTGCCTTAAAGATAATTTCCACTGTATAGTCCTTCTACATATTCCTTCCAACTTTCAACTGTCCCCTCTTTGTTTAGTCCTGGTTTTCCATCTTAGCTCTTCATATTTATGAAGCTGCTTCTCTTTCCTCCAAAGGCATCTTTAATTTTAGTGTATATGGTGTCTAACTGTCCCTTAGTTATACATCAATTTTATAGACTTACATTTGTCCTCTAGCCACTCCTGCTTATTCATTTTGCACTTCCTGTCAATCTCATTTTTAAAAATTTGTATTCCCTTTCATCTGCTTCATTTGCTGAATTTTTGTATTTTCTCAGTTCATTAATTACATTCAATATCCAAGAATTTCCACTGGGTCTTGCCTTTCTTACCAATTTAATCCTCTGCTGCCTTCACTATTTAATCTCTCGAAGCTACCCATTAGTCTTCTACTGTATTCCTCTTTCCTTTTTCAGTCAATCACTGCCTAATACTCCCATTAAAACTCTGAAGAACCTCAGCTCCTTTTGACTTACACAAAATGCCAGCCTACAATATATTTACAGTGTAATAAACACCAGAATTTACATGATTCTAAGGTCAAGTCTGTGCGGCTGGTTCCGGCGGAGGTTCGAGTCCTCCCTCGGGCATTGGTGTGTGTGTTTGTCCTTAGGGTAATTTAGGTTAAGTAGTGTGTAAGCTTAAGGACTGGTGACCTTAGCAGTTAAGTCCCATAAGATTTCACACACATTTGAACATTTTTCTATGGTCAAGTATTCATCATCTGAATTACTATACAGGAACATTTAGAAGCAACCAACATAAAACACAAACAAGAGCTATAAAAATAAAATAGTATGGCTCTTGCTCTTTGTACAGCTGTTTCTCTTCTCTCTAAAGGTCTCTAATTTTTCAGTAGATAGCACTCTACAGCCTTGCATTTCTCCTCAACCATTCCTGCTTAGCCATTTTGTGTTTTTTGGCAATTGTATTTTTAGATATATATATATTCCCTTTCACCTGCTTCATTTGCTGCATTTTTATATTTTCCTTTTGTCATCATACTAACACACATTTGTGGCTGAAGAGAAGATAAACCATTCATACATATTCAGAATAGGAATGATGTCAGGTAGAACAATACTAAACTCGAAAGGAGAGACAGCATTGGTCGTATATTTTTTTGTTTATTATCGCAAAATCGATTTTCGGTCACTTGGTGACCATCTTTAGTGCTGTAATATATAACTTAAATTAGTAAGCACTGGTGTCAATAAGCTTACGGCGATCACATAGACTGAGGTTGCTGTTTACATGCACTTCATGCATGAAACACTTCATGCATGTGTGCACTTCATGCATGTAAACAGCGACCTCAGTCTATGTGATCGCCGTAAGCTTATTGACACCAGTGCTTACTAATTTAAGTTATATATTACAGCACTGAAGTTGGTCACTAAGTGACTGAAAATCGATTTTGCGATAATAAACAAAAATATACAACCAATGCTGTCTCTCCTTTCAAGTATATCCATTATCTGGTCGTAGTGCACAGGACACTATGGAGTCGCCAATCAATACTAAACACCCTCAGAAATCTGTACGGCACTTCATCTGCTACAATGCACCATGGTTCTTTAACTCCTGTTGGATAGGTAAGTTCTGATTAGAGGGACAGCAATACCTTTTGTACCATATCTTTCAGGTCTGGCAAATAGGAATTCATGAGAGATGGCATCAAGTGTTTTCTTACATCTGTGAGCAGAGCACAAGCAGAGGAATAGCTTCAAAATGTACAAAATTTCTCAGTAACTACTATCACCTAGACAACAGTGCTTCCAGACTCATTACAGGTCAAAATGTAGTAAGCTCTATCACAGACATCAGTCATACTCTTTTTCTGATTTCAGATGTCAGTCATAGAACATTTGCCATTTTTACCACAGGACAGTGTTTATTGTTTGATATAGTTATTGGAGTGTCTGCATTTTTACTGTTTCTGTATAGTCTGATGCAAATATTCTTCACATATACGTGCATGTATGAAGGAAGAGACACTGCTAACTATCTACAACAATGTTAAAAACATGAAACTTATTCACAAAATGTGAATAAGGTTATGCATCAGCTACACCACATGCCAGTAGCACATGGAAATGTGTGCTGAACTGGGACTCAAACCCAGATTTCCCACTTATCAGGAGCAGGTGCCTTAACTACTCTGACCATCCAAGCATGCCTGCAGGAATAGTCTAGACCACCATATGTCCTAGTCTCTCATCCCGTACTGCTCCTATACAGGCTGGAGAAAAATTGTGTCACAAAATTTTAACCCTGGATAGCTGATGTCAGTAGGAACCAAAATTACTAATGTTGTGTAGCTCGACAATGCACCATTTTTAAACTAAGGAAACTTGATGCCACATGCTCTGATTGGCTGTGGGGTTGCCCTGTTGGCATTTGTCGGTTGACAGGCTGTGCTATGGTTGTCAGTTAATGGACTGCATTCAACATGCCGCCAGTCACAGCAGGGCAATGCCAGGAATCTTTGAAAGAGTTCAGCAAAACACTGTCTGACATTACCAAGCTTGTGTTGCATCAGAGGATCACCAGTTCGAGCACGTGCTTTAAGTAAACAATTTCCTAGCTACAAAAAATGCCCTTTTCAGAGCAGACACAATTTGTAAAAGACTTTCTATATGCAAACTAATAGCTGTTGATGGGTTTATTCCAGGTACACCGTATCATGAAACTACAATGGATGTGTCAGGACCATGGCGGATTTGCCACCAGAGTGGAAGGCTGGCACGCTACCACTGAGAATGCGGACTGCCTTGGATATATCGTGATCTCCGGCAGGCAAAGCATTTGCTGTCATGCATTGTCCACAGCATCTGGCAACAGGGCAATCCTAAAACCAATCAAAGCATGTGGTGCCAAGTTTCCATAGTTTAAAAATGGTGCAGTGTCAACCCACACAACATTAGTAATTTTGGTTCTTACTGATGTCAGCTATCCAGGGTTAAAATTTCATGACACAATTTTTCTCCACCCTATATAATGAAATTCCCAAACAGGGAGAGGCAATGCTTTATTCATCAGTTTGTCTTTGTTTTGGCATGAAATACAGTTATTGCTGGAGGTGTGGTTGGATAGCCAGTTGTGAAGCAACTGATTATGAACTGGGTTCAGGTCCCAGTCCAACAGAAATTTTCATGTGTTTCTTGGAAATGGTACATCTGATGTACAATTGTATTCATGCTTTGTGAATATATTTCATATATTATTTGATATTTTCATTTTTATTTTTTTTATCTTCTACTTTTGGCAGTCTCTGCTACAACAGAAGTTCAAAATACTACTGTGATGTCTCTGAAATGCTTTTCAAATGACTAAATTGTGTTTTCATGAAAAACTGGGATTACTAAGAATGTAAAACTTTCATGTAAAATATATAAATGGTTTAACTTTAGCTGCAGATATAATTTACTGACACTGTTTGCACCAAAATACATACAAAATATTTAACAGGTGCAGAAATGTCAATGAATTAGGCATACATGAACACAAAGTTTTAAGATAAATGATACGTGATAACCTCTCTGATTGAAAAAAGGAAATTAAAATGAAAAGCATGCAGGAGACTACCAATTTTCTACATCATTATAGGTTTAAAGGTTGATATGAGGATAAAATAGCTTTCCACAGTGCTTAAGCTGTCAAGAACTGATACTGAACTTGCAATTCAGTCTCATTAAAGTATGATATATTTATTTCTCTAACAACAGGAAATTTAATGAGACAGCAGTTCATTTAAGTTCAGTACTTCATACAAGGAAATGATATGCTTTAGCTCCATTCCTTGAGATCTGTAGAGACTAGAGTTTTATATTTCCCCTCATATCAAGAAAGGTATACTGAAGACAGTGATACCAGGAGTTACTGAATTACTGTGATGTAAATGGAAATAGAAGAATGAAGTTATTGATCTGAAATTCTTACTAGTCTTCATCTACATCTGCATGATTACTCTGCAATTCAAAATTAAGTGCCTGGAAGATGATTCATCAAACTACTTTCAACCTATTTGTCTACTGTTACACTCTTGAACAGCATGAGGGAAAAATAAATGCATAAGTCTTTCCATGTGAGCTCTGATTTCTCTTATTTTATTATCATGATCATTTCTCCCGGTGAAGGTGGGTACCAACAAAATATTTTCAAACTCAGAAGAGAAAGCTGATGATTGAAATTAAGTGAGAAGATCCTGCTGCAACAAAATATGCCTATGTTTTAATTATTGTCACCCTGGCACTCTCTCCCCTATTTCACTCTAATACAAAATGAGTCATCCTTCTTTGAACTTTTTTGATGTCCTCTGTCAATCCTATCTAATGTGGAACCCACACCACACCACAATAATCCAGAAGAGGATGGGCAAACATAGTGTAGACATCCTCTATATTAGACGTGTTGTGTTTTGTAAGTCTTCTGCCAATAAATCATAGTCTTTTGTTTGCTTTTCCCACAACATTACCTATGTGATTGCCTCTGGGCATCCAGCTGAATTTACAGCCTTTAGATTTGTGTGATTTATTGTGTACCCAAAATTTATCATTTCATTTTAAAAATCATGTGGATGACTTTACACTTTTCATTATTTAGAGTCAATTGCCACTTTTGCCTACATATCTCTTGTCTAAATCATTTTACAATTGTTTTTGATCATCTGATGACTTTAGAAGATGACATCAGCTGCTAACAATCTAAGAGGGTTGCTCAGATCACCTCCTAAATCATTTATGTAGGTCAGAAATAGTGTAGGGCCTACAACACTTCATCGGGGATCACCAGGTATCACTTCTGCTATACACAATGATTTTCTATCAATTACTATGAACTGCAACCTTTCTGATAGGAAATCATGAATCCAGCCACACAACTGAAATGATACTAAACAGGCAGACAATTTGATAAGAAGTGTCTTGTGAGAAATAATGTCAAATACTGTTCGAAAATCTAGAAAGATGGAATCAATTTTTTATCCCCTGTCAATAGCACTCATTACTTCATTTGAATTAAAAGCTAGCTGTGTTTCACAAGAATGATACTTTTTGAATCCTTGCTATGTATCAATAAACTTAGCTTCAGGCTAATTCATAATGTTCAAACTCAGCACATGTCCCAAAGTCCTACTGGAAATCAATATCAGTGACATGGGTCTGTAATTCTTTGGTTACTCATATCTATTTTCTTGAATATTGGTAGGATCTGTACAAAATTTCCATCTCATGGTACAGATATTTAATGTGTGTGTGGTTGCATATGACTGTTAAGTATGGAGCTATTGTATCAGCATACTCTGGAAAGAACCTGACTGGTATACAATCTGGACCAGAGGCTTAACTGATTTAAGCTGCTTCACTACACCAAGAGTATCTACTTTTAAGTTATGCATGTTGGCCGCTGTTCTTGATTCACATTCTGGAATATTTACTCTGTCTTCATTGGTGAAAGAATTTTGCACCATTGTTATCGCACAGTGAAGATACTGACTGCATCTTGTTGCTGGTGTACATTAAATATGACCAGAATCTCTTTGAGTTGACTTCCATATCTTTATTAATCAGTACTGAATCCCTCCAACATGACACTGTGTAATGTAACAGAAGTATAATCTTTCAAAATATTACACTTACCTGAAAATCTGTTTTACCAGGATAGAACCAAGTTTAATTGGAAGCACAAGTGCCTTGTATGGGCTGGCAGCAGCACACATAACGCCGTATGTAGTTCCCCAGCAAGCGTAAATTGCGACCCACTGCATTTATACCATGCAGGAAGGACTCCAACTGAAATTTAAAAAAGCAGTTTTGAGTATTATGCTGTAAAGCTGCCATCAATCATCTCAAGCAATGACATCACACACATTTCTGTTAAGGAGGCTGAAACATAGGAAGACAGAAATGCTTGATTTGCACTCATGCCCCTCATAATGTAAATACTTTTTTTTCTAAATTTCTTTTACTTACTGGACACACAAACAGGGTGTAAAACAAAGTATGTACATCAATTTGTTGGGTTATTAGAGGAAATAAAAACTTTTGCTATGTGGTACCACTACAGATCCTTGTAGAATTTGATGCTGGACTGCCATTAGGCCAACATTCACTATTGTTTTGACCACTTTGTATGCAACATGTTGACACACAAATGTAATTTGCAACATAGTTACATCTTATATCTAGATAATGGTAAGTTTTCATCACTGCTAGGAGTGTTGATGTCTCTGGGTAAACTATTATGTTATTACAGTTTATATTATGTTGTGTTTACATGAAAGCTACTGCTGATGTTTACAGGTTACTGATTGCTCATTATATTCAGAGTTAGATGACATGAGTCTCATTTAGGGGGATGGGCAATGCAAAAGTTGAGCAATGAGGTACTTGTATGCAGAACAGTTTCTACAGAGGAGATTACAAAATCCTGTCACATTTCAAAGTCTTGATGGTCAGCTTCCTGAAACAGGATCCATTAGACCACACTGGTTGAAAACTGGTACACCACACAGTGTGCAGACTTAACTAGCTAGCTGTGTTACAGTGATTTGATGGAAACCCCAGCACCAGCACATGGTGCATAGCCAAATAACTAAAAACCTCCAGTGCCAATGTGTAGGACTTACAGCACAAGACATGCCTTTGTCCATTCAAGTATCAGAAGGTATAAGACCTATCAGCGGATGATGTGCTTGGTTTACTGATGAGGCTGCTTTCACAAGGGAAGGGATATTCAACAGCAATAGCAATGTCCAGGAGTTGGAAAATCCTAAAGCCACTCATGTGTTCCACCATAAACAGAGATTTACCATAATTCATGACCATATTTTTTGCCTAACATGTTCAGTGAGGAAATTATGTCATCTCTCTGTGTGCAGCACCAAAATAAATGTTTGGAGAATACCAAAAATGTTTGGAGAATACCAAAGTCCTTTATTAAGCTGTAATTTTATTACCCTTTTTGTTCAAAGTATAATTTATGGCTGATAATAAATTGCAGTATAAATAATTTATGCAGAAATATTTCCTTTGTGGTAATATTCACAATTGAAGATTCACAAAATTACACATATTTGGATTGACCTAGAACATTTGAAAGACAATTTTCTCTACTATGTAAAGAAAATATTATCTTTTTTTCTAAATTTTATAATTCAAGATATATAACAGTCAGAAATGTTGTTGTGCAAAAATTTGAATTTTAGAACATAAACACTTGAAAAAGCCTAGGTTACTGTCTTGTAGCCCTACTATATGTGCCTCAAAACCCACTCCATAAAATAGAACCTAATAGTAATGCCACTTTTAAGAATACATGTTCAGTGGTTAAATGATGTAACTTCAGCGCAAAGATTGTAATAGAATGGGTTATTGTTCTTGTCTTTTATGTTTCTTATGAATATGTAATACCTTTGCATTTTAACATTTTGTACAACTTTCTTATAAAAGTCTCTAAATGGGCACTATGAACAATGCCACTGTAAGTGTTTGTTCAGCATTCAATGAGTAGCATTCATACAGTTGACAACTGTAAGTCACAGTCAAGTTCAATGAGGCAACATTCAGTACTTGTGAGTTGTCTGCAGTCAGATAATTAGAAATTGCCACTTGTGTACCTGTGTTAGACATCTCAAAGACTTTGCCTACTGCTGACCAATTGCAGAACTTATTATATGCAAACTGATTATTGGAAAAGTTTTATGTCCAATAAATGTGCTTTAAATGAGAATTAACTCAGACAGTGCTCCTCTTCTTGTTTTTCCTGGTTTTATCCCATATCCTCATGGGGTCAGCATGTTAATCTGGATTTGGCAATGCTAAATGGAGAGACAGTTAAGTGCCCTATCTTTCACCACAGCTCCCCCTTGAGGTTGCCTTTGTGTATCCCCCCCCTGTCAGCAGCTAGTGTTATCCCATGCGAAAGTGTGAGAATATTTTTGAAGCACTTGAAAATCATGTATCTGAGGTGGAAAATGGGAACCAGCTGTTATTCACCTACTCAGATGCGGGAAGCAACTTAAAAACCACATCCAGATTGACCAGCACACTTTTCAAAGCGGTTAATTTGTGGGGCAGATTTGATCTGGAACCAGTGCACTACCTAAATCCTGAAAGTGGCATACTTACATTTACAGATATCCAGGCAGGTCAGCTTTGACACTGTTGATTTGACTATTTAAAATTATTTAAGAACCTATAAATACATGTTATGGACATAAAGTAAAAGTTTCCATTTGAAGGACACGTAGTCCAGTATCATTATGCCAATCAGGCAAAATCACCTTGAGCACTGAGCCAATCATCGTACCAGTGCACCAGTTTGAAGATAATTATTTGGTAAAACACTGTGTACAGCTGCATGAAGAAGTCCTGCCAGAACTGCCTGCTGCATGTTTTCATCTGACAGGCATCACTGTCACTTCAAAGCCTTTTTTAATGAACCTAAGACATGAGAATCACATGGGGAGAGATCAGGACTATAAGGTGGCTGGGCAAGTGTCTTCCAACTTAGTTGGCATTGGATGAGGCTCGTTTCCCAGATTGACTGGTGTCTTCCTGCTCCCCATCATGACCAGAACAGATCTTGGCACACCATTCCACAATTGTTGTTTTCAACAGACATGCTGCCCCTTAACACATTCTTGATTCTGTGATGGATGTCTACCAGTATATGTCCTTCAGCAGTCAAAAAAAGAATAAAGCACATGGGGCCTGTTTGGAGACATTAGGTAATAATGTTGGTATAGTTCACATTTCCACATGCACATTGGAAATATATGAATACCACATTAATCCCATACCTACATGTCTGTGCTTATATACCTGCATCATCAGAGTCAAACTACATTTCATATAGACTACAGCAGTGCCCTCAAATGGAAATTTTTTGATCACAACTTATAAAAAACATGATCAAGGCAGTTAAGGTCAGTAATGTTAGATGGTGGAAGAATTATTGATTGCATTACCTCAATTTCTGTCACTGTGCCTCATAAATATATTACCTAATTATAAGTAACTGATAATGGCCAAAAATGACAGAGAGAGAGAAGTATTAATGGCAAACATGGTATTCATAGGCATAACTATTACCCAATGAGAATACTACTTCTAATCAGAGTAGAATAAATGTATAAAAAAGGGCCTCTAAAAGTTGCACAGATCAAAGTAATCTACTTACAAGGAATATACACTGACTGATTCTTTAAACTGGGTGTGTGCTATTA
Source organism: Schistocerca serialis cubense (assembly GCF_023864345.2). Classification (NCBI taxonomy): domain Eukaryota; kingdom Metazoa; phylum Arthropoda; class Insecta; order Orthoptera; family Acrididae; genus Schistocerca; species Schistocerca serialis. The sequence continues at coordinate 505,407,251 of NC_064640.1, forward strand.
CTGTTAAACATTCATGGAAATATCAGAATGCTACAATACAGTCAATTATTACAATATACAAAGCACTGAAACCTTGAAAAATGAAAGAGAAAGATGGAAAAAATTGCAATAAGAGAGCTGTACAATAATTGTAGTTCAAAAATCAGTGGAACAAAGTACACATTAAGAAACGAAAGGGAAAATTGTAGCATGATTAGTAGAGTCAAAAACATATTAAATCTTGAGCTCTTAGAAGTATGAGTATCTGACTCTTGAGTAACATAAAAGAGAGTGAAGGTACAACAGCATAAAGAAAAATTTCTGTGAGTGTCTGAAGATAACATTGCTGGAGTGAACACATCATCACGCAGTGAATTTGTACATTGTTATAATTAGATTATGTAGATTCTGTTTACTCTACAAGTCAACACACCTGTAGTACAATATTTGGTTTGTGTGAAAGTAAACAAAGATTGTACTCATACAGATAAATGTTATTACTTTAAAAAGTATTGCTTGGTCAGAACTTAGAGCCCCACCTCAGGTATTGGCGTGAATTTTAAATAGATCATTAGTGTGTTCAGTGTGGTCAATTTATTCAACATATCTGATACCTTAATGCTGAAAATCTGGTTATTTGTCTCTAAAGGAGGAAGCTAAGCTTTTTGGAGGAAAAAACAGGTAGTGCTTTCTCTGCTGCATCATGCACAGGGTGGATATAATTATAAAGTCTGATCTAGTGTAAATGGAAAACTATTTATTGTATTGGTACCCAACTTTGTAGGACTGATGTTCAGACTGCACACAACAGCATTTGCATTGTTAGTAGTGCTAGTGTCATGACCTGCCATTAGGCACCGATAAGGTGATGTAGGATTAAAACATAAACACAAGTGTGCATTACAGTTGCGGACAGTCAGCTTGAGCCTGGACAAGGTGAGCAAGACTTTACTCATAACAATGTTGTATGGAAACAACAGCCATAGTGCTGCTGTTCTTCATGGGTATTGATGCATTAAATGAATATGGATGGGTCCTCCTTCTGCATCAGGGTTGAAGAAATGATTCAGAAGTTTGAGTTAACTGGCAATTTGGGAACTGCTCATGGGAGAGCCAATGGCCAACTGCACCACAAATTGTTGAAGAAGTTACTGTTGCCATGCCTGAGAATAGTGGGCACAATGTACAGTCTTGAAGCACTGAATGAGCTGTGTCACAACAGCTGAACATTGCAGGGCCTCCCATTCAGAAAATGCAGTGACAAATTATGAAATGGCATCTTGAGTGTGGTTCCAGGTTTTTGTGGATGCAGATAGTTGTCACATTAACCAATATTTGTAGCCTGGAATGTAAGCATGGTACACGATTAACAAATGTTACTCTCTCATGGGGAAACTAGGATGTGCTTATTTCAATGGTTTATTCACTATTTTTGTTGTGCATGTCCCTAGAAATATGTCCACAAAGTTTCATTGTTCTATGATCACTTGTTTCTTATGAGGTCCTCACAAGTAAAGAAAGTTTAATTATAGCTATCCTGTAGATGCTGTTATCACTGTTATTAATTAACTGTTGTGTTATACTCAGTTGTTTGTGAGGAAACACACTATATAAGATCTGCAAGATTTTCTATTTGGAGAGTTTCATTATGTAAAAAAAGATATGGAGGTAGTGATCCAAAGCTAGTGAGTCAGAGAAAGAGAAAGAGAGAGAGAGAGAGAGAGAGAGAGAGAGAGAGACTACATACACACACTAGCGCATGAGTAGAGAAAAATAGATACACAGTTTGTTTTCTTTTGGAATAGTATTACAACTATTTAAAAAAGTAGCTATAATACTTTGGTCTACCTTCAATTTTAGAATGCACTGTGGTTAGTGTGTATATTCTTATTAGTAACAAAGTAACAACTACAGCATTATGAAAAGGATACATTGCTACACACCATATTATGGAGGTGTTGAGTCGAAAAAAAAAAAAAAAAAAAGAAAGAAAAAAAAAGAAAATTATTAAGCTTTCAGCCAGAAGGGCTTCTTCTGAATCAGACAACATACACACACATATTCAATTAAACACAGCTCATACACACATGACCACTGTCTCTGGTTGCTGAGGCCAGACTCACTGTTAATGAGAAGGAGCTTACAGGTGCTCAACACCAAAGTTATCAGCACACTATTAATGTAATGTAACGTGTAACGAGTCTGGCCTCAGCAGCCAGAGACAGTGGCCGTGTGTGTGTGTGTGTGTGTGTGTGTGTGTGTGTGTGTGTGTGTATGTGTGTGTGTGTGTGTGTGTGTGTGTGTGTGCAGTGTTTGCATGGGCCTGCTGACCGAAAGCTTATTTCTTTAGTATTCTTTTTGTTGTGCCTGTGAGCGACTCAACAGCTCTGCTGTATGATGATCAGCAATCTGTTCTTTTCATGATACTATCATTATTCCATCTTGGACTTTCCTTTGTTTGATTTTACAGTAACAGCTTCAGGATATACCTAAAATGATATTAGAAATTTTTTGCCTCGGCCAAGTCTCTCAGAACACATAGTCTCAAGACAAATTTTGATGATGTAGGGACTGAAATAGAAGAAGGTGGCACAAATACTGCAATCTTGATTTTGGTTTCCAAGTATTGCTCCACAGCTATGGCTGTTACTATTTACCATCATGCCCAGATATGAGGACCATTTTACCCACAAGCATTCCACCTCTTCCAAAGTGGTGTTCTGCCATAAACACAGGGAACACAGCATCCTAGTCCATCCTAATGTCCAACCCTGGTGGAAGACCCAGGTGCCCGATCTGCCTGATTCACTCACCCAACACATCCTACTACACTCAGTCTCATCCTGTCCCAGGGGCAACTAATTCTTAAGGGCCAGAGGGGCCCTATCTCACCAGAAGATTTGTGATATATTTTATTCTGTGTATTTTTTTGATATTATATCAAACAGTTTGGGTACAACATGATTTTGGTGTAGTGCAAGTTACAGACAACAGGGGTAATCAGTTCAGTTTCCACTGCTCCATTGCTGAAACACATTGTTGCTCTTAGCTGCTAGTAGCTTGGCCAGGCCATGTGGCTACCCTTCTCTCACTCCTCCTCTCAGCTCATCCTTCCTCAGTGATGAAACTGTTTTCCTTTCCTCATTCAATGCTGAGGGCCAGCGTCAGCTGGCCCGTACTCCCTCCACACCCCCAGATCCAAAAACTGCAGTCAAAACAATGTGACCAAGCTGTTTCCATTTCTCCACCTCATCCCTTGCTATAGAATAACTTCAGGCCACGTCAAGCAGGCCTGCTGTATGAACTAGATCGCACTTACGTCCCTTTCCCTGTACTCCAGTAAACACAGCTGTCTCTCTCCCCTCTTTGTCAACCTCTCTACATGGTTACATGACGTGGGGGCCAAATGGCTTGGGTCCATAGCCAGGACCATACTGAGGTGATCCTGTGCACATGGCAGAAGTACCAAAGTGGCACCTACCCTTCGTAAAAAAACTACCTTCCTGCAATTTTTTCTACACAGAGATGGAAATTTTGCAATTTGTGAGGTAGCCAAACATTGTGCAAAAAGATTAGTTAAATGAGCTGTGTAGATTGCACACAACAAATTAAATGTGTCATTGTAGTAAATAAATTACAATTTGTAAAAACTTTCTAAAAGAACTGAAAGTGAAACAAAATCTATATCTTATTTTTTGTGGCAGCTGCTGTACATTGATTGTATCATGATTCATAATAAAGAAAGATTTCATTTGCTTCTATTAAATTATTAACAATGCATGAATCACTAAAAGAAAGTAAGAGAAAAAAGAGCTATAATTAAGTGTTGAACACACATTCCTTTTCAAGACTTGTGTTCTTATTATAATTATACTTTCCATTTCCTTGCCATGAGAACAAAAAATGCACTGATAATGCCATTGAAGTCAAATTTAGCAGCTTTGTTATATTCTGTAGACAATATAGCTGAATTTGACAGTCTGCTTCACTTATACTCAACTTTAAATAGTATTTTTACCATCTTTAATTTGCAGAAACTATGTTGAGATTGTCATAAATATCCTGAAAGCTATTTTGATGTTTGAATAAGCATTTTGTAACCCATACTTAACTCTTATGTGGGCAGATTTTTTGTGGCAAATCAGTGAACATAATTTTATTGCTATTCTATTAGAATCATGATCAACTGACTCTTTTTTGATAATTTTATTTTTGTGATTTAGGGCCAAAGACAAAGGTGGCACATTATCACCCCAGCACCTTTGTGAGGTATTAAAACTGTGGTGGTAAATGGATTTCCCACTTCCCTTCTGCGAGCTGTTATGTGTTGCCATTACATGTAAAAAAATAATGAACACTCTTTTCTGTTTTTATTTTATGTTTTCTTTTACTTTATTTAAAAAATATTTGTTACTAATATTAAAGTCTACTTACCAAAATGTGAATACAATCCTCGAAATTTTATCACACAATAAAGGTATGAGCTGATACAGGTCACAATAATCTGTATTGCAGATGCAAAGCAATGTGTGTTAACAACAGTAGTGATCCCACAACATACATAAACTGATTGTTGTAGCAGTTTTCATACACCTGATGCAGTGTACAACTACAATATGTCAGGCATATACAGAAGCAGTAAGAATTATTTCCAAAATTGATACCACTAATTTGATGGTAAGTAGGCTTCCCCAGGACCACAAATGATGGATTAATTGTGTGGTAATTATACTTCTCAAGCCCCAAGCATAAACTACTTTAGTGGTAACCATACTTCCCAATAACCATTAAAAACACTGTTGTTTGGTGAGGGTATATACTTCATACAGTCCTGAAGACTTTGTTTCACAACAAACAGAAACTACAGCTGGAGCAACAGACTGCCACTAGATGCCAGGAGCTTACAGAATTGCTAACACATTCTCCCTTAAGCACTGTACAGAAATTCATTTAGTGAGAAGTATCTCCCACATGGCCCACAAAAGGGTTAAAAAAATCAAAATATCAAAATGAGAAAATTTTCTTTAACATTTCTTCCTACTGGAATTTGAAAGCAGCTTTTTGGTTAACTAGCTCTCCTGTATAAATATTTCTGTTATATTTGGCATCAAAAGCTGCTCCATATTTTCCAACATGATACAGAGCTTTCATTTGATGCTTTCCTGACAGGAAATTAAAGTGAAACAAATTGTGTGTTTTATGTGAGATCTGTTTCCCATTTCACTTAATATTCCGTAAAATATTTTGAGGTAGTCTAGCTTAAGCAGTTTCACTCCAGTCCTCAGCTGGCAGAAATCAGTGAAAATTGGAAGCCTTCAGTTAAACAGCGTATTATTTGCTTCAAGACCTGGTGGCTAAGCTTTGAACATGAGCTAGCCATGTAGGCACCAGCTGTGTGAACCAAGCACAGTGTTGACACTTAATCTAAGTGATGCATGTTCAGCAGTAGTCACTTACAAAATAACATGGTGCAGTTGCTGAGGGAATGGCAGAAGATAGTAACATGTGGGGCAGGAGAACTTACATGCCTCTCGCAGTTAATTGTTAAATCTTCTTTCTTTGGTGTGGCCGCGCCTGTAGTCTGAATTGTCACCCACATCACTTAATGCACCTACCTGTAGTCACTATCACTTGCCTAAATGCCTCCCCCACCCCGGCTACTGCCATTTGTGACCAGGAAATATCTCAAACAGTAAACAGGGCCATCTCCCAGTAGTGTTTCGTGTTCTGGAACTGTGTGATTGAAACTTGACTATCCTGTCAGTGGTTTTAAAATGAACAAAGTATACTGTTTGCTCAAATCACTGTTTAATTTATTAAGTATGAGAGAAAAGCTAAAAATCAAGCAATTAGGCACATGTCAACCAACTAAAATATTGCACAAAAAAGACTGAATTATCTTCTGTGTTTACATTATTATTATTATTATTAGCTCCAGTGTTTTGTGGATTAGGTCTTTCTTTGTAAATGAATATTTACCATATTTGCTATTTTTCAGTTGTTTTTTAAGCAGTATGACATAAATGGAGGTTATGTCACAAACAATTCAGAATGAAACTTCCTGACAGATTAAAACTCTGTGCCAGACTGAGACTTGAATTCAGGACCTTTGCCTTTTCTGGGCAAGTGCTGTACCATCTGAGCAACCCAAGCATGGATCATGACCCGCCCCCACAGCCTTACTTCCACCAGTACCTCATCTCCTACCTTCCAAACTTCACAGAAGTTTTCCTGTGAACTTTGCAGAACTAGCACTCCTTGAAGAGAGCAGCAGCCTGGGGGATGTTTCCAGAATGAAATTTTCACTTAGCAGCGGAGTGCACTGTTTAAAACTGTGTGCTAGACTAATACTTGAACTCAGGAAGGTAGGAGACAAGGTAATGGTGGAAGTAAGGCTGGGAGGATGGGTCATGATTCATGCTTCTGTAGCTCAGTTGGTACAGCACTTGCCTGTGAAAGGTAAAGGTCTCGAGTCTGAGTCTTGGTCTGGCACAAAGTTTTAATCCACCAGGAAGTTTCATGTAAGTGCACTCATTCTGGAATTTAGAACAATTCCATTATAAAGTTTGCTGACTTTTTATCTGGGTCCCACCAGTTAAAATGAGCACCAGCCACCACTGTCCTAGCCTACCAGAGGCAGGGCCACCTGTGAAAGCTGTACGTCCTACAACAGCTCTGCCGTAATTTCTACATAGAATTTTATTTGTGCATGGCCACCAAATTTCTATCCATCTGAATGATTGGACACCATCAAATTGTAGCCAACAGCAGACTTTGATCACCGAGTGGTACAACATGCTGTTGAGCAGAACATGCTTGATTTGAATGGCTGCATTACAACTATGACATCTGGATGCAACCCCCAATGAGCAGTGTTTAATATTCAGCATATAGAATATTGATCCAATGCAAACAAAAATATAAACTAATAATTTACAGCATAATAAGCAGTAAATATCCATGCACTTTATGAACAGAACATATACTGTAAACACTCTGAAATACACTCACAAAGTGCCCGCAGCAGGTATTGGCCTGCTGTTCAGTGGTGAGGTCCTGTTGAGGCCCATCTGATGGTAAAGGGAGAATGTTTTCCCAGCCTTCATCAGTAGGGCTTGGAGGTGGGCATCGTACATTTCTAATCCTTGGGACCACTGAAGCAAATGGCTCCACCTGCAGAATGATTCATCATAGTATTGATAGTTCACATGTTAGTACTATTGGTAAAATTGACAATAAGAGTGTAAATGTAGCATGTGTTGATGGACACACATATAAAACAATGGTAATTTCTCACATCTTTAAATTATGATTTACTGGACCTGTCAGTGAACATACAATATGTTTTAAAATTACTTTCTTGAACTTATTTTGAAGATTGTTATAATAAATACAGTTGAAGTGCATATTTTGAGAAAACTAGTAGTCTGTTAGTAAAAAGCAACTACAATAGATTCACAAGTATGTAATTTGAAGCATTTATTGGTACTAATATCTTACCACTCAAAGTTATTAAGAGGAAACAAATGTAGAACACTTGGAAATGTTTTTACGAAGTGCAAGACTCTGTGGCCACTTGCATGTCATTCATTGTTTCATACCTTGCCTTCTATGAGTGTACAGTCAAGCAATAAATTACAGCATTTGTGGGGTTAGAACACTTTTTCACAATGAATACGGTATTCCACTCCAAGTGTCCACTTCAGTCATTAGACCTTTGAGTTTAAATTCCACAGAGGCAGTGCTTAAATCTTTTCTCAAGCAACAGCAGGTGCTGAAAGTTGCTATCTCCAGTTTAATGACTACACTGGCACAACCTGTGCCCCACCAACAACATATCTTCTGCTGTTCCCTGCATATGGTGATACAGCAAAAGACTGAGACATTTACAAAAAATAGCTGTGACAACATTTCCAGGCATTTGTCATAAATGGTGTCAACTTGTGCAACTTTCTTTTGTCACGGATTTCACCTCTTATATATCAGTTGTTGCATCAGCTCACCCATTTACAAGAACCTTCGAGTCTTTCTCTAGATCAGATGTGTGAATTGCTTTCTATCTATCAGTGTAAATGTAGTCACATTATTACTACTCGTGTGGAGGTTTACACTGCAAAAAGTCACCCAAACAGTCATACGGGGCATGGGAAGCAGAACTACATGGACTTAGACATCATTGTAATTTTGTGATATTGTTCATAAGGAATCCTACACAGATCAAATTATTCATGATGCAATCATAATTTTTGCAGTAGTGTGAAATTTCTACGCTTATGGAAGTATTGAATGTAGGTCAGTCATTTGAAGTTTCATGGGCTGTAGTCAGATTGAAGCCTAGTCCAAAGTTTCAGAAATCAGTTTCTCTCACCCCTCCCTGCCTTCAGTCAATTCACAAGTGAATGTACACACTATCGCAGCAGTGCAGCAGATGTCTCAGTGTCAAATAGGTAATGATTGTTTGCAACAATAGAAGTCACATCACAACAGTGACAGCCTCATTCTCCACTGCTCTGACGCCCATACTGCTTCATTCAACATGAACGAACCACATTTCCCAAGTGCTGGGCAACATGCAATAGGTGCCATGAGAAAGGACACATTGCTGATTTATGTAACTCCTTTCCCAACCTAAGTGAGCATGAAATGAACATGGATGTGAACAAAATGTCACCAGTGATGGTGTCCCACAATGGGTTATACATTGATGTACATGTGTTTAACAAATTTGTGAAAATGCAGGTGGACATGGGTGCAGCAGCAACGTTGGTGAATTCTCAGACTTATGTGGACTTAGGTTCTCACTTTCTGACTCCAGTGTCATCAAGGCTGGTGAGTTATAATGAACAACAGATTCCCATTCTCGGACAGTTTGCTGCACCTGTGATGTACAAGGTGTGGTTTGTTCATTAACATTTCTAGTTGTGGATAACCCTTACTATGAAAATCATTTTGGTTTGGACACTTTTAAACTATTTGGATTCTTAATTTATCATGAAGTGCATTTGGTTTCTGCTCAAGTTCCATATCAACAGTTAGATGCTCTCTGTGCCAAATTTTCCTATCTATTTTCTCCAAGGCAGGATTGTGCAACAGAATATCTGGCTCATATTACAATGAAATAGTCTGCCCACCCTCATTTTTTCTTGATCTGCCCTGTATTGTATTTACTGCCCTGTATTTACAGCAACAGGTAAAGGCAGAATTAGATTGACTTCAATCCCTTGATGTTACCTGACCTCTTTCTTCCAGTGAATGGTCAGCACCACTGGTGATAGTCAAAAAACATATTAGTAAATTATGCCTCATTGGTGATTTTAAAAATAAATTAATGCACAGTCTATCACTGATACCTACTCCTTGCTGTGCCCTGATGAGCCATTGGCCAAATTATTGGGAAGCCATTATTTTTTAAAGGTTGAGTTGGTAGTGGCATATTTACAGCTTCTGCTTGACAAGGGATGTTAATACCTTCTAGTTATCAATAACTCATTTGGGCTCTAGAGGAACATATGCAGAACCTTTGTGCTCTGTTTTCTGTTTTCTAGTTTTCACGGTTAAAGCGCAATTTGGACAAGACAGTTTTTTCAACTATCCATTATTTATTTGGGTTTTAAAGTCTTGTGTGCTGGCTTTAAACCATTGCACCAGCATATTGATGCTATTGTTGCATCGCCACAACCCATGTCAATCAAAGAATTACAGGCATTTTTAGGGAAAATTGCATACTACCACAGATTCCCACCAGCGGCTGCTACTGTGGCACATCCACTCCATTCATTGTTACATAAAGATGTTCCTTTCCACTGGTTCCCAAATTGTGATCAGTCATTCAAGTCATTGAAATCTAAGAAGTTGGTCCCTAGTTTGGTCATTTTCCAACCAGGCTGGCACCTTGTGTTAGTGATGGACACAGCTCAGTTTAGTCTTGGCGCCATCCTAAATCCTTAATTTCAGCAGAACAGTATTATTCTCAGATAGAGAAATAGACTTTGAGAATGGAGTATACTCTAAAAATTCATGTTTTTCTATAATGGTCTAAATTTCACCTGAGAACAGACCTCAAGCAACTGGTGTCTCTTTTTAACTCTTTGGCATACCTGCTGGACAAATCCACACATTGCCTACAGTAGTGGACACTCTTCCTGTCACAGCACAGTTATGAGATATATTATCACCCTATGGCACAACATGCAAATGCTGACTGGTCCAGATACAGAGTTTGGTAAAGAGGAACTGCTTTGTTTTCATTTAGAGGTGGAAGCTCAAAATGTTGTTGATGGTTTTCCTATTGCTAGCACTAAATTTGCAGCTGTTGTAGTCATGGATCCTGTTGTAAGTAAAAGTTGTTTCTTTTATGCAACATGGCTGGCCAGACAAATCTTTGGGCTATGCTTCTTATCCTTTGAGAAATCATTTTGCCTTATACAATTGTCTTTCTGTTTGGCATGGAGTGCTGCTGTTAGCTACAGAGGACGCCACTCCTCGGGTTGTAGTCCTGTTGGCCCTTTGGCGTGAGGTTATGCGTTTACTACATGTAAGCCACTGAGGTGTGTCCCATACCAGAGCGATAGCACCCAGACATCATTTTTTGTTAGGTAATGATGGGTAAACAGTGCCAGTAGTAACAGCATTCCCACAGTGTGCCACCCATCAGGAGGCACCTTGTGCTTCCTTGTCACCATTGCGAGATCACAACAGCCTTGGGAACAAATTCATCTAGATATTGCTGGACCTTTTTTGAATTTCTACTGGCATGTTGTTATTGATGCATATTCTAAGCTTCCATAAGTGCTGAATTGTCTGTCTATTTCTGCAGTGGCGACAATTTCCAGTTTTTCAAACATTTTTGGAATGGGAGGTCATCCATATACCTTAATTACCGATAACAGCTCCCAGTTTATATATCAGAAAACTGAAGATTTCTGTAAAAAAGTGGTGTTTACCATGTCAATGCTCCTCCTTTCCACCCTCTCAGAAAACTGAAGATTTCTGTAAAAAAGTGGCGTTTACCATGTCAATGCTCCTCCTTTCCACCCTCAATCAAATGAGAATGCAGAAAAACAAGTATGAACATTTAAGACTCAAACCCAAAAAAAAGTTTTGTATGTGTCACCAGAAGTAGCTCTTGACTGGTTCCTCAGTTCTTACACATTCTCCCCTTTTGGCAATGAGAGTATGGTGGAATTGTTGCACAGTTGTCAGCCCCACCCTCTGCTACATCTGATTTGGCTGACGCCAGTCCATCTTCCAGAATCTACACCACAATGCTTCCGGCATTACACAGCTTTTTGGACTTGGAGATTTTGCTACCAGCTGAAATGTGTGCCAGCAATAATCCAGAGTACCCACGCCTGATGCCTCTGCATTGTCTGCATGGCTGAGGGGAGGGTCCTGTGACATGTGAACCAGCTATGACCTCACCTGGGCAGCTGTGCACCAGTACACCTCTGTCACCCCTGTATCCTCTGTCTGCCCATTCATCTCCTATATACAGGCAGTGCCGCTGCCTTCTCTGCTGCGACTGCTGACACTTTCACAATTGTCTTCTCTGTCATGGCTGCCCCCTTCAGCTGTTGTGGGTTGCAATAGGAGCCAGGCTCCTGCACTCTTGCAGCAGACACCTCCACCACTACTGTCTCCATTGCAGCCAGTGCCGCATGTTCCGACACATCTGTTGCAACCTCCTTCTCTGGGGTTGGACTTGGACATGGAAATGGAAGCTGTGCCAGCATTACCTGTCCTACCATATGGCCTCTTGCAGGAGGGCAGGTACCATATGTGTCCACACTCATGCCACTTCTGACCCTGTGCACCAGTGGCAGCATGTCGAATGACCACAGAAGAAATGGATGTGAGCACAGTGCTCACTTCTTTGCAAAAGAAGATGAGTACTGTAACTTACAAATTTGCTTGTGCACTGCTTCATTGTTGGTGTGTGAAGTTTGTGCCTGACTTGGCTACTAAGGGCCGCCTGGCCTGCTAGTACGGCAGCAGCTGCATGCACAGCCTGGAAGCTGTGTTCCCTGTTGGAGCAAAGTACTCAATAGGACAGAATGGAAGGCTCTCCTGGCCACTTGTGTCTCATTCATCATATTGAACCTTCCATTCCTTGAGTGTGCAATAAATTACAGTTAGAGCACATTGTATCATTCATTTACAGTCAGATTTAGACATTATGATGTAGCATCTCAGCAGGGACATTTTGTATTTGAAACAGTAACTACAGTGTGGTTTTCACACTTCTCAGTAGATGGCAGCAGTATACTCGAATTGTGGTTAAAAAACTGTCAAGAAAGTGTTACTTATGACTTATAATATGTGGCACTATTTTTTAGTTTGTCGGTAAGGATATTTTTGATGTCATATAAATTTTGCCAATTTTTGTCATTCCCTGAAGTTTTCTCATTGGGAATTTGTAAACAGCTTTTCAAACTCCAAAGGTAATGGACATGAAATAAACACATTTCAGTTATAGTCTTCTGTAAAAGTGTCTTTGCTGCCAGTCTGTTTAAAATTAGAGCAATCTGTTTTTGCAGTTTGCAGTGTCATAATGTACTGACATCATTCATGAACATACATTTTGATAAGTTAAATGTTCCGAGAATATTACAGTAATATGTAGCGAGTACCCCTTGCCCTGTAATGTTATGTTCAAGCAATGTGTACATCTCTAGTGCTCCATTATGTAAGGTGGCATACTGCCTCATTTGCATCACTTTATGTCATGGTTTAAACAATTTGATTTCAGTTAGTTCTTATATATGAAGCATCTGTCATATTATAATTCAGTAAATGAGTGATCACTCTTTCATGAAATGTTTTGATAATAGGTCACACTAACATTATTTTTCTTTTGCCAAACAGCTAGACAGTGACTGATTCAGTCAGAGGTCCTATACATTCTGGAAAAAAGAAATTCAGATTTTGATTTGCGTACTTCTGAGCATGGGGATACATATGTGGATGACACATTAATTCATCCTAGACCTAGTATCAGGCAGTGCCTCTTTGACTTCATTCATAATATTCAGAGCGGTAGCTCAGTACAGGAATTTAACCTCAATAAGATTAATGGCAATGAACATGAAGATTCTGCAACAGATAACAAATCTGCAAATTCTTCATATACTTCTGGTACTCACAGTCCATGAGTTAGGGTTTAGTGGCACGCAACAATACAGGGCCAATAGAATTTCATTGATTGAAGCTGACTGCAGAAAGATTCCATTACTGCCAAAGTACATTCTGCTTAAGGACCATGAAGGTAAGATAAGGGAAATTAGGGCTCATACAGAGGCATACAGATAGCAATTTTCTTTCAATTTATTTGTGAGTGCAACAGGAAAGGAAATTACTATTAGTGGTACAAGGTACTCTTTGACACACCTCATACAGTGGCTTGTGGAGTATGCATATAAATGTAGATGAAGAAATCTTCTCAGGTTATCAACCATCTGATGGCACTAGGTTGTCACCAGCTGAGTCATGGCAACATGATGTCACAACATCTCTGTGAGTTTCCTACTTGTCATCTTCAAGCTGATAAATCAGGAAGGTTTCATCAATGAAACTTGCTGAGAAAGCTTGCATTCCAAGACATCGTTTGAATAAATGAAGAAAAGTGAAATAATTTGAGTGAATTGTTTGGACCAAATGTGCTAGCAAATCTATGCTAAATATTTCTTTTGTTGTCACTCTTAATAATAAAATTGTTCTACCTTCCTCAGTATAGCACGCAACCTTATGTGTTAATCTAATGATTATGGTTGTAAAAATGTAGTTTTTTTTGTTGGTGAAGGAAGATATATTCTCCTGTTTCCATGCAAAGAGGGAACTGCTCAATTGCAGCAGAGGAGTCAAGGATCAACAGTGCCCAATACAACTGACTGATAAGGACCCTACTAATGCTGGGTGCCTGCTATGCAACAGATTACCAAGCAGTGGAAAAAAATGTAAAATCAATACAAATCTTCAAAATAAAACCAAGAGAGTACTTGAAAACACCATGCTCGAACAGTGTTAAGGAATATTTTGAGACTAGTCCAAAAGAATTTGAAATAAATTGTGGTAGTAAGGCAATATTCTGGGAAATGTGCTACATATGGTGTGTCAGTGAAAGTTGCATGTACCACTGTTTTATGTTTGATCAGCACTCAGTCATTGCAGCAGAAAGTGAAATTGGGTGCCTATATCTCTCTCTCTCTGTCTGAATAGGCCTTAGAAGGCCCAGTGGTACCAACTGACCACCACGTCATCCTCGGCTGATAGGCATCAATGGATGTGGATATGGAGGGGGCTGTGGTCAACACAACACTGCTCTTTGGACTGTTGCCAGTTTTTGTGTCAGGAGCTGCTAGTTCTCAGTCAACTAGCTCATCAATTGGCCTCACAAAGGCTGAGTGCATTCCTTTTGGCAGACCAAGACGATCACCCATCCAAGTGTTAGCAGAGCTCAAAAGTGCCTAACTTCTATGAGCTATGGAATCTGCTGTTACCACTATGACAAGGCCATTGACAGTGGCTACATTTAGTAAATTAAATCAATAATGGCGTTCAGTTCTGTCTATGTTTTCATTTCTTATTTATGTATATTATATGTCTGTATATGTGTATCTGTTGTAAATTAATGTAAGTGCTTAAATTGTAATTTACCTGCTATCTGTAAATTCTAACTATGTAGTAACACATCCAATATCACTGGAAGAGTGATCAGACAATGAATGCATGAGTATGTAAATAAAAAGTGGTGCAAAAATGTATGTATCTGTTGTTTTCAATAACAGCAGAACTGTTATGCCCTCTAAAGGATTAAATTTCAGCAACCACAGTTCCCTCATTTTGTTCTACTTGTTTGGAATGAAAGTTGTTGTGACAGACTGATCTGCAGTAGACCTATAGACCATGGTGTAGGACATGTTGGAAGGTGACAGTCTGGTTGGGAGATGGTAAAGCCAATGAATGTGACATTATTAGTGAATAGTTAATGATGTCATGAGGAAAATCAAGACTACTGTTCAAGTAGATATTTTGATGTGTACATTTGCAAAAAATTAATTTTATTGTTATGACATGAATTGCAGACTTTTAACATTAGTAAGCCTGGTTTTCAAAGTACATTGTCAATTATATGTTTTTATTCCTGTTAGGACTTGGCATAACTATTTCAACTTATTGGTATTGAACCCGTTGCCTGTCTCCTACTCCTTCATTGGGTACTTACAACCAGCCATTAACATGCCCCATTTTTTTCCCTCGCACCTGACAGTGGACACAGCTCACACTGCTCCACCAAAATGTTTGAGTAATAGCTCTGCATCTGTGCCAGACTTTTGCTGAACTGATATTTAGATGCGTAAGGGTTATGAGCACAGAATGCAAATTGACATCCTATTATATGACCATAGCATACTGGCATGTTTCTGTTTTGATACTGAGAACATAATATTTGCCATACCATTATTTTTTCCTTCTCTACTTAGTTTATTTGCCATCAGCTATTGCAAATCTTGTCTCAAATGCTTAAGTGTTGTCACTGATCATACTAGTAAGCCACCACACTTATCACCTTATACTCAAAATTTTCCTCTGTCTTTCTGAAGAAATGTATTGACAGACAAAATCTGGCCAGCTGTACTGATAGCAAATAGTACATCTGCATCTACATAGATTATCTGCAAATCACATTTAAGTGCCTGGCAGAGGGTTCATCAAACCACCTTCACAATTCTCTATTATGCCAATCTTGTGTAGTGTGTGGAAAAAATTAACACTTCTATCTTTCCATGTGAGCTCTGATCTCCCTTATTTTATTATGGTGATCATTTCTCCCTATGTAGGTAGGTTGGGATCAACAAAATATTTTTGCATTTGGAGGAGAAAGTTAGTGATTGAAATTTCTTGAGAAGATTCCGCCGCAACAAAAAAGTCTTTGTTTTAATTATGTCCATCCCAAATCCTGTATCATTTCACTGAAACTCTCTCCCCTATTTTGTGGTAATACAAAACATGCCATGCTTCTCTGAACTTTTTTGATGTACTCTGTCAATCCTATCTGGTAAGGATACCACACCACGCAGCAGTATTCTAAAAGAGGACGCTCGACCATCACGTCCCGCGAGATCCAGACGGCTGTGCGGCTGTTGCTGCCTGGCGAGCTGGCCAAGCACGCCGTGAGCGAGGGCACGAAGGCGGTGACCAAGACAAGCATAGTGTAGGCAGTCTCTTTAGCAGACCTGTTACATTTTCAAAGTGTCCTGCTTATAAAGTGCAGTCTTTAGTTAGCCTTCACCACGACTTTTTCAATGTGTCCTTTCCAATTTAAGTTGTTCATAATTGTAATTCTTAGGCATTTAGTTGCATTTACAGCCTTTAGATTTGACTGATTTATTGTGTAAACAAAGTTCAAAGGATCCCTTTTAGCACTCATGTGAATTACCTCACACTGTTCATTATTTAGGGTCAGTTGCCAATTTTTGCACCATACAGATATCTTTTCTAAATCATTTTGCAATTTGTTTTGATCTTCTGATGACTTTCCTCATTGATAAATGAAAGCGTCATCTGCAAACTACCTAAGAGGGCTGCTCAGATTGTCTCCCAAATCATTTATATAGATAAGGAACAGCAAAGGCCCTATAACGCTACCTTGGGGAATGCCAGAAAATACTTCTTTTTTACTTGGTGACTTTCTATCAATTACTACAAACTGTGACCTCTCTGGCATGAAATCATGAATCCAGTCACATAACTGACATGATATCCCATAAGAACACAATTTCACTGCAAGCCGCTTGTGTAGTACAATTTGAAATCCCTTGTCAATAGCACTGCCGAAGTGGATACACCGGTTACCGTGAGACCACTGAAGTTGAGAACTGTCGGACATGGTCAGCACTTGGATGGGTGATCTTCCAGGCCGCCATGCATTGTTGCCATTTTTTGGGGTGCACTCAGCCTCGTGATGCCAATTGAGGAGCTACTCGAACGAATAGTAGCGACTTCGGTCGTGCTGACCCCACGCCCGTCCTATCCGCATCCTCCACTGAGGATGACACGGCGGTCGGATGTTCCCGGTAAGTCACTCATGTTCTGAAGACAGAGTGCTTTGTCAATAGCACTCAACTTTGTATGTTCTTGTAATCTGTACTCTGCAATATCAAGTATGGTAAGAGGTGTGCATTTTAGAATATGAATCATTTGAATATTGTTTTCAGGTACTAGCACAGAGTTTCACAGAGAAGAACTTCATCTCCATGTGCTCTTGGCCCCATCCTGCCTTAGCTTAAGAGGAATTAGAATGGAAAAGCATTTTTTTTTCACATTTTCGGATTTTTATCTCATAATAAAATTTGCAATTTTCTGAATAAAATTATATGTATATATCACTTATATACTCACATGGGAAGTACTTTATTTAATTTTTTAAATATAATCCACACCGGTTGAAAATGTTAAATATTTTACGTGCATTACTTCAAGATCTAATAAAATCGGTAACTTTTCTTAAAAATAGAAGGCTGTGGATTGCTGTGTTATAAAGGTAAAATTATGTGGGAACAGTCTTTTGGGACAGCACTTATATGTAAAACATTCTCAGTTTTCTAGCCACGTCAATTCAGGATAAAATCTCAAGCTTTTGACGATATCTTCCATCATCATCATCAGGAGTAACTGACTGTCTTCACTGCTGCTGTGGTAGCCTTTTTTTATAGCCCATGGACGGCTTCTGATTGGTTGGCTTGTGACTGGTTGGTGATTACGTACTGCTATCACAGACGGTGTCAATGTGTGCGCCGGTAGCGCCACCGCTTCCGTTGGAACGTAAACCTTGGAAGAAACATCTCTGCTGCTTCTTTATCCCAAATTGATGCGGCAAGAAAACCGATAATGTTTTACATGGTTAAATTACGTGTTTGTATTGGTAGCACTGTTAAAAACAGTATCATATCATTTCATAGTATAAAAACATACTGTATGTCAAAGTGCTAAGGTTTTTTCTGAGGAAAAGTGATGAATAATGAGTAGATTGGTAAATCTCTCAAAAAATAAAGTATCATGGCAAAATGAAGTGTTTTTAAGAAACGCAAGTTTCTTGGTCCCCCCATGAACCATGGACCTTGCCGTTGGTGGGGAGGCTTGCGTGCCTCAGCGATACAGATAGCCATACCGTAGGTGCAGCCACAACGGAGGGGTATCTGTTGAGAGGCCAGACAAACGTGTGGTTCCGGAAGAGGGGCAGCAGCCTTTTCAGTAGTTGCAAGGGCAACAGTCTGGATGATTGACTGATCTGGCCTTGTAACAATAACCAAAACGGCCTTGCTGTGCTGGTACTGCGAACGGCTGAAAGCAAGGGGAAACTACAGCCGTAATTTTTCCCAAGGGCATGCAGCTTTACTGTATGATTACATGATGATGGCGTCCTTTTGGGTAAAATATTCCGGAGGTAAAATAGTCCCCCATTCGGATCTCCGGGCGGGGACTACTCAAGAGGATGTCGTTATCAGGAGAAAGAAAACTGGCGTTCTACGGATCGGAGCGTGGAATGTCAGATCCCTTAATCGGGCAGGTAGGTTAGAAAATTTAAAAAGGGAAATGGATAGGTTGAAGTTAGATATAGTGGGAATTAGTGAAGTTCGGTGGCAGGAGGAACAAGACTTCTGGTCATGTGAGTACAGGGTTATAAACACAAAATCAAATAGGGGTAATGCAGGAGTAGGTTTAATAATGAATAGGAAAGTAGGAATGCGGGTAAGCTACTACAAACAGCATAGTGAACGCATTATTGTGGCCAAGATAGATACGAAGCCCACGCCTACTACAGTAGTACAAGTTTATATGCCAACTAGCTCTGCAGATGACGAAGAAATTGAAGAAATGTATGATGAAATAAAAGAAATTATTCAGATTGTGAAGGGAGACGAAAATTTAATGGTCATGGTTGACTGGAATTCGAGTGTAGGAAATGGGAGAGAAGGAAACATAGTAGGTGAATATGGATTGGGGGACAGAAATGAAAGAGGAAGCCGCCTGGTCGAATTTTGCACAGAGCACAACATAATCACAACTAACACTTGATTTAAGAATCATGAAAGAAGGTTGTATACATGGAAGAACCCTGGAGATACTAAAAGGTATCAGATAGATTATATAATGGTAAGACAGAGATTTAGGAACCAGGTTTTAAATTGTAAGACATTTCCAGGGGCAGATGTGGACTCTGACCACAATCTATTGGTTATGACCTGTAGATTAAAACTGAAGAAACTGCAAAAAGGTGGGAATTTAAGGAGATGGGACCTGGATAAACTAAAAGAACCAGAGGTTGGACAGAGATTCAGGGAGAGCATAAGGGAGCAATTGACAGGAATGGGGGAAATAAATACAGTAGAAGAAGAATGGGTAGCTTTGAGGGATGAAGTAGTGAAGGCAGCAGAGGATCAAGTAGGTAAAAAGACGAGGGCTAGTAGAAATCCTTGGGTAACAGAAGAAATATTGAATTTAATTGATGAAAGGAGAAAATATAAAAATGCAGTAAGTGAAACAGGCAAAAAGGAATACAAACGTCTCAAAAATGAGATCGACAGGAAGTGCAAAATGGCTAAGCAGGGATGGCTAAAGGACAAATGTAAGGATGTAGAGGCCTATCTCACTAGGGGTAAGATAGGTACCGCCTACAGGAAAATTAAAGAGACCTTTGGAGATAAGAGAACGACTTGTATGAATATCAAGAGCTCAGATGGAAACCCAGTTCTAAGCAAAGAAGGGAAAGCAGAAAGGTGGAAGGAGTATATAGAGGGTCTATACAAGGGCGATGTACTTGAGGACAATATTATGGAAATGGAAGAGGATGTAGATGAAGATGAAATGGGAGATATGATACTGCGTGAAGAGTTTGACAGAGCACTGAAAAACCTGAGTCGAAACAAGGCCCCCGGAGTAGACAATATTCCATTGGAACTACTGACGGCCGTGGGAGAGCCAGTCCTGACAAAACTCTACCATCTGGTGAGCAAGATGTATGAAACAGGCGAAATACCCTCAGGCTTCAAGAAGAATATAATAATTCCAATCCCAAAGAAAGCAGGTGTTGACAGATGTGAAAATTACCGAACTATCAGCTTAATAAGTCACAGCTGCAAAATACTAACACGAATTCTTTACAGACGAATGGAAAAACTAGTAGAAGCCAACCTCGGGGAAGATCAGTTTGGATTCCGTAGAAACACTGGAACACGTGAGGCAATACTGACCTTACGACTTATCTTAGAAGAAAGATTAAGGAAAGGCAAACCTACGTTTCTAGCATTTGTAGACTTAGAGAAAGCTTTTGACAATGTTGACTGGAATACTCTCTTTCAAATTCTAAAGGTGGCCGGGGTAAAATACAGGGAGCGAAAGGCTATTTACAATTTGTACAGAAACCAGATGGCAGTTATAAGAGTCGAGGGACATGAAAGGGAAGCAGTGGTTGGGAAGGGAGTAAGACAGGGTTGTAGCCTCTCCCCAATGTTGTTCAATCTGTATATTGAGCAAGCAGTAAAGGAAACAAAAGAAAAATTCGGAGTAGGCATTAAAATTCATGGAGAAGAAATAAAAACTTTGAGGTTCGCCGATGACATTGTAATTCTGTCAGAGACAGCAAAGGACTTGGAAGAGCAGTTGAATGGAATGGACAGTGTCTTGAAAGGAGGATATATGATGAACATCAACAAAAGCAAAACAAGGATAATGGAATGTAGTCTAATTAAGTTGGGTGATGCTGAGAGAATTAGATTAGGAAATGAGGCACTTAAAGTAGTAAAGGAGTTTTGCTATTTGGGGAGCAAAATAACTGATGATGGTCGAAGTAGAGAGGATATAAAATGTAGGCTGGCAATGGCAAGGAAAGCGTTTCTGAAGAAGAGAAATTTGTTAACATCCAGTATTGATTTAAGTGTCAGGAAGTCATTTCTGAAAGTATTCGTATGGAGTGTAGCCATGTATGGAAGTGAAACGTGGACGATAAATAGTTTGGACAAGAAGAGAATAGAAGCTTTCGAAATGTGGTGCTACAGAAGAATGCTGAAGATTAGATGGGTAGATCACATAACTAATGAGGAAGTATTGAATAGGATTGGGTAGAAGAGAATTTTGTGGCACAACTTGACCAGAAGAAGGGATCGGTTGGTAGGACATGTTTTGAGGCATCAAGGGATCACCAATTTAGTATTGGAGGGCAGCTTGGAGGGTAAAAATCGTAGAGGGAGACCAAGAGATGAATACACTAAACAGATTCAGAAGGATGTAGGTTGCAGTAGGTACTGGGAGATGAAAAAGCTTGCACAGGATATAGTAGCATGGAGAGCTGCATCAAACCAGTCTCAGGACTGAAGACCACAACAACAACAACAAGTTTCTTGGTAATAGAGTTTCGAGTAAAGGGACACACTGTGTTCAACATGTGGCATGTGAGGTTACAGACAATGAAATACAGACAAACTCGTCAGTATCTAGAGAAACACCCATTAGTGCTTTGAAGATTAAAATGAAATGTTATGATACACAGTTTTCTTAAAACGAAAGTGATGTAAGTGGTAGAATAGGTTATATTCTGATAGATTTACACATTCTAACAAGGGTGTTAGGTGAATAAGTGTGTTGTAAAATATGTGGAGGGCCAGTTAGTTTACATGAGGACAATGAGGTATCAAATGGACTGGCCAGGAAACTTATAATTAATTGTGCCTGTTCTAAATATACTCATTCATTTTGGAATTATGATAAGTATAGAGATAATTATTTTGAAATAAATGTTAGATGGTTTTATTGATTGAGAGCTACTGGCAAAGGACACCCTGCAGCAGAAACAATGTGTGTTGTGATGAATATGCCATGCCCACCTTATATAACTGACAAGTATGCAGGATTGTTTGGAGCTGCTGTGGAGTCTGTTGCATGTGAGTCAATGAAGGGTGCTGGAAATGAAGCTGTTGAAATAAATGATGGTATGACTGACATACCAGTGGCTTTTGATGGCACTTGGCGGAAGCGCGGCTACAGTTCTAAGAATTCTGTTGCTGCAGTGACCAGTGTGGATACTGGAAGGGTAATAGATTTCCGGATTTTAGCCGAACACTGTTATAAGTGTAAATCAGAGAATGAAGAAGGGCATATCTGTGACAGAAATTATGAAGGAACAAGTGGTGGTATAGAGGCCTCTGCAGCTATTGAAATCTTTACTCAATCTGTGAATGAACGGATAGTGTGTTACACTAAGTTCACAGGTGATGGAGACTCAAAAGCATATAACAGTGTAGTAGACACTCAGCCTTATAGTGAGAAGATTATCATAAAACTGCAATGTGTTGGTCATGTCCAGCAGAAGACGGGCATCAGGCGAAGCAAAGATTGAGAGACAAGAAACTTTCTGATGTTAAAACCATAAGAGGCAGGCTGACAGACAAAATGGTTGACGAACTACAGCAGTATTATGGGATGGCCATTAAAAATGATACTGAGGATTTGTTGAAAATTAAGCAGGCAGTATGGGCTACCTTCTTCCACAGACTGTCAACTGATGAAAAACCATTACACCAACTTTGTCCTCCTAGACCTGATTCATGGTGCAATTACCGCAATGCCCAATACTCAAACAGTTCATACAGCCCTAAACATTCCATCCCAGCAGCAGTCATGGATATCATAGAACCTTTTTACAGAGACCTGTCAAATCCTGAATTACTGAAGAAGTGTCTGCATGGTCAGACTCAAAATCCAAATGAGTCATTCAATAATCTTATATGGACCCACTTATCAAAAAATGTTTATTAATCCTGGAACAAACTGCATCAGAGAACTTGGACGGATGGACAAGGTTTGCATTGATAAAGCAGAGCACGTAGGACAGTTGGCCACTAAGGAGTCCAGAAAGAAGAAAAGAAGAAAAAACTTGGAAAAAGATCAAGAGGATGATATACAGTATGGTGCAGGGTGCTTCTGAGTGACTAAAAATAAAATAAATTAAGCATATAATAAGTGAGTTACAGTATTTTGAAAATTTAGAAGCTTTTCCTGAAAATTTACATTTTCTGTTGCATTTTTCCCTAAATCTCAGAAACCACTTTGAGTAGAGTAGTCAAATTTTCAGGGAGTAATAAAATACATATCTTGAGTTTACTGAACAAAAAGAACATAATGTTATGCTCAATTAAGATTAATTAGGATAAGGGTAAAAAAAGTACACAAAATTTTAACTATGTAATTAAAATATTGTATTTCTGAAAGCAGTGGCTGAAATTCAATTATTGTAGTTCAGTAGACTCAGAATACACAGTTTAATGTCCTGTAAAAGTTTCATGTCAATGACTACAGTGGTTCCCGAAATACAGGGAAGCCAAGTCACTAAATTTAACATTGTCTGGATGTGATGTTCCAACTCCTCTTAAATGAAGATACAGTTTCTATTACTGTTTAACTTCTATCCTTCCACTCCATATCCTTTCTTTGTATTCTATCGAGCACTCAGATTTTATTTTTTAAATGATTTTTTGATGCATTCAACTGACATTTTCTTTATTTCATGTACAGTTTTACAATTTTGGACTTGCACCATTTTCAAGTATCTAAAACAGAAGCTGTTGTAGAAAGAATGAACCTGATTTATGGAGTGTAGTACTTTATAGAGAAATATGTAAGATACAATGATGTACAGGTCGTGCATACCACTGAACACTCTGGCTGTATATGAGTAGTTCAGGTTACAGAACAGGCTGAGCACTTTTTTGCAATCACTTAAATAATACTCTTTCCTTGACAGTGTACCAGAGCATGCCAAGGGGCCAACCCAGGTGGCCTCTATAAGTGGGCTTGTGACCTGTATGACATCTGCTCTCTGAAATCATGTTCATCATGAGTAAAGATACACCAGAAGCATTATAAACTGTATGCATTAGTATCACTTATGAATTTAAGATAGGAACAAGTCAAATGCCAAGATATACTAGGGGGATTGTAACTTACTTTATATAGCATTTATTAATGGTATACTATGCCATTTACATCTTTGCTCCTCTGGTGCATAGTTATTGTAAAATAAATTGAAAATTGTTATTTTTTATGTTAGGACCATGTTACATTTGAGCAGTTCTTGCAAATCTCTTGTAATGATCATAAATCATAAATGAACCAGAACTTGAACTTCCATGAAGTTTACATAATAATAAAGTCACTACAATAAATGAACTCTACCAATTACAAGTCACAATTTGTAACTGTAACACAGCAGCATATATTCTTCAACTCAATACATCTATAGCATTAATCATGTCCCTAACTATCATACAGTCATGTTAATAATCATGTCCCTAACTATCATACAGTCATGTTAATCATTCAGAGGCAATATTACTTGTATCTGGCTTGCTGCTGAGCAGTTTGCAGCACAGGAGACATACCAAACTGAACAGTAAACTGACAATACAACTCATAAGTGATACTAATGCATCCAATGTATAATATTTCCATTTTAGAAACTTGAAAATAGCTTAAGGTCAGAATTGTACAATTGTACATCAAATAAAGAAAATAACAGCTGAAGTCATCACAAAATTATTTAAAAAGCTCATCACAGCTGCTGACCCTGTTGCGATCAAGATTAAATTTTCTTTTTCTTTTCCAGTTTGTAAACGTTACTTTGGTCTCACTGTTCCATATCTTAAACTGTATTACGATATCTTTCTACATTTTACCATATCCCATACATATCCCTTCCTAATGGCTTGGTTTTGAGAAGAAAACTTATTTTATTTATCATTTTGCAATTTTAGCAACATAAAATATACACTGATTAGCCAGAACATTACGACCACTGACCTACTATTGATATAAAACCATCCAGGTGATAGCAGCATCACTTGGTGAGGAATGATTGCTAGTCAGACACACGCATGATGCATGTTGTATCAGTGCATAATCTGTCCTTGTATAGAATGGGGTGCAATCCATCTCAGTTTGACCAACGGCAGATTTTGATTGCCAAGAGGCTCAGGAAGAGCATTTTGGAAACTGTAAGACTAGTTGGATGTTGGAGGAGTGCTGTGCTGAGTGTCTTTAACATGTGGCGTAACCAAGGTGAGACCACATCCACCCCTCATTACAGATGTTGGATGTTGTAGGCTGGACAGACTGGTGAAACAGGACAGAAGGTGAACTGTGTCAGTACTAACATTAGATTTTAATTCTGGACAGAGTACAAGTGTGCCTGAACACACAGTGTTTCAAACACTCCTAACAATTGGCCTCCACAGCCATGACATCAGCAACTATGACTGAAAAGGGCACGTGACCATCAATACTGGACACTGACACAGTGGCAGAGCACTGCATGGTCTGCTGAATCTCGATACCTTCTTCATCAGGCCAACGTGAGGGCACGAATCCGTTGTCTTCCAGCGGAACAGCTCCTTGGCATCT
Organism: Schistocerca serialis cubense; assembly: GCF_023864345.2. Taxonomy (NCBI): domain Eukaryota; kingdom Metazoa; phylum Arthropoda; class Insecta; order Orthoptera; family Acrididae; genus Schistocerca; species Schistocerca serialis. Next base: position 505,432,679 of record NC_064640.1, read on the forward strand.
CTACTGTGGGATGGAGACAAGTTTGCGGCAGCTCCATTATGCTCTGAGGAACATTCACATAGGCATCCATGGGTCCAGTAGAGCTTGTGCTAGGCACCATGACTGCCAAGGAGTATCATACACCGGTTGCAGACCATGTACAGCCCTTCATGGCACTCATGTTTCCTGACAGTAGTGGAATTCTTCAACAGGATAATGCTCCATGTCACAAGGCCAGGAGTGTGATGGAATGGTTTGAAAAACACAGTGGCAAGCTCCGATTGATGTGATGGCCTCCCGCTTGCCAGATCTTAACCCAATCCAACACATATGGGATGTGATTGAATGTGGTGTTAGAGCTCATCACCTTCCTCCCCGGAATTTATTGGAATTAGGTGATTTGTATGTGGAGATGTGGTGCCAACTCCCTCCAGTGACCTACCAAGGCCTCACTGCATCCATCCCATGGTGTGGTTATCTGTTCCAAAGTTGGACGTATTGGCCATTAGGTAGGTAGTCATGATGTTCTACATCTACATCTACATTTATACTCTGCAAGCCACTCAATGGTGTGTGGCAGAGGGCACTTTAGTGCCACTGTCATTACCTCTCTTTCCTGTTCCAGTCGCATATGGTTCGCGGGAAGAACGACTGCCAGAAAGCCTCTGTGCATGCTCGAATCTCTCTAATTTTACATTCGTGGTCTCCTCGGGAGGTATAAGTAGGGGAAAGCAATATATTCGATACCTCATCCAGAAATGCACCCTCTTGAAACCTGGACAGCAAGCTACACCGTGATGCAGAGTGCCTTTCTTGCAGAGTCTGCCACTTGAGCTTTCTAAACATCTCTGTACCGCTATCACGCTTACCAAATAACCCTGTTCTGGCTGATCAGTGTATAATACAATAGACATCTTAAGAGCCATTGTAGTGAACATCTGAGGCAACACATGAAGGTTGAATTTAATTTTCCTGGTCACATTATGGTATTAGTGGAAGATTTAAACTCACCAGCTATAGACTGGGAGGCTCAAGTGATTAGGATGAATATCAGGGTCAGAGATTCACATGATATTGATACTTAGAATCCGGAATCAAGTAGCAACTATGATAACAGGATCATCAATGATAACTAAAACTTCCAACTCAATGCGTATTTATGAACCTTATATGAAGTTAAATGTGTAGCTAAGCTGCCTACTCCAGCAGAGAGTGGTCTTAAATATAAAAATACATGGAATTCTGTTTTCTGGAACTGTACCAGTGGGGAAGATTTTACTGTGGCTCCTCTTTTCAGACATTGCCTCAGAAGCAAAATGTCAGATATCATGATAGAGGACAGCAAGGTACAGAGATCAGCTGAAATTCCTCAATGGGGGAGAGGCAAGTGGACCTCACGGGATATCTGTATGACTCTACACAGTGCATGTGGAAAAACTTGCTTCTCTTCCAGCAGCAGTATATTATGGGTCACTGGAAGAATGAGCTGTTCCATGTAATTAGAAAATTGTGCAGGTCATTTCTATTCTTAAGAAGAGTCATTGAAAAGATGCATGCAACAATATGCCTGTATCACTGACACTGATCTGCTGTAGAGCTTTGGAATCGTTATGTTTGCATATAATGACCTTCTTGGAGACTGAGAAGCTCCTTTGTAGAAATCAACATGGTTTCTACAAACAAAAATTATGTGGAATCCAGTTTGCTGTTTTTCTACGAAACCTGAAAGACATTGAAATACCAGAGCATAGGTTAATAGAGTGTCCCTCGACTTCTCAACTTCTGGAATGCATTAAATACAGTTCTACAAAATTTCCTGATAAATGAAACATCAGATTAGATTTGTGAGTTTATTGAAGAGTTCCTTCAAAATATAGTACAGCATACCATTATAACAAGTAGAAATTTCCAGATACAAAGGAAACTTTAGCTGTGCAAAGGAGTATTATAGGACCATAGATGCTTACAGTCCAGCTCCTGACTATCCGGCCTCCATACTACCTGGTCAACTTAATATGGTCTTCTCAGTTAATATCACAATAACATCTCTCTGTGATAAAATGAGGATTAATTTATTGTAAATACTATACTCTTCCAAAGCTATGGCAAGTAGGTGCCAGCTACAAAGATGTGTCACCTTTCAAAATGTTGTATGGATCTTTTATGCTTCTAGCATATCTGGAGTCACAATAGGGACATACTGTATTTTCAACATTGAATAAATTACCAGAACTACCCTTTAATGAATATTACTTAGAAGCCATCTTCCAGTGCTCACAAACAACAATGAACCCACTTAGAAAGCAGCTTTGTTGGCAACACTATGTTCTTTGTTTCTTCAGTTGCATGTCAGACATCCAAAGTGTGTGCATTGTTAATTTGTTGTTTTGTTCGGTCCTTTGTATTTTAGTTAAAGAGTCTGAAATGGATAATAAATGGAAAAAAATTATAGTGACTATGGATCTGTTATGTGCTCTATTCTGGGATACCATCCAAAACTATTGCTTTGGAATTAAGGATAGAAAAAAGTACTGTTGGAGACTGGAAGAAAAATCAAGCAGAAACTGAAAAGTGTTGTGGTTCCCAAGATAGTGAAATAAAAGTAAGAAAGGCAATATTTGCTTGTAGTAATGCAACTGGCAACCACAAGTGTAGGTTTACATTAACAGGGAAATCATGGGAACATAGAGCTTTCAAAAACCTGAAAAATCAGGAATCACTGTCCCTACATTATAGATGATTAGATTAGATTAGATTAGTACTTGTTCCATAGATCATGAATACGACACTTCATAATGATGTGGAACATGTCAGGTTAATAAAAGATGTCTGTACAAGATATTACATTACACAAAATATTGCATGACACTAATGTTTAAGTTTTTTTTTCCCCTTAATTTATATCTAAAAATTCAGCCAATGAGTAGAAGTAGTTGTCATCTAGAAATTCTTTTAATTTATTTTTAAATGTTGGTTGGCTATCTGTCAGGCTTTTGATGCTGTTAGGTAGGTGACCAAAGACTTTTGTGGCAGCATAATTTACCCCTTTCTGTGACAAAGTCAGATTTAACCCTGCATAGTGAAGATCATCCTTTCTCCTGGTGTTATAGCTATGCACAATGCTATTACTTTTGAACTGAGTTGGATTATTAACAACAAATTTCATAAGTGAATATATATATACTATGAGGGTACTGTGAGGATCCCTAGATCCTTAAATAGATGTCTGCAGGATGACCGTGGGTGGGCTCCAGCAGTTATTCTGATTACACGTTTTTGAGCAATGAATACTTTTCTACTCAACGATGAATTGCCTCAGAATATGATGCCATATGAAAGCAGTGAATGAAAGTAGGCATAGTAAGCTAATTTACTGAGATTCTTATCACCAAAATTTGCAATAACCCTAATAGCATACGTAGCTGAACTCAGACGTTTCAGCAGACCATCAATGTGTTGCTTCCAGTTTAACCTCTCATCAATAGACACACCAAAAAATTTTGAAAATTCTACCTTAGCTACAGACTTCTGTTCAAAGTCTATATTTATTGCTGGAGTTGTGCCATTTACTGTACGGAACTGTATATACTGTGTTTTATCAAAATTTAAAGAGAGGCCGTTTGCTGAGAACCACTTAATAATTTTGTGAAAAACATCATTTACAATTACATCACTTAGTTCTTGGTTTTTGGATGTTATTACTATACTTGTATCATCAGCAAAAAGAACTAACTTTGCATCTTCATCAATGTGGAATGGTAAGTCATTAATGTATATCAAGAACAGTAAAGGACCTAAGACCGAACCCTGTGGGACCCCGTACTTGATAGCCCCCCCCCCCAGTTTGAGGAATCAGCTGTTGTTTTAACATTACATGAACCACTTATTTCAACTTTCTGCATTCTTCCAGTTAAGTATGAATTAAACCATTTGTGCACTGCCCCCCTCAAACCATAATGATTTAGCTTATCTAAAAGAATTCCATGATTTACACAATCAAAGGCCTTTGAGAGATCACAAAAAATACCAAGGGGTGAAGTCCGGTTATTCAGAGCATTTAATATTTGATCAGTGAAAGCGTATATAGCATTTTCTGTTGAAAAGCCTTTCTGAAAACCAAACTGACATTTTGTTAGTACTTTATTTTTACAAATATGGGAGGTTATTCTTGAATACATTACTTTCTCAAAATTTTTTGATAGAGCTGTCAGAAGAGAGACTGGGCGATAGTTGTTGACATCCGACGTATCTCCCTTTTTATGCAATGGTTTTACAATGGCATATTTCAGTCTATCGGGGAAAACACCCTGCTCCAAAGAGCTATTACATACATGGCTGAGAATCCTACTTATCTGTGGGGAAAAAGCTTTAAGTACCTTGCTGGAAATGCCATCAATTCCGTAAGAGCTTTTACTTTTCAGTGAGTGTATTATTTTACTGATTTCAGAGGGAGAGGTTGGTGGAAATACAGTTGTTTCAAACTGCACAGGTATGGCCTCTTCTATTAGTAGCCTTGCCTCTTCTAGTGAAGATCTAGATACTATTTTCTCCACAACATTTAAAAAATGATTATTGAAAATATTTTCAAATTCTGATTGTTTGTTAGTACATTTGTCATTCAGTTTTATGGCACTAAAGTCTTCCTGTCCTCTTGGTTGCCCTGTTTCCCTTTCAATAATATTCCAAATTGCTTCAATTTTATTATCAGAGTTACTGATCTCAGACATGATACACATGCTTCTGGACTTTTTAATAACTTTTCTTAGTACTGCACAATAGTTTTTATAATATTGAAAAATTTCGGGGTCAGTACTCCCTCTTGCTGTTAGATACAGTTCTCTTTTATGGTTGCAAGATATTCTTATTCCTTTAGTTAGCCAAGGTTTTTATATGTTTTCTTGGAATTATGTTTAACTATTTTCTTGAGAAAACAATTTTCAAATACCCTTAAAAATGTATCGTGAAATAAATTATATTTCAAGTTTGCATCAGGTTCCTTATACACTTCATCCTAGTCTAGCTGCTGTAGGCTTTCCCTAAAGTTTGCAATATTTATATTGTTAATTGAACGCACTGCTTTGAAATTCTGATTTGATATACTGCATGGAGCTATGTCATGTACTGTAACTAGCTGTGCACCATGATCTGAAAGACCATTCTCAACAGGATAAGCATTTATGTCCTTAAACTTATCTTGGTTTATAAAAAAGTTATCTATCAATGTCCTGCTGTTCTTTGTTATCCGAGTAGGAAAATCAATGACGGAGCTCAAATTGAAAGAACTGAATAATACTACAAGGTTATTCTTCCTATTACACTCTTTCAGGGAATCAACATTGAAATCCTGACAAATGATAATTTGCTTCCCCCTGTCTGACAGATAGCACAACAAAGTATCCAAGTTTTCTAGAAATAGCTGGAAATTCCCTGAGGGGGACCTATACACTGTTACAATTATGAAAGTGCCATCATTTAGTTTTAGTTCAGTGGAACATGCTTCCATATGTTGCTCTACACAAAATTTTTTAGTTTCTAAATTTTTTACACTGTGGAAGCTTTTGACATATATGGCAACTCCTCCTCTCATCATATTATCTCTACTTACATGTGCAGCTAATTTGTACCCATTGATGCTAACCTTTTGCATATCAGTGACAATGTGATGCTCAGACAGGCATAGTACATCTATTACATTCTCAGTTTCTATATCTTCTAAACAAAGCAGAAGCTCATCAATTTTATTCTTCAATCCCCCAATATTTTGATGAAATATACTAACATTATTTTTCACTTTACTTTTGTGAGTATCTTGAACTTTTTGAACATCTTTAGTACTTGCCTGGCTGAGTTTCCCACTGGACACTGATCTTACACTAAAAAAGAGTTTCCACCATGAGATGTAGTTCCTCCTCCCTTTAAATTTCCTGCTATCAGCCCAGCCAGTTTACCCTTCCATTTCTTGTTGAGGTGTAGGCCATGTCTAGTATAGTCCTACCTACAGAGTGAATCAACAGGAACCACACCAATGGGTGACCCCACACCAGATCCAAGTAATCTTTAAAACTGGTTCCAAAATGTTTTCACACTAACTGTAGAGAAATACTTGAAAGACAAAAATTCGCCAAGGAAACCTCTGATGCTTCTCTATAATACACCTATGAATCCTGACTATGACAAACTCACAAATAGAAATATCAAAGTATTATTTTTGCCACCAAATTTGACTGCTCTGCATCAGATGATAGAACAGGGCATCCTTGAGATCCTAAAGAAGAAGTATTACTACTGTCTTCCCAGTTTGTTGACATCAGTGACTGATAATAATGAAGACTGTGTAACTATTCTTAAGGGGATTGAGTAGCTACATGTCATACGGTGTTTGGCCAAAGTATCAAAAGTCTGAACTTGTCACTTGTTTTGTTATTTAAAAAGGGTATTTTGAATGGTATGGCTGGGATCAGGAGAGAGAATTTGTAGAGGTCCCACCTGTCTGACTTTTTTGTTATCCAGCTTGACCTTCTGGCACATTAGGCTGGGTAGTTGAGAGTCTACTGTACATAAAAATGACCTAACAGATAATGTCAGAAGTTCCATGAAGCTGTCTGTGGATCATAGTTTTGTACATAGAGAAGTTACACAATTATAACATCACAGCAAAACGCAGAATGATCTGCAGAGCAACAGCACTGGGTACAGGGACTGGTAATTGATACTCAATATATTTAGTTGTAACGTATTGGAGATGAATAATCAGAAACCCTGTTATTATTTGATTACACAACAGCTAAACAATTACTCAAAACAGTTAAAACCATTAAATATTTGGGAGTATACATATGGAGCTAGTTTAACCATTCCAGACCCTCTGGCTACAAATGCGTACATTAAATTTTACTGTGTCTTAGTTGCCAAATAATAATTTTTTCCCAATGGAACCCAAGATATACATTTGTGAATGTTCAACCTTTTACTATGTGCAAGTGCAGCCAGCTGTTTGGCATCACTACAAAAATATCAGCAAGTGAGTGTAGCAGTATGCAGCAGCTCGTGAGCCCCAGAATACACAGATGTGGTTAGTTCGCCATATTCCTCTGTATAATTGAATATCGTTGTTGTTATTTTGCATGGTGATTATTGAATGATCATTTTACTATTTATTACGATAGAGAATATTTTGTAATTAATTACATTAGTACACAAAATGATGCCACATGTACAAAATAAGTTTTAAAAATGGATACATATTTTTGTATAAATCTTGCGCCTAAAATCATTGAAAAATCAGTTAAGAGCATTAGCGCATAAAGAAAAAAATTTATTCCACCAAATAAAAAATCAGGTCTTAAAGGTATGATTATTCAGTTTCTCCTGGTGTTTTTGCTCAAACAGTCCACGGGTGTACTGCCAGTCCATAGTGTTCAATGGGCACAATATTTCAGCAATCAGACATGTCGCCATCATCAGGTGCACTGATGAACTGAGCTCCTGAGGGTGGGCAACCTCTTCCCCTGTGAGTCGTTCTCTCCACGGTCTGCACCTGTGGCTGTGTGTTAGCGGTCGCTGAGACACTGGCGTCGGTGTCTGTGGTGGCATTGGTGTAATTGACTCATCCACCCTGGTCGCCCATTCGTTTTCTTTGCTGAGCATCTTTTAAATTAGACTCTGTGCTGGTTCCCATGCTTGCTGAGGTTATAGCCACAATATTGGTTGATGAATCTGTCCCTGGTATGAAGTTTGATAGCTTCTCTAACGATGCTGTCCTAGTATTTAGATGTCTGTGCCAAGACCCTGGTATGTTGGTAGTCCATTTCATGATTTTCAGACAAACAGTCCTCTGCGACTGCCAACTTGTTGGCATACCTAAGTGAAGTGTGCCTCTGATGTTCTCAGCAATGATCTTCATTGGCATGCACTGTTTGTCCAATATAAGTCTTCTCACACTGACACAAAGTCTGGTACATGCTGGCTTTCCGCAAACCAAGATCATCTTCAACACTTTCCAATAATGCTTGTGTTATATTGGGTGGGTAAAAGACAGTTCTTACTCGATGTTTCCTCAATATGGATCCATCCAAATGGAAACCTACTTGTTTCCTCTGTTATGTGGATGACATGTTCGTGATATGGCCCCAAGGAAGTAACAAGCTCCTAGACTTCCTTACACACCTGAACTCCATACATCCGAGCATGAAGTTCACTATGGAGACCAAAGCAGAAGGAAGATTACCATTCCTGAACGTCATGGTCAAAAGAAATGTGGATGGCACCCTGGGCCACAGAGTATACAGGAAGAAACCTCACACTGACCTGTATTTGCATGTGGATACCTGCCACCACCCTTTGCAGAGGAATGGGGCGCTAAAAGTACTGGTGCACAGTGCGCGCACCATCTCTGATGTAGAGAGTCTGCCCCATGAGCTGGAATACCTCAAAACTGTATTCTGGAAAAATGGGTACTTGGAATGGCAGATCAGGCATGCTCTCCACCCCACCTTCACAGTACGGTGTGTGGAGATGCAAGAAGTCACGGAAGAAGGGATAGCCACTGCCTATATATCATATACTGGTGCTCTATCAGGGAAAACAGGACGAATATTGGGGAAACACTGAGTAGGAACTGTCTTTTGCCCACCAAATAAAACACGAGTGTCAAAGACGATCTCTGTTTGTGGAAGGCCGGCATGTACCAAATTACGTGTCATTGTGGGAAGACTTATATTGGATAGACAGTGTGCACCATCGAAGATCATTGCCGAGAACGTCAGAGGCACAGACATCTAAATACTTGGACAGCATCGTTAGAGAGGCTATCAAAATTTGTACCAAGAATGGACTGATCAACCGAGATTGTGGCTATAATCTCAGCAAGACATGGGAACGAGCAAGGAAAACGGGCAACCAGGGCGGACAAGGCAGTTACACCGACGCCACCACAGATGCTAACGGCAGCAACTCAGTGTCCACTGATGCGCGGCCGCAGGCACGGATCGTGAAGAGAATGCCTTGCAGGGGGGGATTTAAGATGGTCGCTTGCCCTCATGAGTGTCAGTGCACCCGATGATGGCAACATGTCTGATCGCCGAAATATTGTGCCTGTTTGACACTTTGGACTGGCAGTACACCTGTGGGCTGTTTGAGCACATCTGAAAGGGTTAATTGAAATGACCTCATAAAACTAATCACAGGAAAGCTAGATCCCAGTGGAAGAACCCACAGGAAATGTAGTCCATTCATGAATGAAGTTGCTTAGAGAATCTTTGTTTAAGCAATACTAGAGCACTGCCCCTCAGTCTGGGTCCCTTATCAAGTGTAACAATTAGAGGAAATAGAGAACATCTAGATAAGGGCTGTGCATGACACAGCAGCATGGAAATACACAGCTAGCACAATGATGTTGATTCCTCACAACAGAACTGGGAGTAAGGAAGACAACACAAAAACTAAAAAATAGGAGATCAGCAGGCATAGCTGAGGTTCCAGTCTGGTCTGAAGGCACACATAAACAGCATATAAGCCCCATGAACAAGTATAGTAAATGTGTCCTTTGGTTCATGTATTTTTCCAGAGTACCTAATGCCTACACAAGTTGTGCCCTTACGAAAGAAAGATAATACGAAGAGTTTAAAAATGTACAGAGCAGTTTCACTACTGTCAAAACTCTGAAACATAATTTAATGACTAATGAAAGACAGATTTATGAGTTGCATGAATTAATAAATATCTTTTTAATGAAGATCAGTTTGGTTTCCAAATTTGGAAAAGTACAATATTGGCAATTACTGAGCTCGTAGAAGTGGTACTTGAAGCACTTGACAGGAATGGCTGAGTTATGGAAATATTCTTAGACTTGTCCAATGCTATTCATAATGGCAGGCTAGAAGCACCATGGTGTGAGAGGAAAATCAAATGACTCTTCCAGCCTTATCTAGAAAAGAGTCTCAATATTAGAGATAGTTGATACAACTGCTAATGATAGATTTTTAGTAAAAATATTGCCAGACAGGAAACATACAAACATAGATGTGCCTCAGAATAGTGTACTGGGCCCCATTCTGTTTTTAATATATATGTCAATGACTTCCCAGACAGTTAAGACATGGAGGAAAAGTTCTCTTTGCTGATGACAGCAACATCATTGTCATTGCTGTAACACCAGAACTCGTATTAAAGAAAACAAAAGAAACCCTCAACAATGTTTACAATCTGGCAGCATGTAATGAATTAACATTGAACATAAAGAAAACAAGCAGTATAAAAATGGAAAATAGCTCTTTCATATGAAGCTTAGATGATCAGTCTAAGATTTTGTAAGAAACACAAAGTTTTTAGGGCTGAATATTGATTATTAGTTAACATGAAATGAACACTCAAAGACACTGCCAAAAAGAATGTCATTACCATGTTATGCTCTAAGGGTTCTGTCATCAGTCTGCAACAGCCATTGTCGTGTGCTGACAGACTGTTCCTATGTACACTTATTTCTTAGCTATGGTATTATTTTCTGGGGATCAAAACTGCAAAACATGGACACAGGTTTCAAACTGGGGAGAAAGTTTGTAAGAATAATAAGTAAAAGAAGTAGCTGTGCTCACTATAAAAATGTATTTAAAAAACTGTGTATCCTATGTCACCAAGTGAGCACATCTATCAGTCTTTTCCTTTTGAATGATAAAGTCTTCCATTTGTAAGGTATGTGACCATCCAGACTTGGCACGTAATAATTCCAGGGATACGTCTTGATCACTAAAAACTTTATCTATGATGCATTTTCAGTAATCACTAGCAGATAACTGTAACAAGATGTACAGAAAAGACAAATTAGAAAAGATAATATATAATTATTACAAGGCCAATACAACATCAGGAATGGAAGGACATATTGAGTACACGTACTTACAGTATATTTAGGAAGGCTTATACAAGTGAACAATACAAGAAAAATATACAACCTGATGTGCAACTGCTGTTACGTGTATTTGCAAAAGATGTTATTTGGAGACACTGCATGCCAGACTGAAGACAGAGGATCCAGGATCATATTATTTCAACTTGACACCAGATGGTGTTGATGTCAAAGACTGAGACAAACCAAGACATAGCTTTTATAATACACAAAAGAATGTAAATATTGCTACCATATTACTTTTTTTTTTAAAATAAGCATCATAATGTCAATGAAAAAATTAATCATAGAATACACTATGAACCAAAACTTGTCATGGGACATATAAAAAGATCATACAGCAGACTAGGCAACTAGGCACAATGTCCAAATATTTCACCAAGAGAGAAAGCCACGCAAAGGCCACCATTATGAAGGAAGACATTATAATTTCTGAAGTATAATTTTCCAAAGAAAGCAAGCAAGCTTTGAACTTTTAAGACCACAGATGGGTCAAATCAAAAACTTGTTCAGACTCATGAACAAGTTTAAGTAATATGGACTTCAACTCTCTGTCTTCAGTCTGGCATGTGATTTCTCCAAATATCATGTTTTGCAAGTACACGTAATGGCAATTGTACATCGACTGTACATTTTTCTTGTATTTCTCTCTTGTATGAGGCTTCCTCAGCATATTGTAAGTACTTGTACTTAGTATGTACTTCCATTCGTGATGTTGCATTGGCCTTATAATAATTAAATGAGGGCTGGAACTTAAATAGTGGCAACTATTTATTCACAACTGATACAAAAGAGTTACATGTTTGCACCTGTTACTGTTCAGAGTAGTCACCAGCATTGTGTAGAAACCATTGCCAGTGATGTGGAAGGCCTAGTATACTGTTAGCAGAGCCTTTTCTGTTGATGGTGTGAATGGAGCGGTCTAAAGTTATGGTGATTCTCATGTACGACTGTGATGGTGTTATCCTAATGCATTACATTCCTCCACAGGAGACCATCAATGCACAGTATTACTGTTTGTTTTTGGAGCATCACCTGTGACCAGCTATGTGAAAGACTCAGCGACACTTTCTGTGCAACCCACCCATCATTTTGCATGACAATGTGCGGGCGCATACAGCGGAAGCTTTGGCTACTCTGTTTGGTCGATGGGACTGGGAAGTACTGTACCATCCACCATACTCCCTGGACTTTGTGACTTTCATTTGATTTTGAAGATGAAGGAACCACTTCACAGAATTTGCTTCAGAACTGTTCTGGAGATTCGACAGGCAGTAGACCGCTCCATTCACACCATCAACAGGGTGGGCTCTGCTAACAGTATTCTATGCTTTCCATATTTCTGACAACAGGTTGTACACAGTGCTGGTGACTACTTTGAAGAACAGGAACAAGTGCAAACATGTAACTCTTTTGTATTGGTTATGAATAAATAGTTGCCACTATTTAAGTTCCAATCCTTGCTTTTCTAATTGATCTTTTGTCCATTTGAATACATACACCACATACTCCCACAACCAGGCCCACTTCACCTTCACCTGCCTAGACACCCTCATTTAAGCCTCTCCCCTCCTCCCTTCCCCTCTCCCCTCCCCTGGTGCGCCAACAGTATCATCTCCTATATCCAAATATTCACTCCCTTCCTGCCAACAGATACCTCTTCATACATACCCTGTCCTAGCACCAGGTCAACCCCTTCATCCCTAATCAAACCTTCCTCCAACCTCACCATGTTGTCCACACCTCTACCTATCTCCTTCACCACATTGACAACACCTTTCCCTCTCATGAGATGGCGTCGCTATTGGCCACCTCAAGCATCTCCCTGTCTGGCCACAAACCCTACTCAATGACCCAACCTAACAGATTTCCCTCAGCATCTTTTCTCCCTCGCTCACTGTCACCTGTGCCACTATCTATATCCGTCCCACAGCTCCTCTCCCCTATGACTTCATTTTGCATGTTGACCATACCTTCTTCACCTATGTGATTGCCACCACAGCTGTGACCCTGCCACCATTTGGCGGCCCATTAGGTCCTTTCCACCCTCCATGGTGACCTTGTTGCTCTCCCTATCACCCCATCTGCCTCACCTCTCTGTTCAGTAAGGTCTTCGAGTCCATCCTCTATCCATTGTGGCTTCCGGCCCTCCTTCTCAGCCGATGACCAGCTCCTTAACCTTACCAATCTCCTGTTCCTCCAACTTAACTTCCATTGCTCTGCTATCTTTATTTCCCTTGACTTCCAGAATGCCTACGACCATGTATGGCATCCCGGGCTCCTCTCCGAACTCCCGACCTATGCTAACCTCATCAATTTCATCTATATGAAACTTCCTGGCAGATTATCTTATTCATCTATATCGTTGCTTCCTTCCTCTCCCATCCTCTCTCCTATGTCACAATCCACAATACCAACTCCTGTACTCTCTATCCCACTGCCATCATGTCCCAAGGCTCCATTCTTTCCCCTCTCCTCTATGTCCTGTATACTGCCGATATGCCCAAGCCTCCCCTGCCTGTTCATCTCCTCCAATTTGCACCACATTCCTGGCCCTTTATCCTACCCTTCAGCAGTCCCAATGTATACTCCAAACCCACCTCAACCAGCTCACTGCTTAGTGCAACCTTCGCATAAACCCTTCCAAGACCCAGGCAATCATAATAGGTCGTAGCACCCGCTCCTTTGGGCTCCATGATTTTTACCTCACTATTTATGGTCATCCTCTCCACCTCACACTTAATCCGTCTCATGAAACTCCCGTCCGGCCTGACCTGGGGACTGCATCCTTCCACTGTCCCTCACACCTACAAATCCTTGATCCACCCCATCCTTTATTATGCAAGCGTCACTTTGATTTTCACCCCTCCCAGATTCTATAAAGCCCTGCAAATCCTAGAATGCCATGCACACCACTTCACCTTCCGTATTCACATCCCGGCCCCCACGTGCATCCTCTACAACCTCATCCCCTTCCCCCACCTTCTTCTTTTCCTCAAACACATCCTCATACATCCCCACCCTGTACATTGTCCACCGAGTCCCCCCCCTCCCCCCCCAACCCCTGGTGTCCTCCTTCCTCTCTACCCCCAGCCCATTACCACACCTTTACCATTGTGTCCATCTTCCCTCCATCTCCACACCCTCCACCTCCTTTCCCAACACTACTTACAGCACCTACCTCTCCCGGATTTTTTATTTTATTTATTTACACGTCAAGTTCCATAGGACAAAACTGAAGAGCAAATCCCCAAGGTCATGGAACGTGTCTGTATATGAAATTACAATATAAAATTAATAACAGATAAAAATAAAATGTTTATGGACTCAAAAAAAGTCAGTCCATAAGTTTAAGTAAGAGCAATAAACAATACAAGTATCAGCTTAATTTTTCAATGAACTCCTCGACAGAATAGACGGAGGGACCCATGAGAAACGCTTCAGTTTCGATTTGTAAGCGTGTGGATTACTGCTACAATTTTTGAATTTGAGTGGTATCTTATTGAAAATGGATGCAGCACTATATTGTACACCTTTCTGCACAAGAGTTTAGGATGTCCAGTCCAAATACAGGTTTGATTTCTGCTGAGTATTAACCGAGTGAAAGCTGCTTATTCTTGGGAATAATCTAATATTATTAACAGGAAATGACAGTAAGGATTATATATATTGAGAGGCCAATGTCAAAATATCCAGACTCATGAACAGGGGTCGACAAGAGGTTCAGGAACTTACACCAATTATTGCCTGAACTGCCCATTTATGAGCAAAAAATATCCTTTTAGAATGGGAAGAGTTACCCCAAAATATAATACCATATGACATAAGTGAATGAAAATAAGCAAAGTAGACTAATTTTCATATTGAATGATCACACACTTCAGATACCATTTGAATAGTAAAAATGGCAGCATTTAGTCTTTGAACAAGATCCTGAATGTGAGCTTTCCATGACAGTTTGCTATCTATCTGAACACCTAGAAATTTGAACTGTGGAGTTTCACTAATCATATACCCATTCTGTGAAATTAAAAGGTCAGGTTTTGTTGAATTGTGTGTTAGAAACTGTAAAAACTGTGTCTTACTGTGGTTTAGCATTAGTTTATTTTCTACAAACCATGAACTTCTGTCATGAACTGCATGATTTGAAACTGAGCCAATGTTGCACGCAACATCCCTTACTACCAAGCTAGTGTCATCAGCAAACAGAAACATTTCAGAGTTACACGTAATACTAGATGGCATATCATTTATATAAATAAGGAACAGGAGTGGCCCCAACACTGATCCCTGGGGCACTCCCCACTTGACCGTAGCCCACTCAGACCCCACACCACACCCATTCTCAACATTGTAAATTATGACATTTTGCTGTCTGTTGCTAAAGTAAGAGGTGAACCAATTGTGAGCTACTCCACATATTCCACAACGGTCCAACTTCTGGAGCAATGAAACACCTTAGTTAAATCAAAAAATATGGCTACCATTCAAAACCTTTTGTTTAACACATCCAGTACCTCACAGAGAAAAGAGAATTTTTACCTGTTAAACAACTTCTAAAGCTGAACTGTACATTTGATGGCAAATCATGTGATATAAAATGATCAATTATCCTTACATACAGAGCCATTTCAATAACTTTAGGAAACACTGATGGCGTAAAAATATGACTAAAATTATCTACATTATTCCTTTCTCCCTTTTTATAATGCAGCTTTACTACTGGCTACTTTAATCGTTCAGGAAACTGACCATTCCTAAAGCAAAAATTACAAATTTGGCCAAATACAGGGCTAACATGTGCAGCACAGTACTTTAAGATTCTCCTAAGCACTACATCAAAACCATGAGAGTCCTTAGTCTTCAGTGATTTAATTATTGACTCGATCTCCCTCTTGTCTGAATCACAGAGGAGTATTTCAAACATCAATCTTGGGAGGTATTTGCCAAGAAAGTTATATGATTCCCTGTAGAAGCTAAATTTTTATTTAATTAACCAGCAAAACTCAGAAAATGATTGTTAAATACTGTGCATATATCTGATTTATCAGTAAAGAAACATTTTTACTAGGAACTAACTTTATATCATTGACCTTGTGCTGCTGACCAGACACTTCCCTCACAACTGACCATATGGTTTTAATTTTATCCTGTGAATTAGCTATTCTACTTGCATACCACATACTCTTTGTCTTCCTAATAATATTTTTAAGCACCTTGCAATACTGTTTGTAATGGGCTACTGTATCATGATTGTGGCTACTTCTAACATTTTGATATAATTCCTGCTTTGTTCTACATGATATCCTTAACCCATTAGTCAGCCACCCAGGCTGCCTATTATTGCTAGTATCCTGTTTAGAATGTTCTAACGGAAAGCAACTCTCCAAGAGCATGAGAAATGTGTTAAGGAAAGCATTATATTTGTCATATATGTTATCGACACTATAAAAACCTTGCCACTCTTGTCCCTTGACAATATTTAAAAAACTCTCTATTGCTGTTGGATTAACTTTCCTATATAGTTTGTAATTATATGTGACATTTGTTTGAGTATTAAAATTTGGGCATCATGGTCTGAAAATCCATTCTCCTTTTTACTAACAGAAGATGATGAGCTTCGCCTGACATCTACCCCTCCTCCTCCACAAGGCTCCCTCTCCTCTCCTCTTCCCTTTCCTTGAGCAGGTTTCCTCCCTCCTATGCACCCCTCCCTTTGTTGTGGCCCCCTTCTGTGTCTCTGCACTCCTTCCTGCCTTGCCTTTCCTCGTCATATCCCACCCCACCTGTCTCCTGCCTCTTGGTGCACCGCCGTCACCATTTATTTGTTTTTCTCACTCCCCCTTCAGCCCCCCCTCCAACTGCACTTTTCTTTCCCTCTTTTTCCCTTCTCTCAGGCCTCCCATCCCTCGACAGCTACCTATAAGCAGATTTTATTTATTTGTGTGTGCTCTATAACTTTTAGTGTTTATTTTATAAGTATACCTCTCTCTGTGTGTTTTCATACTGTGGCCGACTTTTAACTTGTGTGTGTGACTTCAGTGTCTTTTAAGTGCCTCGAAAATCACTGACTATGTTATTTTAACTTCGTGTCAACTTTTTTAACTGTCCCCCAATGATCGTCCCCGTGTTAGTGTATATTTTAACTTCCATTATCTCCATTTACTGTATTTTTATATCCACATTTTCCCTCCCTTTTTCATGTATGGGTTTGCTCCTTTATTATTTGAATGCTACTTGGCTGAAGATTGGCAGAGTGTGCCACTTCCAGCCCTTACCAGCCCGTGTGGGGAAGGGGAATGAAATTACAATAAAGAAAAAATTATCTTTTGTCCATTTGAAAACACACACTACATACTCCCACAACCAGGCCCACTTCACCTTCACCCACCTAGACACCCTCATTTAAGCCTCTCTCCTCCTCCCTTTCCAACTCACTCCCCCTGGCATGCCAACAGTGTCGTCTCCTATTTCCAAACATTCATTCCCTTCCTGCCAATAAATATCTCTTCAAGCATACCCTGTCCCAGCACCAGGTCAACTCCTTTGACCTTAATGAAGCTTTCCTCCAACCTCACTATATTATCTGCACCTCTCCCTACGTCCTTCACCACACTGGCAACCTCCTTCCCCTATCACGAGGTGGGGTCACTATTGGCCACCTCAAGCATACCCCGGTCCGGCCACAGCCCCTGCTCACTGACTCGACCGAACACCTCATCCTTAGTGTCTTTTTCCCCTCCCTCACCATCACCTGTGTCACTATCTATGTCCATTCTGCAGTTCCTCTCCCCTTCAAGGGATGTCCTGGATGGGGGGAGGGTGGTGTCATAGGGCCACCATTGTTCTTTATGTATATAAATGGTCTGAAGGATAGGGTAAGCAGCAGTCTGTGATTGTTTGCAGATGATGCAGTGTACAGAAGAGTGGCATCATTGAATGACTGTAGGAGGACACAATATGAGTTGGACACTGTTTGTGCTTGGTGTGATGAATGGAGGGTTGCTCAAAATGTAAGGACAAATGTAAGTTACCAGAAATGAGTAGAAAAAACAGTAATTTAATGTTTGAATGCAGTACACTGATCAGCCAGAACATTATGACAAGTGACCTACAATCAATATAAGCCCATCCAGGTGATAGCAGTGTCACTTGCCAAGGTATGATTGCTACTCAGACACTTGCACAGTAGATGTACCATACTGCCTGTGTGTAGAATGGGGAAGGCATGTGATTTGTCTGAGATTGACTGAGGGCAGATTGTGATGGCCCAGAGGCTCAGCACAAACATTTTGGAAACTGCTTCACTTGTTGAGTGTTTGAGGAGTGCTGTGGTGAATGTCTTCAATGTGTGGTGAAACCAAGGTGAAACCACATCCAGAAATCATGGGGTTGGGCAGCCACCCCTCATTACAGATGTTGGACGTCGTAGGTTGGGCAGACTAGTAAAACAGGACAGGCAGTGAACTATGATGGACTTTAATGCTGGGCAGAGTACAAGTGTGTCTGAACACACAGTGCACCCAAACACTCCTAATGATGGGCCTCCACAGCCAACGATCCATGCATGTACCTATGTTAACACCATGACATCGGCAACTACAACAGAAATGGGCATGTGACCATTGGCACTAGACGTTGGTGCAGTGGCAGAGCATTACATTGTCTGATGAATCCTGCTACTTTCTTCATCACACTGTGCTGAAGTGATGTGCTGGTCCCCCAACTCACCAGATCTGAACCCAAATGTGGCGTCAGAGCTCATTGTCCCCCATTCCAGAATTTACGGGAGTTAGGTGAGTTGTGTGCGAAGATGTGGTGCCAACTCACTCCAGTGACTTACCAACGCCTCATTGCTTCCATGATATGATGCATCGCTGCTATTACCCTTGCCAAAGGTGGACATATGTTCTGATTGATCAGTGTATTAGTGGTGTGCTGCGTGATACAGTCATGTTGACTAAATACCTAGGTGTACGAATGAAAAGAGGTATGAAACAGAAAGAGCATGTAAGTTCAGTTGTAGGAAGATGAATGGTCAACTTTAGTTTATTGGGAGAATTCTAGTAAAGTGTTCCTCATCCATAAAAGCTACCACAAACAGAACATTTGTGTATCACACTATTGAGTACTGCTCAAGTGGTTTGTTTCCGCACAGCTTGGATTAAATGTGGGCACCACAGGCATACTGCCAGAGTTATCACTGCTACTGCCACCAATATACATGTCATGTAAAAACTACAAAGAGAAGATAATAGAAATAAGAGCTTGCTTGGAAGTATACAGACAGCCATTTATTACTAATTCCATTTGCTACTGGAACAGGAAAAAGAATGACTATCAATGGTACAATATATGGTGGCTTGTGGACTATGTATTTAGATATGAATGTGACAGACATTAAAACATAGGAAGGAGATGATGAAATGAAAATTTTGAGGGTGAAGACATAAGAACAGCAGGAAATATAATCAAATAAGGTAATGAAAAAACTATGTGCACTACCAGTACCACACTCATACTGCCAGTCATTAATACAAACAGCTAATCAAGGAAATAACACGATGTTAGCAACTAACATACTTCATCAATCCATCAATTGTACCTGAAAGTGTTTGCAGACTTTTATATTGTTGTGACCACTATTGAGAGCATATAAAAATTTAATTATAAATACTACATCTGCTATGGAAATTGACCTTTTTTTTAATGATTAGTTACAATCTTAGATCATTATCAGGTGGCACAAGTGGACATCAGTGGATTAAAAATGATCAACCATGACATCATAAAAGTAAAGAACAGTTTTAGTAATTGCAGTGGCTGTAATTTTGTAACAACTATGGGAGAAAAGATTTGTGAAGCTATTCATCTGTAACAGCAAAACTTGGTTTCAAATTAAACATGAGGGAATTAACTACTTGTCTCATCATCATGTCATTTACCTTCGTTTTCTTCTCTCTACCCATACTTTTCTTAATACAAGAAACTGGAACTGCCTACAACCTCTCACAATTCATTGCACCTCATAATTTATGTTAACCTCTTTGTGCTTTTCCTCTCTGCTCATACTTTTATATTCCATTAGCAATTTGTACAATCACTCACTCTGTGCCTTTCTATTGGCATCTGGATCCCTTTTCAATTATCTGTGTAGCCCTCTTTTCTCCATATCCCTATCATCACTTTCCTGCTTTATTGATATGCTCCTTACACTAATACTATGTGAGTTCTTATTAATTTGTTCTAATTCTTGGTGAGTGGTTTACCACACTTTATTAATTGTGCCTTGCAATCTCAGTCTTTATTGCCAACTTCGAGATTTTATTATAATAGAAAAAAATTTCAATACATACCAAGCCAGATGGTGCATTTACACCACGTACATAAAGGCGAGCTGGTTTAGGTGGGCTAGTGCAGACTGTTCCAGGTACATTATTGGTTACTTCTTCCCCCTTGGATGGCACCATCACTGTATCATCACTTCCAGCATGCTGTCCCCTCTGTAACAGCCAGTAAAGCTATGAATTCAGGAAATTTGTGGGACACCAACTGCTAGTGTGTATAAAAAGAACAAATAAACATGTATTCTGATCATATAATGGGACAGTGGGTTTCTTATTGTGATTCACAAACATTTGATAGTGACAATTTTTTTTTGTTTTTTAATTTCCTGATTGGAGAGTATAATTTCCAAACTTACCATGCTAATGGGAGTATTTGCACTAAGATGTGTTGGCTGAGGTGTGCCTGTATGGCACATTCCTGACTGATAATTGTTTAGCTGTTTCTCATGGCCTGCATGCATCATGGTTTCCTGCCCTCCAATAGACCTAGCATTCTGTAACAGTCAAACAATTTTTTGTGTACATTTGTGCTACACTCATTTGGTAGTTAAGGAGGAAGAACACACAAGATATATGTGAAGATCTTTTGCTATGATGACTTTTGTACTCTGTGTTATCCTGTATGTTTTATGACCTGTCATTTTGGATGCCCTAGAATTCACAATATCAGAAGATAAACGAGTATATCAGTAAGACATAACATAATAGTGGGAAAGATACTGTCATTTTTTATTTGACATAAGTGATAATAGACATTTTAACATTAAATGTAGATAAATAATATTTGAATCTGTCACTGAAGTCTATAAATTAACATACATGTTATTATAAAGTGACCATACCAAGCTGAATTTCCTTCCCAAGTTTTCTTTAATGATATCCCTGTCCACTACACTCAGTTTAGATAATAATCAACTGCAGATTGCACACTTTAACTTGACTCCTGAGTGGCGGATGCAGGGAATAGACACTTATAATCGGCTTTTAGTGCATTGGCTGTTGGCAGAATTCCCACTTCCTTCTCCCAGACCAGCTATATTAAGCTTATAAAAAACGAATGTGTAAAGGGTTAATAGGTTACAGAGGCGCCACAGAAGTAACCATTATTTTAATATTTGAGTAAACAAGTCACTAGAAGGACCAAGTACAATTTCTTTGCTCATTTTGTAAATAATACTAACACTCACTGTATGCACTCATCAACACTCTATTCTCAGTGGCTACTAATTGCTAAGGTGAACAGTAGTTATGGAGCTAAAGTTGTCAACAAACATAAATATTCAAGAATGGCACAAAGTCAGCTAACACTCACCAGTCAGAGAGGGGCCAAGTTAAAGTGTATGATGTGTAAAATACACTGAATTCCTGCTGCAGTGTCAACATAAGGCATTATGGGATTACAGTGTATTACTTTACGGGACTAACAGGAAAAATACCCAATATGATTATAACATATCCAAACTGTGCTCATGCTGATGTTAATGCACTCTTCTAAGGGGACCTGGACACCATGAGGGCCCAAAAAAGTACTTGATAATACCCTGTTATTTTTCCCAATTCTAAAAGTATATACATGATGTATAGTACCTCTTCATTTTCATGTTTAAATGCCATTCTGAACCAGATGTGGATTGTGAATGCCTAGCTGTCACACTGTTGTCAAACACAAAACCCTGGATACAGTGTCTTATTATTTTATTATGGCACCACTATTTCCATAGCAACTGATCTGAAGAACTATGAGCATGATTTTATTGCAATCGATATTTCTGTTGATATAAGTAGATTATGAGAGTTTGTGTTTTTCATGTGAGTTTGTGCTGTATTGTTGTTGTGACTACATATTTAAACCATTTTACATTGTAAAATGCCAAAAATGAAGAAGTTTAATTGCAATCATAAATTTTATGGTTATCGCCACAAGCATGTCAGAAACTAAAAATGAAGAAATTTATATGCCACTACAAAATGAGGTTAGACCTAAAAGTTCACCAGGCGCTACTTCAAAGAGCAAGATGAAGCATCTTTCCAAAATTAACAAAATGTTGCTGTAGTAAATAGTGAAAATAATGGTTACATTTGAATTAGTAAGTGCAAGCTTTGTCAACTATTTTGGTCTGTTGCTAAATATAATCACTGTAATAGTGAAAGATCCGTTATGTTTAGCAAGGACATGAGTAAGGGAAGAGGCCTATTCAGCAAAATTGTAGTGGAATGTCAAGCATCTAAAGTAATGAAATATACACTGGCATCTCCTGTAACATACACAAAACATAGCAAAGTGAATATTCACCTTGCTTATGTCATGAGGTGTATGCAGATGGGAAGGAAAACAGTGCAGTGTTGGATCTCCCACTGCAATCTGTCAAAATTGAGAGGTATTATAAATGTTTTGCACAGTGCCCTAATAGACATCAGTGATGCACTGATGCAAAGGGCAGTGGAAGAAACTATAGATATTTGTCAGTCTACTGATATTGTTGTTGCACTGCACAGTTCCTGGCGGAAGAGAGGCTATACATCACTGGATGGAGTTGTCACAGTTACCTCTGTTGATGCAGCAAAGCACTGAACTATGAATGTCTGACAAAACACTGCCAAGGTTGTGCCAGTAAGGTAAATGAACACAAATGTGACAAAAGCTTTGAAGGTTTCAGTGGTGATATGGAAAACAAGGAGGCAGTCTCTATTTTTAGTATCAGCTGCTAGATGTGTTTTGCTATACACTCACTGCCTTGGTGTTGGTGACTCTGAAAGCTTCAGTAGTATTATGGCTGCTAAACAATATGGTGAAACTGAAATGAAACAAAATGGAATGTAAAGTACATGTGCAGAAGATAATGAGAACAAAACTTAAGAAACTGTGCTAGGACATGCCAGGTAAAAAACTGTCTAATGAAAAAGCAATTGGTGGACAAGGAAGGCTCACCAAATCAGAAATAGAAAATCTGACAGAGTATTATAGTCTAGTCATCATTAGGAACAGTGATAATGTCAGTGAGATGAGAAAAGCAATTTAGGCAACCTTGTTTCACAAAAGATTCACTGATGAGCATCCGCAGCAGAGTCTCTGCCCAAAAGGAAACATTTCATGGTGGAAGTATAATAGATGTCAAGCAAATGGACAAAAACAGACACACAGAAACTGTTATTGTAGAGTTATAGCCAATATAGGGCGATATTTCATATTCTAAGTGTCTGGAAAAAAGTTTGCATGGCAAAACACATAATCAGAATGAAAGCTGCAGCAGTTGCATTTGGGAATGCTTGCCAAGAACAGTTTTTGTTGGCATGTCAGCTTTTCAGATTGGTGTGATGGACACCAAAATATGTTTTAATGATGGAGTAACTAGCAGATTAAAAACCATGACCAGACTAGGCATCAAAACTATGACCAACACGAAAAGTGGCCTGCCATGAGCAGGTAGGCAACTTGTCACTGTCGTTGAAGCTGAAAGCATGACAAAAGAGCCCAGAATAACAAAGAAAACTAAAGAAAATGAAAATGACACTCAGAATCAACAAGACTATGGAGGTGGTACGTTTTGACATGGTATCACTGGCAAGAAAATGATATGTAAATCTTTAGTTTCAGTTTCCCATAATCAACATTTTTGCATACTTAGGTATCATTATTTCATCCAATATTAAAGCTATGTAAACAAACTTTTGCATGAGCAATAATATACTGGCAGTGCTTGCCCACACAGTGTACCACATTAGTCAACAATGTATTAAATATTTTATCATATGTTCTTAAATTATTAGTATAAATAATAAACTACTAAAAACATTTTTTTAAACACACAAAACAAGAAACTGATAAATATTGCCAGATTACTGTTTCACCAAGTTAATAATGAAAAGAATAAATTTTTTTTGACCTTTTATTTTCAATAGTGTGTAAGTGCATTGTACCTAAAATAAAAATTACACACAATTCAGCATGTAAGATAAAAATAACTATTTGCTCCACTATATATTTCAAAGTTTTAAATTTTTTTTTCACACAGGGGTCACAATATACTAATTATTTGCTTAAAGTTTCATTTCAGTATCTACTATGAAAGTTTTTGAGTTATTAAACTTCAAAATACTAGTAAAAACTGCAGGTCATGACGTCCAGGTCCCATTAAGATTACAGTACATAAGTCTTGTTAAATAATCTCCTAAGCATCATCATTAAAAATTACTTCTTACAGATTCTGTGAATACTTCTTCCAGTAAACGTTGTATTGCTAGCTGTGTTTCTAATTCATATTGTTCCTCATCAGAAAACATGTATTGAAGCTCCTGTAGCTCATTGTCTTCAAATTCTTCTTCTTGATAGATCTAAAACAAAATGATATACTCCTGATTATTCTTTTTTGAGCCTGGAAAAAGATAATATCTCTACTTTGGGTTGACTTTACACTGTTAATAATGTGATGGAAACTAATATTAAAACTCAGAATGAACATTTAAATAGTGGAAGTGCTTTTTTCTGTATTATATGGCTATTGATTTAACTATCATAGTAAGAATTTGTTCATCTCCAAAGTGATATGACTACATGCATGACAAATATATGTCACCTAGATGAGCTATAGAAGCAAATATCAAATAACCAAAGTCAAAGAATCATCTGTGAAAAAAAAGGTTGTGTTTTTATGATTTTTCACACACATTTGGAGTCATGCACATGGAAAAATTGAATAAACTGATTAAATGAATATGTTAACTTCATAAGAAATATGTGCTTTAAAATTCATTCATCCTCTGATATGATTGCAATACAGTAAACTTTAATGGAGGTACTGCTGTAGTTCTGTGCAGATGGAAAGTACCTGCAGAATTGTATGTTTGCCAAACTTCATGTAGCTGTTTCCAGCACCTTCAAAAACAGTGGAACACTGTCAACAGAATTGTGCCAGAGCACTGTATCCCAAGAATTAGATTTTGTTTTTACTGTTTATTTTGTGGGTTTGTTTCATAGAAACACATCTAACAACTAATCTTCTGTCACATTTATTTACCATAAATAACTGTCTTATATTTGGTTTAGGTTATTCATGAAATTTCTCATTTTATTTTTTCTTAGACCAATCCCATAAATTCTCTACAGAAAGACATTTACTTGCCTGTAATAAATAGTTGAAACAAAAAATACAAGGCAGTTCAAAATAAATATACTAGCAACTACAAAAGGCTAGAACTACTTAACGCATAACAAGGCATCAATTAGAAGTACAGAGAATGTAAGGGTCAGTTCAAAACTTTTTATGTATGTTACTTTATTAATGTTTGAGTTCCCTTTGTGACATAGACATCCAAGCAATAATCCATTTCATGCCACATGCAACATATATTACAAATGCTAATTTTGAGCTCTGGAATTGTTCTTGGCAAAGGAGGTATATATACGAGGTCTTTCACATAGCCCCTTGAAAAGAAATCCATGTTTCAGACCTGGACTGGTAGATGGTTGAGAGCAGAACATAGTGTAATCATGTCTAGTACAACTGATACAACAGTTTGGAAAATGATTTAAAAATGTTTGGTAACTTCTAGTTCACTGCACTTCCACAACAATCAAAATTTTCAACTTTTGTTTACATTTGCTGTAACTCATATTGATATCATTTACAATGCAGTTTCAATAGTTTTCATGAATAATTCTGGAAAATTATTCAAAATGCAGTTTCAATAGTTTTCATGAATATACCAATGGCTCCTCTCTCACTGTTCTATAAAATGATATGTAAACAGGAAATTTGAACCCCACATTCCACTCAGCAATATGTCTCCATCTTTTTTAATTACAGCTACACACAATAGTGTTTCATGATATAACACTCATACGAAATGAAGCAGAAAAATACATACATTTTGTGGAGAGTTTTCCTCTAGATACTTCATTGCAAAAGGGACCCAGCTTTCTGGGTGGGGTGTTGGTGGGCGATCACTTGAAGAATCTGAAGATGGTGTAGGAGATACACTTCTATCAGTTTTTGTTGAACCACCATTTTTATTCCTAAGAGGCACAGTGTAGAGTGACTGTAATAGAGAACAGAAGAGCTCAAAACCCATCCATTAAAAAATGCCACATTTTGCTAACTGTCCATCTTTTGCTTGTCAGAGCTGATAAATTTAATATAAGTAACCAAGTTGATTGTAATTAGCGAAAATAGCTCTGTTAGTTTTTATAATTTGTAAGTCAGTTGTAGACTGATTAAGCCTGTATATGAAGAAAAATTAGAGTCATGCTCTGTTAAATGCTACTTTCCTATTAACTTTATTGAAATAAAATTACACCTAGATATGTGTTTTTTCACTTGTAAGGATTTTGTACTTGAAATGGTAGATTCATTACTATGAAATGAAACTACAATAATATAGTTAAAAAGAGGTTTCATGTTGTTTCATGAAATTTAAATATCAAGTTGTGGTGCTTATTATTAATAATAATTTACAAAGAACTCATCAAGGTGGTGCAGTAGTAAGGCACTAATCTCATACTTGGCACTATGGGTTCTGATCACCATCTATACATCCAGATTTTGGGTTTCCTTCAAAGAGTATGGCTGATTTGCTTTCAATTTTTATCTGTAATTACTTCACTGTTGACAAGTCATTAAACCCTAATCTCCATTCCTTTTATGTTACTGAGAACCAATAAACATGTGCTTGCAGTGATTTATCTTTACCTGTAGATTACCACAAAAAGAGGGACTCATTTGTGATACCTGTTATAAGATGGCTGCAAACTGTGGGTAACCAAAAACAGCTAACAATCAGTTGCTGATTAGGATCTGGCTACTGAAAAAACTAGAAAGTTTGATGGAAACAGTTTTGTAAGACAAACCTAAGATACAATGCTGATGTCCTAGTGAATCACTAAAAGCTACACAGAGATGGAAATATAGTCCATAATTTCCCAGGATGGAAAAACAGTTAATATTAGCTGGTCTTAGATGAACTTAATAGTCTAATATTTACTGCATTTCAGGACATTGTGGTTTAGCAGCAAGATATACTTGCAGATGTACTTCTCTTCAATAACGTTGGCTAAATGTCTAAGAACGAAGTCACAGAAGACTAACAAATTTATTGCAAATAAAGACAACTGCAAACATAACTGAGTGGAAAAGTAGTATGAAAACAGGGTGTATGCTTAAAAAAAATAGTTTGCAGTCAAAATCCCAATTATCCAATGCCACAGAAACAAGATCACATTCAGAAATGATTGTGATATACAGTTGCATGTCTTTTGAGTACTGAAATGAGGTATTTGCTGGAAGAACTATAAATGAGATGTTGAGTGTGTTTGCTTCCATATACAAGTAGCAATTTTAAGAAAAATTCACCAGAGTACTAACACATTCCATAAAAAGTATAACAAATGTATTTGGATAAAAAACTGGATTAAAATGTCATCTGAATGCAAAAAAATCTTTATTTGATTATAAACAGAAAAACTAGTCAAATTTACTTCACTGTTATTAATGTTGCAGGAAAGTTATACAGAACACTGTTATTTGCTGATAACAAATTAGATAATGACAGAGCTATTGAAAGCACTGAAAGTAAGTGAAAAACAAACTAGAACAAAATAAACTGTTGAGAACTATAGAATGAATTCACTACTTCCACTCTTGGTAAATACATGTGACATTGCTATGAAAGAAAGTCCTAATAATTAGACTGTATATTTCAGTAAATTTCATCCATAATTACTTTCCTGATCTACCTCCAAAGCTACAGGGTAAAAGGAATGAATTAACTTTCAGATAAAGAATTATAATCAGTAAAGCATCCATGCAAATATATCCAGTAACAGAATCAGATGTACCAGGGCCTATGCACAGTATAAAATTGATCAAAAGCTTGACAAGGAGAGATGAAGTCCGTATTTGTGTACTGAAAAGAAGTGTACATAGTATAAAAGCAGTTCTAGTCCACTTAATCAGTGAATTATTAACAACCACAGTTTTTCCAGAATATTAAAAACATGCAAGAATATTACACTCTTCAAGAAATGATATCCAGAAAATATTGAGAACTATAGACCAATTTTTACTACCATCATCTTGCTCAAATACATCTGAAACTGTTATGAAAGAAAAGCCAACAGAATTCTTAAAGATGTACACTGTTCTCAGTACACTCATTACGTCTTGAAAATTTCTCGAGTATTCATCCAGGTGTCATCGTCCAACAGGGATATTTCAGCAGGCCAACTTCTTGCCATCTTCAGGCATTCCTGGAGTCAGACTCCAGAAATGCCTAAGATGGCAAGAAGTCAGCTTGCCAAAATATCACACCTGTTGAATGACATCATCTGGCTGAATACCCAACAAATTTTCAAGATTTCTGTACGCCGGGAAAACCTCAGATCACACAAACCTCAGTATGGATTCAGATCAGGTAGAAGTTCAGGAGATGCAATTGTAGATGGTGCAAAGTACATCTTAGAAGCACTGGATGGGGTAGAGTAAGCAAACAGAATGGTTTTAGGTTTAGGAAAGACATTTGATACAGTTGATCATGGCATCTAACTTAAGAAAATGGATGAACTAGGAGTGAAAGGTGTAGTCATCAAATACGGTACAAATCATACTCAACCAACGAAGTGCAAGAAGCTTAAATTTCTGAATTTTCAGAAGATCCAACATAAGGATATTGGATATTTATCAACACATAAAATAAGTGTCCTACAATGAAGTATTTTAGTGCCAAGTCTGTTTTTAATATACATCAATGATTTCCCATACACTTTCTGGTGTGGAGAAAATATACTGTTTGCAGATGACAGTAATATCACAATCACAGCCAAAATATGAGAAGAGCTACATATAAAAGCTAGATTAGTGCTGGTTGATGCTCACAGGTGAACTAATTCTAATAAATTATCACTGAATACTAAAAAAGACAAATGTCATGAACTATAAGTTACAGTATCTAAAACCCAGAATGATACTGTTTTGGAGAAGGAAGAAATTTAAAGTGTAAGAAAAGTTAAATTTGTAAGTATAACTACTGATTACACTGTTCTAGTAATTTTGAAAGTTCTTAATGAAATATACGTAAATTAATTTTGAAATTTTGTTGTTATAGTGAAGAGATTACAGTTTCTTTATGTTTTTGGATTGTACAACCCAAAACTGGAGCTTAAATTTTTTGATTGTCTCTCATTTTTAGATAACGTTATTTACTGTATGTATCTTAAATGAGGAGATGAAAAACATAAACAGCATCAAATATGCCTATGAAACTATGCTGTAGGAGTGTCAAGTTTCACTACCCAGCAATAATCACTTAACACAGCAATAGTACATATCCCTTTGCATTTTTGCTTCGCCAGGAAAATATTCTGCTGAAGTGCTTGTCATGTTCATCACTCAGAGCGCCACAATTTCTGTGGAAGAAATACAGGTGCGATTACAAACAGTGTATATATAGTGACACGATACTTTGCAGCTAGTAACATGAGTTCATCAGGTCATCTACAAGTTCATTAAAAATTGCTTTTAAGTTTCCTAATAAAACATACACAACATTCATAAATGGTCACCATGCTGTGTTCTCTTCACCCCTTATCACTAATTCAAAGTGTGAACTTTTTTAAAAAAGAGATCTGATCTGTGAATCAATAAAAGCATCTGTTCTCATGTTTTAGAAATTGAAACTGGTGATCATTTGATGTAAAAAGGGTAGTCAGAAAGTCTGAACTATAACCTTAAAAGAATGAAGCTCTATGCATAAAATTGATGATGGTGGTAGTTCATCTGCACATATTCACCCTGCAGTAGAACACATTTTTTCAATGATGGATGACTTGGTGAAGACACTGGTACTAAAAAGCTGTATCATAGCTATTAAGAAGACATCCACTTCAAAAATCAGCTCATTATCATTTGCAAAATGTCTGCCATGCAATTATTTCTCCATTCAAGGAAAGAGGAAGAAGTCACTAGGTGCCATGTAAGGAATGTATGGTGATGACCCAAAATTAGATAGCATAAAGAAGAAGTATGTGTGACAATGTCCTCTGCAGAGTGAGATGGGGCAATGTTCTGGAGAAAAAAAAACCCTGAACATCTTCGCATGACAGATCATCTTGACAACCTCCCATAACTTCATCAGGGGATTTTGGTAGTCTTATAAATACAGCTGAAGGTGTCAATACAACTACATAAAGAAAAAGAGAAGATGAAGATTTACATATAAAGGTGTTATACAATTCTTCATAAGGTTCAGTTTTATATGTAGGATCAGAATCAAAACTTTGTTTGAGTCTATCAATGCAATATGGAAAACATTGTACATTCCATAAGATAATGAATATTTCTTTGACTTTTCTGTGAATATTGTTTGTCACTAGCACGATTATATAAACCACACAAGAAGCAACAAGTCTTATTGTAGCCAGTCTGTAACCAAAATAATATGGTGATAACTTTAAATTTTCACAGACTTCATAGTGGTATCAGGTACAGTGACCAGGACGTTTTTCATATTTTATTACATTTCTTCATATACAGTTAACATGAAAGTACTTCAAAAAATACCAACATACAACCACATTTTATAATGGTTCTTAACAGAAGTGACCACAATGCTGCAAAAAGAAAGTGTATTATCTTGTCTACAGCTTTATGTGGAAATGTATGAGTAGTATCCAGATATACTCAAGAGAATGATGAGAAGCCTCCACAGTAATCAGATAGTATTATTGAGGATTAATTTAGTGCATCATAACCAGTGTGAATACACATTTCATACAGCAGTAAATAATTATCTCAGTGCATTGAGACAGAAATGAGTACAGGGAAACCTGAGTCATCAACTGAAAACTGAACGAACAAATATGTGCCAGTAAACACAACATCAAATAAAAAGAATGTAAAGGAGACTGAAATATCTAAAGGTACTATAAATTATAGAAATAAACATGTCTCAATAAATACAACATTAAATTTGCAGATTTTTGGATCTATTGTGATTATACAGTCTGATAGCCATACATGTGGCCTTGCTGAAATATTACATGATGATTATTGAGTAACTGCCCCTGCCATAGTAAAAGCAAGGGTATTCATGCAGAAATCACAATAAATGTAAAGGCCCATAATTCTCCAGTTCAGTTCAATGTTCAGTAACAACTGGAGGTGCTAACGATGTGTACAAGAATGAATTATGCAAAGCCACTAACAATTTGAATGAAATTTTTGAGCTCTACTAGTAAAAGACCAGTAATTGTTATTGTGAGTCCCCACAGACATGACCTTATAAGCACTTCTATTGTGAGTGAAGAAATCAGTAAGGTTGATAGATAGTTTGAAAAGATTTGCAAAGCATTCCGGAAATCACATTTCTTGTGTGTAATTTCCCTGGAGAGAGAACATTCTACACATCATGGTTTAAATTTAAATGGAAAGGGAAAGATGCTATTAGGCCATAAAAGCCAAGATTACTTTAGGTCATTAGATGCAAGAAGACTCAGCCTCTTATTCTCCTGCCTCTTGCAGCCCAGTCAACAGCATCTTCTGCAGCAAGCAATCATCATCTCCAGTAGAAGTAGAACAGTCTACATCACTGGTGCCATCAACAACAGCATCAACTAAACCAACAAAAGTAGTAAACACCACCCACTCCTTATGCAAAAGAAGACTGTCACTGCCAGGCCATGTCAAGAATTTGTAATTGGAGACAGACAACAATCAACCAATGCAGTGAGAAATGTGACAGATCCTAAGGACAACAAATCATTAACAGCTTTATATTAAAATGAATTAAGACATTTTACAGAAAGCATTATCATGCTTGGAGATTTCAGTGTCAACTTTAAAATCAACTTTGAAATTAATGATAAAAGTCCAAATTATTTTCAAAAATAATTAAAATCAACTGTGTAAAAGTGTCAAAACTGACCAATTTGTTATGTTCACATAATTTAACACCAACTGTCTATGAATGCACTAGACATGGAAAAAAAAACTCTGAAACCATAAAATATTTATTGAATTGCAAAAACCAGATCATATTGTCGATGTGACTGATTCTGGATTCTTAGATGACAAAATAATAAAACTAAATTTAAATGATGTACTCAGTACAAATTCTAGCATTAGTGAGAAATGCAAGTACAGGAGATATATTAATGAGAACAGCATTAAGATTTTTAATTCCTTCTTAAAAAATTTAAACTAGTTTTAGGATAAACATGACAGTTTAGATAAGAAGTTTGAGTCATTTTTAACCTGCTGCAAACATAACTATTAAATCATATTCCCTCCTAAAAAAATTAAAGTGAAAAGCAGAACTAACACATGGATAACACGGAGGAAAAGAAAATCTGTAGACCACCTTAGAAAGTCAAGTAAATCAGCAAGGCAAAATCCAGCTTTGAAACAGTATGTTAACTGTTACAGAAAACTGTACAAGAAAGTCATTAGATAATGATTCATGCATCAGTAAAAAGAAGGGTAACAAAAAATGAGGTCAGTTTGTAAAGTGATCAGTACAAACTTAGGCAGAAGCAAAGAATGAAATAATACTGTTATTAAAACTGAGGATAAAACTATAAATGATACTTCACAAGTTGGTTATATTCAGGTAGGAACCAAAATCACTAATGTTGTGTAGGTCGACAATTCACCATGTTTAAACTAGTGAACCTGGCAACATACTCTCTGATTGGCCGCAAGATTGCCCTGTTGCTGGATGCTCTGGACAACACATGACCGCAAAGCCTTGCCTGTCAGAGATCATAGTGTATCCAAGGCAGCCCACATGCTCGGTGGTAGTGCAACAGCCTTCCACTCTGGGGGCGGGGGGTGGATCCGCCAGGGTCCTGACACATCCGTTGTAGTTTCATGGTAAGACATACTGGAGACAAACCCATCAACAGCTGTTAGTTTGCATACAGAAAGTTTTTTACAAATTGTGTTGGCCCAAAAAAGTGCCTTTTTTGTAGCTAGGGCATTGTTTACTTAAAGCAGGTGCTCGAACGGGCGACCCTGTGATGTGACACAAACTTGGTAACGTTGAAAGGTGTTTTGCCGAACTCTGCCAGATTTCTGGAATTGCCCTGATGTGACTGGCAGCATGTTGAATGCAATCCATTAATTCCTCTTCATTTCTAGCCAACTTGCACCTTGGTGGGTGAACTAGAACCTTGAAGGATCCCCCACAGGAAAAAGTCCAGTGGCGTGAGTTCTGGTGATCACCAATTACCCGGCTGTCAAAGAGTTCATTTAAATATCTGGGCATAGCATGAGGGTTATGTGCGGGTGCCATATCATGCTGCAACCACTTTCGTAGCCATATATCCAGGGAAACATCTTCCAGCAGGCCGAGTACAGTTTCTGGCAAAAACTGAAGGTAATTTGCCCTGGTAAGTCGAGGAGGTAGACAGACTGGTCCAATCAGGTGGTCACCCACAATGCCTGCCCAAATGTTGAGTAAGAATCATTCCTGGAGTCCATACATGGTGTGAGGCTTTCCCCTTGCCCAGTAATGAATGTTTAGAGTGTTGTAAAGGCCATCCCAATGGTAGATGCACTCGTTGGTAAACAACACAATGGTCAAGAAGTTGGGATCTCATGCAACACACTGCAGAAACTGCCGGCAAAATCCTAGGCTGTGTTCGTCATCCACCACAAGATTTACATCTTGGACAAGGTGGAAACTAAATGGATGCTGGTCATAATCCCTCTAAACCTCCCAGACTAACTGATGAGTGACCCCCGTGTCATGTCCAACCACTCGAGTACTTGTCATAGGTGCTTCCTCAAAGCACTCGAGAACAGTCTCTTCAAATGCAGCATCCCATTATGTTCGATGTCTTCCAGCAATACCATGATATCCCACTAACGAGCCTGTTTTGCCAAGTCACTGGTGAATTGCTGTAAACATGTGGGAGTGTGGATGGCGTCTTGGTGGTTACCGTTCCTCATACAGCCATTGAGCTTCATGTGCATCACTATCAGCTTGCCCCGTAAACAATAACCATATTTTGTTGTTCTTCAAACGAATACTGTGCCACCATGATTACTGTATGACTAAATCACAGTTGATGCATGTGTGCTCCAAAGTGAAGCTTACATGTGAATGACTCTGACATGAGGTGGAGACAAATAGCAAAACATATTCGACACATGTGCATACCACGTTGGGGCAGTGACGGAGCAAGGGATGTTTGTATGTGTGAACCAAGAACCATAGCACTGCCTGTCAACAGGACAATCCCATGGTCAATCACAGCACATGGTGCCAAGTTTCTGTAGTTTAAAAATGGTGCATTGTCGACCTAGACAACATTAGTAATTTTGGTTCCTACTGGCATCAGCTATCCAGGGCTAAAATTTCATGACACAATTTTTCTCTAGCCTGTATATTCAGCGGCCATTATACAAGTGAAGTACAAAACCTTGTAAAAACCCAAATTCATTCAAAGATTAATCGTAACATTTATACAAATCCTAAAACTGTGTGTTTGTATTCTGTAATAGTACAGGATGTAGAAAACACGATCAGCAAACTAAAAAATAAATTTTCCTGTGTCACTGATGGCATTCCACATAAAGTAATTAAAATCAACAAATATATTGCTTCTCTAGTTGTAAATATAATTAACACTTTTTTTTAAACACAACTACTTCCCCTAGAGAACTTAAACTGTAAATTATATAACCATGATACAAAAATAGTGATTATTATGATGTAAAAAAAAACAGGTGTTTTTTAATGTTATCTTGTTTCTCAAAAATTATAGAAAGATTAATGTACAGAAGACTCTCTGCTTGCCTGAAGAAAAGTGGAATATTTGTCAATGGGAAAAATAGATAAACTGAAACATATATAATTTTCTAGAAGTGCTTTAGATTCTGTAGATTATAAAGGTATGTTTTTAGGTTTATTCAAATCATTTGACATTACTGATCATAAACTACTGCTTGAAAAAATGAACTGCTATGGAGCCTGTGGTACTGCTCACATGTTGTTTAAATCATACTTACCTGATAAATACTGGATAGTAGAAATAGTTCACAAAGTAAACTCATACTTTTATGGATAATAAAGTTAGTTATGGAGTGCCCTGGCACACGTGCTGGTACCTCTGTTGTTCTTGATATTCATAAATGACTTGCCATACCATTTAACACAAGCTGATGCTGTACTTGTTGCTTATGATACGAGTCTCTTTATTAGAGCTCTGAATGAGCCTGAATTGCACAAAAAAGTAGAAACAACAACAGAAGAAGCAGGTAAATGGTTTAGGGATAACTTTACATTTGTAAATGAGAGAAAACTCCTTTATGGATGAATTTTCGCAACATGTTGAATAACATAAAACCTAGTATAATTATGAAGTTAGGTAAACAGAAGAAACTTTAAACTTCAACTACAAAATTTTCGGGAATTTGGTTAGATGAGCATCTAAAGTGGGGTAAACATATAGAAGTGTTGAATAGAAAGTTAAATAAATGCTGCTATGTATTTAGAATGCTAGAAAACCGCTGCAGTGAGCAAACAGTAATGTGTACCTATTATTTATTGTCTATTGAAGTATGGTGTTTTACTTTCAGGTAATTCAAGTCTGGCAAAATGCTCATTTACTATTCAAAAATGAGCAATGACAATAATAAAAGCAGTTGCACCTAGGGAGCCATGTAGGTAAACTTTTAAGGGATTTAAAATGATGACTTTTCTATGTATTTATATCTATGAAAATATCTGCCTTTTTTTAAAATCTCACCTCCAGTTTTCTTCTTTGAACAGTGAGTTCCATAACTATCCAACAAAAGACAGAAATGACTTTCATTGAGAAGTGCACAAGAAAGCCCAGTATTACAAGAGTGCAACATATCAGCCCAGAATCCTTTATACTGCTCTTCCTTTAATAATTAAAAGGATACTAAAGTCGTACAGTTTTAAAAATGAGATTAAAAATGTTAATAAGTGAAAGTTTTTACACTGTTAGTGAATATATGGATTTTCAGAATGTCAGTAGGCCTATGCCTACCTCATCATTTAAGTTACATATAGCTATGTGTCACTGTTATGTCAGTGCTATCCCCTCACAATTCTAATCCAAATCTGTGGTGGAACCTGCCTCATAACCCGTATCACACACATTAACTTGGTCATAACCTATAGTATTCTTTTTTCTTAACAAATCTTCAAAATCTTGTATGGTAGGCCTATTCCCGCTTCAGAAACATGCAGTAAGGATCACAACAAGCAGCAAAAGAAACAGACATTGCACTACCCTGTTTAAAATCTTAGGATTGTAAAGCACCATGTATACTGTAAATGTATTACAGCTTACGCTACAGACAACTCTGCTCATAAATTAATACTTGAACTATGAAAGACATTTACAGTCCAAGAAAAAACAGATGTAAAAGCTTGAAGAAACCTTCTTACCAAAGTATAAATGTAAGGGTCAAAATTTTTGTGCCTAGTTTATGTATCAATTTGTATATTCATTTTGAAAAGAATTAATATGGACTCTGTAAAACCAATAACTATTTATTTATAAGTATTTATGCAATGAAAACATGGCACATGCTGAAATTGATTTACTTGTGTTTAACATTGTATAAGCAACTTGCTTGCGTCATCAGATGTACCCACACAACATAAATTGTCACAAGATGAACAAATAATAAGTTTTATAACATCCATGGCATGTAAAACATGCCTTAATACCATTACATTTGTCATCCCCAAGAAAAAGGAAGTTGAATAAGCAACTAACACTGAAATTATTCCACGTTCATCTGTATTAGTAAGAGATAAAGAAACTGAGTATCTAAAGAAATGTCTAGTGATAATAAAGAGATAAATACACTCCTAGAGAGAATAAGGAGCCATGAAACATTTTACAGAAACATATCTACCCATTATCAAATGAAACATATGTCTATCAGCAATGACATGCAGGCAAACTTCTGAGTGTGGTTCACAACAGGACAGATTTGATGCTTGTTAAGAAAGGTAAAGTGTTTGAGTCAAATACAACAGATAAGGAAAAGCCCCTCACATTATGAGCACTTTCTCCTAAATCATACACCTGTACAATTATATTGTTTATCTCATTTTGCAATTGTCCAAATATGGCCAGACCCACCTGCAAATTTTCTGGGTATTTTAAGATGTAACAAGGATTCAGTAGAGCTACAATGTAACTGTATTAGACTTTAGAGAAAAGGTCTAAACTTATATCTTGTAAAATGAATTTTGTTGATAGAATGCATTACAGTCTGTTGGCTGATTTTGTATTTGGTCCACTAGAAGAATGTGAGCTCTTAAATATAATAAAATAACTTGAAGGTGATGTTACTACATGTGAGCAAAAATTCAGTTTTACTGTTCAACAAGACACCATATTGTAGCTGAAATGTGCAAGATATGGCTTGATTCAGAACATGCTCATTCTGGTCCTTGCAACAAACCTCGTGTATTGACATCACTGTAAAGTTTGCACTGAAGTAAAATAGCAAGTTACACATGTAATTAACATCTATATGGTGTGTATTATACTAAAATAATGCTAATATGTCATAAACACAGGTTTTGGAAAGCATCACAGTATAAAGTTAAGACATATGGCTCCAGTAGGGTGATGTACTGATTTCATGTGTTAGATTGGGTCACAAAATTCTCCTCAGATAGTACTTTCATGGATGTTTTTTGTACCTTTTGCCCAATCATGATCACATTGTCTTCTTAAAGTGCATTATTCTAATCCTTCTTTACTGAATTTGATTTCACAAGATCTCAAGCACAACATAAGCAGATATTTACATGTAAATACTGTATTCCTATTATTAGTTATGAATTTTTTCTCACTTTGATGGGCATAATCTCACTACTTATCAAGTTGCACTGTCTGTACTGTGATGTGCTGTATACAAATTACTTTAAAAAAGTATCATATCCATCTAGGAGATATAAAATTTTATAGTGCTATAGCACAGTAAGTAAATAACAAAATAGTTTTCCATTAAGGCTTTTTTTGTTTCAGCTGCTATTTTTCCATCTCACATGGAGAGCATGAATCATAATGTGACAAACAGACACTACAATATAAAGCTGCGCAAGATCCAGATGGCTTGTAACAATTTTTTCCCCGAAATCATGTAGTGAAACTGGTCTAAAAATTGCAGTGGCAGAAGCTGCTCATTCATTTCACACCATTAAACACCAACAGAGCCTTAACGCCATGTCTTGTGCCAGTAAACTTGTCAAAAATACTTCAGTGACTCCAATACTGCAGCAAATTTTGCATGTGCATCTTCTCTATCTGAAGGTGGTATGCAGACTAAATGTACTGATTTCCATTGAAACAAATGACAGTGTTGCACAGTACACAGATTTCTTCAGAAATGTAGTTGCCTTTGGGGGAGACAATGTTAATATAAATTTTGATGTGTCTGGTTGGGCTAGATCAAGTTCGAACAGAAGACCAAAAAATGAAATGGATGATCATATTTTAGGAAGTGTGTGTTCTCGTCATATTCTTCACAACTCTGGGCAAGCTGCCTGTTGCATTCTAAGTTAGATCCAGGAGCATTCATACCTAAAGTATTTTCACATTTTTCCAAATTACACCTTAGGAGCTCACAAGTTAATGTAATTTTGTGAGCTTGTAGGGATAGAATACAAGGCAGTTTTGTCTTACTGTGAAACAAGATGTCATCACTTGCACTTGCAATTCAGAGGTTAGTGCAGATATATGAAGCTGTAAAAAGTTATTTCTTATGAAATTTCTATATTTCTATAAAATCCATTGGTCGGAGGCTAATTATAGTTTGTATAAAGTGTAATGAGTTTTTTGCAAAAATAAATTAGGCTATTTCTATAAAATCCATTGGTCGGAGGCTAATTATAGTTTGTATAAAGTATAATGAGTTTTTTGCAAAAATAAATTCTGTGCATTGAAGTTGAGAACAAAACTGCAGTAGACATCTACTCTGTTTTACACACCACTGCCTTTAGTTTGAATGAAAGAGCAAAAACCAATTTGTCCTGAAAAGAGTAATGGATTTATTACTAAATGTGATGACAGAAATTTAGTTAAATTCTTTGAAAGTGAAATGTGCACTTGTGTATACTGCTGTTTACAGTTATATAAATAAGTGGATAAACAAATTCAGTGGTATGTGTGTTTTTTCGATGGCTAACTCTGGAAAAAGAGCCAGAGTGGCAAGCAGTGAAAAAATGGTGTTATTTTTAAGAGGTTTTAATATTGTAATTGATGACTCAGTATGCACTGACGAAATAAGTGCTTTAAGAACATAGTACACAATGAACTCTGAAACTCTGGTAAAGAGATGTTTTGCTGAAAAATGGTACCAGTACATTAGTAGTAGTGTTAATAACAGTGAATTGGTACAGTACTACTTTGCCATTCCTGTGCATGCAACTGTAGGGAGAATATTTTCTCTGATAAATGTTCAGTGGATGGATTTGCAGAATAAGCTCACTGTTGAAAATTTAAAGCTGTTGTTGATTGTCCTGCACAATATGAAAAATGTAATGTGTTCAGTACGATGAGAGAATTATCTGAGTTCCTAAAAAAAGATCAAAGGAAATGAGAAATGTGACATATCTAAATTACCCCAGTTTTTGAACATTAAAATATGGTAACGCTAGGCCTGCACATAGGGCTTGTATGCAGTTTGACGTCCTGTGGCCAGCCCTGGCTCATATATAGTAATGATGAATCATTTTGCAATCTTTTGTGATGAACATTTGTCCAGCAGTATGCCAAAGATCATCTCTGTAGTTTGGAAGGTACAGAGGGAAACAAGTGACTTGTTTAAATCTTGAGTAAGTTCATGGCAGATAACACACCCAGCAGCCTACTGCCTGTAATTGGCAGCAGGTTTGGCTGCAATTTCTGACCCATCAACCAACTTTAACTTGCCACAAATGTTTACAAATACCACCAATGTCAGAATTGTCTGCATTTCATAATGTGTGAAGTTTTGAAATGTGCCTTGTGTGCTTCAGGTATTACACTACTAAAATTTGTTGTCACTGATGCTGAAATATTTACTACAAGAAACCTATAAATACTCATTACACAACACTCTAGTTTGCAGGTTTTATGCTAATAGACTAGTTAAAATGATACAGAATAGAAACCTCAGCTGGAAACTGCCTTGTTGTAGGCCGAAGATCTGGATGTTTGGCTGGCAACTGCCCACCAGTAACAAACTTCGTTGCTGTGATTCCTCCCTGATGTACATCTGCTTTAACAGTCTGAAACAATGTGACATTCTTACTATGTTGTCTGAAAATGGAGTGTTACAGATTTTTTGTAACCATATTCAAAATAACACTTGAAACAGTGTGTGGTGATGTTTTCTAATTTTATGTTTGTTGTATAACCTTATTAATTGGTAAGTATATTGCAAGACTACCTGCTACAACTAATCAGTCATGTATCCATAGGAATGGAAAATTAGGGTTTAGCTTATCATTAGCAGTGCTGCCATTAGGGACAGAGTACAAGATATGATTGGAGAAGAACAGGTGAGAAAATTAGCCATGTTCTTTTCAGAGGAGTCACTCCAGCATTTGCCTCAAGTAATTGAATGAAACCTAAATGTGGATAGAAGGTCAGTGATCAGACCCTCTGTCCTCCCAAATCCAAGTCTACTGCACCACGTCACTTAGTGTAGTCACAAGAAATTTGAATTTTTTTTTTCAATTCAATTTTTTTTACAAAAAATCATTGTCTGTTGACACTGCATAAATACAGAATTTATGTGTATTTAAACTGTATGTGTATTTTATATTTGTGCATTTTAAAAATATTTATATTTTCAATACATACAACAGTTGCAAATACGTAAATAAAATTTATTAGACCATTAACAATTGCACAAAGTGTGTACTACAGATACATAGTATAAGGAGTTCTATATATAATTAATATTTTGTATTTAAGTATAATTTTAATGTTAAAATTATGAATCAATATCTGAGTCTTTCTCATTATGGTAGTCAGAAAGAGTGAGCAAGTAAGTAGAAAGTGACCTACTATTTATTCAGGGAGCTCCAGGTGTCACATACTGAAGTAAACATGATGAGAGGTGTGCAAGAAAATAATGGTGGAATAAATAACAGAAAAATTCTGTTTAGCGCACAGTGAACAAAGTCTTTGTGGAGTCAGCTGGAAATAAGAATAATGAAAAAGGAGGAGAAAAGAAATGAGTAAAACTCCCTTGTAACAAATCAATGCTGATGAAAGTAGATGAAGGTAGTAAGTATATCATTCAAAATATGTCAGATAACAGCTACATATAGGCCTAATGTTAAGAAAAGGGTGAATTTTTGTCCCTTTCAATGGGTAGAAGAAAGTATATTCTAAGATTATTTGCAAAATAAGTAAAAACAAGTGTTACTGAGATAGGGAAAGTAATTATATCAGCACTTGGATAAAATAAAGAAATAATGAAAACACAATATCCACTAAGACAATTGTAGTAACTACAATAACACACTAAAGTCATTGTCTTCAGGTAACATCCTTGTCATTCAGTTCCGTAAACTGATACTCATCTAAGGGGATGTATTCACGATTGAGTATAGAAGTATAACATGAACAGCAGTAGATATGATTGTTTGAAATTAATTTTATGGTCACAGAGATAAATATACTGAAAAATAAATACTTGATTGGAGGCATAGAAAAGATATCTTATAATATTCCTTGGGATAAATGATAAATGCTACAGGATGTTTGAAGCATTTAACACAAACTACAAGGAATATGTTAGGCAACAATAGGATGATAATAAGACTCATTTAGTGTCTGTAAAAGGCAAATTAGTCCCACTGGTACAAAAATTACTATATGTACCATAGGTAAAGTTATGTGTCATCAGAGTTACAATAGTCCATGTGGCAACTTCTTTGCCATGGGTTGGAACTTTCTCTCATAAAATAAAAATGTAAAAGTATCCAAGATTATGAACTAATGACTCTTGAATTTACTAATTATGGCATGGAATCTGTACTGGTTTGCTTCAGGGTTAGTTTCTTGGCTACAGTCAAGAACTATATGTTTCATTAACCTAAACAGCATAGTCACCAATGTAAACCAGTGTTAATGCTTGGAACCCAAATTGTCATGGGGACCTCATAACTACATATATTCAAAAGTACTATGAAAAACTCAACATAAGATATAAAACTGATGGAAAACTGTTTTTGAATGGATTTCTGCAAAAGCAAAGTATAGCAGGCCAAGTTATGGGAAATGCTGCTTAATTTGACTTATAGTAGACAGTGACTTGGCAGCTGCAATGAAAGAACATGAAAAATAAGAAAACAGTTTTAAACAGTATATAATAAGGTTATACTGACAGTCAGTGAACATCAAAATCTTATTATAGTAATGCTAATATGGAAAAGAAATGATAGTATAACTACAGATATGAAAGTAATGAAAATTATGTCCAGTAATATATATATATCAGTGTAACAAAAACTTCATTCTTGCACAACCAGTTCTCAAACATAGGATACATTTTTGGGCTGTAGCATAGAGCATTATGTGTAGG
Source organism: Schistocerca serialis cubense (assembly GCF_023864345.2). Lineage (NCBI taxonomy): Eukaryota > Metazoa > Arthropoda > Insecta > Orthoptera > Acrididae > Schistocerca > Schistocerca serialis. The sequence continues at coordinate 505,475,476 of NC_064640.1, forward strand.
TCAGTTTTTATAAAACTAATAATTAATTTAGCTCACACAGTTTGATGAATGAAACTTCTGTTGTCTCATTAAAACCTGGCATGAGGAGATTTTTGTTCATAATTAATAAAGCTGGTTTCTTATTCGAATGATAACAGCAACAAGCCATATTTATCTTGATTTACTAACCAAAACAAAAAGATGATTTAATTGTTGGTGGCTGCCATTTTCATTCCAATATGGAACTAAAGAATAAGCATTCTGTGTGGAGTGTGACCTAATAATAGCAACATTGCCACAATTATTTAGACATTTCTTTAGTCAATTATTCTCTCAGTGGAAACCCATGAATTTCAAAATCATCATCCAAATGTAGAGCAAACACAGATGATTTTACCGATATTATGTTTTTTACCAAGCCTGAGGAGGGAGACCTGCTCAGCACTGAATTGGCTACAGACACATGGGATGGCAGTTGGCAGTAAGGTCAACTTCTGAAAATCACAATACATGCACATGGGGCATGAACTACAACCAGGAATGGAAGGGCAAACCCTACAATGTTTGGGTGGCATCTTTCACAAGGAGACAGTGGGAATGGCTGCAGACCACTACCACCAGTTATTGAGAAGAGTTTGCTTTTCTGTACAATTATATGCCCTATGGTTGATGGATTTGCACAGTGAGTGTCACTCATCATTCTTTAATCTACTCCTATGATGTGCCGCCTGACACACATTCTCTCTATGATAGATACAATGGTTAAGAGGATTCAGGCAGCTTTTGAGTACTACGGGACAGCTCTTTAAAGTACAGGAGGACACACTTACCCTCCCAGTGCGAGAAAAGGGTGTTGGAATAGGCAACATCAGTGAGAATCCACAGACCATGTATTTTGGTACCATGCACAAATGGTGACGCAACAGGCATCACTCACTCATAAGGGCACTCATCAAAGAACTACTACCGACATTACATATTCCTCCCATTAGTGTCGGTCATATATTGCATCTATTTATGTACATACGGACATTCATTATTGAACACAGTTCCATTTGGGTGTGTTTGGCTCGTTCAAATGGCTCTGAGCACTATGGGACTCAACTTCTGAGGTCATCAGTCCCCTAGAACTTAGAACTACTTAAACCTAACTAACCTAAGGACATCACACACATCCATGCCCGAGGCAGGATTCGAACCTGCGACCGTAGTGGTCTCGCGGTTCCAGACTGTAGCGCCTAGAACCGCACGGCCACTCCGGCCAGCTGGGTGTGTTTGCTGACATCCAAGCAGTGTTTGCTGACAGCCAAGCTGCTGATACTGAAGGACATGTTCTGTCTGCTTCTTCAACAGATCACCTGGAATAAGGTGGAACAGAAACATCGTGATGTTAACTGGAGGGTGGTGTGGCACGCAGTTCACCACCCTGACCTACATGAGTCAGATTGACATGGTACAGTGTTGCACAGGAAGTGCCCGACAAAAAGTATGTTATTCATTTAGTGGATTTGCTCATGTGTCAACAATGTGGCATGCTTGACAAGGCTGATCACCAGTTGGTGTGTGGTTCAGTGATGGAGGTCTGGACTCTGGGAAAGAAGATCATAGCATTCATGCAGTACACTATACATACATAAATCTCTTTTGACATAGCATTTCTTCGAGAGGAAACTTTATTCTCTGAATGTTAAGATGAAAGCAGTAGTGTTGGTCACAAATACGACGGTCCATTACATATACTGTGATACAGATACGAACATACTGGATTATTGGTAATGCTCGCAAGGTAGGCATATAAAGCTGTTACTGCTACACAAATACAAGAATTGGCATGCAAATTTCTTAGGAACAGTTTTGGTGGACCTGTCAGATAGTTGTGGTGTGCTGAGTGCATAAAGATGAGCAGATAGATGGCGTTTGTGGAACCAATCAAGTAAAGCAATCAGCTAAGGAAATAGAGCAAGTAAATGAGCCAGGAACACAGAACAAATGCAAGACTCACAGTAGAATGTTGTTTGCTTTATAAGTTTATTTTTATTTTATTCTTTATTTTTATTTTTGACTATGTTTGTGATTTGTGGAAAGGTGCTGGAAGTGGCCTGACCTCCTTATTATTTTTCTGCTGCATGGTTGAACGGCACCAGGGTTCCTTCCAGGACAGTTATAAGGTTATCAGAATGTAGTATAGTTTTGTGAATAATAAAAGTTCCTGTTTTTCCTACTTCCTACACCCAACAGGCTCCATGGCGGTGAGAGGCACACTGCAGCCAGACCTCAGGTCTGAGCCCCATGCAGCCCTTCCTTTAAAAAAGAAAAAAATAAATAAATAAAAATAAAAAGAGTGGTTAAGGTGACCCTCCATGTAAAGCAGGAAATCTGGTTTCAAGTCCCAGTCTGCCAAAAATTTTCATTGTCATTATGCCCTTTTACAGCTATTCATTGTTCATATTTGCAACTGCAAATGCATGTCATGTATGATATAACAGAGTCCAAATAACAATCTGCACAAAGTCCAAGTAACAACAGAGTCATAATCATTTGTAGTAATGATGTATGATGATGCAGTCTCATGCACTGCAATCAGACTCTGTCTTTTTTTTTATTTATTACATTCCTTGTTAGGAGTAGGCAAGCAGTGGCTGTTCCCAATATATTCAGCCATAGGAATACAATTTGTTGTGAAGACTTTACAAAAAACTTACGAAATAATCATTTAGCCACAGTTGTTGATTTTATAATCTGCAGGTGTTGATGGTGAGGTTTCAAGTTCTTTTGGAGGTGGTTACTCTAGTGTTATTCCTTCTGAAAATTGTGCTGCCTACTTATGTTACTCCTGATGTTGATAGCCAGCTAATGCAGATGCAGCTGGGTTGTGCATCCAAGTAGAGTGTGATGATGAGGATAATGAGTAGCAGGATATCAAATAATGTGGAAGAGTGTGATAAAGGAGTAAGAGGGAAGGAAACCACAAACGACTTAAGTTTGATGCTACTGAGCATATGAACATAGGCAGAGCCATGTGGAAGTTAAAAGTGGAGATAAAATTAGCCGGCTGCTGTGGCCGAGTGGTTCTAGGTGCTTATGTCTGGAGGTTGTAGGTGCTTAAGTCTGGAACTGCGCTGATGCTACGGTCACAGGTTCAAATCCTGCCTCAGGCATGGATATGTGTAGTGTCTTTAGATTAGTTAGGTTTAAGTAGTTCTAAGTCTAGGGGACTGATGATCTCAGGTGTTAAGTCCCATAGTGCTTAGAGCCATTTGAACCCATTTAAGATAAAATTATACTGGCGTTTCTATGCATTTGAACAATAAGTGAGTCTTATTTGACGCATTTGTAGCATATAGGTTAAGGCCAAAAATGGAAATGGTGGTGAAAGAAAGGAGGCTTAGGCCATGGAAACGTTCAAGTGGAAATAAATTATTTGATCAAAAGTATCCAGATGCCACTTTGCAATGCGGAATTGACCAATAGATGTGACGAGAAGTGGGGTGGCAGTATAAAAAGAGGAGGAAAGTATTGTGTTGTCAGTCAGGTAGCAGTAACAGCAGAATGGGTCTATAAGGGTAGCTCAGTGACTTCAAACATGGACTATTCATTGAATATCACCTGCGTAACAGATCCATGACGGACATTTCAATCATTCTGAAGCTGCCCAGGTCGACTGTTGCTGATGTGATTATGAAGTGGAAACATGAAGGAACAAGCATAGCTAAGCCAAGACCAGACAGACATCATCTGCTGACAGACAGGGTCTGTTGAGCTTTGAGGTGGTTGTAAAAAATCGTATAAAATAAGCAGAAGAAATCACTCATGAGTTCCAAAATTCTATTAGTGATGCAGCTAGCATAGTGACGTTGCTTAGTGAGTTTAAAAGCAAAGTCGCACATTTCTGTTCAAGGCTAATGACACTTGAGAGGGTGTAAAGAGTGATGGCACTGGATTAATGGAAATGAATGATTTGAAGTGATTAATCATACCCTTTTTCAGTCCGGTGGAAGCGTTTAGGTTTGGCGAATGTCTGGAAAACATTACCTGTCATCATGTGTAGTGTCAACAGTGAAGTACAAAGAAGGTGGTATTACAGTATGTTCGCGTTTTTCGTTGTTAGGATGTGATCCCTTTATTGCGCTTGAGAAAACGCTATATGCATAAGGATATCAACACATTAAACAGCATTTTGTACTATGGATGAACTGATCAGAGGTGATGATGCGAAAGCAGCCAGTTATAAAGCAGCATCTGTGAGGCAATGTTTTGTGGTCAGTAACATCCCTAAAATGAACTGACCTGCCCAGAGTCCCGACCTGAAACCAGTGAATCACCTTTGGGATGAGTTATAACGTAGACTTTGTCCCAGACCCAAACATCCAACATCACTATCTTCTCTGGTTTCAGCGCTTGAGGACGAGTCGGCTCACATTCCTTCAGAGACATTCGGACATCTCATTGAAAGTGTCGGCAGCATAATTCCAACTGTCATAAAGGTGAAGGGTGCATAGATCCCACATTAATGTTAACTAAATGTGTTTCTATATTTCTGACTAGGTGTTGTCGTTTTGAAGGTTAATGGTGAGTAAACGGATTACATCTTCTGAGGTGGGTTGTGACTAGGGTTGCCAAACTGAACTTGAGGCAGGCCTGGAGACTAACCAACGGGCCATGGATATTTGTGTGATTGTGGACAGAATTCGTTAAACAGATCTGGTGTATTAATACATACACAATTTTTGAGCATAATAAAATTTACTACTACTACCAATCTTTACCGAGCGAGGTGGCGCAGTGGTTGGACACTGGACTCGCATTCGGGAGGACGACGGTTCAATCCCGCCTTCGGCCATCCTGATTTAGGTTTTCCGTGATTTCCCTCAATCGCTCCAGGCAAATGCCGGGATGGTTCCTTTCAAAGGGCACGGCCGACTTCCTTCCCCGTCCTTCCCTAATCCGATGAGACCGATGACCTCGCTGTCTGGTCTCCTTCCCCAAAACCAACCAACCAACCAATCTTTTGCTAATGCTGCCATTACCACTAGCCGAACCTATACCAACCCAAATAAAAATATAACAGTAAAAATTATCGTTATAAATGCATACCTTATTATTCATATTTTGTTGAGGCTCTCGCTGCATTCAGAGGAGTCCTTAAAAAAATAACAACGCTGCAGAAATCTTCACAAGTCATCTTTTAGTTCATCTGAACATAAATCTCGGTGCTCAATAGTTCGACGGACATTCTGTTTCTCGCATCCGCCCGTAATGCATTCATTAAACTGAACCCTCGTTCAACGTGCACGTTGCTGACAGGAACTACGAGGACATACTTCATTATTTTGAACAAATTTGGTTCGTTTACGAAAACTCACTCCACACTTTACAGCAATTATTGTCCTTCCTATCGGTATGTGATACTGCCGATTCCAAAACAGAAAACTCATGACGCAGTTCGTTTCCATTGAAACTAATTTTCAGTTTCTTTCCCACTTCAGTGATACAGATTGCAGGTATTGTCTATTGAACTGAACTGAAGATTAGGAAAATATTTGAAGGAATGGTACTCATGACAATGAAGCATGTGAACGGGATTTGGCAGTTTTGGGAGAGGAGATCATTTTACATTACATTACAAAAAATATTTTTCAACACAAGCGACATATAATTTGCGGCTCCCCCGTCCATTTTTTGACACAAGCGACGTATTATTTAGCGTCTCTCCCCCATTCTCCTCCTCTGTCATAAATTAGTTGCCGTTCTTTAAAAATAACTCCAAACCTAGTGACCGTAGAAACTGTTTGTTTTCGCTTCTAATTATGATACACTCTTAGCACAAATTACGTGCTAGAGGCATCTGGCCTCTCTCTTAGCTTGGCACACCTCGCGGCCGCTTGTGTCGCTTGGGTCTTAAACCGCACCGGGTTAGCAGGCCTGGTGGATTACCTGTACTTAAGGGGCGTGATCAGCGTCAGACGTTGAGTGATCGATGGGAAGAACACAGAGATGCCACACACTCGTGTGAGACTATGTTAGCACCTGAAAGCGTTTGAAAGGGGTCTCGATGTAAGTCCACATTTGGCCAGCTGTTTGAACTGTGCAATATCCGGATTTGTGGGGCAGTGGGCCGAAGTTGGACAGCAAGGGAACGCGAGAGCAAGTATACTCGTCATCAAAGTTCCAGTCACCACATCTGACCACCACATGGGAGAACGACTGTATTGTGCCCCAAGCACATCTGTATTTTACCAGCAGAGAACAAGTAATAGACTCCCTACAACATTATGTGTCACCCCACACCGCTGGCCGGACACTAGCAGCATCTGGACTAGGGAATTATTGCCCCATGCGTAGACTGTCATGAATACCACAACACAAACAGCTGCGTTTGGAGTGATGTGCGAGCGGGAAGCATGGACTGCTGATGACCGGTGTCGCGTTGTGTTCAGCGATGAATCTTGGTTCTGTACTACCCCAGATGACATCGTCGGCGTTATCTTTCAAGGCACAACGGTGGTTACTCCTGTCTTCATGGTGTCATGCTGTGGGAAGCCGTCATCCGGTATTTTGACTTCAGGTTATGGCTGTTAGTGATTGATGGCACAATTGATCATCACGGACAACCCGCATCCTGATGTGTTACCTCTCATGCGACAGTACCATTGCGTCATTTTTTAACAGGACAATGCTCATCCACACATGGCACGTGTGTCTATGGACTGCTTGCGTGATGTTGTGGTTGTCTCGTGACAAGCAAGAGCCCCGGGTCTGTTCCCAATAGAACATTTATGGGACCAGCTCAGACGTCAACTTCTTCCCAGTCCCAGTGTCCAGGATATCAAGGACCAGTTACAACAGTAGTAAACCAGCTTGCCTCAGGAGGAGATACAACGGATTTATGACAGTCTTCCCAAACGAATCAGTGCATGCAGCCAGGCCAGAGAGGATACAACGTCATAGTGGTAAGTGGGCTCATATTGCCAAGATCTTCGTAAATTTGACTTGATTTTGTAACCACTGAAATATTATGACATATCAGTTTATCCCGTGAAGTTTCCTCCTCTGCTTCTGGGTGATATTTTTTTTTTTTTTTTTTTTTTTTTTCAGGTAGTGTATTTGATACAGGTGTGTCAACGGTAGGCTTCAGAAACAACTTTGGAAGATTCAGCTGTACGATTTTTGTGGTACATTAGAGTACCACTGAGTAGAAGATTGTCAGTTGTAGATGAGTACTCTGAAAATACACCGATGAGATAGGTTAGACCCAAATTATCTCTAGTGTTGAAGGCCTAATGTTTGTGTAGATAGAGACGGGAATGTATTCCCGCTGCCATTTCAACAGAGGTGATGTCGATCTCAACTCCTCTGATGTCCGCTGTGGAGATAGGCCTACGTTGATGGCGAGGGTCAGGTGGTGCCTTAGGTGTGAGGGTACTTATAGGAACGACTGAAGTATCATACGACCTGGTTTAGGCACACCAGAACACAAGTTTTAAAAAAATCAAATAAAGAAGATATATGTGAGTGGACTAAAGAAATTCCGGCTTTCACCGACTTGTGAATATTTGCTCTAGAAATAGTCTGAAGTAGCTGTACAATACCATTGGTCATTTTCCAAATAAAGTTGAAAGAACAGAAAATCGTCATTTGGAGTTGAGTTTCCCTAGTATTGAAGTAATGACCACACTTAGTGACGAGACCGAGAATGTCTTGTCTGGTCAAACGAGTGAAGCTTGTATTTTTACGAGAAATATCTGTGATGTCTGGTTCACTGCGGCAACGGCCTTGCCGCAGTGGATACACTGGTTCCCGTGACATCACCGAAGTTAAGCGCTGTCGGGCGTGGTCGGCACTTGGATGGGTGGCCATCCAGGCCGCCATGCGCTGTTGCCATTTCTCAGGGTGCACTCAGCCTCGTGATGCTAATTGAGGAGCTACTCGAGCGAATAGTAGCGGCTTCGGTCAAGAATACCATCATAACGACCGGGAGAGCGGTGTGCTGATCACACGCCCCTCCTATCCGCATCCTCACCTGAGGATGACATGGCTTGAAGACGGAGTGCTGGTTCACTGCGCAGAAAGTGTCCCGGAAGTACTTTGTGCAACGTGAATAAGTATCCGTGAAGTTCTGGGGTTGCTTTAATTATTTAAAAATGGGTCACATGGTAAAACGCGACAAATCGCTTGTATTAGATCAGTTACTTTGAGAGTTCGAGCAAACTTTTATCTGGAGAAAACATGACACTATTTTTACAAGTATACCGTAAAACTATTCTATCGCCGGACGTATTTATCGCACATTATTCGTAAAGATTCGATGAAAAGCTTTAGGGCGCGTACGACTTCTGACCGGCTGTTACTTCTATCCATCACTCATTTCGCGAGCGATTACGAAGCCTCTCCATCATATAATATGCTGTGGGATGCGGATATGCATGTGGACGTAGAAATCAAGAACCATCTTACGCACAACACTACACCCAATGTAGTGTGATGTAGCGCTGATAACATGCGTCAACACAAAAGGAAACTAAAGTGGCATCCAAAAGGTTGATCGCTATGAAGGTGAGCGAGATAAATTTACCAAACACTTGTAAGCGCGAAAGACATTCCTTCCTATATAGATACAAAAAGGAAAGCAATTAACAGTACATTCATATTCTGCGGACTAAAGTTAGGTGTTCAACAGTCGTAATCTGAAAGTTCAGGCTTAATTTTTTTCACTTAAGTAGAGACTGCTTTTCAGGTTTTGTGTTTGGAATGAACTGAAGACATTTTTACACCTGTAAAATAAGTGCTAACTTACCATCTCCCCATGTGGTATGTCCTCATCCTTCTCAGGCATCTGAACGTCAGGAGATGGGTTGGCCTAGTGAACAAAAGATAGATAATGACTTATCCATTACTGTTATAAGGTTAAGATTATTACTATTATTAAGCGATTCATCCCAATAACGTTTGAAAAAAATCTCACTGGATCCTAGAGAAATTAATATAACGGAGTTCATGAATCAGTAACAATGACATTTGGTGTTGATTGTGTAACAACTGAGTATGGCCATTCTTTTGGTTTCAGTTATTTTGCACCCTGAGTAGGTATATCGAGGTGTTTCGGACTTCAGGTACCTCATCACTTAATAATATTCCACACAAGCGACGTACCTTGTCAGGGCTGGTTCGAGAATAGAGAACAGCTTAAAAGAGAATTAACATTTGGCGCCCCCCCCCCTCCCCCACTTTCCCACATTTCTCTCGTCGTATACTTTCATCCGTTTCAGTTTTCGCCACAACTAATTCTGATACGCACTGCACACAAATCTTGCACATGGGCGCCCGTTTCAGCTTGGCGCTCCAATCAGTCGCCACTAATTTGGATATGTCCATTACAGAAATCTTACAGTTTTGGCTTCTCTGGCGTACCTCTCAGTTTTGCGCCCCAGGCGGCGACTTGTGTCGCTTGGGCCTTAAACCGACCCTGTTTCTTGCAATCGTAAGTGAATAAGCTACTACCTCTCTCTGTTTGAAACTATCGTGTCCTTCCTTATTTCCCTTTGTAACTTTTTCTTTATGTCTGAATAACATACGCAGTTCCTTTTTGCTAAATATCCCTTTTCCTAATTTGCAAAACTTATAATGAAAATACTGGAGAACACATGTTCACGGTAAGACTTATTTTTAAATACCTTCGTAGAATTAGGGACTTGCATGTTATACTCACACTTGTCGTCTTTTCGTAGAACCGTAACAAAAATCAAAATCCGTAATGGGGACTACAGATGCACCACTCTAATTCCACACTAATTCTTCCACACTAACTACTTCCACTGTAATTTACTTTTTCTTTTTTCAAGCTACAGCAGTTACTACAAGCTACAGTCGTTACTGATCACATTCTAAGTAACCGAATTACATTATTGTGATTACTTTCTACACTAGAGGTGTAGTGCACCTTGTATGTGAGCTGGCACAGTGTGTGTAAAAGGACCCCAAGCACAAAAGATGTGATCTTTCTAAAGCATAATTACTGGCTTTTATGCAACGGTGGGAATAATGCTCAAGCAGTGCAATTTTTATGCTGGTCGTGTGGTGATGACAAACTTTGGGTTAAGGATAACAGACACAGAAAATATGGTATGCTGTGTATCAGTGACGTGAGAGGTGAACGTCGGTTACTAAGGCACACATAGCCTGCGGACAAGCAAGGTACGTTTAAGGAGAACAAGGGGTTTACTGTAACTATGTTCAAAACGAAAGCTCAGCCACCCAAATTGCATATGTGACTCTGTAGCTAAAGTATGGACATTGGATGCATTGGAAGTTTGCGCATATGTTCGGGTAGATTGACGAGTTGTTGCAAGAATCATGTATAGATCGCTGAGAATCGCCACGCTACAGTTATGAAGAGCCACCAATACAGATTTGAAGTAAATTGTGAGTTTCCGTAATGCATTATTGGTTATTTGGCCTATATCTGCTTCTTTCAATTTACTGCACCAGTGTACAGTGTTTCTGAGAAACGTACTCTCCACATTGTTGGAGGATACTCCACTTGATCTTCATACACGTATGTGATTCCAGTATCATGTAGCTCCAGTTCATTTCGTACAATTACTCATGAACAGATACATCAGTCGTTCTTCGATAGATTCATAGAAAGAGGAGGTCATATTTGGTAGCCATTTCGTTCATCTGATGTGAAATTTTCTGTTTTGTCCTTATAAATTTTAACTCTGTCGTTTTCTGTCTGGTGTTCCCTATCTCAAATCGATAAATTTTGTTCTTCTCCACCAACCCTAAAAATATTTTTCACCGTGATTTACTTTCCTTGTGCGGATTACATCATACAGGTGGGCAGTTTGATGTGTCATAGAACCGGAAAAGGTGCCATTAACTGGAAAGGGAGCAACTAAAATTATGAAGTACATCCATGGTCTCTTATTTCGCTGGGTATGAACACACATGAGAATCTATGGAATCACATCGATTATCGTTCTAACTCACGCACTATTGAACAGCTGTCGAATATATTGCTCACAGTAAAGCTCCACACACCTACGACAGTAACAATACATTCTTAAGTTATTTCCAATACTCGTAACCGCACATGACAAGTGTCATACCTCTGATGTGGTCATTATGAACTACGTTTTAACTATGTAACCTTCTTGCTTAACTACTCTTAAATAATTTTTTACTCAACTATTTCGTGAACTACAGGATAACAGTCACAAAGTTGAGTATGTAATACTTTAGTGTCAGTGGATTGAATCGGCAAAGCATAATTTGCTCTTTGGAAATGTAATGCAATACCATTCGGAATGTACTATAATAAAAAATCTAAAAGTATGAATGAATTCACATTACTCTTGACAATCCACTGACGGGAAATAATTGTATTTCAGTACAGAAAGTTTTCCTCAGCAGTACTGCAGACAGTTATGGTAGAGGATGAAATGTCGAAAAGTTATTCTTACCTTCTTTCGTATTAAAATCAGTTGTGTGTATTTTATATTAAGACATAATGTCGTTCTCTTACCACCGACTGCTTTGACATAAAAAAAATTTCTTTAAATTTTTTCTCACTGTTTGGTGAGCGTTTCACGACTGTACTGCTACCTTATAATCATCATATTGGAGCAGGGTTTCGATTTCTTCTCCTTGTCTACATTGTCAAAACATTGTTTCTAACCACGAATCATTGTTTCTAACCACGAATAATTACCAGTTTTCTGTGTCATTGGATGTATTTACTAGGCCAGTGTTATAGTTAGTACATTTCTGAGGTCCAATTGAAATCAGTTCCATTCCATGCAAGAAATCGTTATTAGTGTCTCTGGCGGAACTACTGGACCAAAAAATTGTGGATCACGTCTGAAACAAGAAATTCTTGATTTATTTCATTCCACTAATATTTTCACCAACATGAATCCCCCAGTGTCACAATTTTAAGCGTAAGAAGAGATAATCAGATAAATAAAACAGAAACACACTTTGTCACAAATGGCATAACAAACTTAATGACTCAATCAACTCCCAATTTCAGCTGAGGGTTCACTGCATAATGCATGAGGACCGGTATGCCGTGCTAAACTTCCGTACTATAGCTGTTGTACTGACTGTGAACTCAAATCGATTGCAGCCTACATGAATATTACATTCTTCTTCAAACGTCCACGTAATGTGGTGAGATACTACTAGTTTCTGATGGCTTGAGTGTGAAGTGACGGTGAATACAAAAATCACTATAGCTACTAATACTACTAAGAGGTAACCTTGGTATCAGCGTCATCCACTTCGGCTGCGAAGTAAATGTCCAGATTTTTATCAGCATTAAATACAAATGTTGTGTCGCTTACCAGAGGTGTGAAGTTTTCCTCAAGTGATCGTTCAATGGCCAACATCAAGTCTAGTTCGAACTGCTCTTCCGGGCTTAGCTGGCGAGGGACCTCCACGTTCTCGGCATCCTAGAACGAAAGCTATCGCTGTAAAAGGCACTAGGACACTGCAGCCTCAGATACTTCCCCGTCGCAGGAAAGGAGAGTCGTATCTACTTTGTTAAGAACATGAAAACAATCACTTTCTTCCAACATCTGGCGATAATAAAATTGAAAGCGCGCTAATAGGGTGGACTGAGTGCGATAGTAAAGATGACCGTATCTTGTAAGGCAGCGAACCTTTCCAGGGAGCACCTGGACGAATAAGATAATAAGAATGAGAAGAAGAAATAGAGTAACGTTAATAGAAAAGCCATTCAATGTAGGAGATTAATGTGATACGAGTGTAAAGATACGCAGCTGAGTACAAAGAAAAACGAAACTTAGAGCAGTATAACTTCAACAAGCAAGGGAAGTTTGTAAATGTTATTCGTATAGGGAACCAGTTTCTAAAGTAGCTCTGATCAGTTCTTTCTGACAAGTAAACGCAGTTTCCGTGTTCTTTCGGCGGCTTCCTGTTTACGACCTCTGCTGCCATTTAAGTGTGATGTAATTTCTCACTAATTCTGTAAAAATTCTCGTTCATAACGCCGCGAAGTACCACGTTGCACAGAAAATATGTTGAATGTATTTCTTCCGTTAGTGCTGAGATTCGTTGAAGATGTGGTTCCACAACTGGACGCCAGAAAAATCCATCAGATCAGTAGCTATAAGCTGGCACCATAAAGGCGAACTCGATTTAATATGCCAAAATGTTTAAGGAAGGGGTTCCTTATGGTGCGAAGGGGATTCATTCATTGATGACCTTGCAAATGGTAAAAAGAAAACCTTCTGGATCAATAAATGAAAAAAATACGGATGATTAGACCTGAATTTTAAAAAAGAGAATCGCTCCCCATGAGAACAACACACAGGTTCACAAAGCCGCTTTAGCAGTGATGATATTGAGGAATTAGAAGTACGAATAGTTGAAACATCCACCAGATGTAGTATCATCTGCCTTGTACCTACTCCCGTATCTAAAGAAATTTAAGTCTATAAATCGTTTTAATTTCAGTGACGAGTTATAGCAGTCGGAGAAGTACATTTTGTAGGGAAAAACGCACTTTTTCTACTTGGTTAACTAATTATTTATTTTTGTGGCTTAAGTTTCTGATTATTAGCCCGCTGTCAAGCTTTTTTGGCAAAGATATTATTGTGTATCATGGCACGAATATAAACAAGACAAAAATTTACAATAATTAAAGAAATTGATTTCTAGTACTAAATATCAAAATAATATATTCACAACCATAGTACACTGAAATAAATTCTGCCCAATTCATTTATAGGGCGCACAGGGCAGTATCAACGATTGGATAGTACCTTAAGTGTGTTTGTTCATTCAGTAGCTGTTCAGGGCAATTCGTGTGATGACTCTTGACCACCACTATTTCAAACAGAGACGGATACGTCCATTGTGTCCAGATTTCAGTATTTCTACATCTAATGTGTAGTTGTTACTGGTTTCAAGGCAATGGTGTACAATGGTTGAGCCTGTTGTCTGCGGCTCCCAGCTTCTCTCCCGTTCACGAAGTTTGGTTGACACCGACCTACCCGTTCTCCTTATGTAGTGTGACCCATTCTCTCTCCAACTGGTTTTATGAACTCTGTTGTTCACTGTAGAGTGCATGTGTTTTTTAGTCACACAGATATTTCGCTGTTGTTTTCGTGTGGTGTAGAAGGACACTGAATATTTCTTATTATTCAAAACATTGCTTATTTTGGTATAAAATCTATAGAAAATGGTAACACACAGCTTTTTCTGGCCGTCATTTTGTCCACTGTCGGTAGGTACACTAACGGTTTGGCTTGATTTTTTTTTGTTTTTTGTTAAGAATACCATCAACAATAGTCGGCTAGTAACCATTGTTTACAGCTGTTCTTTTGATGATGTGTGGTTCTTGTTCAAAATCAGTGATGGAGACTGAACCGGCCATCACGAAGACAGACCGTCTTCTGTGAACGAAAGGGGAATCTACAAGGTCAGTTGCGACAGCATGATTCGTACCATATAGGAAAATCGGGTAGGTCAGTGTGCACCAGACTTACTAGGAGAGGACGCCTACTCGTCATCTGCCAATTCGACCAATTGAGCGTGGAAAGACAAGAAAGTGCCCCAAGTGGAAACTCCAGATGGCCAAGCGTTTAGGAAATAAAAGGAATTTTGATACGAATCTATTATCATGTGTACGTTATCAATAATCCCTGTGAAACTGGGTGTAGGAAGCGGTGTCTGGCACGGTGGTAATAGATCGGACTCAGATTAAAAGGGTCGCAGGTTCGACTCCGCCCAGTGGCAAAATTTTTTTGTGCTTCTTGGCAACGCGTACACTACTGACATCACAATTAAACACAACATGCTACAGGTTATTTTATTAATTTATATAAGCACAAAAAGCGTAGACATAGGATGAAATGCGGGACTGCAAACATTCAAAAAGGGATTGTAGTTAACGCGTACACGGGAACGTCGTCTTTGTAAATCGATACTTCCATTCTTTTGCAATTGATCAATTACATGTACCGGGCTGATATTCATCAAAGAAACAGGGGATGCAATAATTTTGACCGCATCTTGTGCACGTCATGAACGCCGCCTTTTTGCAGTGACATGTTTTTTTTAATGTCTCCATAGAAAGACAAACTTGATTGACATTCTGAAAATAGCTTCTGTCGTCGCACAGTCCATCAGCGAACCACGCGTAACGCAGCATGTCGCTGAATACGTGCGAGGATAGCTGGTGATGTATAATGCAATGTAGTTTGATACAAGCTTCTCGGGAAGTGATTTCTTCTTTTCGATGAGGCATGTGCAGTCTTGACATTTTTTATTACGCTTTTTACCTGACGATAAAAATATACATCGCAGGGTTGCACTAGTACCGTACATTTGGGGGGAATTACTTTGATAATGTACGTTGACAATCCGTCTTCATCTTGGAACAGTTCGTCGTGTATTTTCCAAGGAGCACAAAGGTATTTGTCACTGGGCGTAGTCGAAGCCGCGACCCTTTCAAATACCAATCCGATCTTTTACCGCTGAGCCAAACACCGCTTCTTAAACACAGTGTCACTGCGACAATTGATAAGGTGCACATGCTGATAGATCCGTATCAAAATTCCTTTTCTTTTCTAAGCGTTTCGCCATCTGATGTTGCCACTTGGGGCACTTTCATGTCTCCCCACGCCCTACATGTACCAAGAATTTGGACGAATTCGTCGTCGACGAGTAGGTGTCCTCTCCTTGTTAGTAAGTAGCACGTAAAATAGAAGCTGCAGAAAGAAGACCACACTTTTACACAGCATTATCGTAAAACCATTCGCAGTAATGTAGTAGATCTCGAAATACTCCAACGACCATCCTGAACAGTTACTACATGAACAAACAGGCTTTAGTTACTCATCATTCTTGATACCGCCCAGTCAACTTTTGTTAAGTTGTGCCCCCTATAAATGAATTGGATAGTAATGTATTTCAGTGTTACCCTGTTATGAATAATTAAGTTGTATGTTTAATACTAGCAATTAATTTCTTTGTAAATTCTTTGGTTTGTTTGTACTACGATGCACAACAGAATCTTTGTCAGTAGTGTTAGACAGTTTGCTAATAATCCGAAACGTAATTAACTAGACTAGTAAAAAAGGTGGAAAAACGGTACGTTTTTATGTAATAATGTTTTTGTAAGTATCCACAGCGCAGTCAATAGTAATTATGGTCATATTTGTCATGCTACTGGCAACGATCATCACTAAGAAGATTATTTTTAACTGTTGTTGTTGTTGTCTTCAGTCTAAAGACTGGTTTGATGCAGCTCTCCATGCTGTGCTATCCTGTGCAAGCCTCTTCATCTCCGAATAACTACTGCAAACTACATCCTTCTGAATGTGCTTACTGTATTCATCTCTTGGTCTCCGTGTACGATGTTTACCCCCCACACTTTTCTCCAATATTAAACTGGTGATCGCTTGAAGTCTCAAAATGTGTCCTATCAACTCAACCGATGCCTTCTTTCAGTCAATTTGTGCCAAAAATTTCTTTTCTTCAGTACCTCCTCATTAGTTACGCGATCTATCCATCTGATGTTCAGCATTCTTCTGCAGTATTTTTAGCTATAAAGTTTATTTGAGTCAATGTTCACACAAATTGTTTAATGAAAATACCGGTTTCAACTGACTAGTCATTGTGGGCTATTGATAATGACTTGTCCTCTGAAACTGATATAGGCGTTAAACAACTTATGTTAGCATTGACCTAAATAAACTTTATATTTAGCAAAACTGTGTTTTACAGAAATTTTGAAGTTGCAGTTTAGGAATTACCGCGTTTCAATACAACGGGTAAACATTTTGAAATCCTGTTCTCAAGGTTTCTTCGATGTGACAAATAGCATGCTTTCAAATCCGAATGTCTGATGGAAGAGCCGCTAGATTTTCTAAACCACTTGACATTCTTTGTATGTAAAGCCGTCCTCAACCCGAAGGGTGGTTTTAAAACTGCACTGCGTGACTAGGCATGGTACTATCGACCTTCGAGCTGAGTTATCAAGCTTTTATAAGGAGCTATATCGCCTAATGGAAACTCCGAAACAAGTGAAACTTGGCACTTTTCAAATATACAAATCACTGTCAGAGAGAAAAGAAGAGATAAGCGATAGGACCGACTGAGGTCTGAATCCTGCTCGATACAGAAATAACCCATTGTGTTCCTAGGCTACTACAGAAATCTACAAATAAAGAGTACGTAATGAAACATTAACGAAATATTTCACGGTCGAAAAGCCGGATGTCTGGATCATCAGTGCACCAGACGATGGCAACGTGATGCCTGAAGTACATTGACATCCGTCCGTGAACTATTTCGTCATGGTGTACGTTTGGAGAAGCTAAACAATCAGAATGAAAGAATTTCTTTCATTATTTATTCGTCATCTGTAGATTTCTGGAACAGCATACGAACAAGATAGGTAATTCTTTATCACAAAGGGTTCAACGACAGTATCCAGCGAGAAAGTTTGAAATTTATTGAGTAGACAGGATTTCGTGCAGATGCTAGTAGATCCTGAGTGTATCTGAGTGAAAATAAAAGGAAATACACAAACAACGAAGGAAATATCATTTAAGAACATTTTATCTGCCTCTGAATTTTGACACTGAACAATGTTACAAGTAGTATTCCGCAAAATTGCTTTTCAGCTGATTGACGATATAGGGTCGCCTATCAAGTAATAAATATTCGTAAATTTTAAGTAGGCTATGATATAAAGCGCATCGATGCAGGTTTTAAAAGAGAGTGAGAAAGAAACAAAGATATTGTACAGATAAAACAGTATGTAACGATAGATATTACTGTTCTTCAGATCATTTATTGATAATGATCAGCATGTTGACATATAGAAAATCGATTCACATGTAACTATTCAAATACTACCATAAACATGAGCAAATAAACCACTTTAGCTTAGGTTAAAAGAGGAAAGTACACACGGGGACACACATTAAAATTTAACCAAATGTATGAAGTATGATAAAATACTGAAGTAAGGATTTGGGATGGTATAGGAACTAACTCCATATTCTCATAGATGAGTGAAGAAAAACCAGTAGCATGTCGGTATCAAATTGACTACAGGCGAGCATTCAGAATGTCTCACAGAAATAGGAGGCAACACACTTACGTACACCCACCCAGCGTGTATCCAAGCGTATATTCCATATAAGTAGTTTGCGTGCAGAAATACGATATCACTGCGTAGGATTTATTTAGCTAAACCATTACTTATTTGTTCTCAAACTGTTTCGAAATACAGATTCACTATGAGACCGAATGTAGCTTGGCAGCACGTGAGAGGAAGGACAGAAGGTTAAAAATTTAACGTTGCGTGAGCATCTAGGTAATCACAAGCAGACTATTAGCTGAATGACTAATGATTGTGGAAGGGAGGAGGGAAGAGCTCGACTACGCTTGTAAAAGGAGCCATTGCCCATTCATCTGAAGCCAGTAAGGAAAGCCACTAAGGACCTAAATTAGGACGACTGCACGGAAATTAGTGCTTCTCTAGAGTAAGAGTGTGGTGTGTTATTCCAGAGGCATCTCCCCCGATGTTACAGCTAGGTTGCTGTACGCAAAGGACGACATATGCTTCATGTATCACATGATCAGAGCGTGCAGTCGCAACAAAACAGCTCAGGGAACTAGAAATGTACATTATGAAGAAGTCGTAGAGTTTCAGTGTCATCAGATGATTGGTCACTCATTGACAGGGGATGTCTGAGTCATCAACAACATACCTGAAAGTTGTTTCTGATTTTCTGTTTAAGAAGAAACACGATGGAATGTTCATAGCACAGAAGTACCCAAGTCCAAACCAGAACAAAACGAACTTCTGGAAGATCGATAACAATTTGTCAACGCAAGAGACAGTGGCCCAAGGGAAATATTATATTTATAAATCTTAGGCATTGCAACATATGTTGCATGGAATGACGTTACATGGTTCAAGAACAGTGGACAGGCACTCTGTTCAGTGATGCGTTGCGGTAAATGGACCGTATTAATAGATGTTCACATGGAAGTGTGTTGTTAGGTGGACGTCAGCATCTGTCAGCCTGCACAGTGTCTACAGTGAAATTTGGAAACTTAATTTACAACGTTGTCCCAGTTTTTGAGAAAGAGTTGAGGATCTATTTTTGTACGTGTTAGTAAATTCAGAGAGTTGCAAGGGTGTTTCGTCTATTTGCAGCTGCATCTATTGTACTATAAATCCACCATAAGAAGGATAGTTAATAACCTCCCATCCCCTCCCTACCACTAACCTATTGTGCCAGTACGGCTGAGCATTAGACATACCCCTGTCAATATTAGAATGATCAGCATCTGATGGACTAGCCGATAGTCCAGTGGTTCCCAACCTTTCTCAGTCTATTACCCCTAAGTGCAATCAGATATTGACTACTACCCATCCTTCTTCTCCCACCATCAACAGCATTAGCGCCTAACTAAGCTTTAGAATGGAAAAGAATTTTCTTTGAACGCTTGTATTTTTTTAAATGATGAAAGATAGTTCTCTTAGGTGTCTTATTAAACCCCGAAATATTGAGTCAATGAGACAACTGGTACCGCTTAATTCTAACAACATTTTATTTATATTTATAGAAAGATGAAGTAATTCTCAGTGCATCGCGAGTGCTACCTACAACTTCTCCCCAGAAAAGAAACCTAATTATTCGCAGTGTTGGTAGATACTTATTACAGAACATGGTTCCTCTGCACTACTCCTCTCCCTAGTGACATTTGCTCCACTCATACCCTGCAAACCGATTTTAAAATCAACGAAGCCAATGGGTGTACACACTATACCTACTGCTTGTGTACCACTAGATTCCTGGACTCCTTACCCCTGAAACGGTAGAAACTGGAAGACTTTATGCTGACAATGCTTTGGGTCTGACCACTGCCGCACAGCAACCGTTACATAATTACAGCTGTGTTGTGATCTCAATTAGAACGATACTTTTAGCGAAATGAGTAATGAAGTAGTTTCTGGTCCATTGTGAGAGCTACACACAACTCGGAGAGGCATTTTCGTGAGCCGTTTAAGGATATACACTATGTGGTCAAAAGTATCCGGGCACACCCAAAAACATACTTTTTCATATTAGGTGCATTGTGATGCCACCTACTGCCAGGAATTCCATATCGGCGACCTCAGTAGTCATTAGACATCGTGAGAGAGCAGAATGGGGCGCTCCGCGGAACTCACGGACTTCGAACGTGGTCAGGTGATTGGGTGTTACTTGTGTCATACGTCTGTACGCGAGATTTCCACACTCCTAAATATCCCTAGGTCCACTGCTTCCGATGAAATAGTGAAGTGGAAACGTGAAGGGAAACACTCACAGCACAAAAGCGTACAGGCCAACGTCGTCTTTTGGCTGACAGAGACCGCCGACAGTTGAAGAGGGTCGTAATGTGTAATAGGCAGAGTTCTATCCAGACCATCACACAGGAATTCCAAACTGCATCAGGATCCACTGCAAGTACTATGACAGTTAGGCGGGAGGTGAGAAAACTTGGATTTCATGGGCGAGCAGCTGCTCATAAGTCACACACCACAGTGTTAAATGCCAACGACGCCTCGCTTGGTGTAAGTAGCGTAAACATTGGACGATTGAACAGTAGAAAAACGTTGTGTGGAGTCACGAATCACGGTGCAGAATGTGGCGATCCGATGACGGGGTGTGGGATGGCGAATCCCCGGTGAACATCTGCCAGCATGTGTAGCGCCAACAGTAACATTCGGAGGCGGTGGTGTTATGGTGTAGTCGTGTTTTTCATGGAGGGGGCTTGCACCCCTTGTTGTTTTGCGTGCCACTATCACAGCAAAGGCCTACATTGATGTTTTAAGCACGTTCTTGCTTCCCACTGTTGAAGATCAATTCGGGGATGGCGATTGCATCGATCAAGCACCTGTTCATAATGCACGGCCTGTGGCGGTGTAGTTACACGAAAATAACATCCCTATAATGGACTGGCCTGCACAGAGTCCTGACCTGAATCCTACAGAACACTTTTGGGATGTTTTGGAACGCCGACATCGTGCCAGGCCTCACTGATCGACATCGATACCTCTCCTCAATGCAGCACTCCGTGAAGAACGGGCTGCCATTCCCCAAGAAACCTTCCAGCACCTGATTGAACGTATGCCTGCGGGAGTGGAAGCTGTCATCAAGGCTAAGGGTGGGCCAACACCATATTGAATTCCAGCATTACCGACGTAGGGCGCCACGAACTTGTAAGTCATTTTCAGCCAAATGCCTGGACACTTCTGATCACATAGTTTATGTATCAATTTTACTGCCACATATGGTTGATGCAAAGTATATGTGCAGTAGGTGGACTATGTGAGGAACAAGGAATATGATGTTCATGCATTCGCATCACGAACTGTAACCTCCACCAGATTTTCTCACGCGTTAATGCTAGTATTTGAAATAAAAAAAGTAATGATTGGTAACTTATGTGACCAGTATTACAGCTTTACCAAATAGTGATGATAATAATAATGATCCTTTGAAAATAGTTCGGTTTCGAGACCCAAACACTACAGAACCATTTTTGTACGCCCTAGTAAATTTCATTTTACCCCGCGGGGGATAATTACCCCCAGGTTGGGAAACACTGCGATAATCAGATCGCTCTCCATGGGCTCAAATGCATGTAATGAAAAAGGTGTCACGCAAAGAATAACTAACAGAGCAGAGGTAGACCTAGCAAATATGAGACTTGTGTGCCGTACCTCACAAAAGATGACAAACAGTGTGTTTATTCAAATAAGAAATGAAACAGTGGTCTTCAGTGATACTCGTTTATTATAACGTTACTTTTTGACGTACGTTAATAATAATTCATTACAATATCAGTTCGATCACAATAAATGCCGAGAATAAGTAAAATATCGATTGTTAACATGGGTCAATACAAATTTAACACTTGATTACCTTGGCAAAGATTGGATAATTCAGGTGAGTGGGACAAGATTATGATCTATACACGATTTATGGAGAGGTGAATCAGCGGTGATGGTACGGTGATTGCCAGTGTCCACCAGCAGAGTGAAAGAACTACACATGTAATTAACGTTTCCACTTGGTTCTTAATGTGCCAGCAAATACCCGTGAAAGTATTTGATTCCGAAATATGGTTAGTTCTAACAAAATGCCCATAAACTCACTTGTATTCTTGCCAACGCCAAGATGTCTCAACTTGTTCTACCTATCGAAACAGAGCTTATTCCTTCCTCTACCAGTCCACTCAATTCTCGTCAGCCAGTGGAAACGATTCTGCGAAGTGCTGGCCAATGACATATATGTTGGCAAGTCAAAGTTTAGTAACATTAACCAGTTGTCACACACCCAGGCTTGTAGCTCTTCAACAATTCTTCCTCCCCCAATCTTCGCCCAGTTCGATAGTTTAGCCAATGCGATCAATTCCGCATACGTACTTCCTGAAAATTGGCTTCTCGACTTCCCCTACTCCACTATTTGTTTAGTTTAGCCAATGAGAAGGCCTCTTACAACTTTTTTAGGCCAGAGGTCATCCACTTCATGTAACGTGGCAACAGAGAGGTGGCCCAGTGCTCTAGAAAGAGAAAATAATTTCTTTTCACAAAGCAGGCTAGCTACTTCTCAAGAAACTCACAAGATGTTTATCTGTTACTGGCTGCTCATAGCATACTGTTTCCGGAAGACGAGTTCTCGAAGCAAAAGAATGTTCGTTTCTAGTTTGTTTTGTCCGGATACCTCCGCTTGTACAAATGCAGCTCTCTCCCGAGTGCAGGAGTTCGTCACACTACGTTAACTATTTCTGTGAAAGGAAGCTTGGATCCACGTCGCAGTGGCCACCAAGTATTATGCGAAAACGACAGGAAGGTGTCTGGCCGTTGCCACAGAGTAAGATATCTCTTTGTCTGTGCCGCCGCCAGCTCTGAGAATAGTGGGGTCGGCACTCCGTACCTGCTTCTGTTGTTCCTAACATTGGGTTACTGCCTGGCCTGTCCAGCTTGGTTCGTCACGCACCCAGCTGAGCTACAGAGAAAATTACATGCAAAACCCCAACCAGTACAGAAGGAATTAATACAGAGGTAGACAGCTTCTTCTGGCAATCACTGAAATTCATCACTGTAATCGTTAACTATTGTATTATGTGATGGGAATAAAGTTCAGATAGTAATGATTTAAGCTCCAATTACGATTAGTACATAAGATGCTATGGTCCAGCAATAGACTGCCACCTATCACTATTGCGTATGCTGTTGTTACACAGCACTATTTACTGCTGGAATGTCTCTGGGACGAGCTCGCATTCCTCTAATATTACTTTTACACTCATTACAACGAAGTGTATACTGCAGAAAGTGACACGTTTGTTGACTTATCATGGAATATACAGTCTGGGGACTATAATAGAAAGCCTCCAGATGGAGTGGGAAGCTCAACCTATAAGGCCAAAGTATCAGCAATGATCAGTGCCATGACGATGTAAGGGGAATGCATTAAAGGAACACGATGTGTATCCAAAGGAAAGAAGCCTTGTAACTGGAAACGTATAATGATGGTCTTTCCATTGACAAAAGTTTCTGCATTAGTCCCCCATTCTGATCACCAGGGGAGGACTGCCAATGGGGACGTGATTGTGAAACGAAGATTGAAAAACCAGTGAAACAATAAGATTCTTCGAGTTGGTGGGTGGAATGTCAGAGGTCTGAACGAGGTGTGAAAAGTAGAAACTTGAAAAGAGAAATGAGAAGGCTCAATCTAGATATAAAAGGAATCAGTGACGAGAAATGGAAAGAAGATAAGGATTTCTGGCCAGAAATGAGCACAGATTGTGGATTGAGAGTAAACCAAACAAAGACAAAAATAAGTAGGAGCAGCAAACCTGAGATTAGCGATAACTATAACATAATAATCGGGGACCGCACAGTAGATGAAGTGAAGGAATTCTGCAGTCTCAGATGCAAAAGAACGCATGACAGACAAGGAAACCAGGACCCAAGAAACAGACCAGAACAGAAGAAAGAAGTCTACTATTTTCACATAGGTCTTAATTTGAACAAAAAATTCTGAGAATGTACGTCTTGAGCATAGCATTGTGTGTAAATGAGCCATAGACTGTTGGAAAACGGGATAAGAAACGAATAGGAGCACTTAACATGTGATGTTACAGAAGGATACTGAAAATGAAGCAGACTGATGAGGTAATAAACGTGGAGGTTCTCTGCAGAATCGGAGAGGAAAGGAATATGTGGAGAACACTGAGTATAAGAAAGCAGAGGACGATAGGATATGTGTTAAGACATTATGGAATGGATTCAGTGGTACAAAAGGCACAACAGAAGGCAAAAAATGCAGGGGAAGACGGATTGGGATTTATACAACGAATAATGGAGGAAACTGGGTACAGGTGCTGCTCTGATACGAAGAGGTTGGCGTGGCAGAGAAAGTCATGGAGGGCCGCATCAAATCAGTCAGAATACTGATGAATGTCAAAAAAAGTATGTATTGAAAACAGTTCCTCTCCACTCATCAAAAACGTCAATACATCCCTGCGTACAACTGTGCGTCCGTGATCGGATTTAAATAGCTATGGATGCTATGTTCAAGGCCATTTATATTCATTCACGAGCAAATTAATCTGCAGCATGTGCTATTCTTGTAGGAGAATGCTTCTATCGCCACAGCAAACGATATGATTTGACGTGGAAGGTCATTTTACTGGTTGTTGGCGTGACAGTCGTGCACAGAAGGGGCAAACTGTGCTGTATCCATAGAGCCTAGAAGTAAATAAAGCGGCCTTCTGGCTGCACGAGGTGCATCAGTCTTTCCCCTTCATCTGGGTACCCACAACCACTGAGATACTGGACGCTCCACGCAAAACATATCGCACGGTACATGGGGAGTGAAATTTCATGTAATCCGATTTGCCTTTAAAAATTGTTTTAGATCGTTGAAGTAATGCTACATCCGTTTCTGTAGTTAGTTTATCAGTCAAATTTCTAGTTTTCTCTTTAAAAATAAAAACCACTATTTTGGGATTGACGCGGGTTCTCTGCAACGAGGTCTTTCTCATTCGATTTTGAGGAAACTATTCGGTAAAAAGATATTATTTTTCCACATCTTATAGCCACACGTTGCAAAATGGTTCAGATGGCTCTGAGCACTAACGGCACTTAACTTCTGAGGTCAGCAGTTCACTAGAACTTAGGACTACTTAAACCTAACTAACCTAAGGACATCACGCACATCCATGCCCAAGGCAGGATTCGAACCTGCGATCATAGCGGTCGCGCGGTTCCAGACTGTAGCGCCTAGAACCGCTCGGCCACCCCTGTCGGCGCACACGTTGCAGCTTGATAACGAACTTGTTTTCTTTTTGGTACGGCCCGTAGTTATCGTGACACTTCCAAGTAAAGTACAACACCTCGTGTATTTTGAAAAGTTATCAATGAAAAATGTAGCCACTGGTCAGTTTACGGTCGGCGGGTTTTAGGACATAGGTTGCTGTGTACGAAATGTAGATAACACATCGAAATTTTTTTTAACAATGAAAGGACGGTCATGTCTTTTTCCATTCTCGAGAAAATATGTGAGATATATTGGAGATTCTCTGCGTCGAGTTTGGCAGCTAAGCTCCAGACGCCGGCCACTGCCGCCTGCTATGACCTGCTATGGGGAGTGCGAAACTGCCTCGTATTTTCTTCTGTGTATGCCGCCGATAGAAACCGAAGCTGGAAATTAAAGAAAACGTTAATGACATGAAAAGACACCGGGAGTCATCAGCTTATGACGCTGACTGTATGTTTTTTAAATCTGTGCTGCCTGGTTTCAGGAAACAAAGCCACCTCTATTACTGAATTTATTCGCTCATTTATTGTAACCTGTTCACTTTACAATTGCCGTTTAATCTGAGGGCGTTTCAAACTGTTGACATGCTCTGCTACTGGCTGTTCGAATGACGCACGAGCGATATAACTGCGCACAGACGAAATGTTAACATGGTTCCTGAACTGTACTTTGTACAAGTGCAACAAATAAAACACACGTACATTCTGTTAACTTACATCTTCAGCAAACCAATTGAAATGAACAACAGGAAAATAAAACTTATTTTACCCTCGCACAATGCAACTGTGTGTGTAGGAGATAATGGTAATTCCGGCTTGAATATATTCAAGAGGAATGCATAGGAAAGAATAAAATAAAATGAAATTTTATGTTACCGTCTAATAACTGAAACGAATGTGTAATGTAATATTAATACATTCTTCTAGAGAGAAGTGTCCGAAATTATGGAGAAATTATTGTTTTACGATCGAATAACTGGACTTGGGCTTCAGATGGAAGTTACAGGTTTCTTTGGACCTTTCTCGCTTTCTCTCATTGTTATTAGAAAGTGTGCACGCCATATTATAATGTCCTACCTTTCGAACAGAGATGTCCTATTTTTACGTTTTTTTAAACGAAGCAGAACTTTTGTTTTTCTTCTAGACAGAAATGAACCACATTATTTAACAGCACTTTTCCATATGAGCATACTCTATTATAATATATATTTGCTCGATGACTATCCATTTCAGCAGACACTAAGAATACGCAGAAGTAATAACCCACTACGACTATAGCATGACTGTATTGCTGAGTACTGTTGGACACCTTTGGCCCTATCTGTACGTAAACAAGGTCTAGTTTCGCATTATGGTATCAGAAACAACTTTAAAACTAACAAATCTGAAGCAAACCCGATGGAAAGGCGAGATGAGGTAGGGAGTGAACAAGCAGACACAGGGAAAACAGCAGTGCGACTGGTGTTGCGATAGGTGTGGTAAAGACCCAAGGGGTGGGGGGACCAGCACATGCCCACCAGTTCTTCGCCACGGAAAAGGTCAAGCTACTTAATTCTATGCGCTGTGGCTGTATCGGCACAACCGATAGCGAGTAGATCGGTGGCATTCGACATATGGGACCCTTCACCTCTGAGCTTGGAGCAGAATGGATTCTGACATCGAGGTACTTCGGTTCGGAGAAATCCACTGCACCCACAGAGAACTGTCATGTGCATCGACGTGTTGAGGACAGAGGTCGCCATTGACTGTCGCTAGTTGTAAAACAGGATAGATGGGCAATACTGCAAATGCAATGCCGGAGAACAGCAACCAGCGTGCTGCCATTATACGTATTAAAGGAATAGTCAAAAGTTTTAATTACCATCTCAGCAAATAAATTTTCGAAATTATTATCTTTTGTAGGTAAATGCTCGTAGTCCTGGTACACAATGAAGCAAGGAGCTAGTAAGCCGATAGTGGAGCCAAAAACAAAATGGCGCAGTATCATACCATAATTCGTTTCATGCGGTTGAAGGGAACAATGCTGCAATAGTCTACGCTGAAAGTGTTTTAGAAAAACTTTTTATTTGCCAAAATCGGTTACTAGTTTCGACTTATTAAACGACTATCTTCAGATCACATAACAGAAGACTTTGTCTACATCTACTGCTGAAGCAAAACGCTTTGTCATAATCATGTCTACAAAACCAAACTGTAGCTGCAATATATATTAGATATGCTACTCACCATATCATTGTGAAGTATAATAGATATATCATTGTGATATTATGAGACAACTTAAGGAACAATATTGTCTGTTGACAGTATCGGATGAAGCTATTCAACTGACAGAAACAGGCAGATGTCTACATCACAATGATGCATTTGTTATAATGCGCAGTGAAATGGTGCATAGCGTATCTAATATGTATACACATATTGTAGCTACAATTTTTGAGTGTAGTGTTGTAAACATGACTGTGACAAAGCGTCTTGCTTCAGTAGTCGATGTAGACACTGCCTTTTATCATGTGATCTGAAGATCAGCCATTCAGACGCTCCATCGAATCGAGGCAGCAGCAGGAATGAGGAAGTTGTTTCAGGCCAACATAGATAACTTAGCCAGCTGGTCACAATGGACAAATGACTCCGAAATAAAGCAGCAAAATAAGCAGTGGAAATACGTGGTTTCACCCCTGCTGATAGACACATCATCAGAAAATGTGATTCCGAGTGTTTTATGGTTCTGCTATGGTGTAATGCTGGCAGAGAGTGTTCATAGGGGCGAACTGTCACAGGAACATACACCGAAATCTCCTGATGAGATTACTGGACGCTGTCCAAGGGGGTGTATTTCCTCCACTGCAAGCGAAAGGTCACCCATGCTGCTTCTTTATGTATCAAATTTTGTCTCAGTCCTACCCCTTCCCCCTCCCACCCCTCCCCCCTCCCACGTCTTCGTAGTCTCCTAAGGCAAGCATTTGCAAAATATCAACGGTGTGTTTTCGAGATGTAAAGTTTTCTTGATAGCTAGAATCCAAACTTCTACATCCAAAGTCTCCGTCAAGTTATCCAGCGTTGGGAAAAGTGTGTCCCATTGAAGGGTGGATATGAAGTGAAAGACGAATATAACCACCACGTTTCGTGGTAGCAGGTTGATTTTTAATGTGTGACAATTATAATTTTATGATTATACCTTGTGTCCTATACACACTTGTTCGGAACACCCAGTCCTGCACCAAACGAATATAGAGGAGATGGAGTCACGACCACATTTCGACGGCGGATTCAGGAAGCTGTTTGAATACTTTTGGTTATGTAACGCACAGATGCGTCCCGACTGCTGAGTGAGTGTACGTGTAGTGTCCTGCTCCAGCTAATGACTTGGACAGGTGCAAATGAGACTCACCTCCGAGTGCATGTCGGTGGCGTCGATGCACTCAAATGTGTTGCCAGAATCTCGGCGACTCGCCCTGAGGTAAGAACGCAGGCTACGCCCTTCCCAGGCGGGCTTCCTGCGTTTTAACGACGTCAGATGATTTCGTAATGCCTCCTGTCAAACAGGTGCTTACTCATTCCAATTTCCGTTGTGATAGTTGTTATGAACAAGTAGGAGCCTTCATGATTTCTCACTGAGTTCTTTAGTTAGATGAGGAGTTCTAACATTTGGAAGAATATGAGGACTGTATCATGTGCTCGAATACAGTAATCAATTTTCATTTACGAATGTTGTCGAACTAGAGCCAGTTACCGAAGAGAAACTTACTATTATAGCCGCAAACAAATGCGGGAATAAATAAATGCACATATAATATATTAGGAAGACTTTAAACGAAACTACGTCACACTACATGTACATCTACATTTATACCCCGCAAGCCACCCAACGGTGTGTGGCGGAGGGCACTTTACGTGCCACTGTCATTACCTCCCTTTCCTGTTCCAGTCGCGTATGGTTCGCGGGAAGAACGACTGCCGAAAAGCCTCCGTGCGCGCTCGAATCTCTCTAATTTTACTCTCGTGATCTCCTCGGGAGGTATAAGTAGGAGGAAGCAATATATTCGATACCTCATCCAGAAACGCACCCTCTCGAATCCTGGATAGCAAGCTACACCGCGATGCAGAGCGCCTCTCTTGCAGAGTCTGCCACTTGAATTCGCTAAACATCTCCGTAACGCTATCACGCTTACCAAATAACGCCGCTCTTCTTTGGATCTTCTCTATCTCCTCTGTCAAACCGACCTGGTACTGATCCCACACTGATGAACAATACTCAAGTATAGGTCGAACGAGTGTTTTGTAAGCCACCTCCTTTGTTGACGGACTACATTTTCTAAGGACTCTCCGAATGAATCTCAACCTGGTACCCGCCTTACCAACAATTAATTTTATATGATCATTTCACTTCAAATCGTTCCGCAGGCATACTCCCAGATGTTTTACAGAAGTAACTGCCACCATTGTTTGTTCCGCTATCATATAATCATACAATAACGGATCCTTCTTTCTATGTATTCGCAATACATTACATTTGTCTATGTTAAGGGTCAGTTGCCACTCCCTGCACCAAGTGCCTGTCCGCTGCAGATCTTCCTGCATTTCGCTGCAATTCTCTAATGCTGCAACTTCTCTGTATACTACAGCATCATCCGCGAAAAGCCGCATGGAACTTCCGACACTATCTACCAGATCATTTATATATATCGTGAAAAGCAATGATCCCATAACACTCCCCTGTGGCACTAAGTCTGGGCCGTATAGTGGCCATCGCCAGATAGGGCCCTACCAAAGGCGCAGGCAGTAAGTGGGCACAAAAACTGATCGAAAATAAACGAAGTAGACGATTTCAAAGTATTAACTGGGAGAGGTCCGGATGATCTCCTGCCCTACTCCTGCCGCCGAGAGGAAGCCTTTCCTTCAGGCCGAGACTGTTTAGACACGCGGTTGTTGCAGTGTCATTTATTCCAAGTAGCATAATAAAGAAATGACTTCTGCGAACAGGCGTCACATGGAATATGAGCCAATAGTACGCGTGTTTCACACAGCTGCAGCCTACACATCTAGCTCACGTGCAACAACGGAGTTTCTGCCACTATTTCGCTATGGTACTGCACGGCCTCAAAGTTGGTGAACTGCTGCTAAAGCAAATACGCTATTTGACGAAGGCTTTCGATTTTTACCGACTTCTATCAACTGAGGACTGTAGTGAAATTGTTTAAGCTACAGTACCTGAAAGTATTTGACAGAATAATGAGTAAAATGGAAAAGAGATGTCACATGCAATACACTACTTCATCTCACTTTAACATTCTGTCAGGAATGTTTTAAATGGAAGCTCTGTGTCTTATTTTGGAAAATATGCAGCAGCTTTTTGTGCTAAATGTAGCTGAAATATCGATACGGCTGACCTTGTTAAGGAAACAGCGGCTTTAAAATTCCAGTAGAAGCAGTTGACGAAGATTACCGACACAGCTTCCAGTTTGGATACATTAAAGATTTCTTCAACAGTGTATGAGTTACCACATGCTTATCCAAACATAAAAATAGCTCTGAAGATATTTATGATAATTCCAGAAACTTAATCTTCTTGTCAACGCAGTTTCAGAAAATTAAAAATTGTAAAAGAGTTACTTAAGGCCGAGTATAGGCGAATCCAACTGTTAAATGCAGCTATCTTGTCGACAGAATACGACGCAGCTGCTAAATTGTTGAATAACATAATCAATGAGTTTGCTTTTCTCAAAGCAAGGAAAGGCAAAGTATAATAATAATAATAATAAAAACACCGTTCTTGGAAAGGATTAGATTTTCAACCATCAGTTGTAGACCTTTCCCTTTTATTTACAGTTAATAATTTACACACTATTAATAGTTTATGAAGAGAAACTAAACTCTATTCTTTATTATTAAGTATACTAAAATCAATGTACAGCAGCTGGCATAAACAATAAGACATAGACTTTAATTTATCTTCACTTAGTTCCTAAAGTTATGTAATTTGTTATTTAATTTGTTGCATGCAATATTTTTCATCTTTATATCTCATTTAAGTAATAATATTATTAAATGTAAGCTAAAAATTAAAAAAAATGTAAATCCGTGTAAAAAAAGTGCAAGAAGATGATTTTTTTCTGCGGGGGGGGGGGGGGGGGGGGGGGAATGAAGCTTTCGCAGTTCTGGCAAGGGTGCTCTATTCAAAGGATGAGAGACGTCAAAATCTTTTCTCGCTGTAGAACGCCATATTTCACCTGCGATCAATAGTATCAAGTTTCATTTATACCTCTTCCACAGATTGATGTTTGTGGTATGCACGCGACTTCCCTCACGCACAAACGACCCTTGAAAAGAGGAACCACTAAAGCGTAGATGACTATCATTATAAATTGTGTTAACGGCCTTTACTGCCTACAGCAGAAAACAGAAGGAAAAACCACACTAAAGAAGGAAAATAAATACGGCACACCATAAAAGTTATAAAGGAACACATTACGATAATCACAATAAACAAGGGAAGTGAGTCAGTCACAACGGAGATGATATATTCTGCAGATGGTAGCCCATCGTTACCGGTCTAGCTTCGTCTCCCACCGTTGTCGGCTCCTTATGTTTACGGATTGATAGTACTCGAACCTCCAATTGCGTCCTTGGACGTCCCCTTTGGCGTTTCCCAGCAGGTTGAGAATAGAGGACTCAGTTAGGGAAGGATCCGTCACCTCGAAAGATGTGACCATACCACTGTAGCCTCTTCTGCTCAAATAGGCGGGCAATGTGTGGGTTTCCAATCCGCTGGTACAGGTCTTTTTTCGTACTTCGTTCTCATTTATATACCATTGTACTGTAGACAAGCCCACAAATCTTTCGTATTACCTTACTCTCGAATGATTAATCCGTAGATACTGTGAAAATCTTCGTACAAACGTAATAAGAGATGGGAAAATTCTTGCATTTCTCTACATTAAAAATAGTGAAATTTTTTTTTTAATTTGTTAAAAGTTCGTGTACAGGGTGAGTCAACTATTACAGGTCACTCAAACCACACCAAGAACAAGTAAATACATTGAGGTGCGATTTTCGTTAAGCTGATACCGGATAACGTGGCGAATTTTCTGACGTACGCATGTACGCAAGAAACGCGGTTAACATTTATAGCTGCTGAATCATGACACTGTTTGTTTTTGAAAATGAAATGAATGCTTTTTTTGTGACGCTGGAAGGAGCCTTCGAAGAGGACTTAAAAAACGTGATATATATGGAGCTCGGTCAAATAGTGACAAGATAACGGCGGCGCAAATCCTTTTCCCGTCATCAGGAGAAGAGTACCCACAAACGTCTGCACTGCTGTACCAAATGTAAGCAGACAGGCGACCAGGTACTAACGACCTCCAGAAGTTCTGCTAAGAAGTTCTGTAATTATCTGTGCAGAATGTGTGAGACATCCTTCGTAGTGTGGACGCCTTATGCCTAATGGGATGTCTTCCAGTTACTGCGGCAACATATTAATTAGGAATTGTAGATAATATGGATATTTAGACTCCGATCAATAAAACATTGACTGATGACGCGACTCTGTAAAATCCTTCACCACACGTTGACAGAAAAAGTTCGTTGTTTTGTATATCTCCTAGTCAGCAAGAAACTTGAGCTGACCAGAAATGCATACTATGAAGATTGATTTGTCCGCGGTTTGGGAACAATGCTTCACCCGTAAGTAAAATCTTAGATAGACGTACCGCATCGCTTTGAAGTTATCGTAGACACTAGTCGGGGAAATGTAAACTATTTTGAAAGTAATTGTCATTAAGCTGTTGATGGAGCGACATGTCTGTAAACAATGAATCTATTAAGTTCAAATTCAGCGTTCTCAAAGAGAGTACACAACGAAGATTTATAGAACAAGAGGTGTTTCAACATCGTTGGCTGTCCAAGAGCAATGCACGTGTCCTAAGCATCAAAATTGCCGCCTTATGACAGAGCAAACCTCTTAAACGCGTCGTAAATAAAAAAAAAGAAACATAAGTGTAATTGCTATTTATGTTCAAAAATGGTTCAAATGGCTCCGAGCACTATGGGACTCAACTTCTGAGGTCATTAGTCCCCTAGAACTTAGAACTAGTTAAACCTAACTAACCTAAGGACATCACACACATCCATGCCCGAGGCAGGACTCGAACCTGCGACCGTAGCGGTCTCGCGGCTCCAGACTGCAGCGCCTAGAACCGCACGGTCACTTCGGCCGGCATTTGTGTTCCGTTTTCATTTATATTTTAAACATATAGTCATGAAAACAGCCTACTAACCAAGAGCATGAGTAAAACTTTGTTCTTAGTCTTTCCTTTTCTTCCCATCGAGACTGTCATACAAGCTTTTTCTGTATGCGGGCTCACGTGTTGATCGAAGTTCTCTGGCAGCAAATAGAGTGACTGTTAGATCTGTGTTTTAGTATTTTTCTCTTGAGTGCTTGTCTTCGTATGAGCCATCTAAGAAACTAAATTTATGGACATGTATGGAAGCTTATAGGGCTAGTTTCATCTTGAAAAAAATGGGAGCTTCTATTAAATTTGAGATTTAACAGGAGCACTAAAAAGTAATTCTCTGACAAAGAGGAAGTTCTGTTCATAATTTCACATGCGTTAAGTACGTATTTCAACAACTGAAATACATTAAAACATAGGATACACGACAGCAGCGTAGTCGTGTAATGAGTCTGCTATTCTGTGACCGCTACCATCAATTTAAAAGGTAGACTTTACGTTCACCAGGGGTTTTAGGTGGTGCTACAGCGTGAATTACCACCTTCATAGAAATGGGAATTCAAGGGTTGGACGGTACTTTTATAGCAGGGACATGCCTGCCTAGTTAGTCCCGGTTTGATTGTTGTACAAATGAGAGAGGAGACTCTTGAAAGACTAAGACCGGACAGCGTATAAGTTTAAGCATTAAAGAGCCTACCACCGGTCTGCACTATGACAAAAAATTTTACGGCCGTGATGGGGACATCCACACTACTTTCCGGGTGGCTACCAGCCTTGGTTTCAAAACCAGGAATGGTTGCTGAAGGAACATTATTTTGGCTGCAGAACTATTTTTGGGTAGGTTTTACGGTTGGAGTCTTACCAGAATTGCCACGTTAGAGAAATGAAGGCTGTAATGGCTTACGTTGTTTTAGGATATCAAGTTTTCGTTCACAGTTCGTACACCGAATACACCATCGAATGTGCTTCATTATTTGTTCATGTCATATTTCGCTTCAAACCTAATTCGTCTTTAACGTCGAGATAGAGAGCTGCCAACACAAATCATAGCCAGAGGAGCACTTGCTCTAATTTAGAGCTTACTAATTGAGCCTTATTTCATTTGATCTAAAAGTATCGCCTTTATTCATTTGACTAAATGTGTTGAGTATATTTGTTATTATATCCAAC
Organism: Schistocerca serialis cubense; assembly: GCF_023864345.2. Classification (NCBI taxonomy): domain Eukaryota; kingdom Metazoa; phylum Arthropoda; class Insecta; order Orthoptera; family Acrididae; genus Schistocerca; species Schistocerca serialis. Next base: position 505,510,222 of record NC_064640.1, read on the forward strand.
GTTCTGCTGATGGTCTTTCGCAGGTAAGGAAGCTCTCTGCTGGTTGACTGAGAGGAGTCTATATTCATAAGAATATACACAGTTACGCAGCTTAGCAATAAATGGTATGGTATCCTACGTTGTACCACAGTTCTCTCATTTCACCGTGTCAATGGTTTCACCACAAAACGACAATAATTGCTTTGAAACTGCCATACATTTTGGCTAGTCCCCTACAATATGATATTTTCGCCTGTTTTAAGAATTAACAGATGGCCATTGCTGATTTTGAGCAGACCAGATAACCGGCCTGAAGTTTCCTGGAATAATCTTGCGGTAACAACATATCACTAAAATGTCTTCTTCTTTCTTGCTTGAGACTCCAGTAAAACAGAAGGAAAGATCAAGTATCTCTAAAAAGACGAAAACACGTACCTTGGCCTTAGGACTCGGGGTGCCTTCAAAATCACGCCTGCTTCTCTCTGGATCAGCGACGCGTGGCCCACTGTGGAAGCTCCCGCCTGACTGCGCCGTCTGGAACAGGGTGGCACATTTGTTGTAGCGGCCGACACGAAAATAGCCACCTCAGAGTCACCTCGCCGTCCTACAGCACTGCCAGCTAGTGATAATTTCACACGTTAGTAAAGTTACGTATTTTATCGTGAAAACGTTGAAAGTATTCTGAGATAAAAAAAATAAAAGAGCATAAGAGGTGTGAAACTGTTCCGCCGGTGTAAAGAAAAATGTCGTCGCTGATGAATTACCGTTGTGTTGGACCTTGTAGAAACTTCCAGTGAGAACGTTGTTAAGAAACCTATGAAATTAAATGGTAATATGTGAGATATCATTATTGTATCGTGTCACGTCAGAATGCATTTTATTTACGAGGGCCTCCGTGCCCGACAGCGCCCGATTACTTGTACGCCGCCGCCAGGATTTTAGTTTCGGCGGCTTGCCTTAATACGACGGAGAATATTACCTACGTCGAGAAATTTTTTTATTTGCATCTATTACTGACTCTTCGTGACTGCATTTATCACCGAGATTGCCGATACACACTGTACTAAAGTAACTGCAGGTACATTCAGGCGAATATTTCCGTTGAAGTCGGGCAAGACGTATTATTGCTTGTGATTTTGTGCAGCCCATTGAAGTATACTATAGGACTATTGTCTCAGCACGCAGTTAAGTGCCGTTTACACAAAACTTCGCTGTTGCTGCTGCAATTCCACTACATCCCACTATAAATATGTGTCCATTACTATACTTTCTCAAACAGGAACAAGGTGACAGGAGAATTCAGGGAACGTAGTTTTAATTATTATAATTATGACAACCTCGTTTGTTTTCGAATTCCTTGTCGCCGTTTACGTACACTGACCGGTGTAGACCTTTGCTCCTGCATTACACTCTCTACCAAACACATGTCAATGCAACGTTCCACGGAAGGCTGAAACAAGCACGTGAGCACACGATATCGCAGGAAAACACCGAACATTCAGCTGGCGCAAACTCACTTGTAACAGTATATGTGTGACAACAAAGCTGTGATACATTAGATGTATTCGTAATTGCAAATATAGCCAACAATCAGCTGTAGAATGGAATGACGACAGTGAAAATTTGTGCCGGAACGGAACTCCAACTTGGATTTCCCACTCATCGCGAGCGGTCGCCTTACCATCTAGCTATTCATGCACGGCTCACGACAAGATTCAAACTTCTGTATGTCGTCAACCACGCGTCTACAACCTGCCCTCGTACATCATTTATGTATATTCCCGTACAGGTGAGACGTCGCTTGCCCGGTGTCGGCGGATAAATACGATATTGCAGTGCCTGTATTATTCTAAAATGCGATGCAAAGTTCCTTTGGATGACGAACGACCGAAGGCGTATGAAGTAGAACGTTTTATACGGGATGAAACGCATCTGCCGCCACAAGATATTCTCGGAATTCATTTTTCGATCCACAGTACTACTGCACACAAAAAGTTGGCGACTGACGATTTGTGCGGCGACTTTGTGCGGCGCCACACTAAAGCTCTCAAGTTCCGATACTCTGACGGACATATAGGGACTGTCGTGGTCGATCACGCTGGTTTTGGTCTCCGAAGTTTACTGGTTTTCGAACTCCTGTCTGAGGTACCGTCGGAAGTCGTGGTGGCCGCCGTTAAACCTTACGGCAACGTTGTCAGTCACGTTGCTGAAACGTGGAAGACGTTCGAAACACACTGTGTCCTCAGTGTTGTCCGACAGCTAAAAATTGAACTATGGGAACACTTGCCTTCCTACTTGGTTATTGCCGGTTGCAGGACTGTCGTCATGTACAATGGACAGCCGCGCACCTATTCAGGTTGTGGCCTGGAAAGCTATGTCCGTTCTGAATGTCTCCAACGTAGACTGGTTTAGAAGCTGATCGGAGACATCGCTCTTTCTGCGGCGCCCACTATGTTACCTTTATCTTACGCGTCTGCGGCGGCGTTGCCAGCTGTGCGCCCTCTGAATCAGTCGGTACCGGTGTCTGGAACAGCATGTTAGGAAGCAACGGTCGCCGAGGAAACGGAAGAGACAACGCCGTAAACCCTCTGATGACTGCCTCCATCGGATGTGTGCACAGGATGAGGACCCTGCTACTGATGGTGCGCTGTCCTCTGATGCCCTGATACGTGACGACGCGATTTCCTTCCCCGCCTTCATCTCCAGCCAGCGTCCACCTCCGGGCACTGGCCTTGTTCCGCCTGCGTCTGATGCGGTTGCCTCCCTTCTGAGTCTGACGCTGTCTGTGGGTGCACCTCTGACAGTGTTTCACTGAACCGGCCCCGTGACACGTCTGTCTCCTGGCGGACGACGTCGATGCTGAGGCTGGACATTCTGGAGGTTTACAGAGCGATGGACTCCATTTGGCGGGGTCGGCTTTTCCCCATCACACTGATGTACTCTTCCATGGGGGCCTAACAGGAAATTCCTTGTGCTTCCCCGTGTTTGAATCGCCCGCCTTCCTGGCGATGGCAGCTTTCTAGACTTACTGCATATCCACAGTCAATGCCAATAACATTCGCGTACGCCACAAACTGGCTTTACTCCATTACACGCTGTATGCTGTGGGTGTTGACGATGTCCTCCTTCAGGAGGTGCATGCTGCAATTTTCTGTGCTCGCCATAGTTTTAGAGCACATGTCTATCATGCTTCCCCTACTGGTAGTGGGGTGGTGTTCCTCTTATGTGACGGTATCCTCGCTGAAGCAGTTGTCTGTCTCCTTGATGCCAGAGGTATGGCTCTCACGTTTAGTGGCATCAGAATCGTCAGTTTATACGCGCTATCTGGTTCGTGTCGTCGCCATGAGGGTTACACCTTCTTCTCGGAGACAGCCACGTCTCGTTTCCTGGGTCGTCAGGATGCATTGATCATGGGAGGCGATTTCAACTGCACCCAGGCATCCAAAGACCAACTACCACGTCACTTCACGCGCGCGGGGTTAGCGACAGTTCTCCAGCACCTCAGCCATGCTGATCCTTGGGAGTATGTTCATGGCGATTGCCCGGGTTCAAATGGCTCTGAGCACTATGGGACTTAACATCTATGGTCATCAGTCCCCTAGAACTTAGAACTACTTAAACCTAACTAACCTAAGGACATTACACAACACCCAGTCATCACGAGGCAGAGAAAATCCCTGACCCCCCCGGGAATCGAACCCAGGAGATTGTCCGGGGATTGCACATTTCACTAGCCATCCTTCCAACCGCCTCTATCGTGTTTACATCTCCCGCGATATTGTTAGTGGGATGCAGGCTGCTGAAGTCTGGCCCATAGCTTTCTCAGACCATGACGCATATATTACTGGCCATTAAAATTGTTACACCAAGAAGAAATGCAAATGATAAACGGGTATTCATTGGAAAATATGTTATACTAGAACTGACATGTGATTACATTTTCACGCAATTTGGGTGCATACATTCTGAAAAATCAGTACCCAGAAGAACCACCTCTGGCCGTAATAACGGCTTTGATACGCCTGGGCATTGAGTCAAACAGAGCTTGGATGGCGTGTACAGGTACAGCTGCCCATGCAGCTACAACGCGATACCACAGTTCATCAAGAGTAGTGACTGGCGTATTGTGACGAGCCAGTTGCTGGGCTACCATTGACCAGACGTTTTCAATTGGTGAGAGATCTGGAGAATGTGCTGACCAGGGCAGCAGTCAAACATTTTCTGTATCTAGAAAGACCCTAACAGGAACTGCAACAAGCGGTCGGGCATTATCCTGCTGAAATGTAGGGTTTCGCAGGGATCGAATGAAGGGTAGAGCCACGGGTCGTAACACATCTGAAATGTAACGTCCACTATTCAAAGTGCCATCAATACGAACAAGAGGTGACCGAGACGTGTAACCAATGGCACCCCATAACATCACGCCGGGTGATAGGCCAGTATGGCGATGACGAATACACGCTTCCAATGTGCGTTCACCGCGATGTCGCCAAACACGGATGCGACCATCCTGATACTGTAAACAGAACCTGGATTCGTCCGAAAAAATGACGTTTCGCCATTCACGCACCCAGGTTCGTCGTTGAGTACACCATCGCAGGCGCTCCTGTCTGTGATGCAGCGTCAAGGGTAACCGCAGCCATGGTCTCCGAGCTAATAGTCCATGCTGCTGCAAACGTCGTCGAACTGTTCGTGCAGATAGTTGTTGTCTTGCAAACGTCCCCATCTGTTGACTCAGGGATCGAGACGTGGCTGTACGATCCGTTACAGCCATGCGGATAAGATGCCTGTCATCTCGACTGCTTTCCGTGTTACCCTCCTGAACCCACCGATTCCATATTCTCCTAACAGTCATTGGATCTCGATCAACGCGAGCAGCAATGTCGCGATACGATAAACCGCAATCGCGATAGGCTACAATCCGACCTTTATCAAAGTCGGAAACGTGATGGTACTCATTTCTCCTCCTTACACGAGGCATCACAACAACGTTTCACCAGGCAACGCCGGGCAACTGCTGTTTGTGTATGAGAAATCGGTTGGAAACTTTCCTCATGTCAGCACGTTGTAGGTGTCGCCACCGGCGCCAACCTAGTTTGAATGCTCTGAAAAGCTAATCATTTGCATATCACAGCATATTCTTCCTGTCGGTTAAATTTCGCGTCTGTAGCGCGTCATCTTCGTGGTGTAGTAATTTTAATGGGCAGTAGTGTAAATCTGCGCCATCAGTCTCTGCTGCCAAAAGGTGCGGCGTGGCCGTGGACCATGGAACTGAACACGATCCACCGTACTTCACCCAACCACTGGCAGTTCATCGAGACAACGTGGACAGCTTGTCGTCGACACAGTGATGCCTATTAGTCTGCCCTGTCTTCCTCTGTGCAAAGCCTGACCTCCGCTGTGCCTTCATTGGTTATCGAAGGGAGGTTGCTGCCTGCCGGCGACGAAATAATGAATTTTATTTCATCATTGTCTGGGATTCCGCATTCGCCAGCGCACCGGGCGATGGTGAATCATGCCAAGGTATAGCTCCCATCCCTCTCTCGCCGCAACATTGAAGGACCTATGGTCAGAGCGCGTACACATGATGGTTTAGTGCAGAAGCGACCATCAATGTATCATGTCATAGCGGAACGACGCCATCGTCGGAAGACTTTGATTAATGTTCTCACGACCGATGATTATCGGCGCTTTGATACCCAGCGGGATATAGTGTCAGCCCTCCATGTATATTATGTTATGCTGTATTCTGAACAACGTTACCACCCTGCCAACGTTACGGCGGTCTCCAGACTCTCCTTTGGCTCGGTTCCCATGGATGCGACGGTGGACTGCTTACTAACGTCACTGCGAACGAAGTCCATGGTGGTATCCAATTGGGTTCTACGAAAAGTCGCCTGGCTCTGACGACCTCCCATTGGAGTCGGGCATTTCATCCCCTTCTGGTATCAGTGTGGACGGAAATTTGTCAGGACCTTATGTCACCTTTCCTGCCAATTCAAGACCGTTTTCTCATTCCCATCCACTAGCCTCGGAGTCCCTCATGGATACGCGATTATCGTCCCCTGACGTTACTTAACAGAGCCACAAACATCTTTACCCGGCTGTTGGCTGCGCGGCTTAAACGGACGGCTCGGGACGTGGTTTTCCCCGATCAAACTTCTTTGGGAGGTGTCAGTAACATCCGCATTGCCCTCTGTCACTATCGGGAGACAATCGCTCTTGCTCACGCTCGTCGTATGCCTGGACTTTTGGCAGCTCTTGACCTCAGCCAGGAGTCCGATCGGGTTGATCACGCCTGCCTGGAAGGGGTGCTCCGCATTATGGGATACTCTGATATTACCGTCGACGTCGTAATGCGTCTCCTTTGTGGAGCTACGTCCCGCGTACTCTACAGTGGCCGTCTCATTCCTCCCATCTCAATGGCCGTCTCACTCCTCCCATCTCAATCCGTCGATCAGTGCGTCAAGGCCGCCCACTCTCTGCACTGTTGTATGCTTTCGCCATGGAATCGTTGCTGTGCGGCTTCTGTCAATGCCTCTCTGGGATGTCTCTCGGTGACTATGTATTCAGCTGCACTGCTTATGCAGACGATCTCGTTGTCGTTCTTCGTAGCGGTGCTGAGATCATCGAGTCACTGATATGGGCTACCACCTACGGTGAAGCTTCTGGTAACTGCCTTAACGCCCGTAAATCGGGCGCCATGGCTATAGGTTCGCGGCTTCCTGCGGACTGCGCTGCTTGTTTGCGTGTAGCTGATACCATCCGATGCTTGGAACTCGATTTCGCAAGTGATCTAAGGCGCACGATTGCCCTTAACAACGTCCACTTTCCCAACTATGAGATGGATTCTTATGTCACCCTTTACGAACACTTGATCTACAATGGACACAATACGTAAACGTATATTAAGCGTCACGTATCCCCCATGTGGCACAGAGACTTCCTATTCCGCCATCCAAGGCCCGCCGCATGTTAGCGAGATTGGGTTCATTTGTTTGCTTGCTGTTCAAGATAAGGTACGAGACCCTCACCACCCCGCGACGCAGGAGCAATTTAGGTCTGTATCATGTGCCTGAAAGAGCGATAGGCCTTTTCAATACCTCTCACATGGCGTTGTGGCGCTGTTGCACTACGTGACTTACCAGTTTGTTGCTGGAGGCCCTTGCACCACACTCACTCTCAGCGCCTATCCCACTTTCGGGAGTCCCGCTGCCCTTCTTTCACTTCCGCCACTTTTTCCTCGGCCTGAGCTACGTCCGTACTGCGATAATGCCAGCGCACTTGCCATCGACGAAGGCGGTCTATGGCTTTTTTCGACAGTACAGGTCTCTAAACGTGGTTGAGGTGAAGTATCCCCACGTCGACTGGCGTGCCGTTTGGCGATTGGTGTGCGCTCCTTATCTTGACACTGACATCCAGTCTGCGTGGTACCTAACTGTCTATGAGAAGCAAGTATGCTGGTCACGCTTTCACGGGATTCATCTCGCAGACATCCCGTCGTGTGTCGCCTGTGATGTTTTGGACACAGACGAGCATCGCCTGGTGTGCAGATCGGCAAGAAGTGGCCAGGCCTCCCCCCTCCCTTTGGGCGTCAGAAAGGTTTCATAAAAAGGTAATAAAAAAGAAATGGTAAGGCGACCGCTCGTGATAAGCGGGAAATCCGGGTTCGAGGCCTGGTCCGTCACAAATTTTCATTGTCGTCATTCCACTCTAGAGATGACGGTGGTCCATATTCGCAATTACGAAAAAATGTAATGTATTTCATAACGGCTGCAGTCGCCAGAGCGCCTGTCCCTTTGGACATGCATGCGTGTCCAAAGGGACTTTGTATCGTAATTTAGGATAACACAGCCACTGCAATTATTGTATCATACAAAGCTGTGAGGTGGGCATATCACAGCACATACTGCCGTTGGACTGCACGGAGCGGGTGTGACCTTGAGATGTCTAATTTCGCGACAACCACTCTGGTCTTCCCACCAACGGCTCATTTATCGTTTTGAGTTCGTATATCCGTAAGATTAAGCAGCATCTTTCTGAACGATATGTACCCTTTTTAAAAGTATTGTCTGTTCAGTTCCTAGTTATGCTGCAGCGGTTTGCTCTTCCTGGACACAGTTTTTCAAACACTCTTTGAAGTCGAAACAAACATTTTGACACTCTTTGATTGAAATCAAATATAGGAAAAGTATAATTGGTTGTTACTCATGATGTGTGCATAGCCTACAACGAATGAAGTATGATTAAACGCGGTTATAAATAGCGTTTTAGATATGTACCAGTAAACCTTCGAGTCCTTAAAGAATCGAACTCCGGTGTGTAAAACAGCTTCAGACGTGTGGTTACTTTACAAATGAGTTAATGCGTTAAATTTTTGACGTTAAGCATGTAAGCGAAAAAATTTTAGAAATTGTTTGAAATTATGCTAAAAGTTTGTTGGAAGCCGCTAAGTGTTCTCATTTGAAACACTAGATGAATTTAGTCTGAGTAATTTGCGCTCCATTCTAATAAAAAACGAGTTCTTCATGCATCTCAAAATTTATGGTGCCATATGTCCTGAAATATGTGTTGTAATGTTATATTGCTTTGCATGTGCATTCAGTGATGCATGTGGATACTGTCTGGAAACTGTGTTGCAAATAAAGTCTATAGTAAAGAAGTAATAAATTAAAGCTTCATGTCTGATGGTGAAGTTTTAGCGCATGAACAGGGAAAATGGTTTCAGTAATAAAAAGTCTCATAGGTTTGAAATTATGTATAAGGTTTTTTGAAAGTCGCGAAGTGTTCTCATTCTCAAATATTACATGAATAAAGTCAGGGTATTTGTGAGTCGTCAGTTACGCTGCCTCATGACAGACGCACGGTTTGTGACTGTAGTACTTGTCTTATTTGTTAAACTTTTAACATAAGAATATACATCTTAAAGAGTAGGTTATGACAGCATTTGCTCTTTTTAAATTCTGTCAGTAATTACGCGACATACTGAAAATCAAATTTCTGTTGCCCCTGGAAGTCGCTACATAGGCAACCTGCAAGTGTTCCCACGTTCTGGGATAGCCACTTAGTGACATAGATGAAAAAATACATGGTCATACAAGACGAATAAAACAGAAACGTAACAGAATCATCATCACAAATTGGTTTCAGTTGAATCAGATGCGCTGAAGTGAAATGACGTAGAGGAAGGTATTAGTTATCAGAAGACTTCGATAGCATCTATGACTACAGGTTTTATAAGATACGTTAAGAAACGTAGGAACGTATTTTTGCTTAAGAAGAGTAACAGGATACAAACTGCAGAGTAACTTAGCATTCAGCACCAAATATCCAGTACAGAAGACGAAGATGTGAGGCATAAATGAAAAAATTCATAAGTATCTCTCAATATTCCATAGACAAATATGTCCCGAGCAAGGTCTCAGGGGAAGGGAAAGAATCCAGAAGATAACAAGGGCAGTTAAATGCGGTAACAGTCGTACAGTCAGCTTCACAGCTCAGCTGTCGAAGTTGCTGACAAAAAAAAAAGTATATATCTACTGGCCATTAAAACTGCTACACCAAGAAGAAATGCAGATGATAAACGGGTATTCATTGGACAAATATATTATACTAGAACTGACATGTGATTGCATTTTCACGCAGTTTGGGTGCATAGATCCTGAGAAATCCGTACCCGGAACAACACCTCAGGCCGTAATAACGGCCTTGGTACTCTTGGGCATTGAGTCAAACAGAGCTTGGATGGCGTGTACAGATACTGCTGCCCATGCAGCTTCAACACGATACCACAATTCATCAAGAATAGTGGCTGGCGCATTGTGACGAGTCAGTTGCTCGGCCACCATTGACCAGACGTTTTCAGTTGGTGAGAGATCTGGAGAATGTGCTGGCCATTCGAACATTTTCTGTAACCAGAAAGGTCTGTAAAGGACCTGCAACATGCGGTCGTGCATTATCCTGCTGAAATGTAGGGTTTCGCAGGGATCGAATGAAGGGTAGAGCCACGGGTCGTAATACATCTGAAATGTAACGTCCACTGTTCAAAGTGCCGTCAATGCGAACAAGAGGTGACCGAGACGTGTAACCAATGGCACCCCATACCATCACACCGGGTGATACGCCAGTATGGCGATGACGAATACACGCTTCCAATGTGCGTTCACCACAATGTCGCCAAACACGGATGTGACCACCATGATGCTGTAAACAGAACCTGGATTCATCCGAAAAAATGACGTTTTGCCATTCGTGCATCCAGGTTCTTCGTTGAGTACACCATCGTAGGCGCTCCTGTCTGTGATGCAGCGTCAAGGATAACCGCAGCCATGGTCTCCGAGCTAATAGTCCATGTTGCTGCAAACGTCGTCGAACTGTTCGTGTAGATAGTTGTTGTCTTGCAAACGTCCCCATCTGTTGACTCAGGGATCGAGACGTGGCTGTACGATCCGTTACAGTCATGCGGATAAGATGCCTGTCACCTCGACTGCTAGTGATACGAGACCGTTGGGATCCAGCACGGCGATCCGTATTACCCTCCTGAACCCACCGATTCCATAGTCTGCCAACAGTCATTGGATATTGACCAACGCGAGCAGCAATGTCGCGATACGATAAACCGCAATCGCGATAGGCTACAATCCGACCTTTATCAAAGTCGGAAACGTGATGGTATGCATTTCTCATCCTTACACGAGGCATCACAACAACGTTTCACCAGGCAACGCCGGGCAACTGCTGTTTGTGTATGAGAAATCGGTTGGAAACTTTCCTCATGTCAGCACGTTGTAGGTGTCGCCACCGGCGCCATCCTTGTGTGAATGCTCTGAAAAGCTAATCTTTTGCATATCACAGCATATTCTTCCTGTCGGTTAAATTTCGCTTCTGTAGCACGTCATCTTCGTGGTGTAGCAATTTTAATGGCCATATATATATATATACATATATATATATATATATATATATATATAAGAAACTTGAAGACCTGTTAGATGACCATCAGTGTGGTTTTCTGGAAGGTAGAGGCACCAGAGAGGTAGTTACGATATTGCACTTGATAATGAAAGCAAGAATTAAGAAAAATCAAGAACGTTCATAGGATTTGCCGATATGGAAAAAGCGTTCGACAGTGTAAAGTGGTGCAAGCTGTTTAATAGTCTTTGAAAAATGGCTGTAAGCCATAGGGAAAGACGGATGATATACAAGACGTACCAGAACCAAGAGGTAATAACAAGAATGATAAACTATGAACAAAGTTCTAGGGTCAAAAAGGAGGTAAGACAAGGTTGAAACCCTTCCCCCCTACTGTGCAATGTATACGTCGAAGATGCGTAAGAGAAACAATAGAAAGGATGAACAGTGAGATTAAAATTCAGGGTTAATGATACGACTCACTGACGACATTGTCATCCTCAGTGAAACTGTAGAAGAATTACAGGACATTTGGAATGTAGTGAACGGTCTATTACGTACTGAATATGGATTGGGAGTAAATCGAAAAGAGACGAAACTGATGAGGAGTAGCAGTAATGAGATTAGCGACAAACTTAAAAATAAAACTGATTACAGTGGAGTAGACGAACTTAAGGAATTCTGCTACTTTGGAAGCAAAGCAACTCATGGCTAACGAAGCAAAGACGACATAAAAAGCAGACTTGTCCAGGGAAAGAGATCATTCTTGGCCAAAAGATTTCTACTAGTGTTGGCCTTAATCTGAGGAAGAAATTTGTGAGAATGTATATTTGTAGCACAGCATTATATGGTAGTCGATCACGGATTATAAGGAATCTAGAAAAGAGTAAAATCGAAACTTTTGAGACTTGGTGCTACAGAAGGATTTTGAGAATTAGGTGGACTGGTAAGATAATAAATGAGGAGACTGCAGAGTCAACGATGAAAGAAATATATGGAAAATGCCGACAAGAAGAAGGGACAGAATGAGAGGACGTGTGTTAAGACGACAGCGGATAACTTCCACACCACTAGAGAGAGATGCAAAGGGTGAAAACTGTAGGGGAAGACAGAGATTGGAATGCATCCAACAAACTGAATACATTGGGTGTAAGCGCTACTCTGAGGTTGAGAGGTTGGCGGAGAGAGGAGAATTCGTGGCGGGCCGCATCAAACCAGTCAGAAGACTGATAACTCAAAAACAAAAAAAAGTTTGCGCATGAACCTAAGCGGATTACGTGAATGTTGTTCTTGCTAACGGTGAGGGCCTCCAGCTCACTTTGGACATCGTCCAGCAATTAGTGGGAGATAGTAGCGCGATCCATAATGAAAGAAGTCGGTTTGCTTCTCATCTGATGGTCTGCAGAAAACACACGTTTTACCACATATATACCCAGAGTGACACAGTCCATGGCCAGAGACATGTTGCAAAATTACTAGTGAAAGAAAATGCAAACATTCTTGAATTTACGTGATCACCATCTCCGACAGCTTTGTATATTACCGCAAGCATACTTCATCAACACTTACACTTTATTCAAGGTACACCATGTTGCGTAGATCTACCTAGTCCGAGAAAAGTCTACGAAGATAAACTCAGTGGCTGTTTCCTGGGCGAAGTGGTTCGGAAATGTTTGCAAATTGCCCTTTGTAAGAACAACCACTCTGACTATGCAGTCTATTGATACATTTTAACATCATTTACGTGAAAGACAACAACAAAGTTACAACAAAAATATTTCACGAATAAAGTGTTGTTCACTGAACCCGCAACGCTATACACACAAGCTGCTAGATATACCGGTGATGATTCTCTCCTTGGCACTGATTCCCATACTTATGAGTAGCTGTTCCGTCGATCCCCCCACCCCAAATTCACTCATTCTACAACCACATACGAAATAATTCTGTCTGTCGATCAGCCGCTACTGGCTGGCACACACTGAGAATCGGAAGCGAACGCCACAGATCCTGAGAACAACTACCTGACTCGTGAAGTTTCAGTATATTAAAGCCACACTCCGTGAACAAAGCATGAGCCATCTTGAATGCCTTGAAAAAGTATTTATAGCAAATAATTATGTTTTCATGCGACTGCAACTCATCACGGAGGCGGTCCAGCAAATCCTAGCTGCAGCATTCTGGTAGATTTGGAAGTCAAAAGAATTCAAGCAGCCCTTCCAAACCACCGCCACTTCCTGTGATCTGGGAGAGCTCGGTCTGTAAAACGCTAGATCAAGTCAAACACTTTTTTGAATCCTGGCAAGCTGCAAACACTCACCACCATTCTTTCATTTTGCTGTAAAATACGTTACAGGGGAACATCGCCACCTATTACTGAGACCTGGAACAACTACGCTAAAGAGCGCACTGCCGAACTACTGTTTTTATCAGCAACTTACGGCTTCGCTGTTGCACTGTGGATCCGCTAGTATTCAGATTTCTGCATTGTGAATAGTCTAGACTTTGAAAAAATGACTTTCACCGGGTTATATACAGCTTTTCTCGGGCCCCTTTGTACTACAAACGTCACGAGGAAGAGCTTGTACCGTATCAATCTGGGACAATGGCCAATTTAAAATTATTACCGGGTTCTTGACAATATCTATAACAATTTCCATTATTCCGATCAGGTCACTATATGGATGATGATGAAGTTTGGCTTGTGGGGCGCTCAACTGCGAGGTTATCAGCGCCCTTACAAAGTCCCAATTTTTACACAATCCAATCTAGTCACTGTTACTAATGATGATGAAGATCATGAAATGATGAAGACAACACAAACACCCAGTCCCTCTGCAGAGAAAATCCACAACCCGGCCGGGAATCCAACCCAGAACCCCGTGATACAAGGCAGCAACGCAAGCCAATAGACCACGTTACTATATAGATGAAACTGGCTTTGATATCTCGGCCGGCATCTCATCCAGTCAAGATGCGCCACCTTTATTTCAAGATTGGAGCTGCTTCCTTCCCGTGAATCATCATAGTCATCAGATAACGCACCGCAACATTCATGAATTAGTCGTGTATCTAAAGACGCAACAGTGGCTCCTAGTGAACCACCTGGCCTCCTTCTGCAATTACCTTAATTATAGTCTACACTTTAATGCACGAATAATCTCTTCTCTTCCAGATCTCCAAACTTGTCGTTCGCCTTGCTTCCAGATTCCTCCCATGATTTGCTTCCCATGCTTCTCCGTTTTGTTTGATGAACAGAAGTTCGATTCAAAACTTGTTTCGGAAAGGACAGCACGACATCGTTATAAAACAACATGATATCTCTACTGACCGTTTCCATTAATTATTTTATAAAATTACAGAAGTGACTGTCAGTCCATAACAGCTCAATGTCACTATAAGGGGCATTCAAATGAAACCCCAAAACCCTCCACGAAAGTAATCACCACAGGCATTAAGACATTTATCCCAATGGAAGACGAGACAGTCAATTCCTGTTTCACAGACCGCAGTCGGCCGCTGACGGGATCCACAACAGCACTCACTCTTCCACCTCGTTGACCGACTGAAATCAACGACCACGCATGTCTTCCATCAGGTCGCTGAGAGTTTTATTATAGATCGGTCTACAGTCCTGGCAGACCACACTTTCCTAGCGATTGAGGGCTGCTTCATCCTCTGATGTGTAATTATGAAAACGACCGTGTACACAAACCAACAGTCGACTCGATATTCTTTCGTCATACCAACTCTTCCAATGCACCAACGTAACTTTTATCAATGACACCACTGCTTAGTCGCGCCACTGCTAAAGACGTCGTTGTTAATACTGTCCTCGGGCGTTTTCCAGGTAAGAACCCGTTACATCATTGATTATCGAGTTTGGAGTTTCATGTCGAGCAGCGTACTGTGGGATGTAGTGAGAGAGACAGAGAGGAGCACCTGTGAGCGGAGTGAAGGCAGCTCCCTGGGCGGCACTGGCGTGCGCCGCTTGCGGCTGGTCGGCAGCGCCATTGCGGCGTCTTGCTGCTGCTGCTGCTGCTGTTGCTGCTGCTGCTGTTGCAGCGTCCCGCGGTAGCGGTGCACCTCTACCAGCTCGCGCTGAAACACGAGCCGTCCACGTTGTCCACATTTTTCCAGTCCCCGTTGGGACGAACACAGCACTAAACATACTGAATCATGCACGTTAGTAGCTTATCTACGAGGTTTCTGGCCCACACATTAGTAGCATATTTAGGGGGCATCTGGCCCATAGTATCTGTGCTCGTGAGGTAACACGGACTGGTTGTCTACATGCAGGGGTAGGTTGGGTGGCTCCTTCTTAAGCTACACAACGTTCTTGGAAACAGATCTAACGGTACAAAACTCATGTGGCTCACTACTCGGTGAGAACTGGCTACACATGTACCAGTTTGCTGCCAGAGGAGGGCAGCTGTGCGCTAATGGACTGTCAAGAACAGTAACATGAAGGACAGTCTGTAATGTTTAAGAAGGAAATGTGTGGCGTATCTAATAGGTATCTATAATGTTATTTCTCCAAGTTTATCCCCTGGGATGGAGATAGAAAGCACTGTGCTTCAGAGAAGCTTCCAGGCACATGGTGATTGTACTGTGCTGCCCAAAATGATAACGAAAATGACTTTAACCGAAATCGGTTTTAACCATTTCGGTCACAGGTCGCAACCAGTTCGGCTACAGCACAAATAAATTTAGGTTCAACGGCAGATAATGGTGCAGTACTTTTGTGTTGTTTCTAGCTATGAGTGTTATATGCCCTCACCCCCACAACCATTGTTTTAGTTGAAAAAAAAATTCGATAACCCATACGATACCATACGGTATTTTAATGGCTGTGTTGTTCAGATGTATGATGCAAAGTTTTTTTGGACATGTACGCATATCCGGAGAAACAGGCACAGCAGCGACTACAGCTGTTATGAAATATGTGAAATGTATTCGCACTTGCAAGTGTGGACAACCATCAGTTGCATAATGGAATGGTGACAATGAAAATTTGTGCTCGACCGTGAATTGAGCCTGGATTTCCCATTTATCGCAAATGGTGATCTTAGCATTTTTTCTTGATTTTGCTCGTTATTGTTTGTTGTATTTGGTTGGGGCAGACCTCACATGACACCTGTTCAAGTTCGTTGTTGGTTTCATCACTCAGTTTTTTTATTACAGAGGGCAGCCGTCCCTCTGACCAAATATGCTGAGCTACTATGCCGGCAGTATCATTAGGTAATCGAGCACGATTCATGGCCAGATCCAAACTTCTGTATGTCATGAACCCAAATTGATTCTGGCTATGAGTTGTTTTCAGATAGCCTCTGGTAATGCAACCTCTCGCGATAAATGGGAAATCCGGGTTTGAGTCCCAGCCCAGTACAAAATTCCATTGCTGTCATTCCGTTGTAGAGCTGATGATTGCCCATATTCGAAAATGAGTATACATTTCATACATACAATGCCATTTTAACATCACACACACACACACACACACACACACACACACAGATCAGATTTTTATGCCATTCTAACCTTTCTCGTATTAATAATGACGAATAGATGCAGAAAATGTCTTGACAATCACACTATGACCACGCTCAGGAATCCAAGTGTCCCTATCGCAATACTCAGTCTCTATAAAATATGATACTTCAAATGTGATAGACTTAAATTCTATGCAATTGGTTCTCTAAGCACTGGAAAACGTGGGAGATAGGAACGAGCTGAATACGTTATGATACTGCGTTCATAGTCTACATGCTTCCTCCGAGCATTCACTGGGGAAGAAGGGGTGTGACTAGGCTACGATAACCAGGCCAACGCCCAAGAGCCCCAAGGAGTCTCCTGCCACAAGAAAAATCAAAATGGAAACGTGGAAAAATAGCAAATTCGGCATGTATCGATGTGGTATTATAGATATATATAACACTTTGGTGGTCAAAAGCTGTGTTCTGGAACTAGTCGTTTGAAGGCATGGATATTGGCCTGTTTGGATTTTCCCAATCGCTCACAGAAAGTCAGCAGTTATATGCTTCACTTCTGCCACTGCACCACCCCATGATCTGTAAAACTCAAATTGTCAGCAAAATCTGTCGATACACGGACTAATCTTAGAGGTATTCCAATGTGCCTGCTGATCAGTTTGATCCTACTTTTACTATGTGTCGCCTGGCCCTTCGTACAAGTGAACCAGTTGTAATGTTGCGCCAGTGCCTAGAAATTTCAACATTTCTATTGGTCTTGTGGATTCCAAAGCCTAATCTCGATATTCGGATACAGCATTAGTAAATAATTAAATAATTATGAGAGTTAATGCTCCTGTTTTTGCAAATCACTATTCAGTTACTTCACCCAGACACGTTTCAGCACGTATGTATCATCTGGAATACTTTTAAATATTTGACAAATAACAGTGACAACTGAAAATTGAGTCTAACTTAGTATAACTTTTCCGTTGCTACAACTTTTAGTTTGTATTTTACTAGCGTATATGATTTGTAGCCCTTTTTTTCGTTTAGGCTGGAAAGCTTGTCATCACCTGAGCAATATGATTGATCTGGAAAAGTGACGAAACTATATTTGTTATGCGAAATTTATTTTTCCATAGGTGCCCAAGTAGTTTCATTGTTATTTTCTTCAAGCCTAAGTTACTCTCATGTAAACATAATCCGAAGACACTGTACATGTCATTTATCAGTGGAACACAAATTCAGCAGGAATTAATTTCGTAAAACATTGTACTATTAGTGTGACCGCATCCAGAGTTTGATGGTTTTCATTTTGTGCCTGAGGTGTAATTTTAATATCTCTTTGTCTCTCTTTATCCCCTTATCTTTTTATTTCCAATCCGAAAAAATGTGTGTGTGTGTGTGTGTGTGTGTGTGTGTGTGTGTGTGTGTGTGTGTGCGACGTTTTGGTGAGTCGACATAGGGGAACTGAGGCGACTAGGAGCAGGAGAGGGGGAACACTTTAGGTACTTGCCCCGGATCCCTCATCACTTTAGTTACGCTGCAACCTGAGAAGTCCAACTGTTGCCGCCGAAGAGTATCGGCCAGTAGTACAGTAACGAGCAAGGACTCCTAACGGTGTAACAGACGACAGTTAGCCGCGAGCATGCGCCAAACATGGTCCGAATAAATAAAAAACAGAGATACAGCTCCACACAAAAGAATGGAGCTAATGTTTATAAGGAAAAATTACAATCTTCAGACTGAAACAAAGCTGTCTGACATAAGAAGATAGGTATTTAATATACGCTGATAGGCCAAAACATTATGACCGCTTGCTTAATATCGTGTTGTTCCATCTTCGAAATGCAAAACATCAGCGCCTCTGCGTAGCATGGATTCAGCAATTTCTTGGTAGGTTTTCTGAGGTATGTGACACCTGTTGTATACATGTGAGTTAAGCTGCACCTACACCAATACTCCACAAGGCACCTGGAGGTGTATCGCGGTAACTGATGCTTACTTCCCTGTTCCACCCACCAAGGAGACCTGCGAAGAACGAATATCGCTATGTCTATGTATTAGTTAAAATTCATCGAATTTTTTAATCGTGGTCATTTCGCGAGGTGTATGCGAGAAGAAGTAATGGGTTGACCGAGTCTTCTCGGAAACTACTGTCTCGTAACTTCAGTAGTAAATCTCTCCGTGATCCACAACGATTCTTTTATACCGTCAGCCACTAGAGTTCATTGAGCATCTCTGCAACGCTCTCGCATCGAATAAACGATCCCGTAACAAAACATGCCGCCCTTCTTTGGATCTTCTCTCTCTCTTCTCTCAGTTTTATCTGCTAAGGATCTCTGATTGATGAACAATAGTCAAGAATCGACCGAACAAGTGCTTTGTAAGCAATTTCTTTCGTGGAGAGCTACATTTTCTTAAGCGACTTCTATGAATCTCAGTCTGGCATCCGCTTTTCTTGCTATGCCTTATGTGTAGTCATTCCACTTAAGGTCGCTCTGTATGGTCACTCCTAGATATTTTATGGTAGGTACTGTTTATAGCAATTTGTCATCAATAATGTAATTGTACAGTGTGCTCTTTAGATCATTTTGCAAATCGATACATCTACAAATACATGAGTACTCTGCTGTTCAATGTCTGGCAGAGGGTTCATCGAACCACTTTCAAGCTGTTTCTCTACCATTCCACTCTCGAACAACTCGTGGGAAAAACGAACACTTAAATCTTTCCGTGCGAGCTCTTATTTCTTTTATTTTATTATGGTAGTCATTCTTGTCCATGTAGATGGGCGGCAACAACATATTTTCACACTCTGAAGAGAAAGCTGGTGATGAAATTTCGTGAGAAAATTCTGCCGCAACGAAAAAGTCTTTGCTTTAAAGATTGCCACTCCAATTCCCGTATCATATCCGCGGCGCTCTCTACCCTATTTCTTGATAGTACAAAACGAGCTGGCCATCGTTGAACTTTTTCGATGTCCTCCGTCGATCCTATCTGATGCAGATCGAACACTGCACAGCAATATTCCAGAAGAGGATGTACAAGCGTATTGTAGACAATCTGTTTAGTAAACCTGTTGCATTTGGCTTGTTTTATTCACAGCATTCTCTATTTGATCGTTGCAACTTAAATTATTCGTAACTGTAATCCCTAATTATTTAGTTGAATTTATAACGTTTAGGTTTCTGTGATTTATCGTGTAACTGAAATTTAGCGCATTCTTTTTGGTATTCACATTTTTCATTATTTAGAGTCAATTGCCACTTTTCGCACCATACAGATATCTCATTTAAGTCGTTTTGTTAATTTTTTATCATCTGATGACTTTTTACGACGCTAAATGACAGCACCATCTGCAAACAATCTAACAGCGCCTGATACCTTTCCGCTAGTTACTGTCTTCCAACGTTGCTACTTGCTTACAAATAATCTGTGAACAGTCTTAAAGAGCTTCCGACGATTTCTACTAGATGATTCATATACCCTGTACAGTAAAGATCCTATCACACTTCCTTGTGGTGCTCCGGAAATTATCTTTGCCGACCGCTGTGGCCGAGCGGTTCTAGGCACTACAGTCTGGAACCGCGTGACCACTACGGTCGCAGGTTCGA
Organism: Schistocerca serialis cubense; assembly: GCF_023864345.2. Taxonomy (NCBI): domain Eukaryota; kingdom Metazoa; phylum Arthropoda; class Insecta; order Orthoptera; family Acrididae; genus Schistocerca; species Schistocerca serialis. Next base: position 505,530,203 of record NC_064640.1, read on the forward strand.
ATCCTGCCTCGGGCATGGATTTGTGTGATGTCCTTAGGTTAGTTAGGTTTAAGTAGTTCTAAGTGCTAGGGGACTGATGACCTCAGAAGTTAAGTCCCATAGTGCTCAGAGCCATTTTTTTTTAAATTACCTTTACATCTTTCGATTCTGTTCCGTTAAGAACGATATGTTGAGCTCTATCTACAAGCAGGTCTTGAATCCAGCAGCAAATATGGTCCTATCGGTGAGATTGTATTTTTTTGTTTCGCTAAACGGCAGTCGGGGACGGTGTCAGCTACCTTCCTGAAGTCAAAGAACGACATCAAGCGCCGTTTTCTGCAACGCTATGGATCTCATGGAGAAAAAGAGCGAGTTGAGTTTCGCAAGATCCCTGTTTGCTGAATCCACATTGATTTTTATGAAGGGGATGTTCGTTCCCCAGAAACATCATAATTCTCGAGCATAAAACAGTTTTCATAATTCTACAACAGATCGACATCAACAATGTAGGCCTATAATTATGTGCATACTGTCTATAGAATATTACAGGTATCTCGTCTGTTCCTGATGCCTCTCCGTTGTTAAGCGAATGTAGTTGCTTTCATATTCTGCGATAGGTTATCTCAATGTTTGCCACTTCGACTTTCGCACGATCATTGAAAGGAGTAAACAATTTCGGAAGACAGGATTCTCTGTTATCTTCGATTACGGTTGCTGTATGGTTCCTGAATGTCTGAACAGATGATTTCGAACCGCTTACTGATTTTAATTAAGACTAAAAACTCTAGAGTTTTAGTCAGATCGGTTGACAAAATCTTAATTGCGAAGTAATTGAACGCTTCTCTCATTGCTCTCCTTACGGTCTTTTCCGCTTCGTTCAGCTTTTGTTTGTCATCCACGTTTTGACTTTTCTTGAAACTGTGAGGAAGCTCTCTTTGTTTAAGTATCAGTTTTCTTACATGGCTATTAAACCACGGTGGGTTTTTCCCATTCCTTAAGACCTTGCTTGGAACATACTTGTCTAATGCATATTGAACAGTGCTTCAGAATTTTTTTCCGTTTGTGCTCCACATCTCCGTCCTCACCACTGAATATTTGAAGTTGGCTGTTCAGATATTCTGCAATATGTACCCTGTCACTCTCGCTAAGTAGAAATATTTACCTATCTTTCTTAACATAACTTGCTCTACTCCTAGTCATAGTTGCTATCACAACCTTATGATCACTGATACCTTGCTGTATGTTACCTGATTAGAAAAGTTCAGTTCTCTTTGTTGCTGGGAGTTCTACGACGCTACCTTCTCGAGTTGGTTGTCCAATTATTTGCGCTAAGTAATTTTCGGAAAACACATTCAGAATAATGTCACACGAATCCCTGTCTCTGGCACCAGTTTCTAAAGCATGACTCTCCCAATGTATGCCGGGTAACTTGAAGTCATCTCCTATTACAGGATGATCAGGAAAGTTGCTAAATACATTCGTTAAGTTCTCTCTGAAGTGCTTTACAACTACAGATCTTGATCCAGGAAGTCTATAAAAGCATCTGATTACCATTTTAGACCGACCTTCGATCCTTAGTTTCACCTTTATTAATTCACATTCGGAATCCATGATAACCTCACTAGATATTAGTGACTTATTTATTGCACTAAACACGCTGTCACTATTGGATTCTAGCCTATCCTTAGAATAAATATTCAAGTCTGAACTTAGGATTTCCTTGCTTTTCCTTTCTGGCTTCAACTAATTTTCTGTTCCTAATACTATCTGGGCATTACAATCTTCAATAAGCGATACTATCCCTGGAACTTTTCTGTGGATGCTCCTGCTATTTACTAAAATCATATCAGTCTTTTCTATATTTTATCTACAAGGACGACCATTCTCTGAAAACATTGTAGCTGATGCACATTCGATTTTGGATGGCAATTCGCCTTTGATCCAAGGGGGAAGGGGGTGAGGTGGGGTTCCTCTACCCTGAAAGCTCCCCATGTGCACACCACACATGCTCTAGTGTTCTAGCAGCTGCTTCCTGCATGCAGTGAGCGCCTGACCTATTAAGGGCAAACCTGCAGTTCTCCACGCGATAGTGGAGGTCGAGAAATTGGCATCAGATCCCATCGCAGAATCGTCTGAGCCTCTAGTTCAGACTTTCCAATCTACTCCAAACTAGATCACTGATATCGACCCTTACTACGATGCTGCAAATGGTGAACTTAGCCTCACCCCGAGTGCTATGCGAGTTGTTCCCTCCCAGTTAGTCATCTGCCGAAAGGAACTGAGGATGACCTCAGAACCTAAGCGTCAAGTATCATTCGTGCAGCCAGTTGCATTCATTGCGCTCGACAGTTGCCGGCAGGTCTTCCTCCACGACTCCGGTGAGGACCTCCGCCAAACATACCTAGGGCACATTGGCATTCTTTTCTGCCCTGCCTGCTGTTACCCTTAGGGGCTCCATTACCTGCCTAACGTTGGAGCTTATAACGACTGGCTTACCGGCCCTCTGCACTTGCCTGGACTGGCAGGAAAATCGGCCGCTGGTCCAAAAGGAGAGGCGTCCAGTGCTGGCTCAGAAGTTTTATCAACACTGGATAGCACCTCGTACCTGTTGCTAAGGCATAAGGAGCCAGCTTGCAGCCTGTTTCCTCTTTCGCCAGCACGAACCCACCATCGTCCACCACTCAGAGTGAAGACGAACTGGTCAGATGCTGCTTATTTCAACTTCCCAGTTATCGCTTATAATCGAGGTACACTGTAGTTGGAATATGTCTGATCCATGCAGAGTGTAACATAATCGATAACGAAAACTGACACTGGTGGATGTATACAGTAATAGAACCAATAACGTTGCAGTAAATACGGGTTCGCGCATGAGCCGCTTGAGAGACAACTGCCAATGTGTACTTACGAAGCACCGATGGCTTCACTGTGAAATACTGTCGTAGTTTGTACAGAGGTATCGAAAACGTAAACTTTTCAATACGCCCCTAGCTAATTCGGCACAGATTTTACCCTTGGCCTACCTTAACAAGGATAATACCACTTTAGCAAGTTACACGTCACAATTTACTGTGCACTAGTACCTGTTAAAGAAGGTGTTCCATGTATCTTCCTCGCATTTGAATGTAAAGCTGTACTCGTCTCTACAGTGAGTTACGAATTAGTTGAGACCCACGTCCCCTTCCTCTCCGGCGATCATCCCGCAAAACATAACAAGGGCGTAGTACTCACTGCTCCAGTTCTTCACCTGTATCAGAGGGAATGATGTACATTTCACATTGAGATGACCCACGATACAAAAACTCGGAGTATTGGCGACGGGCGATCTGGGATACCAAGGCTGTGCTCGAACTCTCTATCTTAGATCATATTTGCGCGTTAGATGAAATCCTACATCAGCAGCAAGTGGTGCCGGTGCCCCATGATGCATATACCACATTCCCCAACCACGGAGAACAGATGAAAGTTGAGCGCAATTACATGAATATTTTGTCGAAAAGTTTAGCATTAATTACATTCATACTGATTAGGGCAATACTCATACTGAAATCAGTAGTGGTGTGCAACCGCAAATTCTTATTTCTCTAGGGAACGGGTCGTTTGCGGACTCAAGTTTACTATAGCGTTATTACTTGTATTATAATACAGTTTCACACGTGTCAGTTGTCCTTATTAATTGTGATACGCCACCTATAACGGTGAGATGTATGAATGCATCGTATTGGCTGTGATGAGAACACATGAACATGATCTATGAAGTTAGAGGTTCCAGAAGTACAAACAAAGGCAGCGTAAGACTCTGGAAAATAAACGAGTGTCAGCGTGAGGGGAGCGAACTTATAAAAGCAGGAAGGGTTCGTGCGTGGCATATTACCTGATGCGAAGGAACACCTACAATTCAAACATTTTAATCCAAGTCAGGCCATGTTACATCTGATAGGTGCACATGGTCCCTACCAGCAATATGTGTTTAAAACTAGGAAACTATACTCCTGCCAGAGTTTAAAAGATACAACTTCTCAACTTCCTTGCCTTCCCAATGGCCAGTGGTATACAGTGAGGTGACAAAAGTCATTGGATATCTCACAATATCGTGTCGGATTTCCTTTTGCCCAGTGTAGTGCAGCAGCTCGAATTGGTATGGACTCAACAAGTCATTAGAAGTCCACTACAGAATTTTGATCCATGCTGCCTCTATAGTCGACTATAATTACGAAAGTGTTGTCGGTGAGGGATTTTGTGCACCAACGGACCTCTCAATTACGTATGCTAAATTTTCGACGGGATTCGTGTCAGGAGATCTGGGTGGCCAAATCAAAAATGGTTCAAATGGCTCTAAGCACTATGGTACTTAACATCTGAGTTCATCAGTCCCCTAGACTTAGAGCTACTTAAACCTAACTAACCTAAGGACATCACACACATCCATGGCCGAGGCAGGAATCGAACCTGCGACCGTAGCAGTGGCCAAATCATTCATTCGAATTGTCCAAAATGGTCTTCAAACTAGCTGCCAACAATTGTACCCGGAGACATGGTGCATTGTCATTCACAAAAATTCCATAGTTGTTTCGGAACATGAAGTCCATGAATGGCTACAAGTGATCCTCAAGCTGCCACCCATAACCGAGGACCCAGTCTATATCACACACTATACAGCGTTAATTCACCAGCTTGCGCAGTCGCCTGTTGTCAACCGGTGACCATGGTTTCATGGGGTCGGCGCCACATTTGAGCCCTACTATCAGCTTAAATTGGGACTCGTCTGAGCAGGCTACGGTTTTCCAGTCATCTAGGGTCGAACCGATATGGTCACGAGCCCAGAAGAGGCGTTGCAAGCGAAGTTGTATTAATAGGAAAGGCACTTCATCGGCCGTCAGCTGCCATAGTGTGGTGAAACTGGCACCCGACCTTCGAGGAATATTTTTTCAGCGTTCTTGATAGGTATGCAATAGTTCTATAATTCTCAAAGATCTACAGAACTTTGAGAAGAAAAGAATAATACTTGGGAAAATCATAATCTTGTACAAAAAATTAATTGCCAGATTTGCGAACAAATTAATAATCACAGCTTTGAATAGGCCCTTGCCGTTGGTGGGGAGGCTTGCGTGCCTCAACGATACAGATAGCCGTACCGTAGGTGCAACCACAACGGAGGGGTATCTGTTGAGAGGCCAGACAAACGTGTGGTTCCTGAAGAGGGGCAGCAGCCTTTTCAGTAGTTGCAGGGGCAACAGTCTGGATTATTGACTGATCTGGCCTTGTAACGCTAACCAAAACGGCCTTGCTCTTGTGGTACTGCGAACGGCTGAAAGCAAGGGGAAACTACAGCCGTAATTTTTCCCGAGGCCATGCAGCTTTACTGTATGATTAAATGATGGTGGCATCCTCTTGGGTAAAATATTCCGGAGGTAAAGTAGTCCCCCATTCGGAACTCCGGGCGGGGACTACTAAGGAGGACGTCGTTATCAGGAGAAAGAAAACTGGCGTTCTACGGATCGGAGCGTGGAATGTCAGATCCCTTAATCGGGCAGGTAGGTTAGAAAATTGAAAAAGGGAAATTGATAGGTTAAAGTTAGATATAGTGGGAATTAGTGAAGTTCGGTGGCAGGAGGAACAAGACTTTTGGTCAGGTGAATACAGGGTTATAAATACAAAATCAAATAGGGATAATGCAGGAGTAGGTTTTATAATGAATAAAAAAAAGGACGGCAGGTAAGCTACTACAAACAGCGTAGTCAATCCATTATTGTCGCCAACATACACGAAGCCCACGCCTACTACAGTAGTGCAAGTTTATATGCCAACTAGCTCTGCAAATGACGAAGAAATTGAAGAAATGTATGAGGAGATAAAAGAAATTATTCAAATAGTGAAGGGAGACGAAAATTTAATAGTCATAGGTGACTGGAATTCGGTAGTAGGAAAAGGGAGAGAAGGAAACGTAGTAGGTGAATATGGAGTGGGGCTAAGAAATGAAAGAGGAAGCCGCCTGGTAGAATTTTGCACAGAGTACAACTTAATCATAGCTATTACTTGGTTCAACAATCATAAAAGAAGGCTGTATACATGGAAGAAGCCTGGAGATACTGACAGGTTTCAGATAGATTATGTAATCGTAAGACAGAGATATAGGAACCAGGTTTTAAATTGTAAGACATATCCAGGGGCAGATGTGGAGTCTGACCACAATCTATTGGTTATGAACTGTAGATTAAAACTGAAGAAACTGCAAAAAAGTAGGAATATAGGGAGATGGGACCTGGATAAACTGACTCAACCAGAGGTTGTACAGAGTTTCAGGGAGAGCAAAGGGAACAATTGACAGGAATGGGGAAAAGAAATACAGTAGAAGAAGAATGGGTAGCTTTGAGGGATGAAATAGTGACGGCAGCAGAGGACCAAGTCGGTAAAAAGACGAGAGCTAGTAGAAATCCATGGGTAACAGAAGAGATAATGAATTTAATTGATGAAAGGAGAAAATACTAAAATGCTGTAAATGAAGCAGGCAAAAAGGAATACAAATGTCTCAAAAATGAGATTGACAGGAAGCGCAAAATGGCTAAGCAGGGATGGCTAGAGGACAAATGTAAGGATGTAGAGGCTTATCTCAGGAGGGGTAAGATAGATACTGCCTATAAGAAAATTAAAGAGACCTTTGGAGAAAAGAGAACCACTTGCATTAATATCAAGAGCTCAGATGGAAACCCAGTTCTAAGCAAAGAAGGGAAAGCAGAAAACTGGAAGGAGTATATAGAGGGTCTATATAGGGGCGATGTTCTTGAGGACAGTATTATGGAAATGGAAGAGGATGTAGATGAAGATGAAATGGGAGATATGATACTGCGTGAAGAGTTTGACAGAGCACTGAAAGACCTAAGTCGAAACAAGGCCCCGGGAGTAGACAACATTCCATTAGAGCTACTGACAGCCTTGGGAGAGCCAGTCCTGACAAAACTCTACTATCTCGTGGGCAAGATGTATGAGACAGGTGAAATTCCCTCAGACTTCAGGAAGAATATAATAATTCCAATCCCAAAGAAAGCAGGTGTTTGCAGATGTGAAAATTACCGAACTATCAGTTTAATAAGTCACAGCTGCGAAATAATAACGCGAATTCTTTACAGACGAATGCAAAAACTGGTAGAAGCCGACCTCGGGGAAGATCAGTTTGGGTTCCGTAGAAATGTTGGAACACGTGAGTCAATACTGACCCTACGACTTATCTTAGAAGAAAGATTAAGGAAAGGCAAACCTACGTTTCTAGCATTTGTAGACTTAAAGAAAGCTTTTGACAATGCTGACTGGAATACTCTCTTTCAAATTCTGAAGGTGGCACGGGTAAAATACAGTGAGCGAAAGGCTATTTACAATTTGTACAGAAACAAGATGGCAGTTATAAGAGTCGAGGGGCATGAAAGGGAAGCAGTGGTTGGGAAGGGAGTGAGACAGGGCTGTAGCCTCTCCCCGATGCTATTCAATCTGTATATTGATCAAGCAGTAAAGGAAACAAAAGAAAAGTTCGGAGCAGGCATTAAAATCCATGGAGAAGAAATAAAAACTTTGAGGTTCGCCGATGACATTGTAATTCTGTCAGAGACGGCAAAGGACTTGGAAGAGCAGTTGAACGGAATGGACATCGATGTAACTGCAGTGAATCACTTATTCTTTTACCTCCTTTAAGCGAACAAGATTCTACCCCTATCCCTTTTTTCCAGCCCAGCTGATAAACGTGTAAAGGTTCAAAAGATGCTTGAACTCTATTCCACATCTGAACTCCTTTGTGAAAAAAAACCGTGTCTTGCTAAACGTTGGAAAATCCCAGTATGTATCGTACACTGAAGTAACAGGAGTTCGTGAAAGCACATTAAAGAGACATGTATGCTCAAATCCGGTATTTAATTGTAGCACAAAGTATCAAATTAAATTAAAGTTGTAATACAACGCAATAAGTAGACCAAAAATGGTAACTACCGTTAGACTGCTGAGGTTGTCAGCAGTCGGATGCATAACGACAGTTAACACTATGTGTGCCCCACTAGCTCCTACAGGCACCGATCACAACTAGGGCAGCGAAGCTCAGCTTGTGATCGAAAAGTTGTATGTTAATGAAGTAGATCCCATATTACTGCAATTATAACCATCTTCACAAGAAATGACATTAGCTTCTTCGATAAAACTCTTGGGATGCTATTCAGAACAGTGATCGGAACTGTCATCAGAACTCTAGTGCGATTTCGTATATTTTCGGTAGCGAAAATTGGTCCTTCATAATTGCATTTTTATCGTAAACTATAACCTGCAGGAAAAATATCATTAAGGTTTTCTGTATAACACTTGGGGAACTCTTCAGAATTGTGATCACAATTCTATTTTCGCAAGTCGGCAAATATCTCTTTTCCGACACTAAAATTTTCCCTATTGCTAGTGTTTTTTCTCAAAATTCTGCAGAACTATTTAAATTTAGGACAGAGGACTCTATAACTATACCTACCGAGAACTCTGATAAAATGAATATTTCTCGAAAGTCGAGTGCCAGCTTCCCAACTAGTCTGCTATTCGGAAATGTGTTCATAACCCTTTTTTTTTTTTGGCGAAGTTTTACAGAGCTATTCAAAATTCTACAGAGAACTCTAGAACCATAGCATACGTATCAAGAAGTCAGAAAAAAATGTATGTTTCTCGAAAGTCGGGTGTCAACTTCACATGACTGTGGAAATGGGTCTCTTATTATCGCAGTATCGCAGTTATCTCATAAACTATTATCTGGACGAAAATATATCATTAGGGTTTTCTGTAGAACTCTTCTGAAACTATTCCAGACTGTGATTGTTACTTTTTTCGCAAATCTGGCTATTAATTTTTTGTACAAGATTAAAATTTTCCCAACTATTATTGTTTTGTACTCGAAATTCTGTAGATCTATTCAAATTTTGTACAGAAATCTCTAGAACTACGGCATACCTATCACGAAATCTGAAAAAAATATATGAGGCGTATTTGGAAAGTAAGGTCCGATTAGGAGCGAAATGGAAACCACTGAGAAATCCGATGGAACTTAGCACAAATGTGTTGGGCAGTGTCTTTAGTGTGCCAGTCGATCGCTTCACGTCGCACTTTTCAGTTCATAGCGCAAACTGATCATGTAGAAATGGCTAAAACAACAACGCCTCAAGCCAAGTACGTGGATCTGATGAGAGATTTCGTCTGAAGCTATGCAGCCCACATAACATAAATGTCATCCTTTTTTCTTCAAGACAATTTTCAGCCGCATTCGGCAGGGGCAATGAAGACGCTCCTGCAGCGTTTCGATGTAAAGTGTTTAATAACCCACAATACAGCCATTAATTGACTCCCTCCGTTGTTCATTTCTGTTCACATGAGCCGTTGGCTACGAAGAAAACATTTTGGCACAAACAACGAAAGGCAGACCAGCGTAGAGAATTGGCAGAAAGCACAGGCGGTTCCTTTCTGTGACGAGGGTGCTGGAAAGTTTGTACAACGCCACGACAAATATCTAAGTACGAGCGGCGACTATTTAGAGAGGTAGCTGGCTGGTGTGGTTAACCGTTGCGAATAAAATTGTTTTGATTTTCGCTGTGTTAAATGTTATTAGTCCGTGTTTTGTGAGCTTGCAAGTGTTATTAGAATGGAATTGGGATAGGGGCAAACCCTACGGGCTCACGAAGACAGAAATACTGTCAAAAAACATAACAGCCGAGTACAGTGTAGTTACATAGGTAAGTGTGCCGACAAGGCATTGGCAAGACTCGAACTCTTTCACAAACAGCTATGGAAATCTGAAGGTGCGTGATAAAATTGAAATAGATCTGAATTTGTTTCCAGTTTCTAGTTAGTCGGGCTTATAACAATTTTATTCCATTCATAATATTGTGCTTATTATGATGTGTTACATTGTTTGATGCAGAAAACATCACGGTTTTAATTTGAACAATTATGTACCAGCATGTAAAACGCTCCTATCGTGGCATAAAAAAGGTGAAAATATCCTGAGCACATTTAATAATGTAAAAGTAGGGAAATAGCTTTTCGACTTACCTGGAAGATTCAAAGATATTTAAATCAAAACTTCTTGACATATTCGTGACTTACTTACTTTTCACTATTAGCACACATGTCATGTAATATATCATATCAAGTAATATATCATGTCAAGTAAAGTAACATGATACTTGATACCATGTCGTTTAACATAACACATGGCACCATGTCATCCAACAAAGCATTCGTCATGTCGTGCAATATGACACAAAGTGGCCATATTGTAGAGGATTCACGAGTCCCCACTCTGGGACACTTCCTGTTATTGATGCACCCCCACTCACGGAAATTTCCTATTGTAGATCCATCCCACTCCCAATAAGCACATAAATGTGTGTCTATTTGTTCTTACAGCCCTCACCACACATGTAACAATGGGTGGTTTTAAGACAGCTCACTGTGATGGAGACGTACTGCTAACTCGTTAAAAAGGGCGAATATATGAAGGTGTTTTGATTAAAATGTCTTTGAAGCTGCCAGGTAAATCAAAAAGCTGCTTCCCACCTTTTACATCCCTAACTCTGCCAGAGACATATTCACCTTTTTTTTTATATAAGACAGGAACATTTTTTATTCAGATTCCCAACATTTACTCTACCACAATTTTGATATTAGGCCGCCATAGCCTATCAAACAACGTAGATTTTTGTTAACTCGGAGCTGATTGTTCTGTTTTAGATCTTTTTATTGCTGAAGATGCGGCACACACAAATAAAAACCTCACAAAAATGTGTTTTTCCACTAAAATCCGAATGAAACTGGATTTCTGAAAACAAGTTTTGTATCTGATCATAAAAATGTTTTTTTTATTAATCTAATTTACTTTAAATCGTTTTCGGGCATTCAGTTCACGTAAGAACGAATTTTACGTGCTACATTTAGCTTGACTTTAAACCAACATATCTCGACAGCGGGTGAAGATTATTGGATAAAAAGTTTCGTTTTGACTTTATCCATCTATCTACCTGTGTTCAAAGTTCGAACCGATTTGTACAAGTTTGAAGTATAGAGGTGGCGCGATTCTAAAACCTCCCAGAAAAACGTGTTTTTGCACATAAAATCCAAATGGAACAAAATATTTTTAAACAGCTAAAATTTGACCTTGACGAAGGTCCAACACACGGTTGGATCAAATCTGAACCATCAGTCTCGCTCGATTCAGGAGTTATTTAAGAGGGACCGTTTTCTCACGTAGAATCCGAACGGTGCCCATAAAACTGGTGCCATTAGCTGAGCGTTAATTTCAGCCCGATTACAATCTTCTCCCCAAGGTAATAACCGATTCGCACAGTTTGCCTGTGGTCCAGCTGTGGTTTATCGTTCAAACGTTGCTTAATATGTGAGAACATAGATACAGTAAGACAAATGTTCAAAGGGCTGTACAAATGGCCACTGGGCAGGGCTAAACCAAAACTTTTTACCCCATGCTCCTAACTCAAACAGGAACTGACAACCCCCCCCCCCCCCCCCCCCGCCCTCCCCAAACAGACTTCCTCGCAAGACATTTTCAGAGATAGTTGTTACAGCGCTTCCGCACTGTGATGATTGTAATGTAGTGCCACTTTTATGCTACACGATCTACAATAGATGCTCAGGAGGGAAGGTCTTGATGAAACAGGAATAAATAAACAATGAATAATAGTCTAGCTGCCTTGACACCGATGAGATCTTTATTGACCAGTCCTGTGTTATACTGGTGAGTATTTCTGTATGTTTCAGCTCTCAGTTGTCGCCTTCCAATTTAAGCTATCTTCATGATAGCTTTAACAAGCGGCTCACTCATCTGTATACAATCTACAAAAATTACTATAATTGACTCAGTTCTTTGTCAAAGACGGCTTTCGTGTCTTCAAATCAGATGCCATGCAAATTTTGCAATATGAGAAATCTTGTAAGTTTCCTTTGCTGCTCAGAGCCATTTGAACCATTTTTGAAGCCTGCGTCCGGCCATCCGGATTTAGGTTTTCCGTGAGTTCCCTAAATCGCTCCCGTAATCAGTGCTAAACACGAGATATCAGTTAATAGAATTAACGGTGGAGCGAACTAAACTGAAGTTACTTTAAGAAAGATTGCTGATAAATTTGGAGAAATAGCCATGAACAATGATATTTAAATTTTCGGGCCTCAGATCGAGGATGTACCACATGTTTTAAGTGTGTACTTTGGACAGAGAAGACGTTTGTGTGAAATCAGGTTTTTGTAGGAATAGCGAGGATGACGGTTCAAGCCTGCGTCCGCTACAGTCTGGAACCGCACGACCGCTGCGGTCGCAGGTTCGAATCCTGCCTCGGGCATGGCTGTGTGTGATGTCCTTAGGTTAGTTAGGTTTAAGTAGTTCTAAGTTCTAGGGGACTTATGACCACAGCAGTTGAGTCCCATAGTGCTCAGAGCCATTTGAACCATTTTTGAAGCCTGCGTCCGGCCATCCGGATTTAGGTTTTCCGTGAGTTCCCTAAATCGCTCCCTTGAAAGGGCACTGCCGATTTCCTTCCTCATCCTTGGCACAATCCGACCTTGTGCTCCGTCTCTAATGATCTCGATGTCGACGGGACATTAAATCAAATCTTTCTTTTTTTTGCAGGAATACGATTTTTTGGTTGAAACAGATGCAGGTACAAGTATGTGGACCGTTCAGTCTTCGACATTTTTTTCTATAGTAAAAAGTACTAGGTGTGAGTGAGTATGTGTTCATGACGCTTTTCCTTTTGTTGTTATAGGCTTTTATTACCGCGTAAGATCACTAGAAGATAACTCCTAAAAGTAAAAAAAAAGTGATTTTAAATAGTTATATATTTATTTGCACTTACCATAAGCTGCGGAACGAGGGCTCGATTATCAACTGGTTGGTTTTCTTTGTCAGACCTCTCAAAAGCTTTGCGCATTTCACGCTGGTAATCTGACTCCGGAGCTTTACGCCCACCACCATTTGATTGGCGCTGCAATAAGTAAAGGAAATCTGTCAGAAATTATCACAGGATATTGGTGCAACTGTATCAATCTACGAGCTTTCAATTAAAACATTTCTTTATTTGATTGCTATTGCTGTGAAAGAGCTATTTTTAATTTGATTACGGCACATCAGTCCACATCTTCTGAAGACAAAATCTCGATATGTAGCACGCTAAATTTCAGTAATCGAATTATTACTCAAACAGAAATGATGGTAATCATATGTACAAGAATAAAGAGAAATTCAGAGATAAACTTAGGAACTATCCATGGTGTACATGAAAGAAAGGATTGCTTAATTTATGACGACTGAGTATGTTAAATATAGTAGTTAACAGCCTCATAGCAAGGCTATAACAATAGTACATTGCTTCACTTACACTTACAAGATGAGTAAAGGGAAGAACAATGCTTCGAGAAAATCAAAGGTAAACTTACGAACTGTTCATGGCGAATGGGAAAGAAAGGCTTAATTAATATACGACGGCTGAGTGTGTTAAATATAGAAGTTAACAGCCTCATAGCCAGACGATAAAAATATAGGGCAATTCAAAAAGAAGGAACAGATTTCAAACATTTATTGCTTCAAAACTAAAAAAGATAGAAACACAATTCCAACGTTCATGTAAAGATAAAAGTTCAAACTTTTATGTATTCAATGTGAGTACCGTGTGTTATACGACAAACGTCAAAATGGTGGCTCATTTCCTGCCACACAGGAAGCAGCAGTACTCTAGTTATCGAATTCACAGCTTCACCGACGCGATTCGCAGACTTTCAAGAGTGTCAGGTATAGCGGGGATAAAAACGCGGTATTTTACGTAACCGCACAGATAAAAGCTACAAGGGGTGAGGTTACCTGGGAGTCCATCGGCGATCAACTTCGTCTTCTGCTCCTCCTCTTCCAGTCCAACGTACCAGACCTCACACCTTGTGACTTGAAGGTGTGGATTTGGTAACGAAGACCAGCTGCTTCATGTATGGCAGAAAATGAGACGCCGCTTTGATATTTGTCTTGTAACACATGGTGCTCACACTGAACTCATAAAAATTTGGACCGTTCTGTTTCTAGGAACGCTGGAATTGTGTTTCTATCTTTTGTAGTTCGGAAGCAATAAACGTTTGAAATCCGTTCCTCTTTTGAATAGTCCTGTAATATAACGCTCTAACTATCAAAGTTTTTGTTACACTTACAAGGTGAGTAAAGGAAAGAATAATGCTTGAACAGTTAAACGTTTGGCTTTAATTACTAGTCGAGCAAGAGAGACCAGTCATCTGTTAATCGTGTGCACGAAGAAAGTGTACAACAAGTGCTACCAACACGCTCATGTGGCAGGGATTGTCTAGTATGACAAACTGACTTAAAATGAATATGAAATAATACCTACCAAGAGGGAACTAAAATGTTTAAGCTTTTTCAGTCGACTTTCAAGTTTCCTGCGCTCTAGCGCTAAAATAAATTACGCTCTAGATTGTAGGTTATTGAATTTGATAGTGGTACGACTAACTATGCCTGCAACCGCTGATGTTTCTATACATATGTTAATCTTTCAGCCATCACGCCGTTTCAATGAATATCGAAGAGAGACAAAAATAAAAATCTTTAATCAGCCACTTTTCGAAATGGCGTACATAAGGTCTTAGAAGACAAAATCAACGTATCTAGGTGCCTAGTAAGAGGAAAAAAACCTTACACATGTATGTATATAATGAACAGTGCAGACAGTTTTAAGTTATTAGCTATGAATATTTGCGAAAACTTAAGTTAGAAAACCATATAGTAGACGTGATAAAACTTATGGTCCGGCTACTTCCGTCATAAGAATAATTGCCTACTTTGGGGATATAGAACTAAGTAAGTTAGCATAATTTGCATATCCGTATAAGTATATAGTTCTGGCAACACCGGCCACGACCTTCTTCTTCTGTGCGGATGCACACACATTCCCCGAACTCTTACGGGACTTGGTAAGAATGTCTTATACGAGTAATGAGTGTGTTGGGGTGGGACACTACGAATGTAGGTCTCG
Organism: Schistocerca serialis cubense; assembly: GCF_023864345.2. Lineage (NCBI taxonomy): Eukaryota > Metazoa > Arthropoda > Insecta > Orthoptera > Acrididae > Schistocerca > Schistocerca serialis. The sequence continues at coordinate 505,545,223 of NC_064640.1, forward strand.
TGGGAGGCGTGCGCGAGATAGTCCCTGCAGTCGCACTATCCTCTGTGCCCTCGGTGGCTCAGATGGCTAGCTCAGCGTGTTCGGTCAGAGAGCAGGTTGGTCTCTGTAATAAAAAAAATCTGAGTGGAAGGATCAACAAACGAACTTGACCGGATGTTATATGACGTCCGCAACGACCAAAAACAATGATCAACAACGAACAAAAGGAAAAAAAAGAAAGACGGGTAAAGCATCTGCCATGTAAGCAGGAGATCCCGGGTTCGAGTCCCGGTCGGGGCACACATTTTCACCTGTCCGCGTTGATAGATATCAACGCCTGTTAGCAGCTGGAGGTATTAATAAAATTCTAATTTCGTTTAATTTACATATTGTCCTTGAGTAACGTCTTATGGGGTAATATTCTGTGGTAACTCGTCACACAGACAAAATGGATTCATTATACGAAAGAAAATAATTATAATTATGTGTGGGGTTTATGCATAAAGATCTTACAGGTATCATTTTAAGCAACTGGGAATATTAACCACCGTCCCTCATTGCATTTATTCAGCTATGAAATTTGTTATCAGACATTCGAGTCTGATTGTAATGAGATATTCAAAGTACAGCACTAGAAGGAAAAATGATCTGCATTACCCTTTAACGAAACTAACTTCGGCACGGAAAGGGGTAAAATATACAGCTATAAAACTGACTGTCTACCCAAGTAAATAAAATGTTTGTCATAGAGCAGAAGTGTTTCCAAATGTATGTTAAAGGTGTTTCTCCTTAACAAATCCTTCTATATCACAGAGCAGAGTTGGCTACGGCGTGCCAAACTACATGTGAGGCCGATGCGCGGGCCCCATGCGGGCAGAGGCTTGGCCTGTCTGTGTATTGCTCGGTACTTTTCCGAAGTACTCGGTGCAGCACAACGTTTCATTTAGTATTGCGGCACGGCATTTTTCGGTCGGCACGACTCTCTTCAGTAAGGCAGAATCGTGGTGAAAGCGCTGTTTACGCTGCGCTATTTGTTCGTGGCATAAAAGAGGTCACAGGTGCAGTGACTGCACAAAAATAGGCAGTCTAGGGATCTACCGTCACAAGCCTTTAAAATAAATGGAAATGCCAGGAGCGAGGGATAAGATTTCTCAGTATCTGTTATGCAACATACAGTAGCATAATCGACGGGTATCGCCAATTTTCTAACAACATCACAGCACCAATCAGAAATAATTTAAAGATTTAGGTGACCACGAAAGAGGTAAAAATTACAACGATCGGCAGATGGGATTCATTGTTCTGTACATCAGGAAGTACTTTTTGCTAAATTTTCAAGCATGGAGCCCGTAATGAAACTGGGGTATGAATAGTACATTTTTTGGCCACAACCATTATTCCACTGTCACTTGCAACAGTATTCGATGGAATTGATCGACGATTATAGAAACTTTATATACTGCTGTAAAGTACGTTGTTTAAGTCAGCCGACGTTCCTGGAAATACTTAATATTTAAAATCAGCTATTGTTGAATTTATGAGAGAAGAAAGAGAGCAGGAACGAAAACTAGTAAATCTGGAAAGGACTGCAAATTTCACACTTTAAATGGGCTTAATTACACACTGTTCACAGTAGGACACTGAAAGGTGACAAGTCACTTACCTCTTGTTTTATGAGGACGGATGTAAGAAGAAAACCGCATTGTGGAACAGACAAATTCTGACAAAACCGCATTATGGAACAGACAAATTCTGACAATAGCATCGTATACTTCCCTAAGCTCATAGGCGTTAAAGATAATGCGAGGTTTGAAGAATTCACTTTGACCTTAAAAGAATTTCAAGGATAGTTTTCTGAACGTTTTCTGGACATTGCTAGTCTTTCAGCTGTTTTATGGCTGTTTTCGAGATCGTTTGCCACTTCAGTCGAAAGCGCCGCTGTACATGTGCAGACGGAACTGATTGATCTCCAGTGTAACTCCCATTTAAAAGATAAATTCTTTTACGTTATAATTGTGGATGTAGTCGACGTTGTGTTCCTTAGGAACAATTTACTCGTACCCATAACGAGGTTCCAAATGTGATAAAATATTTCGGTCAACATATGTGTGTGAAAGGCTTTTTTCGACCGTGGAAAATGGAAATGAGCGTTTGGCGTCATTGGCCGGGAGGCCCTGTACGGGGCAGGTCCGACCGCCTTGGTGCAGGTCTTATTACGGTACATTCGACGCCACATTGGGCGACCTGCGCGCCGGATGGGGATGAAATGATGATGAAGACAACACAGCACCCAGTCCCTGAGCGGATAAAATCCCAGACCTAGCCGGGAATCGAAGCCGGGCCCCTTAGGACTGCAGTCCGTCACGGTGATCATTCCGCTATGGGGGCGGACTTTAGACTGTGAAAGTATATAAGACACAATCACGTATAATACTGAGAGCGAAGATCTGTGAAATCGTCTGCGGCTGTCAATCCGACAGTTCGTACAATATACAAATTATATTACATCAACAGTGCGTAAAAAATAATTAAATAATACACAAAATTTGTTTTATGTCTCATTTGTGTTGTTGAGAAAAGTAAAATACAAGACCAAGCCGAACGCCGTGCGACTACAGTGCCATGTAAATGAAGCGCTTTCGCATTCTCCTTCTTCCCACCCCTCATGCTTAGACAGGGAGCCAATTTGGTGCGGGCAGTGTGCTGCCAGGAAATAGAGCTATGGAGCTTGTACAAGACCGTGGGTTGTGTGAAAAATTCGTGACCGCCCCTGTCAAAGAAGAATTCTTAAATAGAAACAAGGTTTACTGAAAAACTTGTAAGTGACCTGCACGTGGCCATATAAATATTTAGCCGGCCGAAGTGGCCGTGCGGTTAAAGGCGCTGCAGTCTGGAAACGCAAGACCGCTACGGTCACAGGTTCGAATCCTGCCTCGGGCATGGATGTTTGTGATGTCCTTAGGTTAGTTAGGTTTAACTAGTTCTAAGTTCTAGGGGACTAATGACCTCAGCAGTTGACTCCCATAGTGCTCAGAGCCATTTGAACCATTTTTTTATAAATATTTTTCCGTATATAAGGTGTAAGAAATTATGTATACAAATTTTTAGAGTGTTTAGTAGAGATAAAAGGAACATCTTCTTTATTTGACAAAAGGTCACACGTACACCATTTCGCCCCTATGAATCCACAACAGTCTTGATACTATTGATGTTCAGAGACTGTTCAAACTGCATTGTGGTGAATACTGTTTTAGAGATGCTGTTAAAAATGTCATCCATTAGTATTAATGCAACTGTGTGCTTTCAACAGCCACAATAGTTATGTCTGTGAGTCAGAAAACCCGATGGGACCTCATGTGTTCCACTGTTAACATAGAATTACTATAAATGTGTGAACTGGTATTGTTCATGACAATATCTTGTGTCTAACACGCTCCGTGGAAGGAACTACCGTACCTTTCTCAGTGATTTACTACTGCAAATGTTGGAGAACCTCACGCTAGTAGTCTGGAAATGATTTTGGTTCGAGCATGGCCGCCATATTTTTGCCATTTATGCCAGAGAACATTTACACAACGTTTTCCCCAATTGTTAGATTATGAGGGGAGGTCAGTACCACAGCCACCACGATCTCCCAACCTCACCTACATGGATTTCTTTCTATGGAGGAAGATGAAGCGTTTGTCGTCCGACGCACGACTAGACACTCCAGAAGAGCTGGTTGTCCGTCTGGCGGAAACAGCATTATTCGTGAAACGCCTGTTTGTTTTCTGCATACAAGGGAAGTCCAGCGTCAAACACTTCTAATACGCTTAGCACGGAAACAGTGCATTTGTAGTACTTGTGTCACAAGTTTCCACGACGGGAACTAACAGACTTTGAACGCGGAATGGTAGTTGGAGCTACGCGCATGGGATATTCCATTTCGAAAATCGTTAAGGAATTCAATATTCCGAGATTCACAGCGTCAAGAGCGTGCCAAGAACACCTAATTTCGGGCATTACCTTTCACCACGGACAACGTAGTGGCTGACGGTCTTCACTTAAAGACCGAAAGCAACGGCGTTTGAGTAGAGTTGTCAATGCTAACAGCGAAGCCACGTTTCGTTAAATAACCGCAGAAATCAATGTGGGACGTACGACGAACGTTTATGTTAGGAAGCCATGGATTCAAGTTGACAATAAGGGACTGTGCAAGCTCGTGGTGGTTCCATAATGGTGTGAGCTGCATTTTCATGGAACGGACAAGGTCTTCTGGTACAAATGAACCGCTCGTTGACTGAAAATGATTATGTTCGGCTACTTGTTCTCAAACTACGATGGAATTTTTATGGATGACTATGCACCATGTCACTGGGCCACAGTTGTTCGCAGTTGGTCTGAAGAACATTCTGGACAACACGAGCGAATGATTTGACTACCCGGATCGCCCGAAATGAACCCATCAGATGTTTATGGGACATAATCGAGAGGTACACAAAATCCTGCACCGACAACACTTCCGCAAGTATGGACAGCTACACAGGCATCGTGGCTCAACGTTTCTGCAGAGACTTCCAACGACTTGTTGAGTCCGCACCACGGCAAGGTGCTGCACTACAAGAGGAGGACCGACACGATATTAGGAGGTATCTCATGACTTTTGGTCATCTCTGTTTGTAACCCTTAAGACCAAAGCTGGGTAGGGGCAGCAAGCAGTCATTTTTAAGACTTAAGTGACTGATTGCTATTTTTATTCACCAATCACTTTCTTTTCCATGATCACGGGTGTTCTCTTCAAATAAATAATTGGAAAAATATTTTGTGCTCTTTGCTGAGAAGCAAAGATATCTAAATTGTGCTTCTTCCCTGATAAGCGACTTATGTATACTTATATTGGCCGACAAAAGAAGTTAAGCCCCAGAAAGAGAGAAGAAAACGAAATCAAACTTCACATCTTGAGCGGGTATGTGATGTTACTTTAGTGATTACAAAATCGAGTCAACTCTACAAATAACTTGGGAGTATAGACCCACTTATCAGTATGACGGCCGGCCGCGGTGGCCGAGCGGTTCTAGGCGCTCAGTCCGGAACCGCGCTACTGCTACGGTCGCAGGTTCGAATCCTGCCTCGGGCATGGATGTGTGTGATGTCCTTAGGTTAGTTAGGTTTAAGTAGTTCTAAGTTCTAGGGGACTGATGACCACAGATGTTAAGTCCCATAGTGCTCAGAGCCATTTGAACCATCAGTAGTCCGCAGCTCGTGGTCGTGCGGTAGCGTTCTCGCTTCCCGCACCCGGGTTCCCGGGTTCGATTCCCGGCGGGGTCAGGGATTTTCTCTGCCTCGTCATGACTGGGTGTTGTGTGATGTCCTTAGGTTAGTTAGGTTTAAGTAGTTATAAGTTCTAGGGGACTGATGACCATAGATGTTAAGTCCCATAGCGCTCAGAGCCATTTTTGAACCATCAGTATGACGTATTGCACCTCCTGTGTCCTCGATGCATGCACTGATTTGCTTGGAAGGGTGTCATAAAACCGTTGTATCCCCTTCAAAAGCAAGCTGGTCTAGAACTGTTGTAACTGGTCCTTAATATCATTGATACTTGGCACTGTGGCGGAAGTGACGCCTAACCTAGCCCTACACATCTTTTATTGGGAACAGATCTGGCCACGAGAGTGTCACATCATCAAGCGGACAATTCATAGACACACGTGCCATGTGTAGACAAGCATCGTCCTGTTGAAAAATGGCACCACGACATTGTCACGTGAGTGATAACACATAAGTTCGCAGGATGTCCGTCACTTACCGCTGCGCTGTCGGAGTCCCTTCAGTCATCCCTAGCCGTGAGCTGGAGTCATACCAAACACTTCGACAATGGGAGTAATTTCACTGTGCCTGTACAAAGCACTGGAAGATTGGGACCTTTCCTCAAATCATCGTCAGACTCACTGTGCAGAGGTACGGAGCCTTGCAGCGAAGCAGTGTCACAAAATATCTGGTTGGGATGTGAACTGAGCACACAGTTTCCATATTAGAATTTGCGCACTGGAGTTGGGATACTAAGAAGTAATTACGGTCCACTTATGTGATGGGATTTTTAAAAATCGAAGTTGGCCGATTATCATTTTATGAACCACGCGAATGGTATTACATCTTTATTCGTACATTTCAGGACGTAGAAATTCTCCATTTTATTGCCAACGTGAACTTGAGTAGCTCTAAAAAGTGAGACTGACTAGGCACTACGAGTGTTACATTTTCTAACCTTGAATAACTTCAAAGCTGTCTCAAAAAACTATTTTAGCAACTGGTTGCCACTCAGCCATTCTGAGTTAACTAAAGTTCTTGTTCAAAATGAAACTCATTTTAGATAGGTGCACGACTGGATTTGCAATTCGATGCGTACTGGCTATGATGCACCTCATTAGATAAGTTCCTGATCAGTGGCCATTGCATAGTTACACTGCCCGACAAAAGAAGTGATATTAATTAACTTCTTCATCTGTTGTTATTGATTTAATGTTATATTGGGTGAAATTTGTTTTGAGCTATTGGAAAAAGATGTAGGCCATCCCTGTTTACATGAGCGGTCATCGAAGAGGTAACCATCATTTTAAGCCTATATCACTATCGTCATCCTGTACAGCAAATGGGATTTTACAAGGTACTGTCCTAAGTTACCGGAGAATCTCGATTCGCGATAAAACGGAGCTGATAGAGTTAGCTGCTGGGGACAACTAATGATAATGACAGAGGTCACTGTCAACTATGACGGACTGTAACATCGAATAGAAGAGCCATTCAGTGGATAATCACTCACTCGCCAACTCGTTGTTGGATATCAAAGACCGATGAGCAGTTGTTCCAATGAGTTGTAATTTCCTCGCTATGGGGTGCAGAAGACACTGTCCTATACCCATACATCTGCCCTCTGCCCACCGTGAGTCACGTCATACATATACCATCGTGGGTGCACGAGCACCTTTGGAAGGTCAAAGGATGAAGAAGGGTCACCTAGGCTGAGGAATATCTTCGAATATACAGATGACAGAGTAGGAGTATATGAGGAACAAAATGATGCGATAGACTCCTCCAGCTGACAGGCCACAGTTGTGGCAGATAATAAACGTATTATCGTGGGGGGGGGGGGAGGGGGGGCGATGTTTGTATGGATTTAAATGGGTCACCTGATACTTCTGTCATTACATCTCACCAAAAAACGATCCAGTACATTATGTACATTCGTTCGTCACCTGCAGAAAACTGATGGCGAATAATGCTTCGTGGAACTAAATGAACCGACATGAGAATCCTTTGCCTCTCTCTCTCTTCTGTCATTGTTATAACTGAGCGGTGGAATGTAAAGGAAAGGAAAGCAGAAAGGTGGGTCGTGTAATTCCGCGTGAGTGATGATAGTAGTTATAACTTAGTGTATATCATTTACGTGAAATACAAAGAAGTCACAAGAGAATGAAAACTAACGATGGAACAAATCAATTAATTAATTTCACGCCTCGAAGCAGGCAATGCAAGTAATATGATATTACTGCTAATTAAAGGTGTTGAAAACCTCAAATAGTCATTAGAAATGACTCATGAGTATATTACTCGTTGAATTTAAAAGGATAATACAAGCACAAGATACAAGAAGACGAAAGCTCCAGAGAGATACATGTTTATACTTACAATAATCACAAACAAAAAGTGAATTGTTAAAGTTGTTCTAATTGAGAATTGGGCAATGTGTTGTGGAAAATACTTGTAGTGTTACATCCCATATTACATCTCATATTATTCCTATTGCCTAAATGTTCTACATCTGTTATTGGAGGGCACAAGAGAAGCAGAAGTTTCAGTGCAAAAAGAGTTATGGATGTTTGTACGTATTGGGACATTCTTTTTGTGAAAGGAATTTAATTTCATGTAGTGATGAAATACCATTACAGTTTGCAATAAATTGCCGTTTAAAGATAGGTATATCTTTATGAAAGTGACAGATGAATGAAATCCGTTAAATCGAAGATTGCAGATGATTCAAAACAATTAACATCTCTCCATCACTAACTATAATATAATAAAACAATTACATGCCCAGTATATTAAACACACCTCCGATTTTTAGTGAAGTGTCCCTCATGAAAGCTCATATCAAACTCTCTACTTTAATGTCTAGCAGTGAAGTGTCCCACACTAGGAAACCATTTCCGATAGCGTTCTCAAAAGTTTTCTATGGGCGCGTCTATACAAGTGATTGGCCATCTAAGATTGGTCTTCTAGCCGATAGAATTATTTAACAGTTTTTGAAGCTGAATGAGATTTTCACTCTGCAGCGGAGTGTGCGATGATATGAAACTTCCTGGCAGATTAAAACTGTGTGCCGGAATGAGACTCGAACTCGGGACCTTTGCCTTTCGCGGCCAAGTGCTCTACCACCTGAGCTACCCAAGCAAGACTCACGCCCCGTCCTCACAGCTTTACTTCCGCCAGTACCTCGTCTCCTACCTTCCAAACTTTACAGAAGCTCTCCTGCGAACAATGCAGAACTAGTACTACTGAAAGAAAGGATATTGCGGAGACATGGCTTAGCCACAGCCTAGGGGATGTTTCCAGAATGAGATTTTCACTCTGCTGTGGTTCGCGGGAAGAACGACTGCCAGAAAGCCTCTGTGCGCGCTCGAATCTCTCTAATTTTATATAAGTTGGGGGAAGCAATATATTCGATACCTCATCCAGAAACGCACCGTCTCGAAATCTGAGCAGCAAGTTACACCGCGATGCAGAGCGCCTCTCTTGCAGAGTCTGCCACTTGAGTTTGCTAAACATCTCCGTAACGCTTACCAAATAACCCTGTGATGAAACGCGCAGCTCTTCTTTGGATCTTCTCTGTCTCCTCTGTCAACCCGACCTGGTACGGATCCCACACTGATGAGCAATACTCAAGTATAGGTCGAACGAGTGTTTTGTAAGCCACCTCCTCTGTTGATGGACTACATTTTCTAAGGACTCTACAAATGAATCTCAACCTGTCATCCCCTTACCAACAATTAATTTTATATGATCATTCCACTTCAAATCGTTCCGTACGCTTACTCCCAGATATTTTACAGAAGTAACTGCTACCAGTGTTTGTTCCGCTGTCATATAATCATACAATAAAGGATCCTTCTTTCTATGTATTCACAATACATTACAAACAGTTTGTCATTATCATATCTTGTGTACAAATAATAATGCGTTAAGTCGCACATCATTTTGCCTGTGTTCGCGACATTCAGCTCGCAACTAAAGGTGGCATGAGAGCCGAAATTCGGTTCGTGAACAAATAATTCAATTTTGCAGAACATTAGAAAGTGTTTTTCTTTCAGTGTTACACATTATCAAATATACAGAAAATCTTCATCTAACACAAGCTTTTTTTTTTTTTGACTGCACTCACAATGCTTCGAAAACTAGTATGTCTGTTTCTGACTGTCGAAACTGAACTAATTTTCATTTTAGTTATGTTTTGGCTATCAGAAAGACGCATACTAGTTTTCGAATTATTCTGGCTGCAGTATTCCTCCATTAATTTCTGGGTCGAAATCCCCAATTACTTATTAACTGCTTCAGATACCGCGACAACAACCCTGAAATGATGGAGTCTGAACCGCCTTGCTAACCCGAAGGGGAAAAATTCAACTGCTGTACCATCCCTGGCTAATGCTTCATCTGAAATATGAAAGAGGTCTCAGACACTTCAACAAACAGCAGCAGGATAGGAATTAGTCTTCATTTATAGCTGGGGCCTGTCCGAAACGGCGGTGCCGTATGAAAGATAATGCAAAACTAAATTCCTAGTTACAATGTTCCAGAGCAGAATAAACGATTAACAAGTTCCTGGGTGTTCAAAGATTTTTAGAGTTGCGTTCTGTATAAGAACAACTAGACTTCATAGTAGACCGCAGAACAAAACTAAAGCTCCAAAGAAACAGAGTGTCATTGAGCTCATCTAGAAATTGAAGGCCAGAGAATGTCGTTACAACAGACAAAGAAGTTAAAGACTGTAGCTTCCTTCGGAATTAAATATCACCAAGCTCTTAGCTTAGCAACGGCCTTGCCGCAGTGGATACACCGGTTCCCGTGAGATCACCGAAGTTAAGCACTGTCGGTCGTGGCCAGCGCTTGGATGGGTGACCATCCAGGCCGCCATGTGCTGTTGCCATTTTTCTGGGTGCATTCAGCCTCGTGATGCCAACTGAGGAGCTACTAGACCGAATAGTAGCGGCTCCGGTCAAAGAAAACCATCATAACGACCGGGAGAGCGGTGCGCTGACCACACGCCCCTCCTATCCGCATCCTCACCTGAGGATGACATGGCGGTCGGATGGTCCCGATGGGCCACCTATGGCCTGAAGACGGAGTGCAAGCTCTTACCTAAGTGCAACGAGGGCGTTCCCAATTGTTTAAATGTAAATGGTTCTTGAATAAAAATTTTCCTACAGCTTTTAATTTGGGGTTTGGCAATCCTGCAGTATATGTCCGTAGCTATTGCTGTACAATGGGATACGAAAGGAAAGTCACTAAAGCGTCTCTTAAAAGACAAAGAGTTCGAGCAGAGTTTTCTACTCATAAAATGAGAGTAAAACAATTTAATGAAATTATAAAACAGAAATTGCCAAACATTTTGTCTCGCTGGTTTGATCTACAAACTTGTTAGTGGTGAAACGCAGGGAAACTGCCGTATTATGTTCTCTAGATTACCGCCATTGAAAAGAAGTCTCCAAATTTCTTCTGCTAGACTACAGACCAGGATGATCGTGGATCAAATGAAATAGCTCCTGCCTTGATAGCTGCTCTAAGTAAGGAGAGATACGAAGAATATACTAAAAGTGTAAGATTATTTTCCGTTGGCTGCCCTGGGTGAACTGATATGCCCATATAACTAATTTTCTCCACTGGTGGGCTCTAAAAAATCTCGACTCAATGAAAGAAAGAGACGTAATATTTCCAGTGCGTGGTCATTCATGCTGCAAATCGCTTTTTCGGTACAATGTAGGAAAGTGTTTGGAAGCAGACTTAAATATTAACTCCTGAACAATGTAATAATATTTATCAAAAATGGGGGATGTTCGAAGTCTAGGAATAGGCTACAGCATTTTTGGTCCCTCCTGTAAAATTTTTGTTTCCGGATTACCGTATTTTTAAAAGTTGCTCCTCATTATGCAATATAATGACAACAATTACTCAAATTCCCATCTCCAAATCTCATCATATAGTTAGGTCATCATATTGAGATATTTTCATTAGAATTTGCTACATTTCCATTTCAAAAATAAAAAAAGAACGTATCGTTATTTCTGTGACAATCACCTGAGGTTCAAACAAACCCGTGGCCATTCGAGATACCCTTCTTTGTATAAGTTCAACAACCGTGATTTGTCCTCTTTGGTCTGGGTTCCACAACCTTGATCAGTATTCTAGAATGGCTCGCACGATTGTTTTTTAAGCAATTTAATGTTTAGAGATATGGCAGTTTCCCTGTATCCTACAAATGAACCGAAGTTTACCATCTGCTTTACAAACAATTGACCTCGTGTGATCTTTCCATTTCATATCCTTAAAAATAGTTACACGCATATATTTATATGAGTTGATTGATACAAACTGTGGGTTACTGATATTGTAGTCATAGGTTACTACGAAATTTAAACATCCAGAATACGTTCACTACCTTCTGTACAGTACGATGTTTGCAATCGACCGTCACAGTCTCCCGTGTTTTCTGAAATGTTAGTTCCACATAGTTGGCATGTACCAACTTCTTGCGTTATTCATAAGTCCTGGCGATATTTTTACGTGCTTTGTGGTGAAATGCTTGCCTCATAGAGAGGTTCAAATGACTCTGAGCACTATGGGACTCAACTGCTGTGGTCATCAGTCCCCTAGAACTTAGAACTACTTATACCTAACTAACCTAAGGACATCACACACATCCATGCCCGAGGCAGGATTCGAACCTGCGACCGTAGCAGTCGCACGGTTCCGGACTGCGCGCCTAGAACCGCGAGACCACCGCGGCCGGCTCATAGAGAGGATTTGGTCTGGTATGGTATGACTGTTCGCAGATTTTCTTACCGAACATTGATCAGCTGAATAATCTGCTGCACTTTGGACGATCTGTTAACTGTTACAATTCGTGATTGTCTACTGCGTCTGCTGTCATCTACATATTGCTACTCAAAACAGTTGACTCTTTGATTCACCCTTATCTTGGTAGCACTTAAAATCCAAGTGCTTGCACGATGTTGAGTACAGAGTGTCTCATGCGTCAGGAACCATAGATATGGTCGCAATAAGATGTGTTAATACTGCACGTCTTGCCCATCCTGCATTCAACTTTCACACTGAGAGTCAGTGACGATATTACATTCGCGGAACATACCGATCTATTCCACTCGCCGTGGACAGGTCTTCACCAACAGAGCAACTACGTCTTATATTTCTCATGTGCGTATAGACTTATTCTTTCCGATGGATCACATGGGGAATAAATTTTATTCATTTCGTAGAATTTCTCTCTGTAATTTCCCTTTCCACAGACACTAGTGTACTCATATATTTAGAGATCTTCAACTATAATTTTGTTCAGAATTAGTAGTTATGTCAAAACACTTCGTTGCTGCATCTGAAACTACCTTAATCATGGTAACGCAACTCCTACTGCGTTAAAATATTTTAGTGCAGGGACATTGAGACAAAATGGGCGCTTATTAATCGAAATTAAAAGTATAAAATGTTTTTCACTTTACCTTGGCCATCCTCGTTCAGACTGCAACCTGAAAAGAAATAGAAGAAAATTAACTTCCATTTCGTAGGGAGTTAAGATATGTACTTATAATACTGTAGCAACTGGAACGAAATATAGTAGACACATTAAAAATAGCAGTAAGTTCCAATTATTAGTTTTACTTTTATTTAAAAATTTCTCCTGTATTACTAGCTGCTCCTTAGGTGAAATCTAGCTTGACTCTTGTACTTGTAAGAAGTACATAAAATGCAGGTATCGGAAAAATGTACATAATTATTCCACAGTGAAACTATTAATCAATCGCGATTAAATGTGAGGGAAGACGTTGCCCGACAGTTGAAAATAGAGATGTTATAGTCTGTTGGAGTAAGTCGCACATGAAGCGAAGGTAATTCAGTTTGATGATGATGATGATGATGTTTGGTTTGAGGGGCGCTCAACTGCGCGGTCATCAGCGCCCGTACGAAGTCCCAACTTTTACATAGTCCAATTTTTTTCACAGTCCAGTCTACGCACTATCAGGACTAATGATGATGATGATGAAATGATGAGGACAACACAAACGCCCAGTACCCGGGCAGAGAAAATCCCCAACCCGGCCGGGAATCTATCCCGGGACCCCGTGATCCAGAGGCAGCAACTCTAGCCACTAGACCACGAGCTGCGGACAGATAATTCAGTGAAAATCATGATTGTGTGTTTAAAATTATTAGGTAATATCACGAACATCAGTACCATGAAACTGCTGTTTAAGGGTACTTGTAGTGGACGGAGATGCTTTTATGTTATAGTGACACACATCCACCAATACATGACTGTTATAGACTAATATGTTATGTAACCAGCTAAACCAGTCAATGGTTTAATCATAGTGCTGGTGAAAGATTTGCTGTAGATAAAAGTATTAATTCTTAACCGAATAAAAAAAATGGTTCAAATGGCTCTAAGAACTACGGGACTTAACATCTTAGGTCATCAGTCCCCTAGAACTTAGAACTGCTTAAACCTAACTAACCTAAGGACATCACACACATCCATACCCAAGGCAGGATTCGAACCTGCGACCGCAGCAGTCGCGCAGTTCCGGACTGAAGCGCCTAGAACCGCTCGGCCACCGTGGCCTTAACCGAATAAAGCTAGAGCGTTGTAGAACATAGATATCAGTGACCTCTCATTCAGATTCGTGACTCACCCCGACTTTATTAATGGCTGTCATTCGTATTTCTGCAGTGCTTGTCACTTTTGTTAAATTTACGTAATCCACACAACAAAATCATGAACGCACGTATTATCGCTAATGTACAGTTTTCAGTGCTAATTGCGAAATGTTAAATAATGTCGCAGTAGCTGGAATTATCGTATATCAGAAATCCGCTTGATTCTAAATATTTATGTACCTTACCGAGAGAAACACAGAAGATTAACTGAAAGTAATGAAACATCAGTGACGGAAATAGACACCAGCATAAGTACGCATGATGCTAGACGCGTCTGAAGAGCTATTCGAAACGAGGTTGGCGGAAGTGAACTGTATCATAAGAGGTATATGAAATACCGCAGATGTTTTGTCCCTTCTACCGTTCTTTATGATGCTCTTGGCGACCCAGTGGGAATGTTGTGACTGCGTACCTATGAACGGACCGAATTTACGTTTGCTCCTGACTATAACAAACAAACAAACAACATCGTCCAAACAGGCCTTGAAGGCCCAACAGTGCCGCCCGACAGCCGTATCATCCTCAGCCCTTAAGCGTCACCAGATGCAATACGAAGCTGCATGTGGTCTGCACACCACACTCCTAGCCGTTATCAATTTTCGTGACTGGTGCCGCTGCTTCTCAATACAGTAGCTCCTTAATTGGCTCCACAAGGGTTGAGTGCACTCCAGTTGTCAACAGTACTTGGCAGACGTGGACGATGACCCATCTAAGTGTTAGCCAAACCCGAAAGCGCTGAACTTCGGTGACCTGACGGGAACCGGTGTTACCACTGTGGCAAGGCTGTTGATTTCTGTCTATAACACGAATTACATTTTTCATCGAAGAAGGTGATTGGCGTTGCAGTGTTTTTTGTTTCGTGGATAACAACTCCTTACGTGAACAAAAACGCTACTCGCGACGCTTGATGTGTCAGTGTATAAATTTGCTTATAACTTTTTAGCGGCTGAACTTAACTGATATAACTGCTCTGCTTACAATAAATGTAACTATTTTTAAATGAAGTCATTTCCGCTTTTGGCTGTTAAAACATACAGTAAATAAATAGTAACAAAGTATACAATAAATAATATTTTAACAGACAAAAGCGGACTAATTTCATTTAAAAATTACCAGAAGGCTGTGGACCCAGTTATCATCAAACTCAATGTAACTATTCTATGTGATTCATAGATGTGCGCATGTGTGCGATTGTATATGCCAAAATAAAAAAAAAAGGTGGCGGACAACTACAATATTACCAGACTATTCTATAACTGTCCGAATTCTTCAGTGAAATGTATAACCCTATCAACCAAAATATTTAAGGGTAATGGGGATTAGACGTATCGCTAATTAAGTCCTCTCATCACGAATTTCAAATAAGGTGTCCTCTTATTGTTGACACGATCTAGTCGTTGATCTAACCCAAAATGACAAGAGGAGTAGTGTTTCGAATGCAGGACATCGACTCAGAAGTTTAAGAAGTTTATTCAACGTTAGTTGTGGCCCAGAGTGTGCTTTCATCTGTGCTGCAACTGAAGTACACAAAGCTTACATTAAAACGTGCTATACCCCTACGTTTTTATGAAACGAAGAATACAGATAGGTCCTATTTTCGGTATTACGTAGGTAATGTAAAAGGAAGAATCACGTAATGTATCAAATGACATCACATCAACAACAATCGAAACCCGGTAGATATTTTCTCAGGTTATCTGTCTGTGGAAAAACGTTACATGGTTTTCATCACGTGTAGGTGTACGTTTCCTAGTTTCGGGAAACACAAATTAGACAGGTATGTCCTCTTTGGGAGGAGGAATTTCCTATTTCTTTGCATGAAGTTGCATTCCAACACATGGTCGGACGTCATTCTAACTTCGTACACTTAAACACAATCTCCATGAATATAATTGATTCGGCTTACAATTCTCTGCGACCGGTAGAACGGCTATCTGTATGCATTATTGTTATTCGTGTTTAGTGTTGTCACCATTCCTGGTCGGGTAGAACCCATCAGTCCAAGAAGTTTCGAGGCTGGATTAATATAAACAGATAAAAGTTAAGATGGTAGTTCTAATGCTTCGTATTTTCTTCTTAGTTTCCACTTCAGTGTAACGCACTGAATGCTGATACAACCGTATGAAACTGTTAGAAAAATCCCCCTTCTTTGAGATGTTCAACTCGCGCGTCGAGTTGGCTAGAACGTCAGTTATGTGTCAAAGCGTAGACGCTTCTGCACTTTGTCGTTTCGGGATAGGTTCACACGGATGAGACAAAGTCTCGTCACCTGTGACGATTTTTTCCCGAAAAAAAAATTGTGCGCATGCTGCATTTCAACCAAGTTGCGGCAGGCGTCCACGCGTTGTTGTTTTTGTTCGGGAGTCAAGGTGTACGGGACAAGCACTGCTCACACTTTACTCTTCGTTAAAACATTCTTAAGAATGTTTTGAACACTTGATTTAGAGATGTTACTCCACTACAAATTGTGGCACAGCAACAATGACATATTGTGGTCACACGCCCACTACTAACATTGCCTGCTCACAACTGAGTGGTCGAATTCACATATGTTGTTTACAGTTGTTAGTTCCAGCTGCCACCGTAGTCACTGAGCTGATATCACTTGTACGCCATTAATAAACTCACTCTCCGGCGTCTTGGACGGACAGCGAATAAGGGGAGTGAGCAGCATCAGATGCCGAATGACCACTGCAAAGGACACGGAGATTTCGCAAGTTCGAGAAAAACCTCATTGTGGTTCTCTATTTGGTCGGCTCGTAACCGTCCAATATCTACATTTGTGGTTCGTTCGGATGTGACAGCATCACAATGGAGAATCGTCCTATTATGCACCACGTGCATCGTAGGCCCTTCACGTCTGAGTCTACCGTACGAGATCAGGTAGTGTATACGCTACAATATTCTGTATCACGACGAACTGTTTGTCAGAGACTAACAGTAGCCGGAGTAGGGAATTACAATCCCCTGCGTAGGCTGCCGTTAACACCACAATAAAAACGGCTGCGTTTGGGTTGGTACCGTGACCGGGAAGCATGGAATGCTGATGAATGGCGTCACATTGTGTTCAGTGATGAATCACTTTTCTGCACAACCCCCGGATGATCGTAATCGATGAGTATGGCAGCTACCTGCGGAGAGGCCGCATCCTTCCAACGTTTCGCCGGCCGGAGTGGCCGAGCGGTTATAGGCGCTACAGTCTGGAACCGCGCGACCTCTACGGTCGCAGGTTCGAATCCTGCCTCGGGCATGGATGTGTGTGCTGTCCTTAGGTTAGTTAGGTTTAAGTGGTTCTGAGTTCTAGGGGACTGATGACCTCAGCAGTTAATTCCCATAGTGCTCAGAGCCATTTGAACCAACGTTTCGGAGAAGCACAGCGGTGGTACTCCCACCGTCATGGCGTTATCGTGCGGGGAGCCATCGTGTATGACTTCTGGTCAAGGCTGGTTCTGATTGAGGGCACTCTGACGGTAAAACGGTACGTCACAGACATCTGATTCTTCATATGTTACCTCTCATGTTTGAGTACCACGATACCACTTTCAACAGGAATATGGTCGTCCATACTTGATACGTGTATCTATGAACTGTCTGCTTGTTGCTGAGGTACTTCCGTGGTTAGTAAGGGACCCAGATGTGTCCCCGATAGAACATGTGTGGGACCAACTTGGATATCAAATCCGCCCCAGTGCAAATAGACAGGATACTAAGGACCATTAACAACAATTACGACAAATCTCCCTATGAAGAGGATACAACGGGGATGCAACGTCATACTGATAAGCGGACTCATACTGCCAAGTACTTTGTAAATATGTCTCAATTTTGTAATCACTGCAATATCATCAGATAACCTTCCAACGCGTGACTGTCATTTCGTTTCCTCCTCCCCATCTTGGTGATTCATTTGCTTTGTTGTCAATGACTGTCAGCTTTTATCCCTAATACATCACTCAGTTCATGTGAAAAAAAAAAGTGAACTGCATCATACGTTCTATTAGTGTTGCATTTTACAACACACTGGAAACGTTTCATCCTTCACAGATCACGTACTGCAGACGAGTGAAATGGTTGCATAGTCTGTCTGGGACCACGTAAACACTTTGGTTCTTGGACATAAATTTATGCCAAAGGTAAAAATAGACGCGAGCTTCGGACGGGAGCGGAAGGGGGATGACACATTTCTCTAGATCGGACTCGGTTTCATTTAGAAAAACGAAAACAATGTTACTAAGCCTCTCCGTTAAGATGAGCATTTATTGACTAGGTAAAACTAGTTTACAAAGGCAGACTATCAGTATCTCAACTGTCCTGCTTCCCGTGAATCACTAATTAGGATTACATTTGATGTCTCTGAATCGAAGAGTTCATTTCCGTTGCCGCAGAGCCACACCAATGAAACGCTCAGAGGGGAGCGTTAACACTGCATACCTACTTATGGTCTGTGGCCTAAGCGTGAGTGACCTGCCGAAATTCAGTGGCAATGATTCCTAGCTAACTTCAAAGACGATGTATTCCATATTCGTTAAATCTATGAACTCCATGCCTAATACCCGTTTTAATGACCTTTGTAGGTGCATTGGGTAGAATTGAACTACAAATTTTAGTCTAATCCATTTTTCAGGTAGACTCTGTTTATACCTTAGTCGATTTAATTTAATTTTTTGATGCTACGTAAACATTATTTCATAGTTTATGTAGCCTGCCTTTCGGTCAACACGAAGGTTTCATTCAGAGATCACAGTGGTATGATTTTAGACAATATTAAATACCTAGCACACGTCAACAAAACTTTTGCATCACCTCGGTTCCAAGAGTTACGGAACATGTACAGAAAATTGGAATAGAGATCAACATAGCCGACCGTGGTGGCCGAGAGGTTCTACGCGCTACAGTCTGGATCCGCGCGACCGCTACGGTCGCCGGTTCGAATCCTGCCTCGAGCATGGATGTGTGTGATGTCCTTAGGTTAGTTCGGTTTAAGTAGTTCTAAGTTCTGCGGGACTGATGACCTCAGATGTTAAGTCCCATAGTGCTCAGAGCCATTTGAACCATTTTGAACCAGATCAACATAAACATCATTTCCGCCCCTTTTATAGCCAACGAAAACCACACATTGCATGTTGTATCACCATACAACGAGACCTTCAGAGGTGGTGCTCCAGATTAATGTACACACCGGTCCCTCCAATACCCAGCAGCACGTCCTCTTGCACTGATGCATGCCTGTATTCGTCGTGGCATACTAGCCAGAAGTTCATCAAGGCACTGTTGGTTCAGATTGTCCCACTCCTCAACGGAGATTCGGCGTAGATCCTTTAGAGTGGTTGGTGGGTCACGTCGTCCACAAACAGCACTTTTCAATCTATCCCAGGCATGTTCGATAGGGTTCAAGGCTGGAGAACATGCTGAACACTCTAGTCGAGCGACCGAGCGATGTCGTTATCCTGAAAGAAGTCATTCGCAAGATGTGCACCACGGGGACACGAATTGCCGTCTATGAAGACGTATGCCTCGCCAGTATGCTGTCGATTTGGTTGCGCTATCGGTCGGAGGATGGCACTCACGTATCGTACAGCCGTTACGGCGCCTCTCATGACCACAGACAACGCGAGCTTGCGTCGGCCCCACATAATGCCACCCCAAAACAGGAGGGATCCTCCACCTGGCTGCAATAGCTGGATAGTGTGTCTAAGGCGTTCAGCCTGAGCACGTTGCCTCCAAACACGTCTCCGACGATTGTCTGGTTGAAGGCATATGCGACTATCGTCGTTGAAGAGAAAGTGATGCCAATCCTGAGTGGTCCATTCTACATTGTGTTGGGCCCGCCTGTACCGCGCTGTGTGGTGTTGTGGTTGCACAGATGGACCTCGCCATGGACGTCGGGAGTGAAGTTGCGCATCATGGAGCCTATTGCGCAGAGATTGAGTCGTAACACGACGTCCTGTGGCTGCACGAAAAGCATTACTCAACATAGTGGCGTTGCTGTCAGGGCTCCTCCGAGCCATAATCCGTAGGTAGGGGTCATCCACTGGGCAGCCTGAGCGAGGCATGTCATCGACAGTTACTGTCTCTCCTCCATGTCCGAATAATATCACTTCGGTTCACTCCGAGACGCCTGGACACTTCCCTTGTTGAGAGCCTTTCCTGGCACAAAGTAACAACGAGGACGCGACCGAACCGCGGTTTGACCGTATAGGCATGGCCGAACTACAGACAACGCGAGCCGTGTACCTCCTTCCTGGTGGAATGACACGAACTGATCGGCTGTCGGACCCCCTCCGTCTACTAGGCGCTGCTCATGCATGGTTGTTTACATCTTTGGGCGGGTTTAGTGACATCTCTGAACAGTCAAAGGGACTGTGTCTGTGATACAATATCCACAGTCTTCACAGTCTTCAGGAGTTCTGCGAACCGTGGTGATGCAAAACCTTTTCTGACGTGTGTATCATCCGAGATCAACTGATTTACAAAAGTTCTCCAAACTCTGACACTTCTTAATGAAGATCTCTATAGCTGATTAGTAGTACCTTAACATTATTTTCAGCAGGGGGTATTTCTTGAAATATAATACCAATAATCTCTATTCCGTTGCAGCTAAGTCCCTTTTGTGGGGCCGAACCAACAACTTATCTAAAAAAAAATCGTTCAAGCATTAGGCACAATGTAAGCTACACATGTGGCAGCGTCTGACATGTAATGCTTCCCTTATCCTACTAGGGTACTGAAGCTTCCAATCCTACTGCCCAGTCTCAAAGGTCACAATGTAGAACTATAATGCAGATTTTTAACGTCCTAGAAACAGAGTTGATCATCTCAACCCCAACTGCCAGTTATAAGAAAGAACAAAGTGTGAACATGAAGCTCGTTGTTCGTTCCAAAGTGGTACGCCATATGCGACTGGACTCTTCTTTTGCTGTTGAGACAGCCCCTTAAAATGTTGAGTATATTTCCCAGGCACACGCAGTGGCCGCACAATGCGGTACTTGCATTGTCACCACTGGCTTCAGGAGTACCATTATCTTTTGTACTGGGTGGGTAAAATTAAACTGACCCGAAAAATGTTTCATGCACCTTAAGGTACCAATAGTTCAAATGGCTCTGAGCACTATGGGACTTAATATCTGAGGTCATCAGTCCCATAGAACTTAGTACTACTTAAACTTAACTAACCTAAGGATATCACACACATCCATTCCCGAGGCAGTATTCGAATCTGCGACCGTAGCGGTGCACCTTAAGGCAGGCAACCAAACTTATATCACATGAATCGGATGTAAGGTGGGTTGCCTACGTGAAGGTGCATGAAATATTTTTCAGGCCAGTTTTATTTTGCTCATCCTGCATAGTTAAGCCGTTTTGCCCCATGGATCTTCTTCAATCTAGTACTGGTTTCCAGTAGGAGAATGTCGCGTTGTAAAGGGTAAACCTATACTGCACTGACAAATTTCGAGGGTTCTTATACGACGTCTTGAGGAACAAATTAACGGCAATAGCCCATGTCCGGAAACGTCATCCAACGACGATATAGATCGTCTAAGTTACAAGTATAACGCCTGTCGTAGCCTACCCGTTCGGCAGCACAGTTGAGTTGCAACGCTGTCGCCTCGTCTGCAGTGAGTTTGTGATCCTGCGGTATTGCTGGACAGGCGTGGATGTGTTACACGCCACCTAACGTCGTAAATGGTGTGAGGACCATTGGAAGAAGCCTTGATTGTGATCTGTCAGATTTTAAATTCTTGTTTGTTGCCAAGGGATGACTTAAATATTGACGCTCTCTAATGTCGTTGGGTGACGTTTCCACACGTGTGTTCTTATCCTCAATTTGTTCCTCTAAATCAGAATGAGATTTCCACTCTGCAGCGGAGTGTGCGCTGATATGAAACTTCCTGGCAGATTGAAACTGTGTGCCGGACCGAGACTCGAATTCGGGACTTTGCCTTTCGTGGGCAAGTGCTCTACCAACTGAGCTACCCAAGGATGACTCTCGCCACGTCCTCACAGCTTTACTTCCTCTAGATACTTTCTATTAGCTCTCGTCGGTGGCGTTCTAGTTCACCCTGTATGCGGTTAACTGTCAGCATGTCATACTTGTTCGTAATTGAGATTGCGGTTCTTTCCTGAGCATCACTTCCTAGTCCTCCAGTAGTGAGCATATCTACCTTCCACAGAAATATCATTCACTATAAAATGGCGGGGAGGGGGGGGAGATAGGGAGTTGTTTTGAGATCAATATTTTATTAAGATGAAGCAGTACTCGTGCTACAATTACGTACGAATGGTAGACAACACATTTCATTTCTGCAAACAGCATTGGCAGTTGCGTTGCATTCAAGACAAGGAACATTGTGTTGGAGAAATGAACTATTGAAGAAACAAGGAGAAATAAAAAAGTACAAGAGCGCAAAAAAGTACTTGCCACGGAGTATGCAATGTGTAATGGGAACTTGATAACAGAAGAAACTACGTTCCCTAAACGATATTGTTGTTCAAAACATGCGGTTTACGGACCTGTATCTCACAAATCTGACACAGTTTAGGCAAGATCAAGGAAAACGAAAATTTATACGTATTTGAATAAGGGGCAAACATTAACCGAAAAAGATACTTTAGGTAGAACGAGTAACATGTACTGATTGTAGCTGCTAATTTCGCATAAATTACATTATCTCTGAAACTTGTGAGCTTACAAAAACCCACAAAATACATGTCAAATTTCATAAAATATTGTTGTATGTAGCTGTACAAAGATAAGAAGGTAGCGAACCGAATAATGTGTTAGTTTTGAGCGTATGACTTGAAATAGTCCAGTCCCAAATATTTTGTTTTTTCGACTCACTTGGTCTCCTTGCCTTGAAAGGAAAAATACGCGTTTTAATAAAACAGGGAAAAACAAAAACTTGCAAACATTTTCCACAATCAGCACAGTGAGGAACCCCATTTTGACTAACGCAAAATGCTTCATGCATGATGATCTGCATCACCAACAGGATGAACAGCACTCTTTCATGATGTTGTATTGTTCTAAGGAATCCATCCAACAATTCTGAGTTTACAATAATTATTTATCTATAGCTATAAAACTAAATAATGGCACCTTAGTGGAAAATATCGAAGGAAGGTCAGCGTTAAATCTACCGTCGACATATTGATGTTATGGAGCAAAGATGAACTGAGACAGGTTGAAATTAACGTCCTGGCACTCTGCTGATATGACGTAAGAAAACAAAAAGAAACTATGTCAGGATGTGCATTTGGGGATTTAAAATCTGCTCCTCACGAGGGTAAGTCCAGTACCTACAGTGCTATCGCAATTGACGGTAAAAGTAAAGGCCAGGTGTTTGTCAAGCTGCAATCAAATATCTTATGTTGTATTCTTTCTATCTTTTTTCCTAGAGGACCTAATGCTTTTTCTCGTTGAGCCCAATACAGGACAATTAAATTTCTATGCCGGCCACCATCTGGCAAATTCCTCGATAGGCCTAGGCCAATTTGAAAGTTACGACACTTACGACAATTATAGAGACGTAATGCAATATCAAATTTTAATTTTTCGTTTTGAAGTTATTACTTTATGCTACCTTCGGATTCGATTATTGAAATACTTGGAGTCAAAATTTTCTAATTTTGCTTTTACAGCTAGTTGTCTAATCAGTTAAAAAAGTTCTGAAATCCGCATTATATACTTCAAACTGACTAGCAACTGGCAACTGCTGTTAAGAATGCAACTACACGTCAGCATTCAAACATGTCTGAAATTTAGCTGGAGTTCAAACTCAAAATGTAAGTAAATCGTGCAAGTATAAATACGAGTTTTTATTGTTGTGGGAAACTAAGGCCTATAATAGATAAGCGTAAAGTAGCAATGACAGATCAGCACATTTGCCACACTAGTATTAGTGTGCTTTTATAAATGTATTAACACTTCTCAAACAAGTGCAGTATCTTTGGGTGATAACTTAATAAAAAGTCATCAAAATTATTGTAGATAATATTTAAACTGGACTGAGAATTTCCCATAAGTAAACCCATATCTTGGTTTAATTCTCATTGCAACAAATCAGTTTCTGTAAACACAGCAGTCTACACTAAAATATTTGTAAACAATGCAGCTATTTCACAAAACAGAAAGTTTGCAAAGTATATCTGTTTGCATGATAGTTTTAAACTGAAATTTTTAAGATAAAATTGTTCTCAAACAGAATTAACTCCAGATATGGAGCTCTGAACACCCGTTTCCAGCACTGAAAAATTTGTCTAACATAAACTGATAGAAGATCAGTTTGGATTCCGTAGAAATGTTGGAACACGTGAGGCAATACTGTCTCTACGACTTATCTTAGAAGAAAGATTAAGGAAAGGCAAACCTACATTTCTAGCATTTGTAGACTTAGAGAAAGCTTTTGACAATGTAGTTTGGAATACTGTCTTTCAAATTCTAAAGGTGGCAGGGGTAAAATACATGGAGCGAAAGGCTATTTACAATTTGTACAGAAACTAGATGGCAATTATAAGAGTCGAGGGCTATGAAAGGGAAGCAGTGGTTGGGAAGGGAGTGAGACAGGGTTGTAGCCTCTCCCCGATGCTATTCAATCTGTATATTGAGCAAGCAATAAAGGAAACAAAGTAAAAGTTCGGAACAGGTATTAAAATCCATGGAGAAGAAATAAAAACTTTGAGGTTCGCTGATGACATTGTAATTCTGTCAGAGACAGCAAAGGACTTGGAAGAGCAGTTGAACGGAATGGACAGTGTCTTGAAAGCAAGGTATAAGATGAACATCAACAAAAGTAAAACGAGGATAATGGAATGTAGTCAAATTAAGTCGGGTGATGCTGAGGGAATTAGATTAGGAAATGAGACACTTAAAGTAGTAAAGGAGTTTTGCTATTTGGGTAGCAAAATAACCGATGATGGTAGAAGTAGAGAGGATATAAAATGTAGACTGGCAATGGCAAGGAAAGCGTTTCTGAAGAAGAAAAATTTGTTAACATCGAGTATAGATTTAAATGTCAGGAAGTCGTTTTTGAAAGTATTTGTTTGGAGTCTAGCCATGTATGGAAGTGAAACGTGGACGATAAATAGTTTGGACAAGAAGAGAATAGAAGCTTTCGAAATGTGGTGCTACAGAAGAATGCTGAAGATTAGATGGGTAGATCACATAACTAATGAGGAGGTATTGAATAGGATTGGAGAGAAGAGAAATTTGTGGTACAACTTAGAAGAAGGAATCGGTTGGTAGGGCATCAAGGAGATCACCAATTTAGTATTGGAGGGCAGCATGGAGGGTAAAAATCGTAGAGGGAAACCAAGAGATGGATACACTAAGCAGATTCAAAAGGATGTGGCCTGCAGTAGGTACTGGGAGATGAAGAAACTTGCACAGGATAGAGTAGCATGGAGAGCTGCATCAAACCAGTCTCAGGACTGAAGACCACAACAACAACAACCACATAATTATAAATTCGTGCATATCCGAACCAATATCTCCAAAAAAATGGCACATAACTGGAGAACACCCACAGAAAACAATTTATCTACAGCTTTTAGACAATAATGAACAAAAATAAACCACTGCTCTCAATTTATTGATAACATTTCATTGAGTTTGATATTATTTTAAATATCCCTTTGGTGAATATATATCGATTTTACTAATAGGTATTATTTAACGGTTCGATTATTGTTCCTCTTTGAAGCTAGTACTCTTGTGTGCTTGTGTGTTCATGTGTCGAAGTGTGTAACATTTCTAAAATATGAGGGATATGCTTCAAACTTGTATGCTTTGTAAATGAAGTAGAAATTCACAAAAAGTAACAAGGTAAACAATCCTGAATTTAACTAAAATATTGCAATACGTGCAAACTATGCAACTGAATCAAACTGAAAAATATATAAAAGAGACTTCTTAAATTCAATAGAAGGGGAAATTCTGTTACTCCACTAGAGGCCTCTATACTTGAACTGATCACTTGGAAATCCATTAAACATATAGAGTAGTAAACCTTCTGATAACATTATGAACCACCAAAAATATTGCAAAGAAGTATAACAGAAGTGAAAGCACACTTCAGATGTTTTGTTAAAGTAAGTGCATAGTATTTTTCCTTTTAGTCTGAAAACAGTTACAGGAATTGAAAATAAAGTTATTTGCTGAGCAGCAGAACTAATTTAGAAACAGATAATTTCTTAGTTTTACTATATCTATAGTAGCTTTATTATGGCCTTTTGATATCTGTGAGGTTACATTATAACGTTGCACAACTAAGTCCTTACAGACATGTACTTAACATCCCTGAAGTACCTGTTTCCTATCATGTGCTATAGAAACATGTAAACTGTATAGTTTAAATGATTCTGAACCGATATTCTGACTCAAAATCAAATAAAAGTATCAAGTAACCACACAATATAGTTCCAGTTGTATAATCCAGGATTATTTCGAAGAGAAATAGAAGTTAACGAGTTGTGTGCTTGTTATTACTGGACGTTACGTTACAGTTCGGTAACTGAAGGACATGATGTCAGAAGTTTCCTGGAGACATGTACGAGTTGGCCCCTAAACATGTAGCAAAATTTTGAAACTTGCAGGTGTGCTTTAAACATAGTGTTATCTGAAAAAATTCTATTAGGAAAACAACGAAGTGTCGAGCTAGCGATACATTTAACATATTGTGATAAGTGTAAACTTCGGCACGAACTACTGCATTTAAAAACGTAGAAAAGAGGTGGAAAGCAGCTATTTCGTGACGAAAAACTTTTTTATCTCTATCACTGCAAACAAAAATCTTCCTCACGAAATTATGCAAGTACAAGCCCTCTATGTATAGCGATTTGGCTTAGAGAAATTTTTGGACCCACACTAGGCGGCAACGAGAAACATTATTTGATGACCGGGCCTATATTAAAACCTGACGCGGAGCTACACACACGGTACTGAATATCAAACATCAGTTTCACTTTATATACCACATAAGCAAGTAAATAAAATGAATGAAGTTATCGAGAATGTATTTTCAATCAAATTTTAAGTAAAAAGAAAAATACAGCTAGGTATAGTTATTTACCTTGACGGGGAACAGTAGCGATGCGCAGAAGCAGCCCCAACTTCAGGAGTAAACCGCTTGACACTGCGACGGCAACTGAGGCGGACTGGGTAGCAGCTACTGGGCTCGGCCATCAGCGCAGTATGACCACTTCATCCACTCCAAGCTTCGCCATATCAGACACGACTGGAGCACATACTCGGGGCTTTGCTCGGGGTTTTTCTTCTACGACTGTCCATTCTATGCTTTTTCACTGAAGATTGGTACAGATTCCAGTTCCTGTGGTTTGAGTGTTAGAAACTACGTACTGCTCTGACAAAAGGTAAAAATGGCAGCACTGCTTGTGACGTTATCCTACGTACTCTACAGCGCTAGCAGCGTCACAAAGGTTGGTGGCAGGGCGGATGGGTGTGGCCACCCTAGTTTGATGATTTGCCTATCATTTTCGATATTCGAGGTACCAACAAACTATGTAACTAGACGGGTAGCAAACATAACAACACACAGGGCCTCAACGTATTCTTTTATTTTTATAGAAATATTTGGCCACCAGTTTCTCTGGTTCCTACAGATGTACAAATTAAATTTATTAAGTCAAACCCAGGCGAAGACTGCACTCGAATTTGTGCCCAGTCTCGGATTGGATATGGTATTGTGATTGGCAGATGATTATTTTTAGACTGTTTTCCATGTGAATTCCTTTGCCTAACGTCTAGATGAGGAAAAAATTACTGACTTTTAGGAAAAAGACGGTGGGAAATAAAGTTTTTATAATGCACCGCTTTAGTGAATGCTGCCAATTTCATAAATATAAGAAAAGAGGTACTAAGAGACAGCTACAAGTTGTAGGAAGGCTTACTAGGTGCTTATTAAGTTGAATGAATTTAAGAATGTATAATAAGCCACTCTGATTCAAGTTACGCGGAACTGTACGGCCATCTTGTGATGAGCAGTAGTAACTAAAAGCGCTCTATGGCCATATGTACGAGAAAGACTGTACCTTTATGTCTTTTTTCAGTCTCGTGCGCTCTCTATTTACGCATTTTCTACCAGACGGTAATGTACACATAGACACGATTGTGTCTACACATCTAAAAATATGTTATTTCTGAGGATGAATAAAATCCTAACGAAAAAGACAAAATTCGGAAGCGAAAGCCGAGGACACCGCTCAGAAAAAAAGGAAATGTAGATTCTCATATTACTTACAGGTTTGCCGAGATCCAAGACGTAAATAAAATGATGTTTTTCTGTGTTGTCGGTTTGTAATCTTCAAAAGTTTCCTCATTTTGTGTACATTAAGTAAGATACCAGCTACGGAGTGTAGTGAGTAGAACCGTATTGTACTTTGCACCATTCGCTTAAAGGGCCCGTGTTACTTTGCATATTGGTTTTATTGTCTCGTGTTTTCTTTCGTGCTTTCTGCCTCACCTCTGGACAGTCAGTGTCTATGTATTGTGATAATCCCAATCAGTCTCGTCGGAGGTATTAGAATGTGAAAGCTATTTTGAAGACCTCGGCAGTAAACAAAGGTAAAAAATAGTCGATGGAAAGCAGTTATCGCATGTAAAACATGATACGTGACGTGATTTACTCATATTAGTTGATAGCTCTACGATAAAGCGAAAAGTGGCAGCTCTATTCGCAATTTCAGATTCTCGGCAACTTTGTCAGGAATTGTGTTTGTAAACAGTAGTAAGTTCCAAATACATGGTTGCCAATGGTAGTAACGTATCTGGTTTTCGTGAAAGGAAAATGCTTTTCAGGAACGATTTGTACAAATTTGCGAACCGAGGTTGACATCTTCCTACACGTCGGTCAGGGGGTCTGAAGATAGCGTAATATATTGCCGCAACTGGTAGCCAAATAAAATAAAAGCTTGGAAATTTTGACTGCTGAAAGGTGTTCGATTTGACATTCTGTGTTGAAGTATTTGGTGATGTCTTACTGAGACCTCTATTAAAAATGAGGCGTAAAACGTGGCAGTTGTCGATGTAATCAAAATTAGAAAGCCTATAAATCTTATAGACAAATCGTTGTGAATACTGGGCGCCAAAAGTAACACATGCAGATGAAGACACTAGAAGTTAGAAAAACTAAAGAATGAGAAATGTGAGGAGAAACGACAACGTTAAAACTGAAAATGTCACATTAGTTTTTCGACATTATGAGATAAATCTACGCGCAGAGACTTTCAAACGAACGAATTCAGAAAGTAAATTTAATATGTAGCAAATGTAAGCAGTCAGGTCGACAATTTCCAGCACGTCCACGGGCACATTGAATTTCGTTGTAGTGGTATGTTGGTCGCGAGAGGTTACTTGACTTGCTACGCAGAAAACTCTGGACTGGCGACGCGTGCGAGGATCTGTCGGGTACGATGGAGGCCGTTATCTGTAAGATTCCAAGAAGAGACGGCGTTGCGCTGCACGGAAATCACACCCAGGTCCCATGCGGAGGTGAAACCGCCAACGTAGCACCAACAACACTCTTTGCCGGAAGCGTCTCAAAGCAAACTGCAGGAAGCGACTACGCAGCTTTTAATTTTCACATGATTTTTCCAGTACTGCTGAAACTTCGGGGAACTTAGTAAGTGTCTGTAAGTCACTTTCTCTCTCTCTCTCTCTCTCTCTCTCTCTCTCTCTCTGTCTCTGTCTCTGTCTCACTGTCTCACTCACTCACTCTTTACTCTCCTTGTCGAACTTCACAATCTTTTGCTTCGCGTAACGGTTTTACGAAACCGTTTATAAACGTAATAATCTGAGTTCAAAAAAGATGAGACAGTACTTGCATATCAAACAGCATTCGTTAAAATAAGATGTAGTGATCAAATAATGCAGTTCTGTAAAGAACAATGATTGTCGGAGCCCAATCATTACCCAAAATTTGTGCTATTGAGCAAAAAAGAACAAATAGAAGAGTAAACATAGACGTTAATGACTGGGAGTGGGGATGATCTGGACAGGTAGGTGCTTTTCAGAACGGCACTTGGAGACGACAGTGGTCGACAAAAAACAATATCCAGCTAAAGCAGATACTACAACGCATCACTCAAGTGGAAAATGGTAGTTGAACCCTCAGAAAATATGAATTAAAAAGAAACACGTTTTCATGGCGGAATTACAGGGAGCAGAAAGACAATAATTTAAAGCGTCTCGCTGGGTACGGGATAATAACCACGAATTGAACATGAAATCGATAAGCTAACTTTGAATAACGGGTAGAAGGGTTGTTGGGCTGTTTTACCACCATAATGATTTAGCGAACGTCTTAGCTATGCCAGAACTGCCTGGACGCGTACTGTCCATCGAATGAATTAAATTTCAGCGAGTTAGCATCGAGGGCCTGCGGGAGGGATGACCTTTCCGAAGGATTGCTCAACACGTTGTATGTGAGATGCGAGCTCTGTATGGTGGTGCTGGTGCCCCTAAAATGTGGTCATTATATGTTATACATATCTCTTAGTGTCACGCAGCAATCGCTATGGGGGAAACTTCCGCTTGCCTATTATCATTCAGGCGATCTGACGTCATAAACAATCAGAGGCATAAAAAACGGCTGCATCATGCATGACATTTAATTTATACTTCTTTACTATTAACTGTATTTGCAATACCCCTAAATGTACGGGCAAAATTATATCAGGGTACCACACATAGTTTCAGGAGATATGACGTCATTAACACTGAGATGCATGAACAACTGCAACATTGTGCAGGACGTTTATATTTATTACTTCTTTACTGCTTATTCTGTTCACAACATATTTCATAGACAGTGTCCATACATGCCGCTGAATATACATACACAAATATATCATTGTACGACTCATAGTTAAAGAGATATGAGGTCATAGACAATGAGATACGTGAAAAACTGCAGCATGATTCATGAAGTTTTAATACATTTATTTTTTACTACTAAGATACTCCTACAGTCGAGTCAGCTGAAGGAAATCCCTAACACCTCGCAGCACTTTTGATAGCTTTCAATTGCAAAGTGCAAACTGCTGCAGGTGAAAACAATAGCCGTCTATAGACCTATGAGGAGGACTTGCCATAGAAACGTTTGCAGAATCGCGTTGTAGATAAGCGAAATAGCTGTACTATACATTTGTTAAAACTGCGTATTTCTTTGTAAGACTGTTTTATAACTTCAAATTTTTTCACGAATACATGGAAATTGTTTCGACATTACATTACAGATTCATTTTTTATTTCAGTTTCTAATAGAAAACTGCCAAAATGAATACCCAAACAGTCCAGTATTTGCCCGCTAGTATAAATGTAAGTTCTTTGTGTGCTTTCATCGGATATATTTCCTGCCACCTGACTTCATTTTGTCGAAGGAGATCCATCCCATAGTCGATCAGTTTCATGGCAGTCAGTCCCAGCTTGCTAAACCCTTGTAGTGTTCTCATGTCCCACAATTCAGTTATCGTTTGGTTCACTTTAGGACATATGTTCCTGCGTAAAACGTATGGTGAACGTACAGAAGTTGCTTTTAAAGCTGAAACCAAGGTGGTTCCTATTTGCTATGTCGATTAAATACACTGCTTCACAAGAAAAGTGAAGCACGCAGAAAACTCGTTCGGATGTCAGTGTAACTTCATACACATATACGACTTCGGCAGGTATGTGAATGATTAGAGTTGCAATTTTCTGTGACAGCTGGAACTGTCACCAGAGTGCATTAGCGTATTGTATTGTACTAAACCTGAGACCTAGAAACGACGGAGAGGCTTCGATCCGCGGTAGCCCTCAGTGGTTCACAACCCCAAAACAGGCCACAGCAGTCCACCCCCAACGCCGCCCCACACCGAAGCAAAGGTTACCAGGGTTATTGTGCGGTTCAGGCCCCCCGTGGAGCCCCCGGGAACGTCTCACATCAGATGAGTGTAACCCCAAACGTTTGGGTGGTAGAGTAATTATGATGTACGCGTATGTGGAAACGGTGTTTGCGCAGC
Source organism: Schistocerca serialis cubense (assembly GCF_023864345.2). NCBI lineage: Eukaryota > Metazoa > Arthropoda > Insecta > Orthoptera > Acrididae > Schistocerca > Schistocerca serialis. The sequence continues at coordinate 505,577,200 of NC_064640.1, forward strand.
AATCGCGCGACACAGCGTAACTGAGGCGGAATAAGGGGAACCAGCCCGCATTCACCGAGGTAGATGGAAAACCGCCTTAAAAACCATCCACAGGTTGGCCGGCACACCGGACCTCAACACTAATCCGCCAGGCGGATTCGTGCCGGTGATCAGTGTGAAGAGCACGGGAGAATGCGTACTTCTGTAAGGCAGCGTTATCAGCGCCTGAAAGAGTTTGAAATCATCCCGTTTGTGTGTCTCCATGTGGATGGCTAGTCCAGTCTTGCAGTATCCAGTTTTATGGGATGTATGGATGAATCAGTGGCCAGACATTGGACTACATGAGAACGTGAAGGCAGACGCATTATTCATTAAGTTTACGGTCGACCACGTCTGGCTACCACATTCGAGGATCGCCGCATTGTGAACAAGACTCATCGTTACCCCTTCAGATCTCCACCTGATATTCGAGGACAAGTAATGACTCCTTGTAACATTATGTGTCTTCCCACACCATTGTCGGAAACTAGCAGCAGCTCGACTAGGGAATTACTGTCGCATGCGTAGATTGACGTAACACCACAATACAAACTGCTGCATTTGAAGTGGTGCTGTGACCGGGAAGCATGGTTGTGAATCACGGATCTGAATAGCATTGGAATGACCAGAGTCGGCAAGTACGACGGCGACCTAGACAACCTCTCAGTCTTTTGGAGAAGCACAGACGGGTTACTCCTAGCGTCATGGTGAGGGGAGACATTGGGTATGACGCCAGGTCACGGCTGGTACTGATCGAGAGCACTCTGACAGCACAATGGTGCGTCAAGAACTTCCTGTTCCCTCGTGAGTTACTTCTCATGTGACAGTATCTTAATTATCTTTTTCAACAGGATGATGTTTGTCAACACGTGGCACGTGTGTCTATGAACTGTTTGCATGATGTTGAGGTATACTGATATTCGTCCATGGTAGACCATGTGTGGGACCAACTCGGACGTCAGCTCCGTTACAGAGTCAGTGTCCAGGATATCAAGGGCCAGTTACAACAGTTGTGGGCCAGCTTGTTTCAGGAGAGTTGCCAACAGGATCAGTATATTAATCGAAGCCATTGGGGGAGCAACGTCATATCGATAAATGGGCTCATACTGCCAAGTTCTCTCTAAATTTGACTCGATATTGTGAACGTTCTAATAATATCATATATCCCCTCTATCCATGAAGTGTAATTTCGTTTCGTCCTCCCCTCTAGGTGCTACCCGTTTTTGTAAGATAGTGTGGATTTTAAGTAGTGGATATATGCCACACAGTACTGTTTCGAGGTTGCAGAGAGAGATTTTCGTATATTCTGTGGAATGTCGTAGAAAATGAATGAATGAATGAAGAGAGAAAAAAAATGGTTCATATGGCTCTGAGCACTAGGGAATTAACATCTGAGGTCATCAGTCCCCTAGAACTTAGAACTACTTAAACCTAACTAACCTAAGGTCATCACACACATCCATGCCCGAGGCAGGATTCGAACCTGCGACCGTAGCGGTCACGCGGTTCCAGACTGTAGCGCCTAGAACCGCTCGGCCACACAATGCTGCAGGTGAAACCTGTAGCAGCAAAGTTTGTTCCGTAATTGTTGCATTTCGACCAAAAACGACATCGCTTAGACTTTGTTCAGGAATTACTGAATCGAGTCGACAGTGATTCAGAACTTCTAAAGAAGGTTATAACGGGCAACGAAACGTGGGTATACGTGTATGACGTCGAAACAAAGGCCCAATCGTCCCAATGGAAACTGCCTGAAGAGACAAAAAAAAAAGTTCGACCAGTTCGATCGCATGTGAAGAGCCTTCTCACGGTCTTCTTCGATTACAGTGATATAGTGCAACATGAGTTACTCTCTTGTGATCGTACGGTCAATAAGGAATACTGTATGGAAGTCATGCGCTGCTCGTGTGCAGCAATCCGAAGAAAACTACCAAAATTGTCGGAAAAACACTTGTGAAAACTGCATCACGGTAACGCTCCCGCTCATAGCTCAATGGTTGTTTGTAACTTTTTTAACAAAAAACAAAATCTTTATTTTTCCTCAGCCATCGTATTCGCCGGACGTGGTAACCTGCGACTATTTTCTATTCACGAGGCTGAAGAGAAACATGAAAGAACGTCGTTTTGCCACCAGTGATAAGATAAAAACTGAATCGTTAAAGCAGCTGAACACCATAACGAAAAGTGAGATCCAGAAGGGCTTTCAAGATTAGAAAAAGTGCTGGTGCAAGTGCGCAATATCCGAGGGG